>NC_091699.1:23230100-23855100 GCF_041296265.1 Equus caballus
TAAAAACAAGGAAGAATTGCATATAATCTGCAGTTCATTTTTATCAGCACCGGAGCCCAGAATGTGGGGCATCGCTGTGGAACTGTGTGACAGATGTGAACGTCATCTGTCCAGTGTACCTGATTGAGAGTCATTGGTGGACCATGAGCTCCTTGACAGCATAGTTCATGACTTATTTCTTTTTCTCCCCACAGAAACAGAGTGCTACATTCATTTGTTCATTCACTCATTCATTCATTCATCCAATATTCATCCAATAAATGTGTTTTGTAGTTTTCTCTCCTCATATCTATATGTCCAGCATTAAGGAGCCCATGGGCATTAAGGTAGGTGGGGAGTCTGACCCGGATGGCCAGTTTGGCAACTTGTGCTCATCAAACTCTCTTCTGTAAGAAAGGCACTATGTGCAATAAATGCAGAAATAAATTTTTACATGTCAGGCTCCATTCTAGGTGCTGGAAGCTCAACAGTGAGGGAAGCATACAAAACAATAGCTATCTTCATGAAACCTACATTTTAGTTGGGGAGATAGAAAATAATTAAGATGAATAAATGAAATTTTAAATGTGCTAGTGATAAATAGAAAAGAGAAAGGAGGAAGAGAGGAAGGGAAGTAACTGGGAAGTGGTGACATTGGTGGTGCTTGCAATTTTAGATGGATGGCCCCTGACAGCCTCGCTGAGAAGGTGATGTTTGCTTTAAGACTTGAAGGAGATAAAGGCATGTGATAGGTGTTCACAAAGGATTTGTTGAGTGAGTAAAGATTATCTCAATTTGAGGTGAGGTTTACCTGGTGGATCAAACTGGGAAAGGAGTTCAGAATAGTGTTTTTGCCTGTTTCTGGATGTCATTGACAATTTCATGGCATTGTAAAAAGCAGACTGGCCCTACCTGACTACAGGGAGTGGAAGGACTAGGTGGGAAGAAGGAATGGCCTGGCATGGGCTTGAGGAAGGAAATGGTGGATGTAAATCACAGGTGTGGAGAGAAAATGCTCACCTAATACTGAGTTCTGAGGCTACCTGGGATCCCATCTTCTCATGGGAGCCTAACTATGTGTCCTTGCCTTATCAGTCCTGCACCTGTCATCATTTTTCTCTCTTAGACCATGCTTCTGCTTAGAAAGATGTATATAGACCTTCCTGGAATCAAATAGGCATGTGTATTTTTTTTTTCTAAAATCAAGCTTTCAATCATTAATTTCCCTTCAAAAACTTTTTTAGCCTGTTAACAAAAATAAATTATCAGTAATTGCTAGTAACAGCTGATTTGTCTGGGATTATCACTGAAGTATAAAATGCAATTTAGAATCTCATTATGATTATTATTCCATTTCATTCACTAAATATGGTGACCTTCTAATTTAGAAATTTAAGATGCTTATTAGATAAATGTTAAAATGGTGCTGGTATAATTGTAATGATCTTTTTCTAGTTTCTTTCCATTTGCTTGTATATTTTGCTTTGTTGCCATTGAGGGATGGGATTGGGAAATAATGGCCATTTCTCTCACTGTCTTCTATGAAGCCAGACGTTAGAGAGACTTGCAAAATTGTGAAACAATGCCACTCTTCTCACTATTTTAGTTTTGGAAAAATACGGTTTTTTCACAAAATATTTTATTTATGTCAACATATAATACATTTACTATTCTTATTTTTAAATAAGTTCATAAAGGTTAAAAATTCTTCTCAATTTTAATTTCAAATATAGTAATTATCAATAGATATAATCCTGAATAAAAAGCTCTTTGGGTTCCTTAATAATTTTCAAGAGTCCTTGAACCAAAAATTTAACTGTGGATTAGAGGTCAAGTATGGGCACTGAAATCGAACTGATTGCCTGTTACTCAGCACCGGGTGATGCTAAGCAAGTTACATACCTGCACAGTGCCATTTACTTCACCTGTAAAATGAAAATGATCATATTACAAATACCTATCTGATAGGGCTTTGAGTAACTGAATGAAGGTGTGGGAAGAACGGTGCATGGCAAGTAGTACACATTCAGTAAATGCTAGGTATTATAATTTGCCTAGCTCTATATCTGTGAGATCCAGAAGCTGAGGGGGATCAGATTAAGTACCTTGCCTGAGGTCACACTGAGTCTGTGTTGGATTTGTCTTTTGATTCTCGCTACCCCATATTGGGTCTCCAATAACTTCATCAGCCATTGGCTCCAAAGTTGCTTAGAGTAGTAGAATCATTGCGTTATGTTTTCCCTTTGGAAATTAAGAAAAAAAAGAAGATCTTTTCTATTAGATGTTTTTGGAAGTTAAAATGATCATAATCCTTCTACTTCATTATAATTGCATGACATTTACAGTTTTCTAACCTCTTTCAATCCGACTATCTTCAGCCCTAGAAGGTAGGCAGAGCAGGCGATTTTATCTCCATTTAATAGATGGGGAATTCTGGGGCTCAGGGAAGGTTAAATGAGTTCCCTAACGTTTCATGTGTTATATTATGCAGCTGTTCAGCATTGTAAATATCTTCTAATTTTGGAGAGGAAAATGAGTCCCAGAGAGGTGAAGTGACTTTCCAATGGTGCAAAGTTCCCAGATATGGTAGAGAAGCAGCTAAAATAGTAAATGTGGTTTGAGGATTTTTGTGTTTCTTTGTTTTAGATTTTAGTTTACCTGAATTTAATGACGATAATTCCATTTGCTTCTGATTCTGTGTTGTATAAACACTGTGGGGCTATTGCTTTAGTGTTTTAAATATCAGGCTTTGGGTAATGTATATTTTGCCTCATCAGTGAGATTGTTTAATGGCCCTTGTTCCTGTGTTCTCTCTGTTTAAAATCTCAGCCTCATTGTGTTGTGGATCATGGTGGAGGCAACTGGCATTAACTTGCCCCAAGGGATATATCGATTGCTTCCCAGGACTTAGCTTTACTTCAGACGTCTTCAAATTTCAACTTTGTACACTTTTTATGTTTGACTAGGTGGTCTGTGTGTTCATTTGTTGGCTTTCTGGGAGAAGGAGGAGGAAAGGAATTATTGATTCTAATATCAAATCATTTAGGCAGCGTCTATTTTTGTGGGAAGGATGTACAATGTAACATCCAAAACATAATATTTCTGCCCCTATTTAAGCTTTGTATCGAAACAGCTGCATGTCTCACATTTGTAGTTCTTTAGTTAAAAAGTTGTTAAAAAGACAAAGGAGAACAAATAGCACCACGTCTCCTTAATTGTTGTTTTTTCCATGTGACCTCAGTCTTGCCTAGCGTGGTCTCAAAGGGGTGTAAGGAACATGGAAATGATTGAATGTCTGAAAGAGTGAACTTTGTTTCATTTATGGTTCCCAAGACTTCAAAATAGTATAGTACTTCAAATAGGACTATTCACAACTTAACAAGACAAGGGATATCTCTTGCAGGCTAGTAATTTGATGCCTCTTTGAGTGGATATACTTGAGTTTTGCTCATTTAGAGGTGAGTTTGAGCACTGTATCAGGTAAGAGTAGGGAAAGACCACTACTGGTAGCGGCCCTCAACCCCATCTCTATTGTCTAACCTTTGGCCGCCGCATTTATATTTTCTACTCAACAAAGCCAAAACTCTGAGCTTCTCACATTCACCCTCCTTAGAAGGCAGTCATTTCGGATGTGCCTTTGTGGGCTCTCACAGAGCTCCCAAAACAGTTTATTGTTTCTAGCCACATATATATTTTTCCCTACCTGGAGTCCTGGTAAATACATGTTCATCTCATTACATTTATTATAATTTAGTGCCCCAAGGACCATTTTTTCAGCTTCCCCTACTTGATGGTGCCCTGATTACCTGAGTGGCTGGCACACCATTAATCTGTGTCTGAGTCTGTGGTATAAGAATGGATCTTCTCTGTTAAAATGCGTAAAGTAGATAGGCAGTGTCTGTTTTTCGAATGAAGAATCAAGACATGTAATATACAAGTTATATTTCGTTGACTTGCAGTCACTTAAAGATTCAAGATGGTCTGTTTGACACCTGACCTGTTATGTTGAAAACCAAGAAAGATGTGGGATTGGCATTTCTGGAGGAAAAATGTTCTCTCCTCATCTTTAAATAAGATAATCACACTTTGTATTTTTCCAGACTCTGGGGATCGTAACTATAATCCTCTCATTTTTGCAAGGTACAAAGAACATTAACGAAAATTATTTACCAATCTTGAAAACAACCTTGTAAAATAGTAAGGGCAAGGTGATCATATTCCCAATTTACAGAGTAGTGTTGCTAATTGAACTCAAGAGAGGCTCCAAGGATCAGAGGTCACACGTTGTACCAAGTGCCAAAGTCTGGAAGAAGCTTAGCTCTTCTTTTTCTTAGTCCTGTGTCTGTGCTTCCTCACCTTGCCTTGTTTCTGGAGAAGCTTTAGTTCTTACCAGTCAGGCAATTGAAGCATTGACTGTTCTAGGGTTCTGTGTCTGGGAGCGTTTGTCGTCCGCAGCTTCTTGGCAGCAGAGGTGAGTTATTTCCCCTGAGACTACATCATTCCATTGGCTGCTATGACCGTTGAGTGGACGACCACTCACGGGCAGGTCAAAACCATGAGCTGGTCCTCATTAGCTGATTGTTTCTCTTTGGCAAATTGCAACATTTCTCGAATGCCTGCTCCCGTGTAGCCTCTTCTATAATCATTCTGTTGGACCTGGTGTTTTGAAAAGAGCCTTGCCTTTTATGCCACTTGCATTTTCCTGGACTTTACTGGCAGAATAATTAGGAGCAAGCAGTACAGAGTTGTGAATTTGCCCAGGCTCGTGGAGGAGGTGCCTTTCTTCCTTTAATGATTTCCAAAAGACTAGAGTGGGGGCCAGGTCCCCAAGAAATTCACTATTACTCTCCCAAATTACATCCATTCCAAAAGTACCATTTCCTCCATAAAGCTCCTTCTCTTTTTGAAACAGCAGTGTTGTTTTTGTAAAAACTACTCATATTTGCCATAAAAATTGAAACAAAGTATAAAGTACTCAGAAGGCAAAAATCAACCCAAATCCTACCACTCAGAGAAAACAAGTTAACATTATAGTGAGCACCCCACAAAGTCCATTTCTAACTTCTTTCTTTTTCGAATGCATGTGTGCCAAAGAGGATGTTATACTTGTTTCTGGTTTATATTTATTTGTCTTCTCTCTCCCCTTGATTATAAACTCTCTGAGGCTAGAGATGGTGTCTCACACATCCTTGTACAGTGCCTAACAAGGCATTGCATATTTGGTAGGCTTTCAAAGAATGCTTTGTAAAATATATAAGTCAGAGATATAAGTTCTACTTTAAAAGCCTACTTTTGAATGGTCTGTGTTCTCCTTGGAGCAGATTGCTAATGGAAGATAGTGACAGCAAAAGATTGGGGAAATTAGATGAAGTCGCAGGCATGTAGATTTTTCTTTGTTTCTCCTAGGTCTTTCGCAGTCACACTGGGATGCAGCCCACAGGCGCCCTGGTGGTGAGCTTTGGCCTGCTGATCCTCATAAGCCTAAATGCAACTCCTCACCATGAGCATTGAGCAGTGGCAATCAGCATTCGGAGTTTGATTGCTGAACTTTCAGTGCCTTCAGATTCCAGTGATTTTTAGTAATGTGTGTCTCGGCAAAAGGACAGGGTATTAGCTCAAATGTCATGTTTAAAGGGTAGGCGGCCTGTTTGTGAGGCTCCAATTGTGTAATCACCAACAAAGTTTGAATTACAATTTTAATAACAGGGCAGTTTGCGATCTCTTAATCAAAAGTCAGGTGTTAAATGGCCCTGCGTCCCAGTGGACGGCCCACAATTTCAGCCTTTGCAGTCTGGACACGTTTACCCACAGGGTGCGCTTTGATCCAGCAGAAGGGCCCAGACCCAGGAGACATGTAGGTATTTTCTAAACAAAGTTCAGTACTCTGCCTGGAGGAGGAACTTTTAAATGTATGGACCCCTGTCAGGCAGTGAGCCTGTCTGGTCATTTATCTATCTGCTGGGCACTTATTACACAGAAAAAGAGTCTAAACAGATGTGGACTTTATCATCTAAAATAGACTGACTTAACTTAGCCTGTTTCAGTTGCCCAAGAGGCCCTTCTTTCCCATCTTTCATTTCTCTATAGCGAGATCATACCCACTCTCCCTCCATTCTTCTCAAGCAGAATGTAATCTCTCCCTTTCTCTTTGGAACCTCTGTTTTTTCAATAGGTCATAGAGATAATAATGCACAATTAAAATATGAGCAACTGAGTTGCTTATTAAATAGTATTAGTAACTTTAAAATAGGCATCTTTTACTAACCTCTTTGACTCCACATCAGCAATCCTTGCCTCAGACCTTTGTTGTCAGAGTAAATCTGTTAGAAATTTTAAAATGTAATTTAATTTAATTCTATTAATTTTTGTTATTTAAAAAATTTTAACTTTTTATTTTAAAATTATTTCAGACATAGAAAATTGCAAAAATGGTGCAAAGAATTCCCATATATTTTTACCAGGTTCTCCAAATGTTAATATTTTCCCATATTTGCTTTATTATTATCTATCCATGTACAATTTTTCTACTTACTTGTTTGAACCTTGAAAGCATGATCTCCTTCAAGAGAATTTTAGAGAAAGACAAAAATACATTCTTACACTTACATTCATTGTGTTGAAGGCTGTTTCTACATATTCAACAAATAATAATAAAAAATAGCAAAATACTACTAATACTATTAGCAGTTAACATTCATTGAGTAAATGCTGTGGGCCAGATATGTGCTTTATATATTATATCAATCAGGGTTCAACCAGAAAAACAGAGCCAGTAGGATATTTTTATGTATCTGTAGGTCAAGCCATCAGGAAGGCTGGAAACTCCTGAGCAGAAGTTGCCACTGCAGCCAGCATGTAGAATTTCTTCTTCCTCAGGGAAGCCTCAGTTCTCCTTTTACTCCTTTCAAGTGTCTAGATCAGGACCCCTCAGATTATTGAGAATAATCTCCTTTACTTAAAGTGAACTGATTGTAGACATTAACTGCATCTAGAAAATACCTTTGCAACAACATCTAGGTTACCCTTTGGTTGAGTAACAGGTATTATAGGCTAGCCAAGTTGACACAAAAAAATGACCATCACATATTATCTGATTTATTACTCATAATCCTGTGACACAGACATTATTATCCCCATTTTATAACTGAAGAAAGTGAGGTTAAGTAATTTGCCCACAGTCAAATTAATTAGTAAGTGGCAGAAGTATAATTGGAGCCCATAGTTTGGCTCCAGAACCCTTTCTCTTGATCACTACATTAGACTGTCTACCTGAGAACTAAATAACTGGCTATCATCTTATTTGTAACGTCTAAAAAGGACTCAGATGTATGAAATAAAGAACAGACATGAATTAAATTTACTATGTGCCAGGAACTCTGCCAGGCAATGAAAGTACAATGACGCAACTCCTCCACTCTAGAAGCCCATCTAAGCAGAACCAGTACCGAAGCATTAGCCATATGTGTATCTACACCAAATGACGTAGAAAGAACACTGACCTGGGGAAAGCAGTGATCAGAGGTTTAGGAAAAATGGGTTCTGGTCCTGGCTCTGCTACTAAGTGGCATCCTACCCTGACCTACTCAATGAAGGCTACTTTAGGCAAGTGAGGTCATACATCGCTTAACAACAAGGATACATTCTGAGAAATGCGTCTTTAGCTGACTTCATCATTGTGCAAACGTCATACAGTGTGCTAACACAAACCTAGACGGTATAGCCTACTATACACCTAGGCTGTATGTTACTGATCTTATGGGACCACCATAGTATATGCAGTCTGTTGGTAACTGAAATGTTGTTATGCTGTGCATGACTGTAACACAGCTCTTTTTTGAACTGCAGTTTCTTTATCTGCAGAATCAGAGGAAATAAGTAAGTTGATAAATGAGGTCATTATTCTCAGAGGCTTGAATTCACCATTATCTTGAAATATGTGCAGTCACTGGGCTAAGCACTTAACGTGTGTTACCTCACTGAGTCCTCACAACAACTCTTATGAAGTAGTCATTATCGTTTCCGTTTTACAGATGAGCAAACTGAGTTAAGACAATTTAATAATGTGCTCCAGGTCACCAGCTAGAAAGTGGAAGAATGTGGATTTGAACCCAGGTAATTTGGCTTTTGAGTTCAAATTCTTAAATCTATATTATGTGTCTCTGAAATACATTGGGAAAGTCTTGGTGAAATTTGACTATGTGACCCTTGGTTTACAAAACCAGTGCTCTAATAATCTTTGAGCAAGGAAGCCTTTAAAATGTGTATACAAAATCATCAAGTACAAATATGTGTTTTATGAAATATGTATATTTTGTGTGTGTGCTCAATGTTAAATCTAGACTTTAGTTTTTCCTCTCTTTCCATACCATTGTTTGGGTGCTTAATTAGAATTTACTGTCTATTCAGAAAATGAATAAAAACCTGAATTTTGTCCAGTGCTTTCGATTGTGCCTTGAATTTTGAAGCAGGTCATCCAGCTGTGCTAGACTGAGTTAAAAACAAAAAGTTGGTTAAATTGTTATCATTGGTCCATTTATTTGTCAAATATACCTCAATAAAAAATAACTTAAAGAAAGTATTACCATAGGTCCAGAAAGTCGGAATTTAGGAAGAGAGTTGGATAAAGATAAGCTGGGAAGTGCACCTCAACAGTGCCCTTGCTGAGACTCAAGAGGAAGTGAAAAGCTGCTGATACAACCATTGTGGGTCATAGCCTATTAGACCCCCTGAGGCATGCTGAAGAAATAATTGTGTAATCTTTTGGTGTCCAGCTGTGACCTTCATTACTAAAAACCTGAATTTTGAGAACAAAGCAAATGGAACATGCATTCTGTGAAAGAAACACCCAAATGGTTAGTTAACACCAAAGCTGTCAAAACTGGAAGGAAGGAATTGCTGTTTGTAGCATCCATTGAAATATGGGTAAAAGTGGTCCTCATCCCCTGGAAACACAGGACCCTCTGGGAATGACTGCTCTGTGGAGCTCAGTTGAACTCTATTTCCTTTATTTTAAGGGTGAGGAAGCTGAGTCCAGAGAGCAGTGATGTACCTAGTGTTACATGCGGATCAGGAGCAGAGTCAGGGCAAGAACACAGTGTTCCTGGAGGGTCTCCATTTTGAAAGAGACAACAAATGTGATTTGGAGAATGTCCTCAAATTGCTGCAGCTTTAGTTTCTCCATCTGCATGTTTAAAGAGATGGGACTGGATAAGAAATGGCATATGCATGGCACTGTTGCTACCTCTGTTTCCTTCAGAACCCATGCCAGACACCACGAATTGCTTATGGCCAGATTGTAGTAATAATTTGTCAAGTACTTAGAGTATACTAGATGCTCTAGTAAGTACGTTACCTGTATTATTTCATTAAGTTCTCACAACCAACCTACGAGGTAGGTTTTATTATCCTCGTTTTACAAATGAGAGAACTGATGGTTAGAGAGATTTAGTAACTTCAAGGTCAAGGCTGCACCATCGGGGATCAGTGAAGCAAGACTTTGATCCTTAGAAATCTAACCTCAGAGCTCACATTCCTAAGTGCTATGCCAGAATAATATGAGCTTCTGCTACTTCCTCCCTATACCCATCGCTTTTCAGGCACATACCATATCCCAATAAGCTCAAAGTGGCCTCAAAATCATTGTCATTGTGTTGCTCTGGGCATCCACTACTATTCCATCAGATCAGAGTGGGCACGTGAGATAAACCTTTTTATTATCCCTGGATTAGATGATCTTTAAGGACTCTTCTGGCTCCAAGATTTCCAGGATGGAAAGAAGGTGCTAGATAGTCATATTTACAAAAACTGTAATACAGCCTATTTTAGTTGGCTGAGCTCGTGTCCTGGATGTTCCTATTTCTTGGGCTGAGCTTGAACCCCTATGGTTAGAGTGGGAAGGGCTGAAATGAGTGAAATTGCTCATCAGACACTTTGTGAGGTAGCTCAATTAGAACTGCTCTGGGGTCCAGATGACAAAGAATGTCACATGGGAGGAGGCCATTTCCCTGAGAGTGTGACACTTACACCACCAAGAGCATCAAGATGCTACATCTTTTGCCATGTTTGTGATGTACCTCTTCTGCAGAGACTCCTTCAAGAGATTTTAGTAGTACAAACTCTGGATCCACACTGCCTGGGTTCAACTGCTGGCTATGCTATTGATTAGCTGATGACTGTGGACTAGGTATTGAACCCCTCTGTGTCCCAGTTTCCTGATATATAGAAATGGGATAATCACAGTACCTACCTCATAGTGTTGTTGTATGAATTAAATGAGTTGATATATACAAATCACTTAAAACAGTGTCTGGTACATAATAAGCATCATATAAGTATCGATTGGTTTACTGGATTATACATCTTTTAAAGGTTCCTACTCTAATGTGGTTACAAAAAGAGTTCTAAATTGTGGGCCATTTCTATAACTAATGAAGCATGTGGCCAAAGGTTAGTCTAATTACCTCATTTGTCAAGCTGACTTTTGTTATGTTATTTAATATGTGGAGGTGGCATGATCAATTCACAAAGAGTTGGTAGTTCACAAATAGTTTAGCAAGCTTGGCCTTTTCATTACCCTGGTGCACACACCCAGTGTTTTATTTGTCTGGAATGCTCCCCACTTCTATCTGCATGGTTTGGCTTTGGGGGATGTCCATAATTTGTGTGCCTGCTGAAATTCTTCTTTGGAGCCCTGCTTTGAGAAGGATTCTGAGAGCTTATTTGGGCTCCATGGGATACAGCACCATATGCAATCAATAATGTCTACTGTAAGTGTAGCAAAGGCTAAAGCTGCACGCCTGCCATCGGGTTTGGCTACATACTTTGTGAAGCCCAGTGCAAAATGAAAATGAGAGCCCCCTTCTTTAAAAGCAGGGGAAAAATGCCGTTATGTGTACTCAAATATAAAGTGTTTTCCTTTCCTCGACAGGCTCGCTCTCTTGATTTGTCATGGTGTTTTTATTTGCTATTTAATATTGTTCCAAATAAAGAAAAATAAAAATTTAAATTATTAGCATCAACTTTATCATTCATCTTATATTGCTAAATGTCAATTTTAAATGCACATATGAGGGCATTTAACTTATATGCAGAATCTCCAGAATTACTCAATTTGTTTTTCATAGCTTATACATGTATGTTTTGTTCTTACTGGAGGAGTGAAAATGCTGTAGAAACTAATCAACAGTTATTATTTTACTTCTTGATATGTGCACATTCTACCAACACTCTCTACCTTAGGCTTACTAACAAGTAAGGAAGAACTGAGAAGGGAAGAAACTATGGTTAGTCCTGTCTTTCCCTTTTATTCTATGTCATCGTTTTTGGCACGAGAGGTTTGCTAATTCAGGGAAGTAACCAAATAAGAAAGGATATGATAGGAGTCATTGGTCATTTGTGTTTTTTAGAATGCACATGTCTTCTTTCTGTGTTCAAAGCAAGTTCTGGTTCAGATAAAAATTGTGGCCTCTTGCGCTGTCCGTTTACTCAGTTGTGGTCAGAACATGCTTACCTTGTACTGACTTTGAGTCTTGCTGAACTCCCACGTGTTGTGAATTTACTGGAGTTCTGCACTCACAGGGCATCCAGACCACAGATGGAGCAGCAAGAAATGGTGGCAGACACTTACATTGCATGTTACGTGTGTTTCTGCTGCTCATGCATATTCTCCATTGTCCCAGCATGCTTTACTTAAAACACGCAAATTCAAAGATAAAATTATTAAGAATTTTAAGATAGTAATATCAGGGCATTAAACCAAGTGTGGGGCCCTTCTGGGCTCAGGACCCTGTGTGATTGCACAGGTCACATGTCCATGAAGCTGGCCCTACTTTGCTGGTTGTACCCTATTTCTCTCTTATGGGCTCCTAAGGCCTAGAACCTTCCGTGAAGACTTTCATGATGGTGACTGCCCACACTGACCACTACCCCCATGAATTTCTGTAGAGCTCCCCTTTACTTGCCTGTTACATGCCATAAACTGCCTTTCATGATTGGTTATCTCTTCCCATGTGTTCTTTCTCCCCACAGCATTATAAGTTTCTTGAGAACAGAGTCATAATAATGGTTCTGTGTATCATACAAGGTTGGCTTTGCTGGAGTTTGAATCACAATTCTATTAACCACTTGGGTATTAAAATACAATACTTGATAGCTGTTATTGTTATTGCTGTTATTATTATTATCATAAAAAAGTTTAGACTCTGGGGGCTGGCCCAGTGGTGCTGTGGTTAAATTCGCATGTTCCACTTCAGCAGCCCAAGGTTCGCCAGTCTGGAGTGCAGACCTATGCACCGCTTGTCAAGCCATGCTGTGGCAGGCGTCCCACATATAAAGTAGAGGAAGATGGGCATGGTTGTTAGCTCAAGGCCAGTCTTCCTCAGCAAAAAAGAGGAGGATCGGCAGCAGCTGTTAGCTCAGGGCTAATCTTCCTCAAAAAAAAAAAAAAAAGTTTAGACTCTGAAATAGGATTGCTAATGCTCAAATTGTTATTTCCTAGCTGTGACTTAGGGCAAGATATTTAATTATTTTACGCTTTGATTTTCCTTATATTTTGCTATAAGAATTGAGTGCCGTAAGTCCTCTAAAAGTTAGCAGTGACTGTCACATGACCAATAAATAAATCTTAGCTATTCTTATCACCATTATTATTTTACTACTATTATAGTTTTTATTCATTTTATTCTCAAGAGTACCATTATCCCTACTTTCAGGCTGAGGAATATGAGAGGCATTGAGAAGGCACAGCCAGCCAGTGGAAGACCTTCTTGTCTCTAGAATGGTCCTGTCCAATACGGCATGCATCAGCCACATGCAGCTATTGAACACTTGAAATGTGGCTGATCTGAACTGAGATGTGTATGAGTATAAAATACACACTGGATTTTGAGTATTTAGCATGAAGTAAAGAATGCAAAAATCACATGGATATTTTTATATTGACTATGTTTTGAAATGATAATTATTTGGATATATTGGGTAAGTGCATTATTAAAATTAATTTCATCTGTGTTCTTTCTACTTTTTAACATGTGGCTACTAGAAAGTTTAAAATCACTACTGTGGCTTGCATCGTTTTCCTATCAGACGGCTCTGCTCCAGAGGCTCTGGTTGAGGAGGCTGATGACTGGAGGTGAAGCCATCTTTAAGAATGCATTCCACTGAGGGAACTAATAAAGCTCTTTGCATTCCTTCCTCATTCTAATCTTTTAGATTTCATTTTAATGACCACAGGAGGGAACTTTGGATTTTACTTATCAATGTGAAAAAAACTTGGCTGGTAACTGGTTTGCATCTCAGATGAACCTATTTCTCCTTGACAGGAAGCTGAGAGGCTTTCTTTTCCTCCCTGTGGTGTTAATATGCAAAGAAAGAGCACAAGCTTTAGAATGGAAGATTGAATCTCAGCTTTCTCGTCTATCTGTGTGATTTCAGGCAAACTATTTAGCTCTTTGGTGTCTCAGTTTCTTCATCTGCAAAAAGGGACAATAATATCTACTGAGCGGAATATCTTTGCCCTCTGGATGCACTCTTCATCCTTCTCTACCTAGTTCTGCACTCTGAAAGGATGACCTATACACTACACCAATTGCCATCCTTGCCCACTGGTTTCAGATTGAGTTTGGACAGTGGATGTGGGCACTTGCTGGACATCAGAATTCTTGGAGAGAAGTATGTGGATGGGCTTTTTGGGAGTGAGCACAGATGTTTGTCTTCCTTATTAAAGTCCACAGAGAGCACCTGCTGTGGATGAGGCTCTCAGTAACCAGGTGGATGACGTACACATTCTGTGGATGCCCCAGTGCTTATTCAATGGGCTCCTGTACAAATGGCCATGGGGGCAAAGAGGGATTATTGATTGTGGACTCAACAACATAGACTTGTCCTTAAAAAGGCTAAGTGCCCAACCTGCCCACAGCAGAGGCTAACGCTGAACTCCCAGCTACATGTGACCATTTCCTAAAGGGAACACCTGGCCACTTGGTGACAGATTCATTATGTTGGGCCTCTTACTTAATGGAGGGGACTTTGATTTGTCCTCATAGGATAGGGACATGTTTCATGTATATATTATCTTTCCCTGCCCTCTGCTGTTCTGCCACCACCAATATTTGTATCCTTCCATAATGCTTTATCTATCACAATGGTATCCCAATATCACTTCTGACCAGTGTCACATTTTCCAGCAAAAAGTGTGTCCTAGTCAGCTCATGCCTATGGAATTCATTTGTCTTATCATTTGCCGTGCCACCTAGAAGCAGTTACTTAACAAAATGGTGAAATGACATGGTGAAGGCTCAGTTATGAAGCTAGTGGGAAGACAATATTCTACAAATTTGGAGTGCTGTCCTTCATGATGTGGTACATGTGCCTCAAAAACAAGTGGCCAGGATGTATTGTCATCCCCTATAACCAGAATGCCCAGGTCTGGGAACCGTTAAAGGAAAATTATTTATGATACTTGTTAAAGAATACTTTATTCAAGAGAGGCTATTACAATGGGGTTTTGTAGTAGGGGAGAGAGATTCGATTACGGCAAGGAAAAGTGGGCATTTAAAGCCAGAGAGCAGGGTAAGGGTCAGTGGATGGAAAATTACTGAGAGGAAACCTTAGGGGTAAGGAGGTTTTTTGGCTAAAGTGACCTAACAGAATTCTTGCTGAAAACAGGCCAAGGAGATCAGACATCACCTGGGGGATGTTGGAGGATGAGGAATCCAATTAGATAGTGAGGAAGAGATTATGGCTAAACTAACTTAGCAGGGTTCTTGCTAAACTTGGACAATACAGAGAAGCCCCAAAGTCAGGGCCTAGTTGAGAAAGCATTCAGAGGAGTCTGATGAAAGTTTGGTCAAGGAGAGAGTCTTTCTCACAACTAAGGGTGGAGGTGGAAGTGGCTTGTCTTACAAATACACCCAATTATCTACAGGAAGAATTTATGCTTTATGTCTCAGAGATCCTAATGCTCAAAGAAAGAATGCTTCCAAATGGGATATAGTCATGGCTCCAGTGAATTGTAAGCTGAAACTGCCCCCAGCCATTATGAGCTCCTCGTGTTGCTGGACCATCAGGTAGAAAAGGGTTCACTGTACTCAGCAAGGTGACTGATCCTGATTACCAGGGGGAAATAGGGTTGCTGCTACACAATGGGGGTGAGGAGGACTATGTCTGGGACTGAAAGGATCCACTGTGGTGCCTTTTGCCCTATGGTCCTGGCCAATGGACAAATGCAGCAACCTAATAAAGACCAACCTCCAGGGGGGCCGGCCTCGTGACCAGGTTGTTAAGTTTGCGCGCTCTGCTTCGGTGGTCCAGGGTTTCGCTGGTTCAGATCCTGGGCGCAGACATGCCACTGCTCGTCAGGCCATGCTGAGGCGGTGTCCCACATAGCACAACCAGAGGCACTTACAACTAGTATATACAACTATGTACTGGGGGGCTTTGGGGAGGAGAAGGAGAAGGGGAAGGGGAAGGAAATAAAGACAAATCTCCAAGAATTCAGATCCTTTAGGGATAAAGATTTGGGTCACCTTATCAGGAAAGAACACCAACCAGCTGGGAAGCAGGCAGAGGGTAAGGGGAGCATGCAGGAGTGCTGGAGGAAGGCTGGCTGCTGTGCTTACAAACTTAGGCCTTATGCTCAAATACAGAAACTACAAGAACTGTAACAGTTATATTTTATGTTAAGTGGTTATCCCTCTTGCCTTTACGCTGATGTTTTTTATGAAAGCACTGATGGTTGCTCATGTTTTAGGTTTCAGTTGGGAAGATGAGTGAATTGACATCATTCTGTCCTAATCTGACATCTTTTCAAGTGGATTTAAGATAAGAGAAGATGGTGGGAGGGGAGAGGAGAATTGTGCTGGGTATTTCCTATTTCCCTTTCCACATCCACTTTTCTCCCATTACCACCCAGCTCTGTGCCCCAGAGGCTCACCCAAATGAGTTGCACCAATGAGATTCCTGCCCTCTGGTTCTAGTTGTGTTCAGTCAGTGGTCAGTGGAGGGGCAAGAGTGGGAGGCACAAGAAGTAGATCAGAGGGCACATGGATAGTGAGTTCTGAGTGTTTATCTCCTGGATTTTTCCCTATCTCATCACAAGGGTTGATTGCTTCACTCCACGGAAAGCCACACCTCCTGTCACTGTTTGCTGGTCTCTCTGAGTTTCTGAGTGCTGTTGCTAGCCTGAGGTTACTGCAGCATTCCTTGTTCAGTGACTTTAAACTCTGCTGGGACCCTGATTGATGTGCCTGCCTTGCTGGGTTGGAGATAGTAAATGCAAATCACTCAGTACAATAACTAGCACTTGGTAGGTGCTCAAAATGATAATTGTTTTCTCCCAAATCCTTTTAAATTCTAATTTCAAATGATTCCTTAAAGAATTGGCACTGTTTAAGGAAATAAATGAGATAATGTACATATGTGAAAGTGTGTTGGAAAGTGTAAAATCACTTTATAAATGCAAGGTATAGTTATATTGGACTTCCTGAACCTTAAAACTATTATTTAAAAAAAAATGGTCATGTCTGTCTTCCCTTAATCAGATGCAATTAGGTTTTTCTCAGAAATGGAGTAGGGTAGAAACTTGCAGCGCAGATTTCCATGCAAATCTTATTGAATTAAAAACTTTGCTCATGTTCTTCAGGCTCTAGGTCTTTGGTTTTAGATTTCCCATTCCCATTTCCTCTTCTTTCTAGCTCAACGAAGCATGTGTATCAAGATGAGCAGACGGAGAGGTAATTGCTTCTCTGTCTCATTGTAGAAAAAAAAGCAAAAAAACAATGACAGCATCTTGAAATGTGGAAGAGCCTATTAAGTCTGCATCCTGGCTCTCCACAGTACCTTCTGACACAGGAAAGGAAGCGATGAGGCAAGGCAAAGAGGCATTGATTTTCCTTCTGCTCTAGAACTTTGTGTGCCATAAATGAGTTATTAGGGAGGACTTGAGGGAGAGGATGGAGAATAGCGTCAGGACCCAAGCCTTGCATTTTCACTCACATGTGGCAAGGGACCCTTCGAGTAGCTCTATTTCTGTGTTTGCATTTGCTACATCAGTTTAATGAAACATACCATTTTTTGTTGTGGCTCATGCTGTTTTATTGTCTTTCCGAGTGAAATAGTTTGTAGAAATGTTCTGAATAAAGAAATTTAGCGTTTGTGAATTAAAAATCTGCGTGCAGCACGGTCCTTCTCAGGGCTGCAGAAATTGTGTAGAGCTCGGCCGTGAAGAGCATGCGTTCTAGAGACAGAGAGTCCTGAGTCTGATTCCTGGGTTCCTCACTTATCAGGTCATTATCTCAGCCTCAGTTTCCTTCTCTGTCAAATGGGGCTAATAATTGTATCTTGTTGGGACAATCAAGACAACAGATATTGAATAAGCCCTTTATAAAAGGTCAAGTGCTGTACTGATTTAAGAGGCTATTATTTCTAAGCTAACAATTTCTCATAAATTAATTAGACTTTCATCACACTGTATTTGCCTTGGAATAAAGACCAAGAAATGCTTAGTAATTGAATAAGGCATATCATGATATTCTCTACAAAAGTAAGTCTTCTGATTAGATGAGATAGCACACATAAAAGTATCTAGAATAGGGCCTGGCATATGGTAAGGCCTCAATAAATTCTTGTTTCCTTCTTTAATAAACCATCAAAAATGCAGATTTTATCTTTTCTGGGCGGATTACCCATTACCAGGACATCTTTCCCATGCAGAAAGACTTTCAATTAGAAGGCAACAGACGATAATACCAATAAGCCATACTTGGCAAGGTCGTGTTTGCTTGCATCACCTTGTTTGGGCCTCACACACCTGTATGAAAAAGGCAGAACAGATTCTTTTGTTATTATTATCCTGACGTTATACATAAGGGAACCAAGGGCTGAGCAGTTCAGTTTCTGAGGCTCCCAAAGTCGTATGGCTGGACTCCTTGGTGCTAACTTTGACGCTTTCCCCACTACACTTGAAGGTAAGCAGAGTAAGAATCGCTGTTGCCTTCTATTTCCCAGGCAAGGGTTGTGCTTGGCTCAGGAGTTCTTCTTTCTGGGGGCCTGGTGATTCATATTGCTGATTATGGAGCTTAGGTTTGTGACTGACCCTGTAGTAATGGTGCTGTCAGGAAGGGGAGGCTGTCCAGGCTGAGATCTTGGAGGATGGGGTTGAGACGGTATTGGAGAAGAGGTGAATATGGAATGAAGTCTGAGTGTAACTGAACTGCCCAAAGGGACAGAAAAGGCGGGAGGGCAGAATGTAAAATTGCTGTAGTATCATCATTACCTGGTCAGGAGGGGATTCAGGCTTCTCCACAGAGCATTCGACATTCCTCAAGACATTTTGGGGTCTTATAGAACTTGAAAACTGGAAGGACCTCAGAGGTCATCCTTCTCACTTCTTGTATTTTATAGATTAAGCAGTCCCAAATTCATGCAGCTAGTTAGTTTTGTACACGAGTTTTATTGATTTAACAAATGCTTCTATAGAATTTACTATATAGGCACTCTCCCAAGCGCTTATCCACAATGGCTTATTTATTCCTCATAACAACCCTAGGAGGAAGGTATTATAGGTCCAGAGTCCCTTATTTGCAATTCTGAATTTCAAAAGATTCTGAAAAGCATAAGTTTTTTGGAAAGTTGGTACAGACTCATGGGTGGCAAAACCTGATCTGAACTGACGTAAATCTCACTGTCTTTATTTATCCCACATAGTGTTAATAATCATACATTTTGCTTCAAAACATATCATTGGTTTAAATATTTTGTCCTACCCAAGACTCTGCTGGGAGTCTTACAGAATACCTAGTATAACCTCTTATCTTTCAAAAACCCAAACAGTTCTGAATTTCAAAAAACATCTGACTCTGAAGATTGGATAAAGGACTGTGGAATCTTTATTATTATCTCCATTTTACAGATGGAAAACTGAGGCAGAGAGATCGCACAATTTGTCCAAGGTACTTAGTGGCATTCCTGGGATTCTAAGCGGAAGCCTGCCTCGGAAATCTGTACTTTTAACCAGGGGATGCCCTGATCCCCACTACACAGTGCTCTCCTGACGAAGCCAACCACACAGATTAAGAGACTGCCATTCATTGCTCTGCCCAGGTACTCTGTGTGCACATGATATCATACATGTACAGAAACCCCTTAACCTCCATTTCTAGCCCCACCACTTTAGTTCTACCATTACGTCTTATCTCCATCCATCTGTTTACCATAGAGCAGTCAGGGTGATTTTTCAAAATGCGAATCCGATAACTCTTACACCTTCTCTATCAATCTCTGCTTCAGTGCCTTTTCATTGCATTTATAAGAACTGGAATCTTCCACTTAGCGTGGTTTGACCCTGCCTGTCTCTCCAGCCTCATTCATGCCACAGCCTCCAGGCTTTCTGTGCTCCAGGCACTCCCACCTTCCTTCAGTTCCTTCACTGCCTTGTGGGCTCTCTTGCTACAGGGCCTTGCAAGTCTGTCTCACCTTCCAGGAACACTCTCCTCCTTATCCAGCACTCCCATCTCTGTCGTGCCCTAGTGAGCCCCAACTTACTTTTCAGGCCCAGATGAAAGGTACTTCCACAGGAATGCCTTTTTAAGCCATAACAGTTTCCATTTTACATTTGTTTGTGTGACGATTACATGAGTGTCTGTCTTCACTCTATTCAGTAAACTCCGTGAAGGCAAGAATTGTTTCCATTTTTGTTCACCATTGTGACTCCATATCCTCAGTGGCAGTTATCTTGTAAGAGGTGAATACAAATTTGTTTACTGAAAGGAAAAAATGACTTTTGGGCAGAATGTGGGATTTTTTTTTTTATTTTGTTGAGATAGCTGTAGAGGTTTGTAAGATTTGTGCATTTGTTTATAGACGGCACTATCCCCACCATCTTCTGTGTTTCATAGAATTGGAATTTCAGACATTGTTTAAAAGCTAATGACTGCCTGGAGGATTTAAGCTTTCACTTCCTGAATGACAATTTCCAAGGGCCTTCCTTTGCTGTTCCTACTGACATAGAAGGGACAGCTGAAATGAGCAGTAGTGGAGAGGAAGTATACTGCTTTTCTGAAAACTCAGACAACAAACCAAGTTGGGTTAGGTGCTCAGCTGGCTGTAGCCCTCATATTGAGTCATACTGTGAGGGCAGCTGTGCAACTCTCTGTCCATCTATGAGCCTTATGCTGAAACTGGAGTTCTCTGGAGGGAATAGTGTTGCCTTTGTATTTTTTAATGCAAGTAAATTTGTGGGATTATTATAAAGGCCTCTAGAAACCTGTCACATAAAAGCTCACTATATATTCGGATTGATCAGCTTTTCCAATATGTTGTCCCCAATTCCCTCTTTTCTCTATAGCCCATTCCCTGTAATGAAAAGAAAGGCATTCTTTTATTTACAGGTTTGTCAAATGCAGTAATCCATTTTGGGGGGTAATTGCTAAAGTAAGCTCACCTCATTGGTTTCCAACAAAGCCTCCCAGACTGACATCTCACAAATTGAAAATTAAATGCAGTAGAAAAGCTATTAACTAATCTCGACGTCTGGTAAAGGGTCATTAGGTTAAGGGTTAGAATTATTGAGTGTTTTGTTTTTTTGCTTGTACTGTGTTGCATATGTAGTGAAAACTTTTCTTCTCTCAGAATGTCTTTTAAGGAATTCTGTTTGTCCTAGTTTAGTTCTAATAATGCTATTTTTCTTCAACTTAGCATTTTCTTTTGTATAATTAAAGATATTAGGTCAACATATAATCTTGAGGAACTCATCACCGATGTGGTCACCAAGTGGTTCTCTAACCTCACTTTTCTCCGTTACCTGATTTCCCTCTTACCTCCCCAGACAATTTTCAACAAAGCTTCCTTCCTATCCTGGGAGGATCTAGTCAGTTCCCTGGCCCCTGACTCTGCGTGCCTTCTTGACTGTGTCTCTCCTTGGTTTGCCATATCTAGTCCATCACCCAGAATGTCTGCTTCTTCCTCCTCATTCCTTATCATGTCCATAAATACTATTGCCTTCCAAGGCCTTTTCTGAACTTATTTAACAAATGCTTAAAGAGCATTTGTTATGTACATGACCCTTTATAATGGGTGTGAACAGTGCTTAAGGGGATGGCAGGGAAGTCTGGTAGAATATATGTGCACACCTGTTTGGAAGCAGTGTTGCCTAATGGTTATAGACACAGATTCTGATGCTGTACTGCCTGAATTTGAATCTTGGGTGTGTGATCTTGAGTTTTGTTTAATTCTTGATACCCCGCTTCTCTCATTTATAAAAATGGGGAAAATTACATTATATGGATATTGAGGGGATTTGGTAAATTACTATAGACAATGTTCTTATAACAGTGTCCAGCACAGAGAAAACATTCAATTGTAATTTTTGGTGCATCTGGGCTCCAATCCCTGCTCTGCCACTCTCTCAAATCCCTGAATCTCTGGTTTCATAACGCAATACAGACGGAGAGAAAAGAACAGAATTTGGAGCCAGAGGGTTCAAACGCTACCACTTATTGTTGCATGACTTGAGACAAGTTAATTAAGTTCTTGGATCCTCAGTGTTCCTCTCTTTAAAAATCAGCTGTTTTCACATGAAAAAGTGTTCAACGTCGCTAATCATCAGGGAAATGCAAATCAAAACTACACTAAGACACCATCTTATGCCTGTTAAAATGGCTACAATCACTAAGACCAAAAACAACAAATGTTGGAGAGGGTGTGGAGAAAAGGGAACCCTCCTACACTGCTGGTGGGAATGCAAACTGATGCAGCCACTATGGAAAACAGTATGGAGATTTCTCAAAAAACTAAAAATAGAACTACCATATAACCCAGCTATCCCACTACTGGGTATCTACCCAAACAGCCTGAAATCAATAATTCAAAGTAACATATGCACCCCTACATTCATTGCAGCACCCTTCACAATAGCCAAGACATGGAAACAATCCAAGTGCCCGTTGACTGATGATTGGAGAAAGAAGATGTGGTATATATATACAATGGAATACTACTCAACCATAAAAAAAGACAGAATCATCCCATTTGCAACAACGTGGAAGGACCTGGAGGGTATTATGCTAAGCGAAATAAGCCAGACTGAGAAAGACAATCAGCAGATGATTTTCCTCATATATGGAATATAAAAAAATACATAGACAAAGAAAACAGTTCAGTGGTTACCAGGGGAAGGGGGGTGGGGGGTGGGCACAGGGGTGAAGGGGAGCACTTAGGTGGTGACAGACAAGAAATAATGTACAACTGACATTTCACAATGATGTAAACTATTATGAACTCAATTAAAAAAAAAGAAAAAAAATCAGCTATTCTCAGAAGCTACTCAGTAATACCAGCCTGCCTCCCCTGCCTACAACTGCCACCTTCGCCTGGCTGGGCCACTGCAGCTGCTGCTTTCCTGACAAGTTCTTCGTTCCTTCCCATGATGAGTCTTTATAGTTTGCGAAGTACTTTTCACAAGTACCATGTAATTTAGTCCTCATCGCCACCGTGTGAAGCACGGTTTAGTATTATTATTATTATTCTCATTTCTGTTTTATAGATATGGAAACCAAGGGCCAGAAAGATGACTAGTTTGGCCCAAGTAGGCACAGCTGCACATCCTGAAGGTGGGATTTGAACTTGCTTCTCTGTGCTCTTTCTTCTATTTCACACAGGCCTATGCGTTCAGTTTTTGATTTACCCAGGTCATTCACTTTTCTTAGGTCCCCCTGTGGTTTTCGTCAAATCTGAGCTCCTTATCATGAGCCAGCTGCCCTCCCCTGACTCATGCTTGATGCAGTGATTGATGGTGAGAAAGAAGCAAGAAGGTACAGTAACTGACCTCCAGCCCTGCATTTATCCCCTCAACTCCATTCTTTGGTCTAGCTTGCCTTAGAAGACTCCTTGCCCATTTGTCCATGTAGCAAACTCCTCACTGAGGAGGGGCTTTTAATTCCCTCCCCATCTCAGAGCATCTGGTGGTGTTCCCCTTGTTGCTCCACTGCCATTCTGCGCATTCCTTTATTGGCACTCATTTCACCACATTTTATTTTTTAATAACTTTTCCAAGTTTTACAAAAGCTATTCATGCTTGTTATAGAAAATATGGAACACACAGTAAGAAAGAAGCACAAAGAAGCATACGTAATTTCACTACCCAGAGATAAACATTGTCAATATTTTATTACTTAAACTTCCGGTTTATTTCACACTCTAAGAATCTCTTTGGCTTCTGAGTTTTGATAGTAGGAGTTCCAGCGGGAAAATTCAGACAGTGAGAGTTACCTGGTGTAAGGGCTTGAGATAGATGTGAATCTTTAGGGACTAGAAGGCAGACTATGGTAGGGAGAATAATGGCTTCCAAAGATGTCTACATCCTAACTCCCAGAACCTGTGAACATGTTAGGTTACGTGGCATAGGAGAGTTGAGGTTGCTGATCAGCTGACCATAAAATAGAGTATCCTAGATTGTCTGGGTGGACCCAATGTAATCACAAGGGCCCTTAAAAGTGGAAGAGAGAATTGGAAAACAGAACCAGAGGGATAGCAGCATGACAAAGACTTGGCCAGACATTGCTGGCTTTGAAGATGGAAGAAGGGAGTCAAGAGCCAAGGAACGAGGGTAGCCTCTAGAAGCTGGAAAGGTCAAAGATGTAGATTCTCCCTTAGCCCTTCCAGAAAGGAATGAAGCCTTGCTGATACCTTGATTTTAACCCAGTGAAATCTGCTTCAAATTTCAAGCTATAGAACTGTAAGATAATAAATTTGTGTTGTTTTAAGCTGCTCAGTTTGTGGAAATTTGTTACGGCAGCCACAGAGAACATATACACCTGGTATATGCAAATAAATAGAGCTGTTGTGAGGGGTCAATGAATTAATATAGAAAAACAACTCAGAAAACACCTAGAATATAGTAAACAATAAAGGCTAGCTAACGTTATTTCACACATTTGTAATGTTTATGATCTGCTTTTATCCTTTTCACATTTTTCCATTTCGTTATATTTCTGCTATAACATTGTTGCCTGCAGCTGCAAAGGGCAAGAAATGACAAGTACTGCCAAGGCTACTTGGTTGTTTAAGCAATCAAAGTTTATTGATAAAGGGAAACAGAATGAGGAGCAGGGATAAAGGGGAACAACAAATCGGTACTTACAACATCCACACCACAACCAGCCGGGGAAGTCCCAATAGTTTGTACAGCAGGCGAGAGTGCCGATTGTCCGGGTCTGAGGCAAAGAGTCCTTTCCTCAGTGAGACTTCCAGTTGTTCTATGCTTGTGACTCCCTTTTATCCTAAAGTTTCTCTAGGTTGTGACTCAGGGTTTCAGACATTTGGATACTTTGAGTTATTTCTTCTTGTTCCCACGGATGGGGTGCTTCTATCTTTTTTGTTCCCACGGATAGGATGTTTCTAAAGTCCAGTCAGGTGCCCGTCGGGGTGGCCAGCTCAGACAAGGAACATGATGCAGGACGTATTCTTTGTAACTTGTGTCTTAGAGCCAGGGCCAAAGTAACCATCTTTGGCCCCGAGTCCAGACACATTCTTTCGTGTAGGACCCAGGCTCAGTGTCCTTGGAAGGCGGGGAGGTCAACGAACTCTGTACAAACATCATTTGTACCATGGTACTTTTCAACCATTCCCTAACTCTTTTTTGCTGTGTGCAGTGATTCAGTTCAGCAGATGAGTGTCAACAGCTCGCTGAATAAAGAAAGGAGTCTTCACTCTACTGTGCTATCTATTACACCAGCCCACTCTGAGGAAAGGTGAAATGGTGAAACCATGCAGGGTATTGGTCAAGTGCTGTTCGTAAGGTGTTGGATTCAGAAGACCTTGATTTATATCATTTGTCTGGTCTTGGGGATGTTCCCTAACCCTTCTGAGTCTCAATTTTCTTCAGTGTAAAATGAGGATAATTATAATATCTATATCACACATTCATTGTGCAGATGAAAAAAATTATACATATAAACCCTTAGCACAGTTAAGAGGTATTGTTATTTTTGTTGTTTATTTATTGACTTCTCTGGCATTCTAGGTCAAGAAGATTGGGTATGGAGATGACAGACCTTCAGTGTGTTATCTGCAATGAGCACACTGTGAGTGTCTCGTAAATATTACATAGTATTGGGAACAGGCATGCTCTTGACGCTAAGAGATTATGACAGATAAATGGAGGGTAGAGGGTAAAGATGTCTTTAAAAGCAGGCAAATAAACATACACTTGAATAAAAATATTTTAACTATTTGCTACAGCACTTGGACAGGTTTCAGAGGATGGGACACTGATGCCAGAGAGAGCCAAGAAAAGAAATATAATTTGACAGGGTGGTGGATTGTCATGGTGTTTTTGCTGCAGTCAGCAAGTTTTCAGTTTCTACTAATCTTATGTTTCCTTTGGTAATTTCTGGCCCCAACATTGACATTTCAAAACATTTTATCATCTATGTGATAAGTTCTTCAAATGGAAGCTGCATTGTTTCAGGCGAAGGCATGATTGCTTTGAAAGTCATATTAGAGATCACCGAAATTATGCTTGTGTACTGTTCTTTTTATCACTATGGGCCCACATTAATTTATTTAAAAGTTACTTATCTTACAGAGTGTCAACTAAACAAATGGCATTGCTCGAAAGGTCATACTTGAATTTTCTGTGACATGATTAGTTTTATCGCTCTTTATTATTTCTCAGACATTCCTTTCTGAATGTGTTACTATTGATTGTTTTGGAAATTGATTTGATAGGGACTAATTTTGTGGAGGTTGGCAGTTTTTAATCTACAGAAAAGGTGATTATAGGGCTTCCAAATTATTTCAGAGATAGTGATTATGGTAAAGCTTTACTTCTCATTGGAAGGATTTTATAAGTGTTATATTATTTCCTAAGCTTATGCATATTTCATATTTATCCTACACTGGAAAGGTGAAATTGTTAACTGACACAGATAGCATGGAGGCAGTAACAGTTATTCAATGTTTTAGTGTGCCTCTTGGGAATTATTTGTCCTCTACTCTCTCTCCTATACTACTTAATAAGATTAATTTCCTCCAGTTCTGAAATCTTATGACCATTCCTTTCCCCAATTTCAAAGGCCATGTCACAGTGGATGGGAGAGGGCAATGGGAACTCTGTAGGTTGGGAGAGGAGATTCTCACATTCTAATCCAGCTCCTAAATTGTGCTGTAAATTTGTGCATTCCTCTTAGCTTCTTTGATCATCCTTTTCTCAGTTTTCAAATAATAATTGCTCTGCCTATCTCTGGAGGTATAAGGAGAAGCAGATTATGTGTGTAAAAATAGTGGACTGAAAATGCAAAGAAAACGGTGGGTTGTTAAGTAGCAGTCTCAAGTTAGCAGCTAGGTTGAGAATGTTGTGTTGGGGAGAGGAGCATGTCTGCTTCCCAAGTAGTTGTTTGGTCTTGCAGGAGTGCTACTGGGAGCACTCATGAGCTGCGAGTCCCCTGAGAAACACATGATGGGAGGGAGAAGCATGTATGTCCAGAGCAGTGTTCTAGCCCTGAGATTAGCCTCGGGTCATTTCCAGGATGGGGACGGTAACTACTTATAAACCCCTTATCTGTGGACCTGCCCTCTTCTCCCTGGGATCCTCCTCCTCTTTCACCGAGCATGACATTTGGAAAGGATATATTTGGAGGTTATACCTGTCCAGTCAGCCAAACCTGCTGAAGCAGCAAAGGGGGTTAGTGAGATGACCTTCACTAAACCAGAGCAACCTGCCACTCCCCATCTATCACCTTCATATCTGTCACTTACAGCCATGTGATGCTGAGGAGCTCATTTCACTTCTCTGAGTCAGTTTTCATATGTACAGAATAAAGAAGTTGGAGTATAGATCTAGAAATTTCCTAAAAACTCTTTCAACCTATGAATAATACCTCCTGAAAACCTTATTCGTAGGATTGTTGTATGATTTGAATTGTGTCCCTTCCTTTAAAAAAAAATACATTGAAGTTCTTGCCCCCAGCACCTCAGAATGTGACCTTATTTGGAAATAAGGTCTAACTGCAGATGTAATTAGTTAAGATGAGGTCACAGGGAGTAGGGTGGGCTCCTAATCCAATATCACTGCTGTCCTTATAAAAAGATGGCCATGTGAAGACAGAGACACACAGGGAGAATGCCACGTGGCAATGAGGGCAAAGATTGGAGCGAAGCAGCTATAAACCAAAGAATGCTAAAGATTTCCAGCAAACCAACAGAAGCTACAAAGCGGAGAGGAAGGATTCCGTTACAGGTTACAGAGGGAGCGTAACCCTGCTGACACCTTGATTTCAGACTTCTAACCTGCAGAAATGAGAGACAATAAATTTCCATTGTTTTAAGCCACCCAGTTTGTGGTGCTTTGATGCTGCAGCCCTAGGAAACTCATACCGGTTGCTAGGCAGATAGAGTGAGACAGAAGAGGAAAAACATTTTGGAAATTAAAATACCACATGGTGATTAGTTGATATTCTTTTGTTTTGTGTCACTCCAAAGTGCAATATTGACCTTACTCTAGGCCAGTTTACCATTTATGCTGCAGGGATAGAAGAGAAGTAAGAAAGACTAAGAGATAAAGCCAGGTCTCATCCCATGTGGGAGCATGTCCACACCCTTATTATTCCAGTAGCGTGAAAGGGAGAGAAGACAGAAGGCAGCACATAAGCAGTGGTATTTTATTGCCCAATAGCCTCCCTCTGCTAGCAAACATGGCCCAGTGTCCTGGAATCAGGCCTTGTCCTTGAGGAGAGTAAATGAGTGTAGGAAGGAGGGAACAAATGGAGAGCTTCCTCTCTCTTAGGTATTTACACAGTACATCTATTTAGAAACAATACAACTTTAACACTGTGCATCCCCCCTCATCCTGACAACACTTGTATGGAGATATGAGTAGGAGTGGGGATATAACAATATTTAATTTGGGGGTATTTGCCTTTGAAAGCTCCTGCAATCACACACTTGGTTGAGTGTGGACAGTAGGAGAGTAGAAATGCTGTCCATCATGGGAAATTCCACTTGCCTGTTGGTCCTGGTCCTGAGGCTTAGCTGTAAAGAAGACGGCTGGGGAATGTGCAACACTGGTCCTACACTGAGCCCTGTGCCAGGGAGGGAGGTGAAGACAAGAAATAAAGCAGAAGGATAGAGGAATCGTGGAAACTTGTATGGCCCATTGGATGGGAGTGGTTTAGTTCTGCCTGGGAAGGACAAGGAGTTTCCAGTTACTTTAACAGTTTTCTTCCACTGCCTTCCTTCCTCCAACCTTCTTTTGCCATAGAATATGGTATATTTAGCCCTTTTCTAGTTATTTGAGTACTAGTATTAGAGAGATGTGTGGGTGATTGTATGCAGCAAGTCATTTTCGCAGATAGACAACCAAGAATATCAGCCAAAGAAAATTGTCAAGCTAAAGGGAAAGTGGGTACTTTTATTTCTCATATCTGAAGGAATTAATTTGTCCTAAATTTCAAAGACAATACTTGGATTTGAAGATTGTGTTTCCCAAAAGACTAATGTTTAGTGATCAGCTGTGCCAGGCCCTTGATTCATGTACATCATTACAGTTTATAAAACAACTCTGAAATTCTATTTCTATTCCCATTTTTCAGATAAGACCACTGAGACCCAGAGAACAGCTGCTCAAAACCTGATGAAAAAACTATCAATTTCATCATTTTAGTAACAATAGATTGCTTTTAAAATAGTGGTTGAGAGATCTTTTTAAAAGTCTTTTCTCAATGTTTTCTCCTAAATAGTCTGTGATTGTGGCAGTCATTAGTGCCATTCACCAATTTTTTTTGCTTCCCTTCCCTGCTATGGGGTAGGAAGGCATTTCCACACCTCCTTGGAGCAAGCTAATGACATGTGAGTAGAAGTGATGAGGTTGCTTCCAGGTAGAAGATTTAAGAGTGATTTGCCTTGCTCTTATTTTCCTTTTGCCATGGCAACCAGTTATGCTCTGTTAGCTTGGGGCCTGGAGTTAGGATGGTGTGGAACAATGCCCTCAGCCAGCCTGCAATACCTGTACAGTGAGAATGAGAAATAAAACATCATTAAGTCACTGAAATGGTCAGGTGTTTATCGTAACAGCTTACCTTAACATATCCTGACTGATACAAGTGTGACTTGGGTTTCACATTACAGCTTTTTTATTTTGGCTTTCAGACCTATACCTGTTAGATTATAGACCTCCTATAGAGGAACTATGTGGTCATCTTACTCTGTGATTTTATCTAGTGACTACTTAGGAGCTTTTGATGATATAGGGGTTGAAGTGATAGAGACTGATAAGCAAAATTCATTTCACAAATGTTTATTGAGTTCCTGTTATGTACAGAGCATATGAGGGATCCAGAGATAAATTAGGTAGGTAACCTGCCTCAGGGAGTTTGCAGTCTAGCAGAAATGGGCTAAATTTATATATGAAATGTACACAATGAAGCATACACAGTTCAGTCATCTAAATAAGCATTTGTTTAGGTCCATGACTACTATATTTGTCAAGTGCTGGGGATTTAGTAGAGCAAAAATAGATAAAGTTATTGTCTCATAGAGTTAGGGGCTAAAAATGGAATTAAAATTAATCATACAATTATATATAAAATTATAGCTATGGAAAAGTCTACAAAGAAGAGGTTCATGGCTCTTTGAGGGTTTATGAGAGGGGGATTTATTTAGTCTAGGGGTGTAATGGAGAGCTCAGAGTAACTGTGTGGAAATGCCTTGGGCTCAGGCTGGCATCAAGCTGATCTGATTTAAATTCTGATTCTGCCACTTTGCGCCATAAAACCCAGCCCACGGTATTTCAGCTTTTAAAACAGATTTAATGCTCTCTTCATAGGATAGTAGTGAGAATGATATAAGCTTTTGTTGTGACAGTGCACCTAGTATATGCTTAATAAATGATAATAAATGACCCTCCTTCTCCTATCTGATTGATTCCATATGACCAATGCAGGGAAAGGTGAGCTGGAGGATGGTTTCTGTGGAGGTTAGACAAATCTTCATGGAAGAAGTGGCATTTGAAGATGGGAAAAGGGTTTGATAAAAAAAAAAAAGGCTTTGATGAAATGATAATTATAGGAAACATGTAATATTACTTAGTAGCTAAGGTCATAGGCTTCAGAATGAGACAGACCCCAATTAAAATCCAGGATCCATCACTTACTGGCTCTGTGATCTTGGGCAAGGTGCTTCTATCTATATAGAAGTTTTCTCTTCCATAAAATGAGAATAATATTAGTATCTCTTCTTTAGGCTTGTTGTGAAGATGAAATGATAAAGGCTTGTAAAATATTTAGTACAGATTCTGATAACTGAGGAAATGCTCGATATGACAAGCAGCAGTATTTACTCTTTTTTTTTTAAAGATTTTATTTTTTCCTTTTTCTCCCCAAAGCCCCCCGGTACATAGTTGTGTATTCTTCGTTGTGGGTCCTTCTAGTTGTGGCATGTGGGACGCTGCCTCAGCGTGGTTTGATGAGCAGTGCCATGTCTGCGCCCAGGATTCGAACTAACGAAACACTGGGCCGCCTGCAGCGGAGCGCGCGAACTTAACCACTCGGCCACGGGGCCAGCCCCAGCAGTATTTACTCTTACAGTCAGGGAAGGGATAGTCTCTGGGTTCTTTTTTGAGGTGTTTTAGATTCAAACTCCTAATGCTTTGTTTAACTGCAAGGGGCTGATGTCATTAAGTCCAGCACAAGATTTACTGTCTCCTTAGAGTATTAATACCCACCAATTAATAGTGACAGTCACTAAACATTTAGTGCCTAATGAGCTGCATCTCCTCAGTATGAGTGGAGTGGCGTGGCAAAGGAACTGTGTAATTCAGCTCACCAGACTCCCTTCTTGCTGGCTCTCCATGACCTTCCCACTGGGCTGCCTGAGGGGGTTGACTTCATTTGAAAAATGCATTTAGAAATGTCAGCATCTGGGAAACCCTGAGCTCTAAACCCTCCTTGGAACTGTGAATGCAAAGTTGTCAGAGCTGGTCTCTAGTGAGCACCTAATCCCAAGTCCTCATCTTAAAAATGGGGAACATAAGGGTTAGGAAGGGGAATGATATGATGAAGGTCAATACAGCTGGGGATATAGCAGTGATGAAGTTAGGCAAGGTCCCTGCTTGGATGGAGCTAATGATCCATGAGAGAGAGAGATAAAATGGAAGAAAACAAATAATTTCAAAAGTAAACAGGGTACAGTGAAGAAGAAGAATGAACTTTGGGGATATTTCCTATAAGGTAGCCAGGGAGGTCTTGCTGAAGAGGTGGGCTTTAAGCTGAGACTTGAAATATGTGAAGGCACCAACCATGCAAAGATCTGAGGCAGGAGTGTTTCAGACAGAAGGAATAGCAAGTTCAAAGTGTGTAAGGCAGGGATATGCTTGGTGTGTTTGAAGTTGAGCGTGGCAGAAGCCCAGTGAGCTAGGGTGATATTGATCACAGAGGTGGGTAAGGCAAAATTTGTAGGATTTCAGGCTGCTAAAAGATCAAATTTGATTGTAAGTACAAAGAGAAAGAGCCTACTGGAAAATTTCAAGCAGTGGAGTGAGAAAATTTGATTAATGATTTAAAAAATCATTCTACTGTTGTGTGGAGAATAGGCTGTTGAATGATAAGAATAGAAACAGGGAAACCAGTTAGGAATTTATTTAATAGTCTTAGATGAGAGATAGTGATGGAGTGGACTAAGGTAGTAGACTGGACAGGAGGGAGACAAATGAACAAACTGAGATGTGTTTTGGAGATAGAATTGGCAGGATGTTGGGAGAGAGTGAGGTAAAGGGAATGAATAATCAAAAATGACTCCTTGATTTTTGCCTTGAGCAATTGAATATACGGTAGTGTCATTTACTGAGATAAAGAAGACTGAGAGAAGAGAAGCTATAGGGGCATAGGATTAAGAGTGTAGTATTATATAAATGTGAGATGCCAAGGTGACAACCAAGTGGTATTGTCAAGTAGGCAGTGGGTATAAGACCCTGCTCTAACCACCCCATTCATTGGCTATAAGCCTATTGCAAGTACTAGAACTTCATGAAGTCACTCCCCTACGCAATGCCATGCAGACATTGCTAATAGATTACAACACTCTTTCCTCAGGATCCCGGGTATGCCTTTAGAGTCTCTCTCATCACAGTGCTCCAGGCAACCACACCACTACTTCTTTGGTGTTATTGTTCAAAAGACATCTATTGGCCATTCCCTCTGTGTTGTACTAGCATCTTTTCTTCATCAACCATCTCAGCTTACTATTGGTTTTATTACAAAAGTTAGAGTGAGTGAAATATGATTCATTTCGACGCTCGCTAAGAGCCAGTATGCATGTCCATTTGCTCTGCAAGGTGCTGGGTAGGAGAAAGTTAATTAATATATAGTTTGGTGCTTCCCTAAAGAAGTTTACAAGGTATCCATGGGGAAAAAAATTAAAGGACAGTGTGGGGCTGTGTATGATTAAATGTCCAAATAAGTGGTCTAAATAGTATGTATGGAGGAGAGTAGGATTACTATGTGTTAAAGAAGTTCTAGAAGCACTGGGGAGAAATGTTTGATCTAGTCTTGAGGAAGAATAGGATTTGGATGGGAAGTGATGGTGTCATCATGTGGGATAAGCAGTCTGATTAAAGGATTGAAGGGGAGAAGTAGGAAATGAGAAAGAGAAAAATCTGTCCACTATGGAGAGAGAAATTGGGAAAAAAGTTAAAATAGTGGTCATATTGTTGTTCTGACTTCAGGACAAGCCTCTGATCAGTGGTTGGCTTAGCACTAGGTTCTTTTACTGTGTAGCATGAGTTCCCATTTCCCGGATTCCATGCTTAGTTTCCTTGTTCCTGGCTACCTAAGCCAATGCTGTATATTTTTAAGTTTTTATTAACAGCATGCCAAATTTGGTAACTGTTTTTGTTCGCTGGCTGATCTAGCAGATAAACCCCCAAATCTCACTGGTTTAACAACAGTACAAGTTCCTATTTGCTAACACAATAGTGTGATGCAGTTGTTTTCAGTTAGGGGACTCTTCCGGATGCCCCTCCTCCAAGCAGTGATTCGGGGACCCAGGCTCTTTGCATCTTGTGGCTTTTCTGTCTTCAATATGTGGCTCTTATGGCTGCCCTGGGGATTGGCTCCATTCCAGCCAGAGAGCAGGGGAAAAGAGCAGGAAGAGTTGTGCGTGGGTGGGGTTCATGAGCCAGGCCCAGAAGTGGGAAACTCTACCCTTATCCCAGGGGCTAAAACTCACTTTTACAGCCATATCTAACAGCAAGGGAAGCTGGGGAATGTAATTTAGCTGTGTGATCTGAAAGAAAAGGAAATGAATTTGGTGATTCTCTCTCTCACAGGGTGCCACCATTCATCTGATTCTTTGGTATGAGGGCTCCTGGGCCTGAGGGCCATTTCAGGGTCACTGAGGCAAACAACTTGGGTCAAGGGTCCTCCTTTCTCAGCCCATCACCTCACCTGGCCAGTGGGGAGTTGTGCCAGCCCAGATTCAGGTAAGAACTGAGTTAGTATCAGGGGTAGGTCCGCCTACTTCCTACTGATTTCAGTTAACTTTTTATCCTTTAGCTCTGACTCGGGACTCATTCTTTAGCTCAGGCTTCTCCAGGCTCCTGTTTGAAAACCCTCTTTACCCTATGCCTTCACCTTGACCTCTGAGACCAGTGCCCACAGACTCTGTCTCAAGTTCACTATCAGCTTCCTCTGAAGAGTGCCACATCTGGATGTTTGTGGGTTTGGGTATGATTATCTGTCTTAGTCTTTGAAACTGTAAAGCAGGATCTGGTAGTGTTAAAAAGCAACCTTAGAATGTAAGAGAATTTGCAATATCTGGAAAACACAACGTTTTGGTAAGGCCTGTTTATTAAGAAAGAGTGGTGTTTACATGGAGTTATTAGCTGGAATGTAAATCTTACATTCATTTTGTGTTAAAAGAATTTTCATGCACATAATCTCGTTTTATTCTTACAGTTCAGCTGCTGAATAGGCATTATTATACCTATGTATTGGTCAGATACAACCAGAAAAACAGAACCACTAGGATAGATAGAGAGATAGATAGATATAGATGGATTTATTGCAAGGAATCGGTTTACACAAGTGGGAGCTGGCTAGGCAAGTCTGAAATCTGGAGTGCAGGCTGTCAGGAAGGGGAGGTTGGAACACTTGAGCAGGAACTGAAAGCACAGATGAAATTTCTTCTTCAGGGAAGCCTTAGCTCTGCTCTTAAGGACTTTCAATTGATTGAATCAGGCTCTAGGATAATCTCCTTTACTTAAATCAACAGACTTTAGACTTTAATCATATCTACAAAATACCTTCACAGCAACACCTAGATTAGTGTTTGATGGAATAAATGGGGACCGAGCTCACCAAAGTTAACACATAAAACGGATCTTTATGCCCCATTATACTGATAAGAAAATGGAGGCTCAGAGAAGTAGTGACTTGCAGAGCTGGTTATTTGGGCTTTTTCTTTCATGCTAAAATATACTCTTAGGTATTTGTCAAGGCCTTAAATTTCATATAGTGTTTGTGGCAGGATCCAAAGAAAATATCTAGATTGATTTACCAAGAATGATCTAAAAGATACAATATTCAAAACATAATAGTAAAGAAAGTCATTCTTTGACTGCATGGCAGCCAAAAGAATACGGGGATGACTTATTTTTTCCTTGTTTAAGAGTCTGATCATGAATAATTTCTAATATGGATAAGGACTTGACTTTAAGAAAGCTGATGATAGTAGAGTTTTCTTCTTTAATTCTTCATTCAGGATTGCAAGAGACACAAATACTTAACATTTATTTCCAGCCCCAAGGCTGAACAAGTTATTGGTTTAATTATAGAAAGCTGAACTTTCATCTTTCTTTAATTGAGCATGGATAATTTGTACCTGTGATCAGTAGCCAAAATGTCATAAAATCACTTGTGAAGTCTCATACTCTTGAACTGTAGTAAAAATGCCAGTTGCTTTGTAGGGCTGTACAGTCATCGATTTGGGCAACTATTTCAATTTGTTGGTAATTATTGTCAGCTCTTCATGACTAATGTGGTTTGGAAAGTGTCACAACAAGTGCTATTTCCTTTTTGGTAACAGACAGTACATTTAGGGAAGAGGAGGCCAATGAGGAGACAGATGCTGGCTTCGTGGTCCCAGGGTTTGAGCGACAGTTAGAGATCCACAGATCATTATTTTTCACAGCAAGGAGTGGATGAGGGGGCTCAGAAATCCTGAGCAAAATGTCAGCTCTTGGATGCTTTGGGTGTGCATTCTAACATAAGAAGGCAAGAGCAGTTTTATTTTATGTTTTCTTCTCTCCCATCACACTCTAGGGAGACAAAGCTATTGTTATAGGTTATGTCTAACCATTGAGCTCATGGTCTTTAGTGAGAAAGCATCCTAGAGGCCAAAATGACTGTTGTGCCTGTTTCTGCCATAAATTTCAATGGTGGAAAATCGTTCTGGGCCACTGATTTATTGCAGCCTGGGAGATAGTTAGCAGCCCACGTGCCTAGTAACAATCGTGATCTGGTCTGAAGGAAGATGGACTTGATTGTACTGCCAGTGTGAGAATAGTCTGTATAAACTTGAGGGCAAAATTGATAGGGTGGTCGAATTTTTTACACCTTTCAGGCAGAATTAATTAAGGCTAGTTTACAAATTCTGAGTTGGAAGAAACACATAGTTTGAATAGACTATGTTTGCCCTAAGGTTTTCAGAGAATGCCTTGATGCTGTTTTTCAACCCAAATTATGCAGCAGACAGGTCAACAGTCCAAATTCTCTACTGTGGGGAAACAAAGACAGAGGATGAAAGGAGAGTAGGGGAATAGGAGCTAAGGAGAGGGCTTAGTGGCTTTTAAATTAATAAAGAAGAATTGGGAAAAGGCAAGCGCAGACCCAGGTTTGTTAGCTAGAGCCTGGAAGAAGAGTGGAGGTGGCCTGTGGCTTCCTGTGAAAAGAGTCTGGGGAAAGCAAGGAGAGGGCTGACAGAGGAATTGGAGACAGGCGGTAAAAGTGTCGTTGGAAGCCTGTGAACAAGTAGCTTAGAAAAAGGATGTTTATCAGTCAGGAACCCAACAGAGAATAGATGGCATGCTCAACTGGGATTTTGTAGAGAGTTCAATGAAGGTTCTATTTAGACATGTGTAGGCAGGGCTCAGGCACCCACAAAGAGATGACGAAGCATCAGGGATTAGCAACAGCAGGAAGCTGTTATATTGCCCAGGTCTGAAGAGCAAAGGATGAGCTTGGGGACACAGCGTTATTGGAGCCCATGAGACCTATGTTTGTGACAGGAGGCCCTAAGCATGAGTTGAAGTCGTAAAGGGATCCAGTCATTGCTGGAGCAGCAGTGCTGAGGCGGGGAGAGAGAAGTAGAAGAAATACCCTGACCTCTCTCTCCTCCCACCTTCTGGTCTTTCTGTTGGACAATCCAACCTGAAGTGAGAGGAGGCTGGAGCTTGTGTGATGCGCAGAAGGGCCAAGAATGGTGGGGAAACTGCACACAGAGAATAACCATTACACGTGAGGGCCCAAGATAGAGCAGCTTCGAGTACTGGTCCTGGCTTGGTAGCCAAATTGCTGAAGGACTTTAAGCAGATAGTTTAATCCTGTTCTGTTTCTTTTTTCCTCCCATCTGTAAATGGGGATAATAGCTCTTGCCCATATCCTGGAGTTATTATAAAGATAAGATGACATAGTAGATGTACTTGTTTCATTAATTTGTATTTATGTTGCACTTTATCATTTCCAAATCTTTCTCGTGTCTCAACTCATTTGCTTCTCAAAGCTAGCTTGTAGGGTAGCCAAGATAAGATTTATTATCCCCATTTCACAGCTGAGATGATTGAGTCGGAGAAATTAAGTGATTTCTTCAAGGTCACAAGGCTAGTAGATCTTTTGATTCAAACTCGACTGTAATTTTCTCTTACCGCAGTTAAGTCCAGTTTAATTCAACATTTCAGGCAGTTTTTAGGGACTATTACTGTCTTTGTAAGGCATAAAGTCTCCAGATGAGGAGCCTGAGACTGGACCTTTCCTGTGGTCTGGAAGAACAGCATCCATGATTCAGGCCTTCTATTTCATTTGAGCATGCTCTTGGGAAGGAAAGATGGGAAGGTAACAGGCTTTGCTGCCTCCTTCCAGAACTGGCCACTCCTCCTTCTCTCTTTGCTGAAAAGGCAAAAAAGTGCTACAGACAATGTCCGTGTCCCCCAAACTCATACGTTGATGTCTAATCCCCAATATGAGGGTATGTGGAGATGTGGCCTTTGGGAAGGTCATGAGGGTTGAGCCTCATGAATGGGATTAGCGCTGTTGTAAAACAGATCCCAGAGAGCTCCCTCTCTCCTTTCACAACGTGAGGACACGGGGAGAAGAGAGCCATCTATGAACCAGGAAGCAGACTCTCACCAGACACTGGGTCTACGGGTGCCTTGATCTTGGACTTCCCAGCCTTCAGAACTGTGAGGAATCAGTGTCTGTTATTTATAAGCCACTCAGTCTGTAATATTTTGTTATAGCAGCCCCAATGGACTATGATGGAAAGTATAGCTCATGTAGGTAGCGTAACAGCAAATTAGAGTTGCCTTATGTAAATGCCTATGCTTCACGAGAAGTGTTTTTTTGTTTTTGTTCTTTTCTGTTTTGTCACTCATCTGGAGAATGTTACTTACCTGTAAATATGCTGCTGATGAGGGGCAACTTTCCTTCTTCATCCTTGTTCCTGGCATATATATATGCCAGCTGCCTGAGACAACTCAGATGCAAGCTGTATTAGGGCAATTTTACTATCTGCTGCTTTTGCGTGGCGCTCTTTTTAGTCAGCTTCCCAACTGACCAGGATTCTAGTGCTCAAACTCTCTGAAGGGTTGTGTCTGCAAAAATAGTGTTATTGCATAAGGTGAATGTGAAAGGGAAAAATAAAGTCATCTGAAGTATTTTGATGAGGAACAGCTGCATTGATTGAATCTGAGTTTCCCAGGATGGAGGAACACTTTGGGAACTGCCATAAACTTCAGACCACAAGGGCACTCAGTCTGGGATTACTCTTGGAAAGTTTGAATAAACGGGTCCACTACCATAGCTGTACCTTTGCTTAAATACTTTTGTTGATGGCAGACTCAATGCCTACAAGTTAGCCCATTCATTCAGTCTAACGAAGAGTACAATAAAAACGACTCCCATCCAAAACTGAAATCTGAATGGATCGCCTCTCTAATTCTAGTTATTCTATATTTAGTAGCATAGAATTAGCTTTTTTTCAACAGCAACATTGCACACTGTTAGATTGCATTCAGCTTACTGTCTACTAAAACCAGTTTACAGTTTGTCATTTTTACATGTCATACTGCTGCTGGATCAAATCTTAGACTTCTTCACTTCTTTAGCTTTTACACCCAATCTTGTATATATATGCTTGTTAAACTGCCTTCTATTTTGACTGGTTTTAGATTATTGTGACTATTTTGGATCTTGATTTTTGTCATTCGTATTTTGCTATCCATTCTAGAAAAATTTCCATTGCATATTCAATACATATATCCTATATATCTTCATCTATATCATTGATAAAAATATTAAACAGGCTGGAAGAATAGTTGTCATATACCTTGCTAGATTCTGAGTTAGTAAAGTGAGGAGGCATGGGGAAGAATCAGTTATAAAGAGTGACCATAGTATATTGTAAAACGAATGACTTAGTAGTAATGGGCCTGGAAAAGTATACTGTAAAGAGCCCGCAAGAGAATTCATTCCTATTCTGAGGGACATAACTCAATCTATTGTTTTTGGAACATTAAGCTTTTTTGTTTTTTAATATATGGTTAATTTTCATAAAATTTTGTATATACTTGAAAGACATTGTAGGCTCATTTTTAGGATATGAATTTTATCTATTAGATTTGATTTATTTCCTGCATTATTTCAGTTCTCTAGCCTAATTTTCTCTACTTTTTCTCACAATTTTATTTAGGTGGACTTCTCTTTTCTGATAAAATTTAAATATTTTGATATCACACTATTTGTTTCATAAATGGTCAAGTTGCTATGTCTTCACTGTGGATTATTGAGTTAATCTGTTTATCCTTGTTAATGCTTTTTTCCCTTGAATTCACCTTTGTCTGATATTATCACAACTCCTGAAGTCTTTCAATTTGCATTTCCTTGGTAAAACTTATCCATCTTTTCACTTTCAATCTTTCTGTGTCACTTTGCTTTAGATTCATCTTCTGAGAGAGCATTTACTTTATTCTAAAATGCTAAGAACTGTAATATATATCATCAGTTGAATAATTGCCTCTCATTAAAACCAAAATTCATTTTCACTTGAAATGTGATTGTAAAACATAAGACATTTTGAATTCAGAAATGTTAAATGTGCAAAAAAGAGTGAGTCTTAGATTATGGGAAATATTTTAGTTGGAATTAATTTTTTTGATCCAGTGGGGGAAAGTCTTTTTCCTTTAAAATGTGATTTGTGCCATTTACATTTGTTGCCATAATGGACACGTTTGGTTTTGCTTTGTTGCTTTATTACATTGTTTTCTATTTTTATGCTCCTTTGCTGTTTTCTTTCCTTTATCTGGTTTGTGTTTTCATTGATTAGTGTGTTTACATAGATGAGTCACCAGTGGTAATTTGGAGAGTGTATATCTATTAGTTCTTCTAATGGTTTTATTTTTATCTTTAAATAATAAATTTTTATCTATTTTCTAAACTTTTCAACTTTAGAAAGTAAATAGGCTTACTTTATCAAAGGTAAAGAGATTTGTGTACTCACTATTCCTTCTTCTACTATCAACCTTCTTCCATCTCTTATTGCATTGTCATGTGTGCAATTTTATTCCAGTGTATTAGCCACTGTGCTTTTTAGGAACTAAAATGATAGATGCATGATTAAAATTGGAGGTGGATAAGGAGACCAGCTAGAAATTATTATTATTTTTATTGAAGTATAATTGACATACAATGTCCTATTATTTTCAGGTGTACATTATAGTGATTTGATATTTATATACATTACAAAGCGATCACCATGATAAGTCTAGTTACCATCTGTCACCATACAAAGTTATTACAGTGTTGTTGACTGTGTTCTCTATGCTGTACATTACATCCCCATGACATTTATTTTATAACCAGAAATTTGTATCTCTTAATCTCCTTCACCTGTTATTGTAGGAGTTTAATGAAGGGAGTGGCTGTGTCTGAATGAGAAGGAAAGGACTTTATGAGAGATTATTTATAAACCTAGTATCAATTTCATCTTTGCTATGAAAAGGAATGTGGTCTATCCATACCATTTATTTATTCTGCCTCACTCATGTCAATAGGTCACTGTCCTCTCAATGTATGTGATTAGATATGAATCCTTAGAATATTTCTATAGTATATTTTTCCCCCTCTAAGATGATACATCTGTCTGATTTGTGTCTCCTTGAACATTTTAAGCTATGTTTGTTTTGGAACTTTGTCATCTCATACTCTGAAGTCCCCAGAGTGCCAGAACAGTGTGAAGGCTCTCTGAGCATCTCCACCAAGTTCCATGTGACTCACCATGTGCTTTCACCTAGGCCTCTTCTTTCTGCTTCACTGATCCCAGCATTATGTGGAAATGACAGAAGCTGCCCAGGATCTGCTTCACATGGACACTCTGACAATTAATTAGCTTTTTATTATTTTTATTTTTTTTTAGAGCAAAGCCCCTCCACTTTGTTTAAGCAGAGACACAATGTCCAGTATCAGAGAAGGTTATCATATTAATTTCTGCTCACGATGGGGCTCTGTGTATCTTCTCTGGTCTGATCAGGTCTTGGTTGACCAGCTCTGTTTTTCCACAAGGGTTCATTTATGAGGATCATAACAAAGAATTAAATGACAAGAGATGGAGTGAGAAAGCTCCTCTTGCAGCATCTTCCACTCGGACCCACAGAAAGAGTTACAGGACTCCACACACAGGTCTTTTTTCCAGAGAGCCTACATTTCTCCTCTGGTGCTTTTGCCCTCAAAAAGTCACCAGAAAATTCTCAGCAATATTTAACTTGGTAAGAAATATGATCCAGGGAGTGGACCTCTCCCTGGGCCTCTGGAAGGGCAGTCTTCTTGCTCAGGACAGAGCCACAAAATTATAAGATGACAAACAGTTTGTAGGAGGTCCAAATGAGATATTGCATATGAAGTGCTTTATGTTCTAACACTTTAGTGTCCATGTGAGTGAGTGGACTCTCTCTTACACATGGTCCTCTGTCTCATCCTCATAATAATTAAGTAGCTTACCCACTATGTCCCAGGCATTAGGCGAAGTGTTTTACATACATTGCTTCTTTTAACCCTAACAACAACAACCTATTTGTATAGTTAATGTTATAAACTCTAGTTTACAAACTTCAGATTTAAAAAACTCTGAGAGGCTAAGTCACTTTCCCCAGGTGACATAAGTTGTTATGGGGTAGGAATTACATTCATCTCAGTGCTTCCCCTGGTGCCAGCTGTGGACTGTCTCATTGTCCTTGAGCACTGACTTACCTCCGGATGTCTGTGAGAGTCCCTACACAAACATTTCTCAAACTTGAATTTGCAAAAGAATCACCTAAAGAACTTGTTAGAAATACAGATTCCTGGGGGCTGGCCCCATGGCCGAGTTCACACCCTCCGCTGCAGGCGGCCCAGTGTTTCATTGGTTCGAATCCTGGGCGCGGACATGGCACTGCTCATCAAACCACGCTGAGGCAGCGTCCCACATGCCACAACTAGAAGGGGCCACAACAAAGAATATACAACTATGTACTGGGGGGCTTTGGGGAGAAAAAGGAAAAAAATAAAATCTTTAAAAAAAAAAAAAGAAATACAGATTCCTGGGCTTCTGCAAATTCATTGCCTTTGGAGTGGGCCCTGGAATCTATAGTCCTCCTGTCAGGCAGCCCAAATAATTTTGACACAGATGATTGGCTGACTGCACTTTGAGAAGCAGTGGTCTAAAATTTGGATTAGAAACTTCTGTGGTGTCCACCTGTTGAAAAAGACTTTTATGGGTTTCTCCTGGGATATAACAAGTGACCTAAAATTGCGTTCTACTTGGGAAAAGAACAATCAAATCATCCTTTAAGACTTTAGTCAAAAGAAGCTGCACATTTGATCTTATTTTAAACTGTGTCTCAGTCCACCTGAAATCCATTTCGTACGTCCTGAGCTGCTGAGGATTCAGCTTGGTTTCCTTATTTAAAACTCACATGCTTTGGGCTCTCAGCAGGTACATGGGCAGAATTGTCTTACTCAGAACAATTTTTTTCTGTCTCTTAAACAGTCACAAATTCTAGTGTTTCTGTGCACCTCTCCTTGTTTAACTTGATTCAAAGAGCTCCAACTGTATCACGTTAGGCGTTGATTGAAAGGAAAGGCTGCATGGGCATCTATGCCCATTAAAGGAATAACCCACTGTGCTGTGTTTCTGTCTTTTGAGACACTTCGAATTTTTTCCCTCCCTCTTAGAAATGTCTTATATCCTTGATAACTTCTGCATAACACACGTCACTCAGCAGAATTTAGTATATGATAAATGAACTTTTCTTCTCTGAGCTCCAATTTCATCTCGTGAAAAATGAGGATAATCATATCTGCTTTATAGTTGTGAGGATTGGATAAAAGAATTTGCTATATGGAAAGCATTTAATATATCAGACCTATAGGAAGGCCTCAATAATGGTTAATCTTGTGATTATTGGCAGGTCTAATATTGATAATTTCAGATGTAACCTGAGTTCATTGTTGTCATCCTCTTCCTCATCAACATCATCACCATCATCTATCTGCTGGATTTTATAGTGTTTCCACTGTGCTGGGCACATTCTAAGTACTTGATACTCTGTATCACTTTTCCATTGCTGCCATAACAAATTACTACAAATTTAGCAGCTTAAATGCAACACAGATTTTCTATCTCAGTCTGTAGGTCAGAATTCTAACACACTGGGCTAAAATCAAGGTGTTGGGAGGGCTACATTGCTTTCTGGAAACTCTAGGGAAGGATTTGTTTCCTGCTTATTCGGGTCTTGGCAGAATTCAGCTCCTTGCTGTTGAGGGGCTGAAGTCTCCGTTTCCTTGCTGGCCGTCAGCTGAGGGCTGTCCCCAGCTTCTAGAGACCGCCTGCATTTCCTGGCCTGTGGCCTTCTTCCTCCATCTTCAAAGCCAGCTATGGCGAGTGACGTCCCTTTTATGCTTTGGAACTCTCCTGCCACTTCATCCCTGCGTGGCTTTTCTGCCTTTCTCTTCCACTTTTTAGATTGAGCCCACTTGTAAAATCTAAGACAATTCCCTATTTTAAGATCTGCAACCTTAATTCAATTTGTAACAACCCTTTTGCCATGTAACACAACATATCCTGGGGATTAGGACAGAGACATTTTTGAGGAGGGAAGGGCATTCTTCTGCCCACCACACATCCATTGTCTCATTGAGTTCTCCCAGTGTCCCTATGAAGTGGATTTCATTATCCTTATTTTACAGACAAGAAAAGACATGCTTGGCAAGGTTAGATAACTTGCCTAGAGTCAAACTGATAGTAAGTCATGAAGCCAGGATTAAAATCTAGGCACTTTGCCTCCAAAATCTGCCTAGTTTACCAGGGCCAGGAATCCCTTTTCTGTACTTAACGGCCTGGGACAACTTAAAAGAAGAAAAAGACTGGCCTCTATTTAGTAACTTGATTATCCACAGGAGGCAAGAGAGCCAAACAAAAGCTCTTAAGTTTGTCTCAAAGATGTACGTTTCTGACCAAGTCTTATCGACATAGGGTACAAACACCTTCTTGTAGATCTTTTCACAGCTTCCTTCCAATTTCAGACCTTTTCCATTGTAACATTCACCACCAAAACTTTCACAGGAGGTTGGAGGAAACATTTTTAGGAACAACGGTGTGTCTCAGCAAATATACAATATATTTTGTGTTATCATATCTATTACTTATTTAATACTAACTCTGTGTGAGGTGCCTTGTGTCACTTCGTAACCCTAATAGGTAGGTACTATTAGCAGGTAGACATTACAGACAAGGAAAGAGACACTGATAAATGAACTTACTGAGATTTAAACCTTAGTAGTCTGACGTCAAGCCACTCAGCTCTGTGACCACTGTAATCTTTTCCTCTCTGAGGGCAATATTTGTATCTTTCCTTTTTTGCTCTTGACGATTTCCATACTTTGCCCTTGACTGAGGGATCGACAGCAGGCATCTTGGCATTTGGGCTACTCACCTATGTCCAGATCATGCCACAAGGATAGAGCCTATATAGACTTTGGCCAAGCAAAGGTGAAAACCATTTTAGAACAAGGAGTTTTCAGATTATCATCTAATGGTTCTGATTCATTCATAGGTAAGTGCAGGGTAGAGGACTTTGATATTGTTTACCCTGGGGTAGATAAGATTCCAGACTCTCCTGGTTTAAGTGGGAGAGCCTAGGACTTTCTCCCAATTGCAACTGAATCCTTATTATCAGTCTCATAGCATGGACCTTATGTATAATATTATTGTCTTATGTTTGTATAGCCTTTTATTATTTATAGCACATTTTTATTTGTTTTTTCATTCAATCTTCAAAAGCATCCTGTGAAATAAGATAGGAGAAAAATCATATCATTATAGTGATGATGATAATGAATACTTAGCATATGCCAATGTCAAACATTCTACATATTTTATCTTGTTTAATCCTCTCAATATCCTTTGAGGTAGGTACTACTGTTATTCCAATTTTGGAGATAAAGCTAATTGACTTCTTCAAGGTCACCCAACTTGTAAGGATGGAGCTGTATTTTAAACCCAGGCAATTTGACTCCTGGGATTGCATCCTAAACTAAGACTCATAGCATTATTCCTATTCTTCAGCTGAACCAACTAAGACCCAGAGGGAAATTAAGTAAGGTTTGTCAAAGGCCACTCAGCTGGCAGTTCTAGGACTTGTACCAAGTTTCCTTCCTTCTATTTGGAGGCAGTAATAATATAGCAGAATTATATGAGATCAGAAAGAGCTCAGTTACATCATGGCTCCATGAGAAACTAAATGTGTGACCTTAGGTAAATCATGGATGTGCTCTAATCTTCAATTCACTAAACTCTAAAATGAGGATAATTATACCTACTTTCTTAGGTTGTCACCAGAATAGAGATAATGTATATAAAATGCCTGGCATGTAGTGAGTGTTTAGTAGTTGTTATTATTAGCGAATGCTCCTTTCAGTGTATCGGCTGCCTGTCTAAATGAGAGCCCAGGTCTGGTAGGTTTTGGGTGTGGTGAAATTGCAGCTGATTGGGAGAAATTGTCTTAGCAGCCCTCAGTCATTTTTTAATGTGAGCCATAGGCTGTTGGCAGGCACCGCCTGATAAATCAGTATCAGCTTAGGGGGAAGCTCAGAGATGTGTCCTTGACAGTGGAGGAGGCCAGATACCCAGTAAGATTCCGGTTAATTTGGCAGATCGGCAACATTTAGATCTGAGGGTTGGGCACTTATTAAAACCTTCATGTTTTCCCCTTAGTTGTTCCCCTAGTTGAGCTGCTAGTAAACATAATTTCTATGATTTCTTCTGCCTTTTATAAGCTTCGTCCTTTAGGGGGAGTTTCTGAAGGCAGTTCTGGAAAGCTGGGTGAAATATGGTGGTGTTGAGGACGTGAATGAAGGCTGAAGATTGTTCCCTGTGTCAGGTTGTAAGTATTGGAGTAGATCTCTGAAATGCACACTGGTGGGTAGTTTTTTAAGGTTTGTCCCCAGAGTAAATGTTGATGCGCCCCAGAAACAGACTTCTATTCAGAATGATTTATAGTCCATGGTGCTATGGTGTGATCTGAGTTACCTTTGGAAGAAACAGCATACATTAAATGAATTTAGAAGATAAAAATAGGCAGATGAGCATAAATGCCCATATGTCCTAGGTCTCTCAGTTCATACTAAGGAGATTCTCAGGGGCATATCTAAGGAAGCTCCACTCTCTGATGCCTACCAGCCTGAAGAATGAATGTAGAAATTTGTAAATTTTCTGCTCCCTGTTGAGGTTTGTGTGTTCTTCTTTCTGCCAGTATTTGCCCTGAAAAGGAAGAAAATAAAATAATAGGAATTGGAGGAAGTTTAGAAATAGTGATGTCTAATCTGTCTTGGCACCTCCTTCTCAATAGACTTGAATTAATGCACAACTGTTTAAGATGTTTAGGCATCCCAGGCAGAGGAAATGATCAAGCAGCCCCAACTTGAATTTTTCCATTGAAATGAGCTCCAAGAAACTACCCTGGTGGTAAAGTAGGTATATGTATGAGCTCTAGAATCAAACAGATCTAGCTATTTGTCTTCAAATTCCACCTTTCACCTGTCACTTAATAGCTATGAGTCAATGGGAAAGTTACTTTATCTCTCTAAACCTCAGTTTCCACATCTGTAAAGTGGCAATAATAATAATACCTATTGCATTCCATAGGCTTGTTATAAAGAGTAAATTAGAAATCCACGTACCCCATTTAGTGTTTAGTCCACAGTAAGTGCTCAATCAGTGTTATCTCTTATAGATCCATTTAGCATCTACCATCCAAATTCTACGGAACTATTAATGTTGGCAAGTTACAATTGGACCACTTTAGCCTTCTTGTTGGTTGGTATTTAATAAAAGGTCAACCTTCACTTCAGAAGGCAAATCTTTAGCTAGACCTAGCCAAGGTAATTCCCAGGACTGTGTTTTGAGCCAAGGGGAAGGGGAGACAGCCTCAGCTATTGACAAGGCCCTTAGGTATCTCCTGGCTCAGTCACCAGGGACAGGAAGCTTAGAGAACACCATAGGCAACTGCTCTCATTTCCAGCCTGCTGCCAGAGCAGGCAGACAACAGAAAGCTCAAGCCAGCCAAACCACAGGTGCAAAAGCCACTGGAGACAGGAACCTCTTCCAAAGCTACCTGGCACAGCTGTTGAAAATGAAGCTCTGCCAAATTCATGAGGTGTCACCTCTACTGCTCTCGAGAACAAAAAGAAAAAAAAAGGATTTGAGGCTCTTCAAGATGGTTAGCCAGAGTGCTTTGAAATGATAATATTAGACTAAATGTGAGTCCAGATTCTACTCTTACAGAGGAGGACACAGAACCTGAGAAAGAAATGAATTGTCCCAGGCTGCATAGCCATCAATGCAGAGTCAGGCCTGTGGTCTGGATCTCTGGACTCCAATTTCTATTACATAACACTGCTGGCTTATGCCTTTTGGAAATTTGCAGAACAAGAGTTACGCAAGAATCTAATATACCGAGTTGCTTAATCGAAAGGTTTTGAAAAATGACATGAAGACACAGTACATAAGAAAATGCTTTCCACTATGATCTTCTAAATCTCCTAGATGGGTAGGATTTAGTTCAGGACTTTTTGTACCTTGAGATTGGTTTTTCCAGAAGCAAATGAGGGAAAGGACACAATACCTTTTATAAATTTTTGCCTTTGCTGGCTTTTGAAACTTGTAACATATGCATTTTTAAAAACCCTCTTTCTTAACAAAGGGAAATAATATGCTTTCCTTTATGTGAAAAAGTGACACAGGTGACATTCTCCCCCAAAAGGATGAAACTGAGCTGCTTTTTGTAGTAGTGATGATGGATTTGAAAAGCATACAGTACCATTATCTCACTGGCCCCTATTGTCACCAAGAGTGAACGTTTGCAAGAAAGCAAGCCCAGGTGGGAGTGCATCCCTGATTCACAAAAAGCTGAGTTAAGTGTGTCTGGGTGGAGACTGAACCCTTAACCTTAGACTCATCAGCACCACATTCTAACAGCTGAGCTACAAGCATTCTCTTCAAGTGTCACAATTAAACACCCACATGCCCCATCATGCAATGCTGAATCTCTATAGATCAGTTAAATAGACACTGTTCTTGCTGGAAACAGTGAAAGCTCAAACTGCCTAATACAGCCAGGAAAGCAAACACAATGTTTCGCATCCTTTACTTTCAAAGCACATTGGAGAGCAAGTCAGACATTTCCGAATAACCTGAACTCAAGGGCATTAAAACGTGGCATTCATACCTTCTCCTTTTAAACTTACCTAAATGACTTGACAGAGTTTTTGGAGAATAAGGATATACCCTCCAGAGCAGCACAGCCCAGTAGAAATATAATGTAAGTCAAACATGCAAGCTACATTTGTAATTTTACATTTTCTAGTAGCCACATTTTACAAAGTATAGATAAACAGATAAAATTATTTTTTAACAGTATATCCAATGATCTATATTAATTAAACCTATTTATCCAAAATATTACTGTTTTAACCTGTAATCAATATAGAAACTATTAATGATATATCTTACATTATTTTCATATGAAGTCTTCAAAATCTGGTGTGTAGTTTACACTTAGCACATGTGTCATTGGACAAGCCCTATTTTAGCACTCGGTGACTGCGTGTGTGGCTCCTGGTGACTGTTGGATAGCAAGGCTCTAGGGCCAACGTGAAGACAAGGTTCTTCCCAGTGGGGATGCTGGGGCTTGCTAGCACTGTCCAGGAGCACCCTCTAGAAACAATTATTTCTCTTAGTCAATACAATTAAGAAGAACAGCTCAATACCAAACAAAGAAGAACCAAGATAGTTGTTTTGCAGCAGGTTTTCTTCAACACTCAATGGATTGATTCATTCAGCTATCTGGGGGTTGCATAGGAGGATAATGCGTTCTGACAGGCCTACTGGGGAGTCGGTCCTTTTCTGCTTAAAATAAAATTTTCTTTGGCACCCTGCTGCGGTAGCAGACAATTGCATGTGTAAGCTTGGGTATAAAGGAGCTCTGTATTTTCTTCTTGTCACTGGCCATGCTTTTGAGCATATTTAATATACAGACACACTCACTTTTGTAAATACTTGATATGTAACTAGAGAATTACACACTTTTTTCCTTGTCCCATTATCAAATAATCAGTTATTTCTAAAGGTGAAGCTGTTATTTCTATTCACTCTTTAAGACCATGCAAGAGAAAGTTATCTTGTCATTCTTAAAATTGTCTAATGCTGGTTTTGCCTCCAGGTCAGGGGAAAAGGGCTGCCTTTTCTCTACAGAAGGCTAGTTTTGTCAGCGGTTATAGTTTTATTGTTGACACTGTATCTCTGTGTTAGTGTTAGTGAAGGCTCATATACCTTAGCAACTTCATTACTCACCCATTAGTTTCAAATGAATTTTACCATCTTGAATCTAATGGTGTTCTTCGCGGAGCAAGCTCAATTTTCATAAAGGATTTCACACTAGTCTGCCGGGAGCAATGGCACAGAGTTGGAATACTATTTCTTTAGTTAGGACATCTGATTTGAGAAAGATCCTCTAAGGTCTCTGTGAACAAATTGCTTCCTGTCGTCACTGCCTTCCAATTCCATTGAGTCCACCTTCTCTTTCCTCAGAGTCTTCAATGAAGTTTGAGAAGTGCCCTAGAAATGGAACTAGAAGACCTGGATTTCAGTGTGAGCTCTTCTGCATCTTGGTATAGGACCATAAACAATTTACTTAAGCTTTCTGAGTCACAACTTGTTCATCTATGAAATGGAGATAGGAAAGCTCATATTACACAGAGTTTTGTGAGATAATGAACATTAAAGCAGTTTGTGATCTAAAAGTGTTCTGCAAATGTAAGAAGGGAATGTTATTGAGCCTAGTAGGAGTGTAGACCTATGTAGACCATGTTCATCCTGAGACTCATTTTTAAGATGCCATAAAATTGGTATGCTAGCTTAGATCCCCCTCTTTGGAGAACCCTGATTCTAGCTTTGCAAGGAAAGAGGTGAGGCCTTATTTGCAGTGCAGCTGGTAGAGGAATCCCTATCGTCGCCTCGTGTCTTTTTTTTCCTCTCTATGCAACCTTATGACATTGTTTCCCTTCCTGGCTGTCATTGATGGACATTTTGTTTTGATTTCACCTGGATTAAAAGACTGGGAAGGAACAGCATTCTTATATGTTCCAAGTCCAGGGTGGGTAGGGTTGGCCTTATGCATTCTCAGCCCTGTGCGAGAGAAAACTTCTGAGTTAGGTTCACCTTACTGGCTGCTGATTACTCTTGGAGAGTATGTGAATTTAGATAGATCTCATTATCTTGTGTTTGCGGGAACCCTGTCTCAGAGTTAGCTAGCTTAATTTCCTTCCTTCCTTCTTTTCTTTCCTCCCTCCCTTCTTTCTTTCCTCTCTTCCTTCCCTCCCTCACTCCTTTCCTTCCCTCTCTTTCTCCTTCCCTCTCTTCCTTCCTTCCTTCCTCCCACCCTTTGATATTAGGATAATAGCAGTTGATATTAGGGTAAGTTACTAATTTGGGTAACATTAAATGGCCAGGTTTGTTCAAGTCTTAATATTAACCTGTAAGACTTTTGACTGTTGAGACCATGCCTTATTCATGCCTCTTGTCTTTTTATTCCCCAGAACATAGTTCAGTGCCTTATAGATAGCAGGCGCCTAGCACATGTCCATTGAGTGAATAGTGAATAGTAACAATCAACATTTTTGAGGGTCTAAAATTTGTTGGTAACCCTTTAGAGACATTACCATTTAACTTTTACAGTGGCCCTATGAACCAGATAATATCATTCCCATTTTATAGATGAGAAAACTGAATTGCAGAACACTTAAGAGATTTATCCAAGGTCATGCAGTGGCAAGATGTATGAATTTGAAATTAGGTGAGTATTATTCCAAAACCCATGAATTTTGTGCTGTATTTCTGCACCTTAAAATGGCTATCTGCCAGTCTTAATATAAGTAATTCCTTAGATAATGTAGCATCTAAAAACGGTTAAATGGTGCTAGATCAGGGGCTATAGAAAAATCTATATTTAAGAAAATGTTTGACATGGAGATGAGATCCTTCTTCTCTTCCTTAAATCCCATTCTGTTAAATTGCTACTCAACTTTCACAAAAACACTGATATGTACCAAATACTTATGTGCCAGGCACTGTGGTTAGCACTTTACATACATTTAATTCTCATATCTATCCCATGAAGCATATGCTATTATTTTTCCCATTCTTTAGATGAAGGAAGTATCACGCAGAGAGAGGAAGCACCTTCTCCACGGCCACGCAGCAGATCCTGGCTTAGATGTAAACCTTTGTCTGCTGGTCTCTAGAGTGAAATCTCTTACCCACTTCATGATACTATCTTTCATGTTTTCCACTTTTATAGTCAGAACCCACAGTTACATATTCGTTTGTGATTGTTGATAATCCCCACGAGAGTGTAAACCCCTTCAAAGTTGGGCACTTTGTCTTGAACTTCTGTATTGCCACAGACTGTTTGGCTAGTGCTCAGTAGATGTTTGTTTAATACTGACAGGCAATCTCAGACTCAGCCAGCTGATCAGTAAGTCTCTCTGTCACACTTAGAACCAAGAGACATGATTGTTCACACCTTCAATGTCATTGTTGGCAACATCTCTTCTATGTTGTAACAGACACTTTTTGTGTCCTGTGGCACGTTCCCTTGATCTGCCACTAGTTTCAGCTGTAGCTTTGCTGGACACTTCCCAAGCAAGAGGACCACATCGCACCTTTAGGGCCTTCCACCTCTCTGCTCTCCTACCTCAGGGCTTTTTCTGAAGCCTCTGAAGCTCTCTTAATCTACCTTTTGGGCAGCACATATGCGTGAGGGAATTAATGCCGCAGGGGCAAGCCTCAGCCAGTGGAAAATGGGATAAATGTTTCAGCCTCTTATCCTTCAGAGGAAATTCTTAGGTGCATTCCTCGTGCTCTCAAGAATTAGTCCCCAGCTGCACTGAGCAGCAGCTGCTCACAGTGGCTTTCAGCATCCCTTGTTGTTTTTTCACACTTCTCTATCTCACTCTCCCCATTTCCTAACTGCTACTTCCTGCGAGTATCTCCAAGATAAATTCCTCACACCCAAATCCTTGTAGGGTATCTTTTGGGGGTGGGGGTTGGGGTGGGAGGTGGGATGGGAAAGGAAAAAGCCAAATAAGATACATGCCTGTTTGCTAATGGCTTTGTGCCAGAGGCCACATATAATGTCACATAATTTGAATAAACCTTGTGATTGGATTAATTAGAGAAGTCATCTCAGAGGAGATTGAACTTCAAAGGCCTTGAATGGATAGGTTTAAGGTGAGTGGAGAGACAGTTTAATTTTCAGAATTGCCTTTTTCCCCTTTAAGAGTTCACAATGTATAATCAATTATACTGATGAAAAGGTACAATGCTTCAAAAGGATGCAAGAATGAGTCAATTTGCTGAAACCTAAGATGACCACAAATTCAGTTTACTTCCATTCTTAGCTATATTATTGATTTTGGTGTAAAAAAAAATGATTAACCCACAGTGCATTCCTAAGTCTGTGGTCTGTAGCATTTGCCAGTTGATAAGTTTTATGACTCTTTTTTCCCCTTGAGTGTCTGTTAGGGCTTTATGTTTAAAGGATGCCAAATATGGTATTCATAATCACTTAGCAGTCACCCCACCAAAAAAAGTTGAGAGAAGAATGTGGCAGATGGTGTCATGAAAATTATATTGAAGAATCTCCCTTATAATGATGAAAGATGCAGCAGTGAAGTCCTGGCGTGCATACGGGTGGCAGGAAGGATTTATGCCTGGCGTGTCTGGGCTCATAATAACTAATATTTCAACTTGTTTGAAAACTTTTTAATTAGGAGGATCAGCAGGATTTGTGGATGAGTCATGAAGAGAAGACCTTTCACTTTCGGTAAATGAGGACAAACTAACCATCAGTGCAATAGCTGCATTCATTTCAGTGCCCAGTGTAAGTGGTACCGTTCTAATGAAGATAAGGCCAAGGGTCTGATCCCTACATGGGCCAAGTTGGGGTGCCTGGTTCCTTGGCCCTGACTGGCCTCCTCACTCCTTAGCAGCTATCACACATATACATGGGTCTAATGCAGTATACCACAAACTACAAATTTAAATCTGACCTTGTCACTTGCCTGATGAACATTGATCACTGATTTCCTGCTGCATGTAGCATAAAACCCAAATTCCTTCCCACAGGCTGTAAGGCCCTGTACAGTTGGGCCCCTTGCTCTGAGCTCTCCTACCTGATTTTGAAGGACTCTCTCCTTTGAGCCCTGTTTCAGCCAAACTGTCACCTGATAGGTCCAAGCTCTTGCCAAACATTTTCATAATGCTTAATAAGCTGTATTACTATTTTTAAAAAGATAATATTTATGAAAAATTTTATCCCAAATTGATATGTTGTATAATTATTATTATTGATTACATCGTTAGCAGATCTGGAATCTTAGAAAGCAAGGTCTTTATAAAGCAATGGAATAGTTAAAGGGCAAAAAAATTTCTAGGTGAAGCATTCCTCAACTGAGAATGCTCCTCAGAGAATGAGAAATATCTGTGTATTCACTATAGCGTTATGTATTTGTTGATCTAATGGGCATGGTCAGACTTTGCAAAGATCCCAAGAAGAACAATCCGGATTTGATTCATTGGGAATATATACTATTTAAGAGTCTCATTCTCAGAGCCCAACGAGCTGTATTATTTAGTTTATTTGTTTACTTGCTCACTGCCTATTTCTTCCTTGAAGACAATGTATGTTTCCCCAGAACTAGTAGGGAGCCTGACATCTAACAGGTACTCCAAAAATATTTGTTGATTAGATAGTAGACAACATAATATGTACACTCTAAGGTTGGTGGACTAAAAGTGTCATCTGTGGTACATAGGGTGGAATTTTAGACCTTCAGGAAGGCTTATGAGTTAGATTTGAAACAATGTAGAGAATTTCTACAGACTTCAAATCTAAGCCTTTCAAGAATAGGTTGACAATTCTTGTGTTGGTCCTGACTAGAAAGCTGCAAGCTCCATTTGGAAATTTGTGTTGACATGCTTAGGATAGCTCTGGTGTTGGACAGAAATATTTTGACCTTAATGAACAGTCCTCCGGCCATTGATTAGAGTTCTGAAATTCCCATTGGCTCAAAAGTTGGACCACTTGAAAACCACATATATTACTTTGCTCAGTTTTGGAATGTACTATTATTGCTGGAGTTTTTTTTGTGACTGTGAGATTTGCTGTTTTGAATTTTTTTTTTTTTTCACCAGGGTAGCACTTAACACTCTGGTAACACATTGTAGATGTTCAATAAATGTTTAGTGAATGAAAGAAAGATTTGCATTTTCTCTTATTAACCAATAGGCAGTCTTATGACATTCAAGCCCTAGTTTAGTCCTCTCCAACACTAGATAGAGCTGACCTATGTAACCAATAGGTTGTTGTGGAAATGACAGAGTGTGACTTCTGAGACTAGGTCATAAAGTACTTTATGGCTTCCTTCTTGCTTGTTCTTGGGTCACTCACTCTGGAGGAAATCAGCTGCCATCTTTTGAGACTACTCAGGCAGCCTATTGAGAGGTTAATGTGGTGAGACTGAGGCCTCTTGCCAATATCCATGTACATGAGCCATCTTGGAAATCGGTCCTTCAGACCCAGTCAAGCCTTCGGATGACTGCTGCCCCAGTCAGTTAAGCTGCTTCTAAATTTATAATTCACAGAAACTGTGAGATAATAAATGTTTAGTGTTTTAAGCTACTAAGTTTTGTGGTAATTTGTTCTATGACAATGGATAACAAATACACATACGGATCAAAGCAATGACCCAAACAAAACCTCGTTAAAAAAATAGGCCTTAATTCTGTTGACTCATTTTCCCATTGGTATCTTAGCGACCTTGCTATATACTAAAAATGGTGATCTGGTGTCTACTATATTATTTGCCAGGGTTTTCCCCAATCTGTTGCTTGTCTCTGTTTTGGACTTTTTTGGTATTCAGAAGTATCTTCATTTGATGATGAGGTAGTAAGTCCTTTTAGCTTTTTCTTTTCCTTTCTGTTTTTTCTTTTCTTTTTTTTCCAATTATTTTATTGAGGTCATAATGGTTTATAACTGTGCGATTTCAGGTGTACACTATTATTGATCAGTTTCAGTATAGACTGCATCATACTTATCACCAATAGTCTAATTTTTATCTATCACAATATGTATGTGCCTCTTCACCCCTTTTGTCCACCTCCGAACCCCTTTCCCCTCTGGTAACTACTAATCTGTTCTCTTTATCAATGTGTTTGTTTATCTTCCACATATGAGTGAAATCATGCAGTGTTTGTCTTTCTCTGTCTGGCTTATTTCACTAAACATAATACCCTCAAGGTCCATCCATGTTGTTGCAAATGGGATGATTTAGTCTTTTTTATGGCTGACTAGTATTCCATTGTATATATATACCACATCTTCTTAATTCATTTATCAGTTGATGGGCACTTGGGTTGCTTCCACTTCTTGGCTATTGTGAATAATGCTGCAATGAACATAGAGGTACATAAATCTCTTTGAATTATTGATTTCAAGTTCTTTGGATAAATACCCAGAGGTGGGATAGCTGGATCATATAGTATTTCTATTTTTAATTTTTTGAGAAATCTCCATAGAGTTTTCCATAGTGGCTGCAACAGTTTGTATTTCCACAAGCAGTGTATGAGGGTTCCCTTTTCTCCACATAATTTCCAACACTTGTTATTTTTTGTCTTGTTAATTATAGGAATTCTGACAGGTGTAAGGTGATATCTCATTGTAGTTTTGATTTGCATTTCCCTAACAATTAGTGATGTTGAGCATCCTTTCATGTGCCTGTTGGCCTTCTGTATATCTTCTTTGGGAAAATATCTGTTCATTTCCTCTGGCCATGTTTTGATCAAATTGATTGTTTTTTGTTGTTGAGTTGTATGAGATCTTTATATATTTTATATTATATATTTTATATTATTTTATATATATATTTTATATTATATATATATATTATATATATATATTTTGGAAATTAACTCCTTATTGGATATATGATTTGAAAATATTTTCTCCCCGTTGGTGGATTGTCTTTTCATTTTGTTTATGGTTTCCTTGGCCTTGTAGAAGCTTTTTAGTCTGATGTAGCCTCATTTGCTTATTTTTTCTTTTGTTTCCCTTGCCTGAGTAGACAGGGTGTTTGAAAAGATGCTGCTAAGACCAATGTCAAAGAGTGCACTGCCTATATCTTCTTCTAAGAGTTTTATGGTTTGTGGTCTTTATTTATTTGAATGTCTTTATTAAAGACACTCAAGTCTTTAATCCATTTTGAGTTAATTTTTATGTATGGTCTAGGTTAACGGTCTACTTTCGTTCTTTTGTATGTGGCTGTCCAGTTTTCCCAACACCATTTATTCAAGAGACTTTCCTTTCTCCGTTGTACGTTCTTGGCTCCTTTGTTGAAGATTAGCTGTCCATAGATGTGTGGTTTTATTTCTGGGTTTTTAATTCTGTTCCATTGATCTGTGTGTTGATTTTTGTATCAGTATCATGCAGTTTTTGTTACTATAAGTTTCTGGTATATTTTGAAGTCAGGGATTGTGATGCCTTCAGCTTTGTTCTTTTTCTCAGGATTGCTTTGGCTATTTGGGGTATTTTGTTGTTCCATATGTTTTAGGATTCTTTCTTCTATTTCTGTGAAGAATGTCATTGGGATTCTGATTGGGATTGCATTGAATCTGTAGATTGCTTTAGGTAATATGGATGTTTTAAATATGTTTATTCTTCCAATCCATGAGTATGGAATATCTTTCCATTTTTTTATTTCATCTTCGATTTCTTTCAAGAATGTCTTATTGTTTTCAGTGAATAGGTCTTTTGCCTCCTTGGTTAAATTTATTCCTAGGTATTTTATTCTTTTTGTTGCAATTGTAAATCGTATTGTATTCTTGACTTCTCTTTCTGCTAGTTTGTTTTCTGGTGGATTCTCTAGGATTTTCTATATACAGAATCCTGTCATTCACAAACAGCAAGACTTTCACTTCTTCCTTTCCAGTTTTAATACCCTTTCCTTTCGCCTAATTGCTCTGGCCCAAACCTTTAGTACTATGTTGAATAGGAGTGGTGAGAGTGGGCACCCTTGTCTTGTTCCTGTTCTCACATGGTTGGCTTTCAGTTTTTCACCATTAAGTATGATGTTGGCTGTGGGTTTGTCATGTATGGCCTTTATTATGTTGAGGTACTTTCCTTCTATACCCATTTTATTGAGAGTCTTTATTATAAATCGGTGTTGGATCTTGTCAGATGCTTTCTTTGCACCATGTGATTTTTATTCTTCATTTTGTTAATGTGGTGTATCACATTAGTTGATTTGCAGATGTTGAACCATCCCTGAATCCCTGGTATAAATCCCACTTGATCATGGTGTATGATCCTTTTAATGTATCGCTGTATTCAATTTGCCAGTATTTTGTTGAGTATTTTTGCACCCTTGCTCATCAGTGATATTGGCTTATAATTTTCCTTCCTTCTGTTGTCCTTGTATGGTTTGGGGATCAGGGTGATGTTGGCTTCATAGAATGAGTTAGTAAGCATTCTGTATTCTTCAATTTTTTGGAATAGTTTGAGAAAGATAGGTATTAATTCTTTTTTTTGAATGTTTAGTAGAATTCTCCTGAGAAGCCATCTGGTCCTGGACTTTTGTGTTTAGGGAGGTTTTTGATTACTGTTTCAATCTCTTTACTTGTGATTAGTCTATTCAGATTCTCTATTTCTTCTTGATTCAGTTTTGGGAGGTTGTATAAGTCTAAGAATTTATCCATTTCTTCTAGGTTATCCAATTCGTTGGCATATAGTTTTTCATAGTATTCTCTTACAATCCTTTCTATTTCTGTGGTGTTCTTTGTAATTTCTCCTCTTTCATTTCTAATATTATTTATTTGAGCCTTCTCTCTTTTTTTCTTAGTGAGTCTGGCTGAGGGTTTGTCAATTTTGTTTGTCTTCTCAAAGAAGCAGCTCTTAGTTTAACTTATACTTTCTATTGTATTTTTAGTATCTATTTCATTTATTTCTGCTCTAATTTTTATTATTTACCTCCTTCTGCTGACTTTGTGCTTTTTTTGTCCTCTTTTTTCTAGTTGTGTTATGTGTAGTTTAAGATTACTTATTCGAAATTTTTCTTGTTTGTTGAGGTGGACCTGTATTGCTATGAATTTTTCCCTTAGAACCACTTTTGCACATCCTATAAGAGTTGGTATGTTGTATTTTCGTTTTTATTTGTCTCCAGGTATTTTTTGATTTTTCCTTTGATTTCTTCTTTGATCCATTGGTTGTTAGGTAGCATGTTGTTTAGTCTCCACATATTTGTAACTTTCCCAGCTTGTTCTTGTAGTTGATTTCTAGCTTCATGGCACTGAGGTCAGAAAGGATGATTGATATGATTTCAATCTTCTTAAATTTATTGAGGCTTTCCTTGCTTCCCACCATATGGTCTATCTTTGAGAATATTCTATGTGCACTTGAGAATATATATTCTGCTGGTTTTGTATGGGATGTTCTATATATATCTATTAAGTCCATCTGGTGTAGTATTTCATTTAAGTCCACTATGTTCTTGTTGGCTTTCTGTCTGGATGACCGATCCATTGATATAAGTGGGATGTTGAGGTCCCCTACTATTATTATGTTGCTGTTAATTTCTTCCTTTAGTTCAGTTAATAGTTGCTTTATATACATTGGTGCTCCTGTGTTAGGTGCATATATATTCATAAGTGTTATGTCCTCTTGGTAGAATGTCCCTTTTATCATTATATACTGGCCCTCTTTGTCTCTCATTGTCTTTTTTATCTTGAAGTCTGCTCTCTCTGATATAAGTATGGCAACACCTGCTTTCTCTTGTTTAACATTTGATGGTCAAATGCTGCCATTTTATTTCCTGTTTCCAGTTGTTCTATATTTCTATTGTTTTTCTTCCCTAGTATTTCTGACTGCCATTTCAGTTTGGTAGTTTTCTCAGGTTTCTCTTTATGACTTGTGTCTCTGCTCTGATTTTTTGTTTAGTGGTTACCATGAGGTTTGTATATGACATCTTGTAGATGAGATAGTCCATTTTTTGATAGCCTCTTATCTTCATTAGCCTAAGCATATTCCATCCCTTCCTCTTCCCCTTCCAAGTTATTGTTATCACAAATTATTCTTTTTTGTGTTGTGAATTTGTGACTAAATTGAAGTGTTTATAGTTATTTTTGATGCTTTGCTTCCTTTTATCTTTTATATTATAATTAAGTGTTTGCTAGCCTGTTCTGATAGAGAGCTGCAACTTTCTGATTTTGTCTATTTATGTCCTTGCGCAAGGCTTTGTAACCCTTTGTCTTTTTGTTTCAGTTATGAGCACATCCTTGATCATTCCTTGTAAGGGAGTCTAGTGGCAATGAATTCCCTCAGCTTTTGTTTATCTGGGAAAGCTTTTATTTCTCAATCATGTCTGAAGGATAGTTTCACTGGATAGAGTATTCTTGGCTGAAAGTTTTTGACTTTCAGTACTTTGAATGTATCATTTCATTCTTTCTTAGCCTGTAAGGTTTCTGCTGAGAAATCTGCTGAAAGCCTGATAGGGTTTCCTTTGTAGATTATTCTGTTCTACCTTGTTGCCTTTAATATTTTTTCTTTGTCATTGATTTTGGTAGTTTTACTATTATATGCCTTGGAAAAAGTCTTTTTGCATTGATGTATTTAGGAGTTCTATTGGTTTCACATACCTGTAAGTCTAGTTCTTTCCCCATGTTTGGGAAGTTCTCAGCTATTATTTCTTTTAAGAAGCTCTCTGCTCTTTTCTCCCACACTTCTCCCTCTGGAATACCTAAAATCCGTATCTTGCATTTCCTAATTGAGTCAGATATTTCTCAAAGAGTTTATTCATTTTTTTTAAAGTCTTAGTTCTCTCTCCTCTTCCACCTGAAGCATTTCTATATTTCTGTCCTCTACATCACAAATTCTGTCCTCCATAACATCAGCTCTGTTTTTAAAAGATTCTAGATTTTTTTTTAACCTCAATCATTGTGTTCTTCATCTCTAGAGTTTTTCTTTTTCAGAGTTTCACTCTCTTTGGTGAAACATTCCTTCTGCTCATTAATTTTATTCCTGAGCTCATTGAACTGTCTTTCTGAGTTTTCTTGTAACTCATGGGGTTTCTTTATGACAACTGTTTTGAATTCTGTCAATTAGATTGTAATTTTCTGTGACTTCAGGATTGGTTTCTGGAGACTTGTGATTTTTTTCTTCTCTGAATTGTTACTGTAGCTTTTCATGGTGTTTGAAGAACTGATTCTTTGCTGAGGCATTTTTAGTAGTATTGGGTCACAGATTTCAGCTGCTGCCTCTGAGTGGGACAGGAGCTGTGTTTTCTGAACCTGCCATGACTGCTGAAAGTTGTGCTGGTAGGGCTCCTCTGCATTTGTCTGCTGGCCACAGCCACTTGGTGGGTCACACACACATGTGCAGGCACTCTGGTGTGGGACTGCTGCTTTGGCTGGGGACTGGCCAAGGTGGTGTGCTATTTGGGAGGGGAGGGGTGCTTTCTTTCCTTCACACAGACTGCTCTGTGCTTGTGGACAGTTTGCCTTAGCTACCATGCTTGGTGAATGTTCCTTCATGAGGGCTGAGCTGTGCCACTTAGGGTGGAGCATTCCCACAGGTGGGGCTGCCACTGCAAAGTGGGCACTCCTGCAGGTCAGGCTACAAGTCCAAAAGTGAAAGCATTTTGCTCACATGCCTGCCTACCCCCCTCACCTCCTCTTACAGTTGCACACTGGCTGCTGTGTGAGGACCTGTGACCTATATTGCTACCTCTGGGAGGGGGAGGGATCTGCTCATCTCCTTCTGCTGATTCCTGGGGATGTAGTACCCCCACCTTCAGATGTATGCCTGCATGGATCTCTCATGTCCAATTGTGCTTTTTAGGGAATCCTCTGTTAGTTAATGAATGTCTGTTTAGTTGTAACTTAGGGGTGAGAGACTAAGGGAACAACTCACTCCACCATGATGCTGATGTCACCCCTTTATGTTTTTTCAAATTGTTTCTAGTTTCCCTTTCCAAAATTTAGTAAGTATTCATTTAGTAGGGGTTTTTTCTTTTTTTGGTAAGGAAGATTGGCCCGGAGCTAACACCTGTTGCTAATCTTCCTCTTTTTGCTTGAGGAAGAGTGGGCCTGAGCTAACATCTGTGCCAGTCCTCCTCTATTTTGTATGTCCAATGCCTCCACAGCACGGCTTGATGAGCAGTGTGTAGGTCTGCACCTGGGATCTGAAACTGTGAACCCCAGGCTGCCAAAGCAGAGTGTGTGAACTTAACCATTATGCCAATAGGCCAACCCCTTCAATTAGTTTTTTAATGATTTGATTTTTGTATATTTAAATCTTTGACATACCTGTAATTTATTCTGGTGTGTAGTTAACCACTGTTTGGGTACAACCTTCTAGCCATCTCATTACTGTAAATCTAGATTTTTCTCTCACATGTACCATATATTGCATGGCAGAACTTAAAAGGTTGCTAAAGTTAGAATAGATTAAATACCCTTGTTTTCTTTAATTTTCATGATCTGCTGCTTTGTTAAAGAAGATTGGCCTGTTCAGTATTAAGTCATGCCAACTGATACCTAATATGTCATTTCTACAAATTCCTTGCCACTGAAGTTTAGAGTTTCTCTTTTAGATTTTCTATAAGCATAAAAGTCCACAGGTCAGCAACTTCATATATCTTAGCTTATTTAGAAACTTTTAACCCACTCTCTGGCATGTAGAATATCACCTTGACCTTTTCTCTTCCTGTGGGCTTATGTTTGGTCTAACAGTCTGAACTTGAAGAAATGTCAACAGTCAATTTTCTTTTAATTAATATCCTTACTGGAGCTGACATTCTATCGCCCTCATTTATAAGTCTATTAGTAAATTCCCCAACTTAGGATGAAAAAATACCCACCAATTCTGTTGATACTTTTCTTGAAGTTTCACCTAAGTTCAAAATAAAATATCTATTTTACTTTATTTTAGTAGAAATTGTAGTTGTGACAAAGTCATCTTATAATTTCTGTGGTTGGAACTTGATTTAGGAGTTTAGGAAGTCAGGGTCTGCATTTTGAATTGCTTCCAAGCAGCTACATCTGATCACAACCTGGGTGGCTGCTGTTTGGCATCTCATCTGTACTGTGTCAAACTGGGTTGGCAACCATTGGTGGCTCTGCAGTGGAGATTTCTGGCAAATCCTGTCGTTAGTTTTCCCTAAAGCTGGGCCCTTCTTTTAAACATAGTGAACTTGTATCCTTTGCTCTTTCTGCTGGAAGATTTTCAACTTGAAAAAAAGTCACTGTTCTATGCCCTGTTTTATATCATCTCACAACTACCCTGTAACATTCATTCTCATCCTTAAAACTTTTCAGTACCCATTTTCATTGCCCTTCTTTTAGTTCTTCAAACCAACTTTGCTTCCTGCTACCACAGGGCCTTTGAACATGGTGCTTCCTTCTCCTGGAAAGTACTTCATCTTTGCTTCTCTCTCCTTTCACCAAGTTAATGATTACTCATCCATCAAGTCCACACTGAAGCATCCCTTGCTTAAGACTAGGTCAGGTACTTTGTTATATACTCTGGAAAAAATCATTTGTCCTCTAATTCTCATTCATTTACTTGTCTGATTATTTAAGGTTTGACTCTCCTTCTAGACCCAAAATTGCATGAGAACAGGGACTAACTGGATCTGATTTGGCTCAACATTGTATCTTCTGCATCTAGTACCATGGCTGGCACATGTAGACACTCAAATATTTGTTGAATGAATAGTTCCTAAATTATACATATGGAAACTGAGGCCTGGAAACCTTAAAGCCTGAACAAGGTCCTACAGCAAGTAAATAGTAGAGGTAGGGCTTGAACCTAAATCTTCCATTTCCTAGTTTTGTGATCTTTCTATTAAACACAGCTACTCTGTTTTTATGTTGATTCTTTTTAATTTCTCTTCCGTCTTAAAGTAGTTGTTTGTTTTGTTTCTTACAGGCAGCTAGGGTAACTCAGATCCACACCTTGTGTGTGACTGCAGCCTCAAAATAGATGATAAGTGCACATCGGTGTGCATATGTATGAGGGTGGGAAAAGGGATATGGAAGTCGTCCTTCTTCAAGAGTCTTTCCCTTTTAATGTGCTACAGTTTCAGAGAAATAATTTGAGCTGTGGGAGGTTTTGTGTCAATGTATCTTTAGCCCGAAGCTGTCAGGTCTAAAGAGTATACTCGGTTCAGATATGATTAAATGTTTATAGTCCTGAATCTTCTACTCATTAGCTGGGAGATTTTGTGCAAGTCCCTTTACCTCTCTGCCTCAGTTTTATGTCTAAAAATGTGAGTGTGTGTGTATGTGTTGTGGGTGGGGAATGATTATAGAATTATTGGCAGAAATTCTGACTGCAAGTCTATAAACAAGACTTGTTCCCTTCTCCCTCGCATTCTTTGATTAGTGAGCAAGAATGTGCTTGTGACGCGGGGATCTGGGATAGAACCTTATTCCACTATGTAACCCAGCTCTTCCAAGAGTCTAGAGGGTCCAGTCCCACCTGTCTTTGGATTACAGCAGCTTCGTAGAGCTCATTATAGGCCATTTCAAATAAGGGAGGATTGAGTCCTAGTACGTTTATTTTCAGTTAGAATAATGAAATGTTAGTACTGGGAGGGACTTTGGGAGTTAGCAAATATAGCCACTTATTTTATATGTAAGGGAAGTTGAGGCTTGAAGAAGGAAAATGGAGAGCTATGATTCACAACTGCAGACTTTGGACTTTAGGTCCAGTATTCTTTTCACTATACCAGTAGCTTATTTTATATCATACTATTATTTTCAGTACACTTAAAAAGATCTTAAAGTCATCTCTGATGTAAGTAATATTCAAATCTCTAAAACTTAATGAAGGATTGGAGTCTCCTTTTCTATCTTCCTTTTCTGACAGAAATATCCTTTCTCTGATTATGAAAACAATATATGCTCATTATAAGAAAATTCAATCCATTCAGAAGTGCACAAAGTAGAAAACAGAGGATTCTCTGCAATCCCATTACCCTAGAGACAGTCACTGTTAACTTGTTAACTTGGTCCAGGATCTTTAGGCTTTTCTCTCTCTCAAACTCTCTCTATATATACAATTATACATATATGTATGTATATGTATAATTGTATATATATAGTTAGCTGTGATATATATTGCCTGTATGTGCATATATTTATAGCTGTGGATATCACAGATAATTATATATATAGCACATATATAAATGCTATATATATATATACCTTACATAGACCTTGCATATATTGCTTGCACGTGTATATACACAAATTTAGATAAGCTTTTATTTTTTTTTATTTTATTTTTTTTTTTTAAGATTTTATTTTTTCCTTTTTCTCCCCAAAGCCCCCCAGTACATAGTTGTATATTTCTCGTTGTGGGTTCTTCTAGTTGTGGTATGTGGGACGCCGCCTCAGCGTGGTCTGACGAGCAGTGCCATGTCCGCGCCCAGGATTCGAACCAACGAAACACTGGGACGCCTGCAGCGGAGCGCGCGAACTTAACCACTCAGCCACGGGGCCAGCCCCTAGATAAGCTTTTAAATATATATATAAATTTAAAAATTGGACCATATTATGCATACTATTTGCATCCTTTTTCTTAGAAATATTTAAGGGACACAAGGACACCTTTTCTTGTTGGTACATCTAATTTATCCTTTTTATTGACTGGCTGGTAGTTCGTTGTGTGACTATACTTTACTTAAACAGTCCTCTTCTGATGGATATTTATGTTTCCAGTCATTCACTACTTTAGGCAATGCTGCAGTGAACATCCTTCTGCTTGCATCTTTGCATATTCATCTGTCTCTTTGTGATATATTTCTAAAAACCACACTTCAAGTCAGTCATAGTGTTTAGGCACAAAACTGTGTAAGTAAAGGATATAGTTAGCCAATTCCTGTAGTAGGAAAGGAAGAGATTTCAGACTGAGAGTGATTTGAGAAACAAGGCCATGAAACACATGAACCTTTCCTGGTCAAGCTTTATAGTTTTATAATCACAGTTTTGCAGGATCAGCTCAGCGCACCAAATTCCAGTTCAGTGAATCATGCAAGTCCTTTCTAGTTGCTCTGTAAGTAGTTGATTCACTTGGCTAAAGTTCACTGTAAACGGATCTACTCAAGTTAAAGACGCCTAGAGCTTAGGTTATTCCTTCCAGCCTACAGTAGTTATTTTCCCTTCAGCCTTTTTATGAGACTATCATGTTTTAGGAGAGACTACCAATTATGTGTCAAAGAGTGAGGCAAAGAGGAAAAATATTACTTTCCTGCTGAGAAATTGTGGTTTGTGGGAAAACAAGCTGATGATGTCTCTGAATTGGCTCCCTGCCCAGGGGACCACTAGGAAAGCAAGAGCCCCCATGGGCTGGGTTTTCTATTCCCCTTAGTTGCTTGAACTTTGCTCTCTCTCTGATCATATACAGTATAGCCAGTGCTTTCAGAAGGCATTTAGTAGCTTCTTCACATTCCAAGCCCTAACTCAACTGATGTGGCCCATGTTGAAGTTAGAGGATGATTTCTTCTTCAATTTGAATCCAGAGACTCTGGGGGTTTGAGACGGAGGAGAGCCTTCAGAAGTCATATGGTAGGGTCATCTCTTGCCTCTGGAATTTCTTTGGCAACATTTCTGTAAGGTCATCATCTTTGAGTGGCTCCTGTGGATCTTGAGAATAAAGCTTATATTCTTGGCCTAGTGGTTAAACCCCTCTGTAATTGAGATGTATATGACCTTTCTGACTGTGTTTCCTAGATCTGCTAAACATGTCCTGTATTCCAGGCAGTCTTCAACTTCTCCTCTCTGTCTTGGTTTACACCATTTTCTTTGCCTGTTAATGCTGTTCACCTGGCTTAAATGCCATCACATCCATAATATGTTTTGTCCCATATTATTGTGGCACTTTAACTGTACTTATTTTGTGACTAGAATTTTCTATTCTGTGTTAGAATTTTCTATGTATCTATCTTATATCTCCTATCAGAATCTAAACTCTTTGATAGCAAGATTGATATGACTAAGACTGTTCTTTGTATTCCTCCGATACCCAGGATATTGCCTAATGCTCCATAAGTATTTATTATCGAGGTAGATGGACAGTCTAACCCAGTCTTCAGCTGAAGGGCCCTGTTCCAGGAATACTGGAAGAGGAAACACATTCCAATTTTGGGACAGCTTTAATTATTAGGCCATCTGAATCTGATTGTCATAAAACAGTACTGTATCCAAGGTACGTGAATATTCGAGTGGAATACCTAGAGTCACTCACTTCTTCTCACTTTGTTCTTAATTTCTCACCTGAAGAACTAGTCTTGTCAGACCAATGCGAGAATTGCAGGAAACCCAGCCTTCCAAAGACAGTGAAGACATCTGCCCAGCTCCTACTCAGATGAGTTTCCCAATAGATTAATAATGAAAATTAATTCTCTGGTTTTGCAATTTTGTGCCAAAGAACAGTTTAATATACCATGGTCCTTAAGTTATCTATTTTTAAAAGCACTGTAACAAACCCAATAGTACCTCCCTAACATCATTCTTTTATAATCTTTAATTTGAGAGCAAGTTAGCTAAATGTATAGCTGACATTTAACCAAACATATGTAGCAAGTGTTTCCTGACCATCATTGGGGGCTTGTGTGCACCTATCCTTGTGTGTCTCTCTCTATGAGCTGGCTTGGTCAGGGACAATGTGAAGCTGTTCAGAGTGTGTGCTGCCCAGCTCAGGGATGGGCCATGATGTGAACATGGGAATGCTGCCTTCTGGAGCAGTGCACTGTACGGTACTGATGGCTGCAAAGATCTGATGTTCAGGGACATGCATTTCCAATTTGAAAACTCTGGACCCCTCCTGTATTAGTTTGTTGGGGCTGCTGTAACAAAATAGCACAGACTGGGTGGTTTAAACAACAGAAATGTATTGTCTCACAGTACTAGAGTCTGGAAGTCCAAGATCAAGGTGTCCTCAGGGTTAGTTCCTTCTGAGGGCTGTGAGAAAGGCCTCTTTACTTGGCTTATAGATGACCAACTTTTCCCCGAGTCTCTTCACATTGCTGTCCCTCTATACATGTCTGTCTCTGTGTCCAAATTCCCCCTTTTTATAAAGTCACTAGTCATATTGGATTGGGACCAGCCCTAATAACCTCATTGTAACTTTTTTTTGAGGAAGATTAGTCCTGAGATAACATTTGCTGCCAATCCTCCTCTTTTTGCTGAGGAAGACTGTCCCTGAGCTAACATCTGTGCCCATCTTCCTCCACTTTATATGTGGGACGCCTACCACAACATGGCTTGCCAAGCAGTGCCATGTCTGCACCCGGGATCCGAACCGGCAAACTCTGGGCTGCCAAAGCAGAATGTGTGAACTTAACTGCTGCGCCACCAGGCCGGCCCCACCTCATTGTAACTTGATTGCCTCTATCTCCCAATAAGGTCACTTTCTGAGGTAATGTAGGTTAGGACTTCAACATATCTTATTTTGGGAGGGTGGAGCAAAATTCAGCCCATAACAGCTCCTAACAGATAAAAAATAAATCTAGACCTTCTTCACGGGAAAGGGCCTGGGTTCAGAACCGGAAGAGCTCAGTCTGAATCCCAATTCTGCTCATTCTAGCTGTGTCCAGACCCTCCAAAGAGGAACCTGTGGGCCTACATCCCGAGTCACTCTTGATAGCAGTTTGTACTGGACTGGAATTAAGGGCAGGGCTACAGACAAGAAAGGATAATGTGATGTTAATCAGGAAACCAAGGCAGAATTCATGTTTTTGTGCTAGGCCAGGCATTAGTCCAGATTCTCCTAATAATGGGCCTGTGACACAAAGGTGATACCCAACCTAATCCACTGCAGGAAGTGTGTGTGTGTTGGAGGGGACCAGGCAGAGGGTGGGCTAGATCATTTCAAAAACTAGACAGGATGGAACGTCTCGTTGAAGAGCCTGCCAGCTCTGAAGGACTGGGGAGGACGGAGAACTATGCATCCGTGGGCTCCTTTGCAATGCTGCTGTGAGACTCAGAGACAGCACAGCCCACCATTGCTGCTGCCGCTACTACAAGGCATTCTCACGTAGCCCTGCTCAGCCTCCCAAGTCCTGCTCCTGTCAGTCTCCACATGGGTGTCTTTGGAACCTGGTGGCCTTGAGGATACCTGTGCTAGCTTCTGTGCAGAAACGGCTGCAGTCTTTACCATGGGACCTCAAAATGCCCAGAAATAGAAATGTAATGTAAATATATATTTTAACAATATATAAAATATATTTATATATCAATATAAATAATATATATTTATTATATATAGGATGTATAAATATATTTATTGTATATTTACATACAAATATATTTAATGATACATATAATATATATTTAAAATATAGAGATATATAACATACATATCAATAAATATAAAATATGTAGTTAGTGTACAATATATATATTTAAAATATGTGCATTTAAAATATTTCTGTCTACATATAATATACATATATTATACATATGCCTCTCTCTATATCTGTATCTCTCTATATCTATCTATTTATAGATATAGAGAGAGGCATTTGGAATATATATATATTTACATGTATTTTCTTAACTAATTTACTCCAAAGACTCATGGGATCTGAGAGAGAAGAGAGACATCAGAAGTCATGGAGTAAATGTCTATAATTATATATAAAAATATGTATATTTTAATCTTCTCTTTCTATATCAGCAACCTCCAAATCAAGAAGTGTTATCTCTCTTGGTAAATATTATCAATAGAGGAAGGATTGTGAGAACCAGGGCAAATAGCCAGAATGCACACACATCAGCCCTGGGGGAACACTTACAAAGGCATGGAGGAGCAGATGTGTGGTGTTCCCTCTGTTCATCAGATTCTGGGGCAGCACAGAGCAATCCAGTACGGCTAGAAGTCAGAATTTGGGAGAGAGATTCCCATCCTTGGGCTTTGGGGCTTTTAACTGAATTAGCAGGGAAGCATCAGCTCCTCCTTGCTGCAGTCAGGGGCCAGCCAGGATACAATCACCTTATGAGTTGGCTCCAGCTGCATGCTGCTAACGCAGCATATATAGTTGGGAGTAGCACCAGTGCCTCCCCTGGAGTGATTTGCAGGCTGGAGTCCAAGCCTTGTGGTTGCAGCCGTATGACCTAGCAAACTATTGGCGGGATTTGCACCAGCATTCAGTCTGAGGAAGCTGGCATGATTGGGGGACTGGGGTCCAAGACTTGCCAGGATTAATTGCCGCAAGCAATAGGCCGTTGCTGAGTTTCCATGGAACTTTGCAGAAAGCTATTTTCTGGGAGGTGTGCCTTCCAGGGACAAGTCTTGGGCATGTTAACCCTTCCCTCTCAAGGGAAATGGTAGAAGTATAGAGAACAGAGATAGGTAGGCAGCTGGGGAGTTGGTCTTTGAGTAAAGATTCAACACACTGGCCCTCCTGTCCCCTCCCTCCAGTCTTATGTACCACAGAGTCAAGGTTTGAATGCAGATGTTTTTATCCCAAATCCACTGTTCTTTGCAACATCCTCCGGTTCTTCATCTGTTTTTATCAGGAATGGTTGTGGAGTGTGTAGAAGTTGTGTATAGTACGTATGAAGGGATTTTTCTTTTTGGTAATGGCACTGGTGCGCAAATAAGCATAAGATTTACTCCAGGATCAAGAAGTTACCCTCCCCTGTCTGCTGGTTGTGAGAGAATCTTGAAAACATGAGTACTTTCTTCATTTTCTCCATATTAGGACCTCAATTTTATTACTTCTTTCAGTTCTTTCTTTCGGAAGAATAAATTCTGGTTTCTAATTATGAATTAAAAATTATATGTGTTTCAGGCCACATGTCTTGTGGGTTTCCAGCTCTATTGCCCTTGTTGTTGGTGTTTTGCTTCCTGCCAGTCCTGGATAGTCACTCACAATTCTGCCAAACTCTTTGCTGCAAATGAAAATAACTGCACTTGTCAGCTTGGAGTACAGAGTTGCAAAATTGAGTCCAAATTAAATTGCACATTAGATGTCATTCCTGAAATTGAAATATTTATATGTCTTTTAAATATGCAGAATTGTGTGGGAAGGTGTCCAAAGCTGTGTTCTTAGTTGAAACACAATGTTTTTGAGCATAAGATGTGAAAGAATCTCCCAGAACCTCTCTGATTGCACTGAGGCCAATTTCTACTATTTTTACTCAGACCACAGACTTATGGGGCAAAACTACCTTGGAAATACAATGTAAGAAAGACCACCTTTGTTTACACTATTCCTTTTGCTTTGAATTTCTTTTCCTGTAATCCTTGCCTATTAAAATCTTACTATTACTGTTCTTCCTGCCTCTGCTACTAAAAAATAAATAATTAGTAGCTAGTAAGCACTTATTATGGGCTAGACATGGGACCAAGAGATCTGCATGCACATTCTCTTTCATTTATTGGTTTGTTTTTTATCACCTACTTTGTGCTTGCACTGTTCTAGTTGGACCAGCAAACAAGAAAGATGTGGTCTCAGTGTTGGTGGTGCCTATATCCTAGTAGGGAAAATAATAAAAAGTAAACAAACAATAAGATTGTGTCAGTAGTAAGCGTCATGAAGAGTGAAAAATAGGATAACTTGATAGAGAGTGACTGGGATTGGGGAGACAAATTTTAGAGTGAGCCCAGAAGACCTTTCTGCAGAGATAAGATAGAGCCAGCCATGTGAAGCTCTGGCACAGAGAGAATTTCAGGGCTGAAGGCCTGAGGCAGGAGGAAGCCTTATAACAACCTTATGAAGTCAGTAGGTCTGTCTGTGTGACCTCGTCAAGGAACTTAACCTCGCTGAGCCCAGTTTCCTTATCTTGCAAAGAAAGATTTGTTAACTCATTCATAATATTTTTCCTGAGCACTTACTATCTGCCAGGTACTGTTTAGACTCTGGGTATATATTGCTTCCCTCATGGAGCTCACATTCTAGTGGAGGGATGGGGAGACAGGCAATAAACAATATAGAGAATGTTAGGTAAGTGGTAAGTGCCTTGGAGAAAAATAAAGCACAATAAGGAGACAGAGAGTGAAGGTGGGAGGTGGGTTATTAGGGAGTCAGGGAGAGCCTCTTGTGGAAGTGACGTTTGAGTAGAGACCAGAATGAAGACAGGAAGAGAAGCATACCACATGTCTATCAGGACATGGGGTGGGGAGCAGTTCCAGGTGAGAGAACAGCAAGTACTAAAGGCTGTAAGGTTGAGGGGAGCTCGGTGTGTTCAAGTCACAGCAAAGGGGTCCGTGTGGTAGGAGGTATGGCCAGAGAGGAAGATAAGAACTAGATCATGGAGGACCAGCTCATTCTAAGCGTGATGAAAAGCCACTGGAGGCTTTGAAGCAGAGATGTGATAGGAGTAAAGTTACCTACAACTGGGTGTTGGGAGAATTAAGAGATAAGGGGATACATAGCCTAGCACAGTGTGTGACACACAGTAGGAGCTCAAAGACATCTTGTTTCCTTCTTTCCTTCCTTCCTTCCTTTCTCCCTCCCTCCCTCCCTTCCTCCTTCTCTTCCTTCCTCCTTCCGTCCTTTATACATCGGTACTGACTAAATACATCATCTCAGAATAAGATGCCTTAACCAGCTGTTTTTCCTTGTCACCTTCATGCTAAACTCTAAGTTCCTTGAGAACAAGAAAGGCATTTCTTATTTCTCTTTAATGGCTACATCACCCTGGTGCCTCACAAATTGTTGGAATGCAACAAAATTTATTGAATTGGCATTCAACAGTTCTGCTCCATGGGGATGGCAATGACGCCTGAGAGTTAAGATGTATGTTTGGACTGGCAAGACCTCCTTGTTTGCAGTGGAGCACCTCAGTTTGGTCATGGCAAAAACACTAGGAAGGCTGCAGCAGTGTTGTGGCTCACATAACAACTTCCTGGCTTGCCGGGAGCTTGAAGCCAGGTGTTAATTCCAGTGGGACTTGGGAAAGTCACTTAATCTCTCTGAAGCTCAGTTTTCTCATCTGTACAAGTGAAATAATAATCCTTAGGATTATTGGGGGATTGGATGAGATCATGTATACAAAGCTCTAAGTACAGTGGACAGCTCTGAGTGATCAATAAATACTATCTTGTATCGAAGATGCCATCCTGATTTCCTGCCCTTCTCCCAAAACCATCAGACCAACTCCAAGAGTCAGTCTGGCAGCTATGGAGAAAGAGGTGGAGCCTGTCCTTTACTGAATTGGGACCTTCTACCTTCTTCATTATAATTACGACAATGAGCCTGGTACTGGGCAGAAAGTCAAGTAACTTAGTGCTGGCTCCTCCCGTTTGACCTTGCCTACCTATTTGTGCCAGATGTACTTTAGCTCTTTGAGAGCAAAGAATCTGTTTTATTTATCTGGATCGCAAAGAGGATAATAACTTGCCTAAGGTCACACATCTAATAAGTGGTAGAGCTATGCTTTGAATAAAGGTGTAGCTCATTCTGGAACTTGTGGAAAGGGAAGAACGCATGCTCTCCTAAAAGGCAGGAAATGTGATCTGGGCACTCTCGACGTATCTTGTCACCTTGGGAAAATGCATTTATCCTCTCTCAGGAGAAGGAGGAACCGTCTTCCTGATTCCCACTCCAGTGCCCTTTCCCTTGACTTCTTCGGTTTCATTTTCTGCATGGACCAGTTGAAGATGTGGAGTAGTCTCTGACTGTCCTAAGCAACGATGCAGATGACCTAGGCTTTTATAGCCGACCCGGTTCTGTCAGGTGACCTTTCTGCTGAGAGATCCGTATGCTTTTTCCGACACGCCAATCTCCACCAATACTTGATAAAATCACTTAAAATTGCAAAGTGGTCAATAGTCGTTTTGTGTGTTTAGTTCAGCAGGGGAGATAACCTTACGTTTCAAAATCCTTTGCTCTCATTCCGAGTCCTTCTCCATACATCCTTCCCCAGCCTTGCTTTTCTTCTTTCATCCGCTAATGTCTGCTCTTAGTCCCATCTGTCCTTACTTTTGTTCATTTCATCTCCACCGGGGACCTGAAAGGTGGGAAAACATACATCTGAAACAAAGCCTTGTTGTCTGGAAGAGATCAAAGGATTGTTTGTTTCTTTTTTTTTTTCCTTAACAGCATAATCAAATCTTAATTCTTTGCTGATAACTTTTCCAGGCTGCCAATTAAAAGGTTGGATAATGAGCATTTAGTGTTCTGGTGATTAAGACTCCCCTGCCTCACAGGTCAGTGCCATCTGAATTAATTGGCACCTTCTCAGCTGGAGTTCAGTTCTCACATGTCTTATCCTACCAAGAATGGCATTCAGAGAGCTCAGTAATCCATCCTCATGCAGTTTTCCCAGCCCTTTCCCCCTCTACCTGCAGCACTCATCTCGAGATTGAGTGATTTACCCTCTGTCACCCTTTTGCTGTGTGATTTGCATCCCTGCAACTGTGTTCCTTGTTTCCTTCTGCCTGGAATGGTATACTTACGAGTGTAGACTCAAGAGGCAGTCTGCATTGAAATCATTGCTACCCGCTCTGCAATACTGGTTGTTTAACCTCAGTTTTCTCACCATAAAAGGAAGTGATAATACCTCACTCACCTCATTGGATAGTTGTGAAGATGAAATAAGAATAGTGAGTGTAAAAAGTTTGGCAGAGTACCTGGTCCATAGTAAATGCTTACTAAATGTTAGCCATTATAATTTTTGCACTTCCACCTACTCAAATCTCATTGCTTCTTCAGGGCCCCCACTAAAAATACACTTCTTCTTTTTAAAGATTGGCCCTGAGCTAACGTCTGTTGCCAATCTTTTTTTTTTTTTTCCTTCTTCTTCTCCCCAAAGCCCCCCAGTACATTGTTGTATATTCTAGCTGTAGTTCCTTCTAGTTCTGTGTGGGATGCCGCCTCACCATGGCTTGATGAGTGGTGCTGGGTCTGCACCCATGATACAAACCAGCGAAACCCTGGGCTGCCGAAGTGGAGGGTGCAAACTTAACCACTTGGCCACGGGGCCACGGGGCCAGCCTCTAAAAATACACTTCTACTTCCTACATAACAAGGCTTTTATGATCATCTTCCAGGCCAAGGAGACCTCTTCCTTCTAGTATTCTTATTTTGTGTCTTGTGTAGAATTATTTGGTTGGTCTGAGTTTATGTTCAAAGTCCCCAGCTACAGGTGAAATGCTTTTGGGGGCAGAGACCTAAGCCTCCAGCACAGCCAAGGCACATCTCTATGGAATGGACTTGTAATTTTCTGCCCCTGAGTTAGAGGAGTTTCAATTTTTTGATGTTGTCTTGGATTCTTGAATGTTCTATGATTTCATGAGTGGTCCACTCATTTCTCACTAAGCCAAGACACTGGTGTCCTGGATGCGTTGCTTCTAAGAATGTAATCATTTTAGGCTACTAAGGCTGCCACATGGACTTTGGTTTAAACCAAGAACTGGGCTATTTGGTGAGCAGTGGTAAGGTCTGTTTTAGACCACCAAGGTCATTTACCTTTGGAATGCTAAAATATAGGATGCTCTGAAAGAACTTTTGGGGAAAGTCACAGTATCATCTATGTGCATCTACAGTTAAGGTTTATAGAGAAAAGTTTGGTTCCTGATTTTCAGTAGCAGTATTATTATATTTGTTTTTTAAACTGCAAGATATTTCACATATATTTTGCCTCACAAATACCTGTAATTAAGTCAGAATTCAGAAAAGTGGGCTTCTATTTGCATAGAATGACATTAATTCTGCATTCTCTTCTAACAAGGTTGAAAGAGAGGATTAATCACTTATTCATGCAAAACCAACTCACATGAATCTTTTATTTATCCTGTTCTGGTAATTTTGCAGAGCTCATTTTTACATGCCTCAGGTTGCAGATAAAGAGAAAACTCAGAAGGTGATTTACCCTCTGCAATAAAGACATGATGGCCATGTAAACAGGATGTTTCCTATAGGAAATCAATAGGTAACCATGGAAATGACTCTATAATGGGAAATTCTATTTCCTTATGAACAAATCATCAAAAAGATCAATTGTAAGATGAAAGGCTTTGCCTCCACTGATACCTTTCACAAAGACTCAGTCTATGTTAAGGAGAAAACATGCACATCTGTGCCAGTAAAGAACTGTCTTGAGATACGTGTTGAGAACGAGCATCACTTTTTACTTTCTGAAGTTTGGGCTGAAATTTCGTGAGCACTGTTCTTGGAGGTCTAGCTAAGAAACTTACATCTGATGGCCAGAAGAATGTTCCAGAGTACAGGATGCTTGAATTCTACACCCAGCCTAATTTCAAGCAGTGATCAGATCTTTGACATGTAATTTCATCTCACTGGGCCTCCACTGCTTCCTTTGTAAAATGACTGGATCAGACTACCCTAGGGCTGGCAGAGATGATATCTGTGTACTATCAATGACTTTTCCTTCCTTGGAAGACATTAGCAATCAGTTATGGCATTCTTTCTCACTGAGCCTAGACAGAATCTCAGAATCTTTATTAACACATTTTCCCAGGCTTCCTGTGGCTCAGAGTCGTCATGTGTAAGACATCTATTTGTCTCTATGTGACCTGTAAGGCTCGTTTAATCCTGATTTATAACACTTTTCAAACCAGCTACAAGTACTGAATGTCTATTCACATCCTTTCAGCTAAATTTGTGTACGGAATCCAAATAACAACAATAACAATTAGAAATTATAATTATGTTGTCTGTATTAAGCCAAAGGAATTGTTTGATCTTATTAGTGAGTCAAAGTATTTATTTCAATGAAAAAGTTACTATCGAGCCACTTACCAATAAAAGTGAAATGATGTTTGTAGCACTTTGTGGCTGTCCGTTTTTCCTATCAGCTCAGACAGCTTAAATACATCTGTTGCTATTTACATGCCTACTCCTTTGTCAACAGTAGAGGGCAGCACAAGTATTTTCAAGTGTCCTCTTGGGGAGCCATTTGTGCATGTACAGGGACATTGTACACAGTGGGTCCGAAGATGTGGGCTGCTGTGGGTTGCAATGGAGGAGTATATTCACATGTCCAAAAAGCCACCCTAATCACATCCTCCAGATTATGGTGTTGAATTTTCATCTTTAGACTTTCAGAAATTGCCATTACCCTCCTTGTATTTACATGTTTTAGAATTTCATATTGATTCTTTTAATTTTAGTCTTTGTTTTTTTTTTTTCTCCTCTTGTTACTTGTCTCACCTGAGAGACAGTGTTATATAAGCAAAATGGGCACAGCTTTTGGCTTCTGAAGGTACAGACTTGAATTCCAGCTCTCTCCTGCTGCATCTGTGACTTTGAGCCAGGCAGCCTCTCAGAGCCTCAGGATTCTCCACTGTTAAGTAGAGACAGAAATACACAATTTTCCCTGCCATCTCACAGAGTTGTTGTGAATAGCAAATTAATAAATGTGAAAGCATTATTAAATAGAGGTTTTAAAAATAATTATCAATCTCTCATATGCTATCATCGTTAATATGAATCTTGCTTTTAATCAAAATGAATTACAAAAGTAATTTTTAGAGTTTCTTTTTTGAATTATAGGATGGTATCTGTAAATGGGTAGTCTTGGCTGTAAGGCGTACTGGAACATCCTTGGCATGAGGGCACCTTGTCAGCAGCAGGACTGCAGGACCTGGCGTCGCTGTAAGAGCTGAGCCCTGAAAGGGTGTGCCAAGGATCCACGGAGTTTATTGTGAACGCTCACTTTATTCTGAATAAAGGCTATTTGATAATGCCCGCTTTACTCTCAAAGATAACATAATTCATAGATAATAAAATCTATGGACATATATACTTTCACACAGAAAACAAATCAGTACGATACTCTAATTTTAATATAAAAGACTAGCAAATGTAAAGTAATCATAACATGCATTTCAGTAGCTAAGTGCATGAGCCTGGCTACACTAAAAGACGTGATGAAGCAGTCATATGCTTGTAACCACGTGGAGAAGGAAAACCACAATTGCAGACTGATACAGCACCTTCGTACTTGTGACTCAAGTACCAAGAATGTCGTTGCGTTATTGGTGAAGTGATTTTCACAATAATGAACAATTCTTGGTAAAGTTCCCAGCTAGATGGTACAGTTTCCCCTTAATTTACAGGTTAGAGACTATTCTGGAAAATTTATTAGATATTAGAACTAGCCGCAAAAAATGCTTTGAGATTGTATTTAAAACAAAGTTAGCATCTAGGCTCAGATAATATCAAAGAGGTTTTTCCTTTACTTGAATGTTCAGAGAGACACAGTACAACTGATCCTTGTGTGGGGCTGTCCAGTGCATTGTGGGATGTCTATTTTCAGTGGTCTCCACATTCTAAATGCCAGTAAAAGTAGAGTGATGATTTGAAAGGAGGCAGCTTCTGTTGTGACAACCAAACGTACCATCAGCAATTTCCAAACACCCCAGTGGAGGCAGAACTATTCCAATTGAAAATGAATGTCTAGGTAAAGAGTCCATATAACAGCTTGAGCACATGGAGAGTAAAAGTAGCCCTGCTGCTGACTAGATGGACAGGGGATGGAAGCCAGCCCTCGAGTGTACAGGTGACGGTGGTAGGGCAGAGTGTCAGAGCCCCAAGCAAGCAGGCTATGGTTCCAGTGGGAGAACAGGAAACCCAGACAGAGGTCCAGTTGAATGAATTAGACTGCTGGGATCGAGTAAGGCTGAGGAGAAGGCTGCAGCTCAACAGACATGCGGCTGCCCTGGGCTCATTACCCAGTGAAACCCAGGGTAATGGCAGCAGGACTAATTCCAGACTCCCACCTGCCTGTGGGGCTAAGCCTAGCAATATTATTTTTTTTGTTGTGGTCATAATAGCTTGTAACATAGTGAGATTTCAGTTGTACATTATTGTCATGAACCATATAAGTATGCCTCTTCACCCCTTGTGCCCACCCTCCACCAGTAACCACTAATTTGTTCTCTTTGTCCACAAGTTTGTTTATATTCCACCTATGAGTGAAATCTTATAGTGTTTGTCTTTCTCTTTCTGGCTTATTTTGCTTAACACAATGCCCTCAAGGTGCAACTATGTGGTTACAAATGGGATGATTTTGTCTTTTTAATGGCTGAGTAGTATTCCATTGTATATATATATATATATATATATATACCATATCTTCTTTATCCAATCATGAGTTGAGGTGCACTTGGGTTGCTTCCATGTCTTGTCTATTGTGAATAATGCTGCAGTGAACATGGGGGGTGCATAAGTCTCTTTGAATTGTTGATTTCAAGTTCTTTGGGCAAATACCTGGTAGTGAGTAGCTGGGTCATACGGTATTTCTATTTTTAATTTTTTGAGAAATCTCCATACTATTTACCACAGTGACTGCACCAGTTTGCATTCCCACCAGCAGTGTATGAGGGTTCACTTTTCTCCACCAGCTCTCCAACATTTGTTGTTTTTTTGTCTTGGTAATTATAACCATTCTAATTTGTGTAAGATGATATCTAAGTGTAGTTTTGATTTGCATTTCCCTGATGACTAATGATGTTGAACATCTTTTCATGTGCCTATTGGCCATTTGTATATCTTCTTTGGAAAAATGTCTGTTCATATCTTCTGCCCACTTTTTGATTGGGCTTTTACTTTTTTTGTAGTTCATTTGTGTGAGTTCTCTATATGTTATGGAGATTAACCCCTTATCGGATATATGATTTGCAGATATTTTCTCCAAGTTGGTGGGTTGTTTTTTCATTTTGATCTTGATTTCCTTTGCCTTCCAGAAGTTCTTTAGTCTGATGAAATACCACTTGTTTATTTTTTCTTTTGTTTCGCTTGTCCGAGTAGACATGGTATTCAAAAAGACCCTTTTAAGTCTAGTGTCAAAGAGTGTACTGCCTATATTCTCTTCCAGAAGTTTTATGGTTTCAGGTCTTACCTTAAAGTCTTTGGTCCATTTTAAGTCTATTTTTGTGCATGGGGAAAGATAATGGTTTACTTTCATTCTTTTGCATGTAGCTGTCCAGTTTTCCCAGCACCATTTATTGAAGAGACTTTCCCTTCTCCATTGTATGTTCTTGGCTCCTTTCTCGAAGATTAGCTGTCCATAGATGTGTGGTTTTATTTCTGGGTTTTCAATTCTGTTCCATTGATCTGTGTGCCTATTCTTGTACCAGTACCATGCTGCTTTGATTACTATAGCTTTGTAATATGTTTTGAAGTCAGGGATTGCGATGCCACCAGCTTTGTTCTTGTTTTTCAGGATTGCTTTGGCTATTTGTCTTTTGTTGTAAGCCTAGTAACATTGATCAGCCTTGGTCCAGATTTACTCAGGAACCTCACAGGGCTGTGGTCACAGACCTAAGGCATTGTGGAGGCATCCCCTGAAAACTTCTAGAGAAGGCAGGGAGTGAAAAGTGTAGAACTAGAAACATTGGAAGAAAGTTACAGAAAAACAAGTCTTGGCTCAGTATTAGGAAGTACTTGAGATGGAATGGATGCCTTGTAAAATAGTGACCTACTGCGTAATAATAATCTCTTGCATTTATGAAGTGATATCATGTTTCCTATCAAGTTTCATGTACGTTATCTTAAATCACTTGTGCCTGCTCTTGCTCAGTTGTCTAATATTGTCATAGATCATTTATCAGCCATCTTGTGAGTTCATTCACACTGAGGTAGTAGAATCTTCACATATTATCTTCTAGAGGCATTGCTGTTTAGAAGGATAGACCAATGTTCATCTCAGTAGACTGAATTGGTTTTCCATATGTACTGTATTTCAGAATCACTTGGAGAGATTTTTTTTTAAATGTATAGTTGCCCAGGACCCCCCTCAATCTATTTAGATTCAGAAGACTTGATTATGGGACATAAACATTTTTAAAAGTCTCACAGGTGATCGTTTCTGCAACAAAGTCTGAGAACAATTTTCCTAATGAATAGATTCTTTCTTACATATTAGAATATAAGCATCTTCAGCCAGGGATTCAGTTAACATGCTCCATAACACCTAGCTCAGTGCCAGCTACAAAGTTCTCAATAAGTATTTGTTGAATGTTTGGTTAATGTAAAACTTCAGGCACTGTGGCCCATGTAAGTGCGAGTGTGTGTGTGTGTGTGTGTGTGTGCGCAGCATTTTGGACCAGCGTAGGGCTTTCCTAACACTTTTCGTTTTTAATCTCACAGGAAATGCCTTACTTGCTGCAGATTTAAGGCTAATCCTAGTCTTACCTCCTTAGCAAGTTAATGATTTCTCTTCTTTCCTTCCTTCCTTCCTTCCTTCCTTCCTTCCTTCCTTCCTTTCTATCTTTCTTTTTCTTTCTTTCTCTGTCTATCTCTCTCTCTCTGTCTCTCTCTCTCTCTCTCTCTGTCTCTCTCTCTCTCTCTACCTTCCTTCCTTCCATCTGTCTATTTATCAGTCATGGACTGAATTGTCCCCTTGCCCCCAGATTCATATGTTGAAGCCCTAACCTCCAATGTGACTATTCAGAGACAGCTGCTTTAAGGAGGTGATTAAGTTAAATGAGATCATAAAGTTGGGGCCCTAATCCTGTAGTACTGGTACCTTAAAAGAGGAAAGACACCAGGAGTGAACACGAACAGATGAAAGGCTATGTGGGGACATAGTGAGAAGATGACTATCTGCAAGCCAGGAAAAGAGGCCTCACTGGACACAAAACCTGTTGACACTTTGACCTTGAACTTCTAGCCTCTAAAACTATGAGAAAATAAATTTTTGTTGTTTAAGCCACTTAGTCTGTAGTATTTTGTTGTGGCAGTCTGAGCAGACTAATACACTATCTGTAATCTATCTGTCATCTCTTACTGGTATGTAACACTTTACCTAGCAAGTAGTAACTTCTTTCCCATCAACTCAAAGACATTCCAGAAATGACCAAGTCTTTGGAATTATTGTTAATAATAATTTCAAACACTACAGTTTCTGCTATTATGTTGCAGAGAAGGGGTTGGTGTGAAGGATTGAGTGACCTAGGTACTTTTCTGTATTGAGGCTTGAGTGACAGGCAGTTTAACAACACATCTGCTGACATCAGGTATTGCTAATGAGATATTCTTTAACCCTGGGATTGAGTAGCTTGTGAGATCAAAGGAAAGGCATCTTCAGGTACTTGGTATATAATGAAGTTTAATAAAACCTTTATTTTTAAGAGCGCTGGCTATGCTTCACTCTGATAATTCATGAGAATAACAAATTGAGACCATAAGGCTGAGAAGCTGAGGATTTGTGAAGCATTAATTTTAGTTTACTGTCTCATTGCATTTTTTGTCAGTAGACTCATTTCCTCTCATTTTCACACTTACCGATGAGTTTAACACTTTTATAATAGATTACATGCCTGATGATGAAAGAGAGACAAGATAGTCATTTCCTCCCCACTACACTTCTGTTTAATATGACTAAATTATTTCTGAAGATCTGCTTTTTCAGGCCACCCTTTATGAACTCTAAGAATGTAACAAGAAAAGGATTGGCTTTATGAATCTGTCTAGATGGAGTTTAAAATCAGTGCCAAAGCAGTCGTATGTGAAAATCTTTGGATCCCAGTTAGGACTTCATCTGAGGGTAAATGTTTCCATGGGGGTTTCAATTCTGCAAATTATTCTTCCACTTCTGAGTTATGAATGTGTCTATTTCCTTTGAGGACTCCTTCTGTGCATATTCTCTCTCTATCATCCTTCGGACCTAGCTTTCTACCTAAAAGCTCGTTCATTTGTTCATATGTTTATTACAGGAGCACAAAGGAAGGAGTAATGAACTCTCCCTGGGAGGTTGGAGAAGTGACAATGTTGGAGATCCATCAAGAAGGACAGCGAAGAGTTGGCTTGGGGAAGAGGGGAAGGGTATGGCATGCAGAGTGCTAAGAAGAGTATAGTGATGCCCTTTAAAAGGCCTGTGGAATGTGGAGATGACTTAAACGTGTACAGCTGGGAGAATGCTTTATCATATTAGATGTGTATAAAAGCAAAGACTGTTTCCTCTTTCATCCTTTATGCTTGCTGCTTCTCAAACGTGCTGTTCGTTCACATCCATGCCTTTGTTCTGCTGGTTCCTTCTGCCTGGAATACCTCCTACTCATCCTTTGTGGCTTAACTCCCCTGTGAAACCTTCTTCCCACATTCTTGGCAGAATTTATCGCTGTCTTTTCTATGTTCCCACGGCACGTTGCAGATATTGCTATGCAATTACCGTGTAGCTCATTGTTTATGTTGACCTTTTCCTTGCTGGATTGTGAGCTCTTCAAGTGCTGAGACTATACATGATTTTGTTTTTGTATTTTTACTGTCTAGCATAATGCCTGGCACAAAGTATGTGCTCAAAAAACATATAATTAATAGAGGAAGGACCACCAATGCTCCAAACAGAATAATTTTTAAAGGAGAAGCAGCTTGGCACAGTAGGACGAGGCCTGTACAAGGATGCCGGAAACTGAAATCTAACTTCACGTTGCTTCTTGGTGCTAATCAGCTGTGTGCCTAGAGGCCCGCCCCTTAACCTCTATGTTCACATGGGTAGAGCAATACCTTATCAGTACAGAGCCAACAGATGCAGTGAAATGATGTTTTGAGATTCCTTCTGACTCTAACAGCTGTGATTTTAAAACATATCTGATGAATTGATTTTGTATTTAATCACATTTTCTTCACATTTCCTTTGAAGTGGCAGGAGACTTTATTATTTATCAGCTTAACTGTTCTCATCAATAATACAGGCATTAGTGAAGGGAGCTGAAATCCTGAGGTTATGCTCTGAATAGTCGTAGGGTCAGAAGGGATGAGAGCATCTTCAGAATATCTCACTGTCTCTGGAGAGTTCTCAAGCTATTCTCCCATTGATCTTCTGCAAAAGCAATTGTATGTTGTTTTTTCTGCACTTGCATATTAACATTCTATTCCTAAGAACTTTCTCTTTGAGTTGAATTTTTAATGAATTAGCAGACAGATGACTAGAATCTAGGAAAGTGATAATTTTATCAGTATTCACAAACAAAGTCCTTTGAAATTCTGAAGGAAAAAGGAAATAACTCAGGAATTCTTTTTCATCTGGTTTTTCTTATCAGGGAAACATGGCTAAACAAGTATACCAGGTAGAAAGAGGTGATTTTGTAAAATATGCAATTCACCAATGGGGTATTAAACAAAGCAAGTATTTAAAATATTGCTTTCCAGTAAGCACATCAATAATCTTATCTAGCTGTTCTGATATCTGGGAAGATTATGAATCTATTATTTTCTCAAAATGTATTACTATTGTTAAGTGGTATTGTGAGCAGAGCCCTGCAGTAATTAACATACGCGCTAATGACGTAGTTTCGTAATGGTCAGAGGTCACCGGTATTTGAAAGAGACAATAGTGATGGGAAGGCAAGACTGGGACCTGTGGCTTCAGGGCATTCTTCAGAACTTTGGAGAAGGAGATGGACAGTGAGGATAGCAGGTCAGAGCTCAGAGGGCTGACCACGCAGGACAGGGGTAAGAAGAAAGGCCTCTGTTCCACTGCCTTTAAAGGTATACGACAGGTGAACTTGACTAAGAAACTAATGGTGTCTTGAATGAGTGAGATCTGTTGTTTTTCCCTTTCTTTCTAAGAAGGGAATAGTTAATCACAGACATTGGTCTTCCCTTGTCCCAGGAGGGAGTTTAGAAGTCTTTGTTTTGGGTGTTATCGTGTCCTTAGAGATAAAGAGGGCTGAGCTCCTTCACCTCCACTGGCTTCTTGGCTTTACCACCCTGCCACCCTGCTATGTTAACCCCTCATCACTTGGACCAGGGGCTGGCTATTATCACTCCCTACTGGCTCCAATCTTTTCACATGTGCAATTAAAATAATATTTCAACATTTTTCTGATTATAAAAGTAGCCTGTTATTGGGGCTGGCCCCGTGGCCGAGTGGTTAAGTTCGCGCGCTCTGCTGCAGGCGGCCCAGTGTTTCGTTGGTTCAAATCCTGGGCGCGGACATGGCACTGCTCATCAAACCACGCTGAGGCAGCGTCCCACATGCCACAACTAGAAGGACCCACAACGAATAATATACAACTATGTACCGGGGCTTAGGGGAGAAAGAGAAAAAAAAAAAAGTAGCCTGTTATTATTATTGAAAATTTAGGAAATAGAAACCAGAAAGCATAAACAAGAAAATAAAAGCCACCCCAAATCCCACCATTCAGAACTAACCCCTGTTAAAAGTTGTACATTTTAGCATAGTTGAGATCATAGTTTGTATACAACTTTTCCCCCTGAACATTACATCACAAGCACTTATTAAGCCTTTAAAAATGCTTCTTAAGCATTATTTATTAACTGCTTTACATGGAAGAAGACACAGAGTTTACAGAACATATCCCCTATTGTTGCATATTTAGGTTGTTTTAAAACTTTCCTGTTTGTGTATTCTGTCGAGAAGAATGGATTTTCTGATGCTGTTGGAATCACTATGACCACCCACTCTGGACCCTTGGGCCAATCAATCAGGGCCCTTTGATATTGATTTAGGCTCTGTAAGGGATTTAATAAGAAGTGAAAGATATTGGGGCCGGCCTGGTGGCGTAGTGGTTAAGTTCACGTGCTGTGCTTCGGTGGCCCAGCATTTGCTGGTTTGGGTCCTGGGCAGGGACCTAGCACCACTCATCAAGCCATGCTGAGGCAGCATGCCATATGGAAGAGCTAGAAGGACTTACAACTAGGATATACAACTATATACTGGGGCTTTGGGGAGGAAAAAAAAGAGGAAGATTGCCAACAGATGTTAGCTCAGGGTCAATTTTCCTCACCAAATTAAAAAAAGAGAGAAGTGAAACATGTGGTTGTGCGTTGTAGAAGTTTATAATCCAACTTGGATAACAAAATTAAGGCATATGGAAAAATTAACAAACAATTCAAGACACAATCTATAATCTTCTTTTATAAGTCATATGCTCTGTTAGGAATCTGAGGTCTCTACAACATCGGGTCTCCATGATTAGCATGAGCCCTGAGCTGAGCCTGGGCCTCCAGCTGCTCTAGGTTTCTGGGGAGGAATTTATTATTCTCTCTTCTCAATGAATGGCATCTTGACACATGAACAGTTTCTAATTCCCACGCTCCTCTGGATAATGACAATAATGATGATGATGCCTAACACTCACTGAGCAATTTACTTTGTGCCAAGCATAGAGTTAAACATTTATTTGCACTATCTCATTTTATCTGCCCCAAACACTTGTGAGGTGGTAGTATTATCCCTGTTTTATGAAAGATAAAACTAGGGCTTAGAGTAGTTAAGAGATTTCCCCAAGGTCACACAATAGACAGGGGCAGAGCTGTTATTCCAATGCAGGTCTGTCAGTCCAGGGCCCATTATCTTGAACACAATGCCATTACAGCCTCTTAACGCTGGAAAGGACAAGAGACTGAGCCACTGCTGGGAAATGTTCCCCAGCCAGACTCTCTGACTAGAATCTAGCTGTTCTCTGCAAAGGCAGCTCCAGACAAAGGATTTTCTTGTTGGTTGTGGCTATAACCTCAAGAGCTGCTCTCCTTGGTGTCTCTCCTTGGGGGTGTTACTGGTTGGCATTTCTCCCAGGGGACTCTCCCATCAGAGCAGCCTCGTAGACTCTTTAATGTCTGCTGGAGTCTGAGTTGCTGGGCTCTTAACAACTGCGCATTTAGCTTTACTCTTGGCATCACTTCTGGGGGGCGTCTTGCAGCACTGCTCTCCAGCTGAGCGGAAGTTCATAACCCTTGCGAGGAATGAGGAAGCCACAAAAGCCCCCTGTACTCCAGGCCTAAGTGCCCAGACCTTTAGCTCGTGGTGAGCACTTGTCCTCCTCCAGAATGCGCTCTGTAGAACTGCAAAGTTGTAGATGTTAGAGCCCCTATCATTCTCTCCTTGCAGTATTAAAATCCAGACCTCTTGTAGACTTAACAATAGCCCCAAATTCCTCTTCTCACGTCCTTCTGATGGGCTTGCAGCCTCAGGAATATTTTTCCAAGCTAGATATGCAAACTCACCTCTTTTACCTGGCTCCCGAGTAGGAGGTACTGGGTCTGAGTATTATAGGAACTCAAAGATAATGCTAGTAATGGCTGCAGTGACCAGGAAAGTTTCCTTGGAGGAGATGAAACCAGCGATGAGTATGAAAATGTCTAGGATCAGAGGAGCTGGTCTTGAGGAGGGAGGATGTTCTGAGAGGGAGGACTCTCATATGAGATGTCAGGATAGAAGAATTGTATTTACCAGGATGTGAGAAAGCCGGGCTGACAGCAGATCCATGCGATGTGCAGAGAGATTATTTAACCTTCTCTCTTGTTGCTTACACCCCGCAGCTGCTCTATGTAATATACTATTTACAAGGCCAATGCTGAGCATCTCCGGATGTGACAGCTCTTGTATTAGCTGCTTGTTCTGGGCAGATCTTGGCAGTAAACACGCAGAAGTAGCAGCCCCCTCAGAATGTTTCTTTTGCGGAAAGGTTCACTAGCTGCCTACTCAGCACTTTCTGGTTGTTACCGAGGCAGGCGTGTGAGGTTTTTCCTTTTTGTAATTTTTGCTTGTTTTTGGTTAAAGATGTCGGAAATTCAAAGTCAGTCAAACATCAAAGGGAATGTGTTGATTTGTGTAACCAACTGAAAAGTTCAGCATAGGTTTCAGGAGTGGCTTGATTCAGGAACTCAAAGTTTCCCTGTTTGCAACTCTTGCAATTCTTTATCCCTCTGCTTTAGCTACCTGCTCAGACAGAGTCTGGCCATGCTGATGTGTCTAGATGCTTCAGGCATTCTTCCTTATAATCCAAACATAGGAAATAAAGGACTTGTTCTTACAGGTCAATTTGAAAACGTATCCTTAGCTTGACTCTCACTGCACTGAATTGTGTCACATGCTCAATTCTGCAACCAGTTACTGGGGCAAACGAGATAAGATGCTCTGATTCACCACGCCTGAGTCATATGCTCACTCTTGGAGGTGGAGTTGAAGTACATTCACCCCAACTAGATGGACTGAGTCTAGACCATGTATGGTTCCCAAGAGAAAAAAAAAAGGATGATGTTAACAGAAAGGGGCAAATATATGCTAGGTGGTAAAAACAAAACAAAATGAAACAAAACCCTACATTTACTATAGCCAGTTTCTGAATCCCCAAGTATTAGGCTGAACAGTTTTGTCGGCCCAAAGGCCTGGGCGTTTTCATTGGCAGGCACTCTGGCGTTGCCTGGATTCCCTGGCAGCCCAGATAGCAGGTTGCTCCTTGATGGATGTGCCTGCCTCATCTGGCCCTTGCAGACTTCTTGAAAGTCACTGAGAATACTGAAGAGTCACTTTGATCTCAGCTGGGAGGAGGTGATGGATGCTCTGGATGTGCATTGAATCTAGCGAAGGGGAGAGGAGGATGAGTTTATAATCTGACTTGACTTTGTCGGAAGTGAACAAATGAAGCTGCTTAACTCAGCCTCTCAGAGATGTCTTTGTCAGAGGCAGGAGAGCATAGTCCTCTGAAGTCAGACTGCCTGGGTTTGAACCTGGTTTCTCAATCTCAGCAAGCCTCTGTTTCTATCTCTGCAAAGGGGTGTCCTCAGGATTCAGTGAAATTATGCCTGTAAGGTACTTGGCACAGCACATGGCACATCCACTAGTATGTATATAGTACATATTAACAAATGTTTTTCGCCCTAGCATGTAATGTCACAGCTCCAGGAGCTCAGGAGATTCTGTCTATCCAGAGGCATGCAAAGGGAAGGGCATATTTTCTCTTATTGGATGTGAAACCCTTTCTTTCATCTCCATTTTATTTCCTGAGGGTCAAGCAAGTCTGACTAGAATCTTCCAATATGTGCTCTGACAACTAATGGCTTCAGGGTGTCCCTGCCACACCCCCTTCTCTCTCCCACACCAGTTACTGCCTGACAGCCTCCAAAATATTTCTGTCTCAGAAATATTTCTTGAGTCTGACCTCCCTCTTCCCTGCTCCTGCCCTGCTCTGGTTCACAAGCTCCTCTCCCCTGCCTGGTTAAATCAGGAATCCCTAACTTATTTCCCTGTCTCTTGCCTCTTCCCATCCGTTCTGCTCCTTTCCTTTGCTCTTTTCCCTTGATTTCAGAATAATGTCCTAACTCCTTAGCAAGGCATTATTTAAAGCCCTTTTCACTCTGACTCCAGCCTACCCTTCCATCTGCGAGAATCTCCCCCACAAAACATCTATTATAGCCACAGCCGCTGGAGTTCCTTGCTCTGTGAAAACTCCGTGCCCCAGTGCCCATGCAGACTTTGCCCACGCTGTTCTTGTGCCTCTCTGCCCTTGCCTCTTCTCTGCATGGCTAACTTCTACTTATCTTTTAGAGTTCAGCTCCTCTCCCCTGGGTCCCTGCCCCTGTGCTTCCGTAGCTAAATGTACATGCTATTACTGTAGCATTGACCACACTATTTAACAACTGGCTGTGTACCTATCTCTACTCTTCTATGCACCATAAATTCTTGGAAGAAGAGGAACATGACTTATGCATTTTTATACACCCAGGGCCTAGAAAAATGCTCAAAAAAAAAGCTTACTTTCTGCAAGGACTATCTGTTCTTAGGCTGTAAATCAGGAAGGGTAAAACACTTTACTATGCATTTCTGTTAATAAAGAGCCATGTTGAGTGATGCCTAGGACTTTTTCTTTCTTTCTTTCTTTTCAATGTATCTTAAATTACAGACTAATAAGAAATATGAGAATCCATACTTATTCTTAAAAAAGATATTAATCTACTCTCCCAAAGTGACCACTGTTACTAGGTTGGTGGGTACTCTTCAAGACTTTTCAAAATTTTTTAATTTAGTTGTTTAAAATAGCAGCTTTATTGAGACATAAGCCATATACCATAAAAGTCATTCTTTTGAAATGTACAATTCAGTGGTTCTTAGCATTTTCACAGAGTTGTGTGGACATCACCACTATCTAATTTTAGCAATCACTCCCCATTCCTCTCAGCTCCCAGCCCCTGGCAACCACTAATCTACTTTCTGTCTCTATGGATTTGCCTGTTCTGGATATTTCATATAAATGGAATCATAGAATAAGCCTTCTGTGTCTGACTTCTATTATTTAGAATAATGTTTTCAAGGTTCATCCATTTTGCAGCATGTATCAGTACTCCATTCCTTTTCATGGCGGAATAATATTCCCTTGTATGGATATACCATATTTTATTTATCCATTCATCAGTTGATGGACATTTGGGTTGTTTCCACTTTTTGGCTATTGTGAATTATTATTATATATTTATGAACATTCCTGTATAAGTTTTTCTGTAGATGTATGTTTTCAGTTCTCTTGGGTATATGCCTAAGAGAGTGGAATTGCTGAGTAATATGATAACTCTATGTTTAACTTTTTGAGGAACTTCTGAACAGTTTTCCACAGCAACTGCACCATTTCACATTCCCACAAGCAATGTATGAGGATTCCAACTTCTCTGCATCCTTGTCAATACTTGTTCTTGTTTGTCTTTTGTAGTGATTGTGACATGATACCTCATTGTGGTTTTGATTTTCATTTCCATAATGACTAATGATCTTGGAGCATCTTTCACATGCTTATCGGTCATTTATGTATCTTCTTTTTTTTAAAAAAAAAATGCTTATTACAGCCTTTAGTTTTTTGGTAAGGAAGTTTGGCCCAGAGCTAACATCCATTGTCAAACTTCCTCTTTTTTTTTCCCTCCCCAAAGCCCCAGTACATAGTTGTACATCCTAGTTGTAAATCATTCTAGTTCTTTCATGTGGGATGCTGCCACAGCATGGCTTGATGAACAGTGTGTGGGTCCGTGCCCGTGATATGAACTGGCGAACCCTGGGCCATTGAAGCAGAGCATGTGAACTTAACCACTCGGCCACGGGGCTGGCCCTTGTTTATGTATCTTCTTTGGAAAAATGTCTATTCAAATGTCTATTGCCTATTTTTAAATTGGTTATTTGTCCTTTTATTGAGTTGTAAGCATTCATTACATATTCTGGATACAAGTCCATTATCAGATATATGGTTTATTAATATTTTCTTCACAACCTTTTCATATACATTTAAATAAATATGTATTTATTTTGTGCATATATTTGTATATGTAAAGATTTAAATAGGTTTCTCTTTTTCATACAGATGAGACTATATTTTTTGTGTGGTTGTGTAGATATCTTCCCAGGTCATTGTACATGTAACTCTACCTCATTATTCTCAAATTTTGCATAGATATGCCTGCAACCATTCCCCTGGTGACAGGTATTTTAGTGAGTCTTGATGTTTTTACTAACATAAACAACGCTATAGTGAGCATCCCTGTAAAAGTCCCTGCCTGCAAGTGTCTTTCTAGGATACCTTGAAGAGGAATCACTGAGTTTAAAGGTACTTGCATTTTACATTTTAATACATACTATTAAAACGTCTGTTAGAAAAGCTGTACAGAGATGCTCTCAGTGTATGGAAATACCATTTCCTTGCATACTGGCCAGCATTCATATTTAAACATTCTTGCCTAGCTGATGAGCAAAACTTGTACCTAATTGTTGTTTTAGCTTGCATGAAATTGTTTCACTATCACGATCTCCACAATTTCAATTATTTGGTGTTCAGAATGGAACCTGTCTCTCATCTAATTCTGTAGATCTTTCCTTCACATAGGGGCCCCTACATGACTTGGGAAAGAAATGATAGAGGGGCTGGAAAAGTCTGGATTTATATTCTAGCTGTTATGTATGGTGAGACCAGCTTGAGAAAACATGGCTCTTAAAAGACTTTCCATTGTATTTGGAGCTGACCAGACTTTTAACCATGATCCAGAGACTTTTAACTTCACAGAGATCTGGCATTTTATTTTAATAAAGCTATCGACAGTGGTCCCTTTTCGAGTGACTTTTCAAAAGCATCTTTTGTCAGTAGAGGGCTTTTATTAGCTAATGTAACCTTGCTGTACTCCATGTTAGCTGAAAGAGAAAAGAAATGTCCTTGGGTACCGAATATGGAAAATTGTACAGAAACTCTCAAGGGAAAAGAAGTTGTTCAGCTTTTTGAAGCTGCGTTTGTCACTCTATGTTGTATCTTAACTGAAAATAATGAAGTTTTCCAATGTTAATGTCCAGAAGTTTATAAGATGATGCCTCCAAACTGACAGTTGTGTGAAAAGAAATCACAGAGGACTAATATGGAGAGACCGGGTAAAATGTGGGCTTAGCTGTGAGCATGATAACTTGGATAGGCTCAGCTTTAAATGGCCTGAGCCCCTGAAAATAGGCAAGAAAATCTAGAGGTGAGAGCAATAGCCTGGGCTGTGTAACAGGGTAGCTAGCTGTTGAGGGCTTAATCTGAGCCATTACTGATAACTGAGTGGTGCCAATAAACTGGAGGAGCAAGATGCAGACATATGGATTGTGGGCTCTGGGCACAAGTCAGGTGGGGCATCAATGTTGTGGTTCCATTAATCAGTCCTTCAATCTCAGTTCAGTCTCAGTAAGGAGGGAGACTAGAAACAGGACTTTAGACAGGTATGAGGACACTGGAAAATAGATTAGGAATCTGGAGCAGGTCCACTGCAGTGTAGAAACTGATACGCTCTCAGGACAGAGCCCTGTCACCTTGGCTAACATGGTAGGAATGGAGAAAGTTGCAACTTAAATGGAATTTGTACAAAATCTTTGACTAGATGGCTTAATTTCAAAACCCATGAACAGAGAAGGTGGGGCAACTAATGCCTCTTCTGCTTTGTTGGGGACTGGCTCATAAACTGAGGAGGGCATCTAATGATACCTGTGGACTGGGTGCTCACAGCAAAGAGTCACCAGAGAAGGCAGGAAGGACATTCTGTCAGCACTACCCCTGAGTCTTCAGATATCACTGCAGATTTTCTCTCATCTTTGCTGGGAACTGGTAGGTAGTGGTGCTTGATGTCTAGTAGACTCCAATTCAATTTTGAGGTTCATAATTCAATGAAGATAGATATAAAAAGAGTTCTTTTTCATTAAAAGTGTAATTACCTAGTTATCAGCATGCTGGAAGGATGAGAGCTTATGGATTTTTCATAAATTTGTAAGTTTGTAAGGGGCAGGATGAAGTCATTTCATTCTGTCTTCAAGCGGGCCTGAATTTAATTCACCCTTGATGGATGGGACACTGTTTAACAAGGATCTCTAGAGAATAAGAGTTGACAACCTTCAGTATTTTAGCTTTCCTCAATTGCAACGTTTCTTCTATCATATTGAATACGTTGACATAGAATGGAAGCCCATAATCTGTTGTGTCTTCTTTAGGAAGAGAGAATAGTGTTATAAATGTCTTTCATTTTCATTAATTCAAAGAATATTTATTGAGTACCTACTATGTGCCAGATGTAGGTGATACAATGGCGAAACAGTAGGAAAGATAGATTGGTTCTTGTTGGCATTTACCTGAGAGACACACGATGGATCATAACCAATAACCAAATAAATGATTACAAATTGTAATAAGTGCTATGAAGCAATCAATTAAGGTGCTGCTATAGGGAGAAACTAAGTCCTAGTTTAGATGGGTGGTCGGAGAAGGCTTAGTGACATTTAATATAAGCCTTGAAGTATAAAAGGAGTCAGCTTTTTGGAATGGAGAGAAGCATATTCCTGACAGAGGGAGCAGCATGTGCAAAGGACCTAAAGTAGAAATAGCCTTGTGTGTTGGAGGAAATTAAGAGGTCAGTATGACTAGGACAGAGTGGTTAAGGGAGATGGCGGCATGCAATGAGGTTAGAAAAGGAATTAAGCAGCAAATAACATCTGGCCTTGAAGGCAATGATGAGCGGTTTGGATTTTATTCTAAATGGAATGTTTCTAAAAGATGACCTCATCTGCTATGTGGCAAATGAATTAGAAATGGGAAAATCAGAACAGAGAGACCAGTTAGAGAGTAGTCCAGGAGGGAAATGTTGGAGCCTTGGCCTATTTTGGTGGCAGTGAAAATGGATGGAGACATTTTTGAGATATACGTAGGGGGTCTTATTGATGAGTTGAATGGGGGGCAAGGGTAAAGGGAAGACACCAATTCAAGGCTGACATCTTGGTTTCTGGGTCGAGGAACTGGTAAGATGGTAGTTCCATATAGTAAATGGACAACAACTGGGGAGGAAAAGGTTTGTAGTGGGAAGGATGGGAATTGAAAGTCTGTATTTGCATATGTTAAATTTGAGATGCCTGTGAAACACACAAGTAGAACTGTTGACTCTAAGTCTGGAGTTCAGAGAAGTTGGCACTGGAGAAATACATTTGGGTGACATTAGTCTGTCAATGGTAATAAAAGCTATGGGAAAAGAAGGAAATCATGGAGGGAAAGAGGCGAGAGAAGGAAAGGGGGCCCAGTTTGAAATCTGAGAAACTCTAACATCCCCTCACAACCTTGAGAAACAAGGAGTTGAGCAGAGAGAGCACCAGACTGAAAAGGGTGTGAGTTCTGATCCCATTTCTATTTTAAATGCTATGAGCTTGGGAAAGTCACTGCCTCTCTCTGACCATCAGTATCTATATCCTTAAAGTGAGGAGTTTGAGCCCTAAATTCTCTTCAATTACCAATATTCTGTGACTATCTCTCACTTGATAATAGGCTCATTTCCCAACTTTGGCCATTATCCGTAACTTCCATTACTTACCTTGAATTGGCATACCCAGAATATCCTTTTCTAATTCGTGATTCCAATTTTAGGTGCATTAAGTTAACATTCCTCTAAATCTTTCCTCTCCCTTGCTGATTTGTGATTTTGGGGGCAGTTTGGTCTGTTACATTCCCTTCCGTGGGCCGGGGCTGGAGGAGGAGGCTGTGACACAATGGAGACTGATATTTGTAGGCTTCCTTTTCCATTAAAAATGAGCCTCTTTATTTTTGCCGTTCCTAGTCAACCTGATTTTCCAGTTTCTTTTAATTCAACTTTAGAGATCTGAAGAGTGCCAGCGGGTATTCTGTTTGACCTCACTGAGTGTTTGTGTTTGGTCTAGATCATAAAGCAAACCAAATTGACTGCCTCTGCTCAGGAACCAATAGGACTTATAACCCAGGTGAAATGTAGGTTGAAAGACGCAATCCAAACCGCAGTGTAGTGGATATGTTTGTAGCAAATGAAGTTTCAGAGCATTGCTTAAGGATCTCAGGGTGGTATCTGTCCTAGATAGTTTTTTCTTAATAAATTAACACTGTCAAATTATTCACATTGGAATGATTTTTTAACAAAGTGCCTTTGCTATTCTGTCACAATGCTTTATTGATCATTTTTCTTGTGAGATGATTCTCTCTGTTGCTTTTGCTTTTATCTCACAATGTACCATCTGAACCTGCTGAGAAAGTTGGAAATAAATGGTAAAAAAAAGAGTTCACACTGAAAAACAAAGGTTATTGGTTAGTGAAAAATTATAAACAAAATAGAAATTAGATGTCATATCAAGGACTTTTGTTTTCACCCAGTAAATATTCTGAAACTGGCAGTGAGTCATCTCAGCAAAGAAAGAACACAATTATTACATTGATGACAATTTTCCTGTCATAGGTAAGGCCGTGTCAGCAATTTATTTCTTCTACATATTACTGTTTTCAGGATTCAAGACTGAAGTCATGACTGATACGGTTATTATGGAAAGAAGAGGTTAGATAAATGAAAACAATCACTCCTTGGTACATCTTGAGTGATTCAGCTAAATTAACAGTAGTGTTAAACGCATAATGCAGAAAGTGGTGAGAAGATGTGAGGAGTCACACGACTCTGCTCAGGTTAAATGGGACATTATCCATCTAATATTGGATTTTTCCTCACAGTCCTAGAGCTCTACATGGAAATCCTTTCAAATTCTCCAAAATAGACCCAGCTGGGATTGGCCTCAATATCTGTATTTATATGAAGCAAACATTTCCAAACTGTTTTATGAGTTTGGCTGTATTATTTGCCATCCCAGCTATAGTGAGTTGAATGTAGGCTCTCCCCAGAAAAGATATATCCAAGTCCTAACCCCCAGTACCTGTGAATGTGACCCTATTTGGAGAAAGAGTCCTTGTAGTTGCAATTAAAAGGAGGATCTCTAGATGAAATCTTCCTGGATTAACTGGATATGTCCTAAATCTGATGACAAGTGTCCTTATAAGAAGAGAAGACACAGACACACAGGGTATAAGGGCATGTGAAGACAGAGGCAGAGACTGCAGTGATTTGTCTATAAGCCAAGGAACACCAATGATTGCCAAGAGCTACTAGAAGCTAGGAGAGAGTTATGGCATGGATTCTCCCTCAGAGCCTCCAAAGCTTGCTAACACCTTGATTTTTGATTCTTGGTTTCCAGAATTGTGAGATAATACACTTATGTTGTTTTAAGCTGCCTGGTTTGTAGCAATTTGCTACAGCAACCCTAGGAAACTAATAAACACCTGCTATTAAGCATTCAGTAGGGAGCAGCACGCCAGAGTAGGAAGGCATTGGACTTAGAGTTAGGAAACACAGGTTGTGAGCTTAATTCTGCTCCTAGTAACTGTGTGACTTTGAGTGTGTCACAACATCTCTCTGCGCCTCTGTTGTTTATCTATAAAAAGAAGACTTGGAATTCCCTTTTAAGTCCTTCTAGGTCTAACCTTGTTCTCTCACTGTAAAAAAAAAAAAAACTAGAAAACTGTACAAAACATAAAATAATGCTTTTTGGAGATTGGACAACAGGCAGTGTAAGAGTGTCTTCACTGAGAGAAAGAAAAAAAAGAGAGAGGAGCCTTAAGATTGCTCTAGCTTTTGGCTTGCAGGCACTTTCTGCACTGTGCCCCAGAGAGGGGGAACCAAAGCAAAGCCTAGCAGTACTGCTGAGTTGAAGAGAAAAATCCTGGAATTTGTGGGGGAGAAAGGCACTGAAATTTGTGGTATAGAGCATCAGAGAGGAGAGAATTATGCTGAAAAATAGCTTCAGAAATCTGCATGGTGTTCTCCTTGAATCTTTGCTGGATACTAAGATGTAAATGCATGTGGTGAAACTACATAATGTTGGACAATGGAGGGACTGGGTGGTTGTGAGTTACGTTGTTTCCAGATCTCACACAGCCTGGGAGCTCTTTAAGTTCCAATCAGTCATATTGCAGAGACTTCAGTGAATATCTGGCATATCAGTAGAGGCCCAAGAATGGTTATGTCTTAGTAATAGGACTAAACTAGCTCTAAAGTAAGGCCATCTTGACCAACCTTAATAGAGCAGAAAAATAAGCCTTAAAAAGATTAGGTCCACTTGAAAGTGATGTTAACTGCCTGGAAAAACAAGTTTCAACACTCTTTAACGGAAGACAACAAAATCCATACACTCAATAATATACCGTTCATAATGTCCTTTATCTAATTAAAAATTGCTAGACATTCTAAGTAACAGGAAAATATGACATAACCAGGAAACAAATCAGTCAGTAGAATCAGACCTGGGAAAGATAGAAACAATGGAATTAGCAGACAACAATTTTAAAACAGCTCTGATAAATATGCACAGAGATTTAAGTGAAAATATGAATGTAATGAAGAGATAAATGGCACATATATAAAAAAACAAATAAAACTTCTAAAACTGAGAAACACAACATCAGAAATAAAAAATTAACTCGATGAGTATAACAATATGAGACCTCCCACCTTCGCTCCAGAAAAGAAAAGATCATAGAGCTTGAAGACACGGCAGTAGAAACTATTAAAACTGAGTCACAGAGAGACTAAAAGTTTTAAAAATAATGAACAGAACCTCGATGAGCTCATGGGACCACAAGCTGTCTAACATGTGTGATTAGAGTTCCAGAAAGAGAGGGTAGGATAGGGACATCAAAAAATAAAGGCTGAAAAATCTCCAAATTTGAAGAAATCTCTAAATCTACTGAACCAGGAAGGTCAGTGAGCTCCAAGCAGAATAAACATGAAGAAAACTACACCAAAGTATATCATAATAAAATTATTGAAAACCAGTGATTAAAAAGTCTTAAAAACAGCTAAAGAAAAGAGACACCTTACACAGAGAGGAACAAAATAAGAATAATCACTAATTTCTTGTTAGAAACAAGGCAGTCCAAAAGAAAATAGAATGGCATCTTTAATATACCAGGCAGAAAAAAACTATCAACTTAGAATTCTGTATTCCGTGACTATGTCCTTCCACAATGATTGTGAAATAAAGAAATTTGCAGACAAACAAAAGCTGTGAGAATTCATTGCCAGCATATGTGCACTCTAAGAAATGATAAAGGAAGTTTCAGGTTGAACAAAAATGATACCAGTTGGAACCTTGGACCTACAAAATGAATGAAGGGTTCAGGATACGGTTACACATGCGGGAAAATACAAAAGACTTTCTTTCCTGACGTATGTATTTCTTTGGAAAATATTTTTCTTTATAGCAAAAATACTAATGTGTTGTTAAGTTTGTAACATATATAGGAATAAAATATGATAATAGCATAGCAGGTAGGAGAGAGAAATGGAAGTATTCTGTTGTAAGAGTCTTACGTTATATGTGAAATAGTTTAATATTATTTGAAGGTAGAATGTGATAAAATGAAGATGGATATTGTGATTCCCAGAACACCAAAGTGGTATTATTGTAATAGCTTCCTAACTAATCTGCTTGCTTCTGTGCTCAATTTTGCAGCTAAGTTAGATCATATCACACCTCTGCTCAAAAAACTCTAAAGATTCCCCATATAAGAGCCAAAGCTGAAGTTTTATAAATCTATACTTAATCCGGTATAAAACACTTCTCTGACCTCATCTCTAACCTCTGCCCCCCTCACTCGCTCCACTCCAGCCTCACTGGCCCCCTTGCTGTTCTATGAACCTGACTCATAAGGTCTCTCCTTGGGGTATTTGCACTTGCTCTTTCCTTTGCCCCTAACGCTCTGCATCCCAAATATCTGGCTTACTCCCTTTCCTCCTTCAAATCTTTTTTCAGACTTGACTTTCTCACTGGTATCTTCCCTGAACACTGATTTAAAATTACAGACCTACCATTTGCTCTCCTGGCACACCCCATACCTCTTCATTTTCTTATAGTAGTTGTAGTACTTCTGTTTTCCTTGCAGTACTTTTTATTTTCTAAGGTATTATAAGCTTTGTTTGTTTTATTTATGGTCAGTCTCTCTCCCCAAAGTCCAACAACATAGTCCTTCCATGAGCGGGTTTCCTTTTTGTGTTGTCGTTGTTCACTGATACATCCACAGGGCCTACAATAGTGCCTCACATGTCGTGGGTGCTCAATAAATGTTTGAGTCAATGACAGGATCCTCAACCAAAAGCTTGGGACCTTCAGGAAGAGCCCTAACATTCCTTTTCTTGGCCGTAGCTGCCCCTGTGTAATGGGCCCTGTACGCCAGCATATAGAATATGGCACTTTCTCTGCCCTCTTGAGCAATTTCCCCATCATCTCCTTGTCCTCATTAGCCTCAAGGCTGCAAGGGATTGGGAAGATGTCCCTTATCACAAAAAGAGAGACTTGAGAGCCCTGCTCTAGGCTTTTTTATTTGCCTGGCCAAATACCTGTTTTTGTCTTTAAAGCACTTGCATGTCTGGAAAGTGGCCACTCTGAGAAGGCCGGTTTTTCTGTGTTTCAAAGGGAACTTGTGGTCTTTTTGGGGTTTTGATTTTTATCTTTTGGAAAAGTCGGCGCCTCCATCTCTGTGCACTCGAGGCTTGGAATCTTTCATCCCTGGTAGTAGGAGGATAAAAGGGGGCTCACCATGGTCTACCAGGGAGCCTTTCTTCAGCTTCAGGCAGCTCTGGATGTAAGCCACAAAGCAAAATGACCACAAGATTCTTGCTCTTTCCTGGGACCAGGTTGAGGAAAAGAGAGATCCCAGTTTGCCCTACATTAATGAATTTATTTTGCAGACACAGCATCTGGAGAGGCAAGATAGTCTCCAGAAAAAATCTGTTTCCCAGTCTGCCTCTTTGCCCCGTGGATGGAGCACGGGTGGGAGAGCCCGGGGACTTTGATCACAGCCTCAGTTTAGCAGCCAAGTTCCTTGGTGTCTAGGGCACAGAAAGGAAAGGGCAGCGCAAGACAAATGGGCAGACATTGAATGGTCCGAGGTACAGTTTGAGACTAGAGCCTGCTTCACTAGTAATGATTAAGTACCTTTTAGGTAATGCTTTTGCACCGTATCTGAAGGTTAAGAGATGAGGTGGCTATTTGTTGTTTTAAGCTGGCTTTATCTTTACATGCATCCAGAAAATGAATAGTGGCAGTTTCCATCAATAAATTTAATTTCCTTTTGAGTTGATTATCAAAATTGCAATGCTTCTCCATTCCCTTAACATATTCAGTGCAGCTAACTTGCTAGATTCATTTCCTTAGTGGGAATGAATAAGACTGTCTGAGCTCAGGACTTCTGAGCATCTGCTGAAGGGTAGAGGTGTTACCTATTGTGTCTACAGGTGACAAACTAAATGTTATCCTCCCTTTCTTGACCCCTTCCCCAGCCTTGCACTCATTTCTTGGCATCCTGGAAGGATAGCACTTTGTGAAATAGAAGTTAAAAAGGCAGGGTGAGACAAATTCTGTGTTGATATGTGGTTAGGAAAAGGAGGAAGGGATTGGACTGAAAGGTAAAGGATGCAATCAAGTTGGTGACTGGAGTGAAGGTATCATATCTCCCTTGTTTTAACCAGGGTCTTGTTTTATGATTAGAGATGTTCTAATCCTCATAAGAGATTAATTGTCCAAACAATTTGTAAAAGGTCTCAGATGATTTCAATATACCTCTAATGCTCTAATTTTATTTTTTACTTAAGACTCTTTTGATTGCAACTGACAGAAATTCAACTTTTATTAACTTGAATAATAAGACAAAATTTGTTGGCTCACATAACTTTGAAGTTAAGGATTATAATGTCTTCAGGTACAGCTGGATTCAGGGGCCCGAGTAAGGTTGTCAGGACTTGTATCTCCCTCTCTGATGTTTCTCTGTGAATCTTATGCTTTTCTGTAGAATACAGGATTTCTTATGTAGCAGGGAAGATGGTGCTAGTAGTGTTTGATTCAAATCCTTCTGGCTCAGTGACTCAAAGTCCAAGCCTTTCCCCCATCAGCTCTAAATCTAAAACTCCTTAGGGGGAGAACTTTGATTGACCTAGGTGCATCACATGGCCAGGTCTGAGGCTAGGGAGGCAGGGTATTACGATCCTCAGTCCTGTTAGAATCATACATTTAAATTTGGGGAAACGTTGTTAAGTTTTGATGGTGATTTTACAGTTATTTTTTATTTTGTTCTTTTGTTTGCTTGTACGTAAAATGTCACTTTAAGAAAAGGAGCATTTTCGGGGTCGGCCTTGTGGCTGAGTGGTTAAGTTCATGCACTCTGCATTGGTGGCCCAGGCTTTTGCCAGTTCGGATCCTGGGCATGGACCTAGCAACACTAATCAAGCCATGCTGAGGTGGCGTCCCACAAAGAAGAACTAGAAGGACCTACAACTAGAATATACAACTGTGTACTGGGGGCTTTGGGGAGAAGAAAAAAAATATTGGCAACAGATGTTAGCTTAGGGCTGATCTTTAACAAAAAAAAGGGAGTATTTTCAATGTCTTAATAAGATGGTCATGTAAATAGGTGCTGACCCCAATCCCAAAGTTTAATAATTTTATCTCATTATTATCATTTGCTTGTCATAATATCTCTTGGGGGTGAGTAGGACTAGAATCGCCTCAATTTTGCATTTAAGGAAACAGAAGCTTAGAGAGGTTGGGAAATTAGTCAGTACCCTTAGGAAAACCAAGTAAAAGAGCAAAAGAAATTTACTGTATACTCTCTTTTATGTCCAGTTTTCGGGGCTAACATTTTATGGGTTTGAATGAAATGTTAAAATAAAAGTACAGTCCATACTCCGTAACCTACATTATGTTATCAACAGCAAAATTTTAAAATATGAACTAGGTTTATCCTACTTTTATATCCCAATTTTCTTAACTTTTCTAACTTCTATTTTACTTTCTGTGGAATGAATAACAATCAATCAACCAAAAAGTATTTCCTGACTGCTTCTTTTGACCTAAAAGTTCTTAAAGGCAGAAGTCTTATCTTAATTTCTTGGGTAACCCACAGTGATAAACACAGAGGCTCAAATAACAGAAAATACTTGCTGAGTGAATATACAAATGAATGAGTGAATAAATAAATGAATGAGTAAACGATTGAATAAGTAAGTGAAAAAAAGAGCCATCGTCTATTCTGATTTTCCTATTTTTTTTTTTTTTTGGTGAGGAAGATTGGCCCTGAGCTAGCATCTGTTGCCAATCTTCCTCTTTTTTTTCTTCCCAAAGCCCCAGTGCATAGTCGTATATCCTACTTGTAAGTCTTTCTTGTTCTTCTATTCGGGGTGCCGCCAGAGCATGACTTGATAAGCTGTGCACAGGTCCATGCCCAGGATGTGAACTGGTGAATCCCGGGCCACTGAAGTGGAATGCGCGAACTTAACCACTACACCACCAGGCTGGCCCTGATTTTCCTATTTTACTGGGCTGTGAGTGTAAGAGAAACACGCTCCGCCACAAGAGAAAAGCAATCTCTTCATTTATTTTCTTACTTTTTAGAGTTGCATTTTGCTATATTATACCTAACACCCTCCTTTCAAGATTAATATTGGGGCTCTTTAGATGATCTATTGCTGCATAACTAACTACCCCAAAACATAGTGATTTAAAACAATGACAACCATTTGTTATTTCTCACTATTCTATGGATTGACTGTACTCTGCTGAATGGTTCGTTTGCTCTGTGTGGGGGTGTTGATTTGGGCTGCAGTGATCTTGTTGTTTGATTGGCCTGGGGTTGTCAAGATGGCTTACCCACATGGCTGGCATTTGGTGTTGGCTTTTGGGGCTGTTGACTGGAACGTCTTGGTTCTTCTCCATGTGGTCTTTCATGTGTCCTGGGTTTCTCACTCCATGGCAGAACTGTTCCAAGAATGTTCCAAGAGCATGATAGCAGACACTATAGATATCCTTAGCTTGAGCCTTGAAAATGACTCAGTTACCTTTACCACATTCCATTGAGCAAAGCAAGTCACAAGACAGGCCCAGATTCAAGGGGAGAGGAAGTGGGCTTTGCTTCTCAATGAGTAGAGTGACAAAGTATTTGCAGCCATCTTTCCACTACAGTGGCATATCTGTAGGAAAAAGATCCATTCATTGAATGCACACACATATGAATGAGTGAATGAAAGATAGAATATGTCTGAATTCCAATCTTGGCTCCATCATTTACTTAATGTGTGATCTGGTCAAGTATTTAAAGTTGCTCAGCCTCGGTTTTCTCAGCTGTGAGTAGGGCTGTTTTGAGGATTAAATGAGGGCACGTATGTAAAGTACTAAGCTCTGTGACTCAGGTGTATAGTACAGTAGTCCCCACTTATCTGTGGTTCTGTTTTCCAAGGCTTCAGTTGCCAGTGGTCAATATTAAATGGAAAATTACAGAAATAAATAGTTCGTAAGTTTTCAATTGCACTGTTCTGAGTAGCATGATGAAATCTTGTGCCGTCCCACCCTCTCCTGCCTGGGACATGAATCATTCCTTTATCCAGCATATCCATGCTATATATGCCACCCACTTGTTAGTCACTTAGTAGCCAGCTAGGTTATCAGATTGACTGTCTGGGTATCACAGTGCTTGTGTTCAAGTAACCCTTATTTTGCTTAATAATGGCCCCAAAGCTCAAGAGTAGTATGCTGGCCATTCGGATATGCCAAAGAGAGGTGGTAAAGTCTTTCCTTTAAGTGAAAAGGTGAAAGTTCTCCACTTAATAAAGAAAGAAAAAAAAAACATATGCTGAAGTTGCTAAAATCTATGGTAATTTTTATTACAGTATATTGTTATAATTGTTCTATTTGTAGTTGTTGTTAATCTTTTATTGTGCCTAATTTATAAATTAAACTTTATCATAGGTATGTATGTATAGGACAAAACATAGCACATACAGGGTTTGGAACTATCTGCGGTTTCAGGCATTGACTGGTCACCTTGGAACGTATCCCCAGTGGATAAGGGGGGACTACTGTATGCATTCAAGAAATTGTTAACCATTGTTGTTTTTTTTATTGTTATTATTAGCTGTTGTTAAAAAATAAAAGTCAAGTAAATTTTATTTGGTTACAGACAAGCGTGGGATACCTCCCTGGGAATCCTTGGTGTTAACGTTCCGCCTGAGATTTCTGATACTGGGGGATTGAGCCTTCAACTTCTCTTTATGTAGGGGATCTTTCAGATGGCCATGAATGGGTAAAACTCTATTATGGCTTTGATTTCAAGGGCTAATTTGGATTGTTCAATTCTAGTTATAACAGTCAATTAAATATTTCCATTTGGAGGACAAATGTTGTGAAAGAGCAAACATATCTGTGTATCTTTATGTAGATAGAGTATACATATAATTTGACAAAATCACTTCATGGATAGAGCTGTGAAGTGATACTGGACTAGAAACAAGCATTTGAACACATAATAGATGTGCAGTCTATTCTGCCAGTATCTTCATCTTGCTGTGGATAAAGGCTGAATGTTAGTTGATATCCATAGCAGAAAAGAAACAGTGATTAAAACCTTTCCCACCAAAATCTGTTCCTCTTGCGTCTTATCAATCTGTGTAAAGGGCTCAAGCCAAAAACATGACCCCTCTTTGTCTTTCCCTGATCTTACCCAGTCCAGAAGCTAGTTATCTAAGACCTATCTTCAAATATATATTCTGATTTGACTACTTCTCCCCATTTTTCTCTTATCATCCTAATCCAAACCTCATCATTTCTAGCCTAGATTATTATGATAGCTCCTAACTGGTACCTCCTACTTCCATTTTTGCCTCTCTACTATCCCTTCTTTGCACAGCCACCTGAAATTTTCTTTAAAATTTTCCCATTACGGTCAGCCCTGTGTATCCTCAGGTTCTGCATTCATGGATTCAACCAACTGTGGATCAAAAGACCTATGATGATGGCGTCTGTACTGAACATGTACAGACTGTTTTTCTTGTCATTATTCCCTAACCAATATAATATAACAACTATTTACACAGCATTTACATTGTGTTTGGTATTATAAGTAATCTAGAGATGATTTAAAGTATACGGGTGGATGTACATAGGTTACATGCAAATACTACACCATTTTATATAAGAGACTTGAGTATCTTGGGATTTTGGTATCCATGGGGGGGGAGGGGGGGTCCTGGAAGCAATCCCCCATGGATAAGGAGGGAAGACTATATTCTTACAATAGAATCCTAATTTCCTCCCTTGGCTCACCTACCCTTTTGCCGTATCTCCTACCACTCTCCTCCCTGCTGTGTGGGCTCCCGATGCAGCTGCTCTATTTCTGTACTTCTAATACACCAGACTCAAGCTTGTGTTTGCCAAAATGCTGAGGTACTTGCCGTATCTTCTGTCTAAAATTGTCTGTGTTCAGTTATCTCCATAGCCACCTCCTTCTTGTCATTAAGGCCTCAGCTTGGAGTTTTCTTGACCTTCCTTAACTATGGAAACTAAATCAGCACCGCCTACCTTCATCATTTTCTGTGACATCCTTCATACCTTTGTAGGACTTACCGTGCTGTGCAATTGTTTTCGTCATTTATTTATCATTCGTTCTCTTTTTTAAATCACCAGAGCAGCGATCTCGTGTTTCTGTCTTATTTACTACTGTAACACAGCACCTAGAAGGTGCCTGGGTCTCGTAGGTGCTCAATAAATATCAGTTGAATATTTTCAGGCACCTAACAAGACAGAAATGACCACTACCTTCATGAAACATACTTCGTTTGTCAATTACACTCATATATTTATTGTTTTAAAAGTGTTATAACTTTTTAAAAGTAATCAGTGCTGAGAATATATGAAAGTAACTTGGAATTCCCAGGTACTTGAATTAAATTCACATTCCTATTTTCACTGATTGATCTTCCTTCCTGCTGATGTTAGTGATTGTTCTGCCGATAGCCTAGTCAATGTGTTAGAACAATATAAAGGCTGTCATATTCAGGTCCAGGGTTGTCATATTTTATTGATGTTGGATATGTGGATGATACTTAATAGAAAACGAAAAGCTCTATAGGTTTTTCACTTTTCAAAATTTGCTTTCAGTGAGTCAGAGAAAGAGATCAGAAAGATTTTTAAATAAACCTATTGAACTAATAATACGAGAGCTGAGAAGTGAGCCAATCTGTAGTTTTCTTCCTGGCTTTGAAATGGTCTTTCATTATTCACAAATAATCTTTCTGAACATTTTGATGCACTTTATGAAAATAGGTTTTGAAATAGTACTTAAGAATTCAGTTTTGGGGTCTTTCAGAAGTGAACAACAATTTTTGTCTCACCATTAATGTGTGCTCATTACAACAATTTAAAATGCATTTCTTGATGTGGTTGTAATTCTTGATAGTTCAATCTGAGGTACATTTCACATGTTCAATAGTCTCATCTTGCCACAATTTGGTAGCAAAATTAGAGCAATCATTTTTATAACTCATTGTTGCTTTAAATTTTATTTTAAATTACACAGGATTTTTTTGTAAAATTTGCTTGAAACATTGCCATATCCATTTAGCAAAACTGTGTTAAGCATATCTAGAAGGATTAAAGCTGAATTCTCTTGATTCTTTCAGAGCATTTTGGTTCACTGAGCATTTTGAGTCACTGAAATAAGATAACTATATAATGTTGAGTGCCTACTAGATGCCAGGAGCATTAATTCAAGTTCTCACACCCGAGGACTTTAAGGTAAGTGTTACTGATTAGCCTCATTCTTCAGAATAGAAAACAAATTATTTAGGCAGCTGAAATAACTTGTTCAAGGTTATATAACTAGTATGGAAAATTCAGAATTTAATGCAAGATCTGCCTAGTTCCAAAAGTTTTTGATCATCTCACAGTACTAAATTCCCTTCTTTAGCATTAGTATTGTCCTACATGTTGTTCATGATCATTTGAAAAATTAGTGATGAAAACTAGAGGCACAGGAAGGAAGTTCAATGTAAGACTATTAATCTCAAAGAGAAATTAATTGGAAAATTCCTAATTTGGGATATTAATTCCTAACTTGGGACACTTGTGCAGCCATGGAATTTCATAGCAGGGGAAGGGGACCTTAGAGATGATCTTCCACTTCTAATCCACTCTCATTTTACAGATAATGAGATTGAGGCACTGACAGCTTAGGTTCCCACAGTGGGAGAGAGATGGACTGGGTTAGAACAAGGCATTCTGTCTCTGAAAAGAAGATCTTTCAACCTCTGGAAGACCACACCCTCCTCTGATGGCAACACTGTTGAACTACTCTCCTCGGCCTATAATATCTACCGCTATATGGTCAGGCATAGACCTAGGAAATTTGCAACACTATCTCATTTTATTTCCATATCACTTGTTGGGACAGATGTTATAATCCTCATTTTACTGTAGTGAGTCCTGGAACTGAGAATGGCTAAATAACTTGTCCTGTCATTAGGTGAATTAGGGGTCCAGCCTAGGTCTGTGTGACACCAAGCTGTGGTAGCCCCACGAGCAGTTTGGAGGTAGCAATGTGATTGAAAAGGAGGATAGAGGTGGGGACTTGAAGGTGCATGGAATGAGGAAGGTCACAAGAATCCTACCAAACCCTTGATTTAGCACTGCCAATGGCTCTTTTCCAAGCACCCACTACTTAGAAACTACCTTATTACATGCTCTGCTGACACCAGATGCCCAGGACTCTAACCTATGCCTGATTTCAAGATCCTATCCTTTCTGTCGTTGCTGATTGTGGCTGTTGTAAAGCATGTTTTAGGCTATTTGTAGAAAGATGAGTAAATTAATTTTGAATCTGTAAGTGATCAAGAGGGTTAATCAAGAAGGAATCTGAAGAGTAAGCTCTATTAGCCTTCTAAAAAGTAACCCCTTTGAATAATATGTGGGAATTTTTCCATTCCTTTCTTTTGTTACCTCTCCGTTTTCCTTGAAATTGTATTCTTGATTCTTTTTTCTTTTTTTAAAGATTTTTTTTTTCCTTTTTCTCCCCAAACCCCCCCGGTACAAAGTTGTATATTCTTAGTCGTGGGTGTATTCTTGATTCTTAATCCTCTCTCTTACCAATAACTTTACGTGTGTATCATTTTCTGTACCCATGGCTTCCTTGTATCCACCATCTATCAATAAATGAGCTTTGGATGCTCCTAGGACTCTACTTCTTTGGATTTGAACCTGAACTGCCCTCTCTGTTATGTCTGGTGCTTCAAATCTCTAATTTCAACTTTATCTTGTCCTACCATGTAAAAATGGCTATTGAGAACAAACCATTTTAGCCTCCTCAAACTGTAGTGTTAGCACATGCTGAAAAGGGGGTCTGAGGTAGAAAAAATGTAAGATCACTCTGGCTTGATTTGGTCAGAATCAATAAAGTAGTGAACTTATAACAAATACCAGTTTTAAGAACTTTGCATTGGTGACACTGAAAGATAGATAAAGACAGCTGACAATTCTCATTTTATTAGTGCTGTTTCTATTGGAACTGAGTCAGTGGTTTGAAAGGCACTAACATAGTCCTCTACACTTGGACATTTCTCAAGAATAGACATAAAATACACATTTGTACTCTAGGTAGGAATGCTACCTTTGGAATTGATGCTTGAGGACAGCAGATTGAGAGGCTAAGTTATAAGTTTTACTGGTTCTTCTGGAAATAAAGATTCATAGATAATAATGAGGATGTTAATAGCAATGATGAACGTGGAGTTGATAATGGTGGTGGAGGTAATCATACTGGCACTGTGCCTGAACACTTTTATTTTCTTATTTAATTCTTATAACAAATCTATTTAGTGAGTTCTATTATTACTCTTATTACAAGATGAAGGAACTAAGACAGTTTAAAACACTTGTCTACCATCAGGCAGTAAGTGGTATTGATAAGATTCCAGCCTAAGTCTGTTGTTTCCAGAGCTTACCTTTTTTTTTTTAATTGACTTAAATTTTTAGGTCAGCTTAAGGTTCACAGCAAAATTGAGAGGGAGGTACAGAGAGTTCCCATATGCCCCTGCCTCCACAGATGTATACCCTCCCCCATTATCAACATCCCCACCAGGCTGGTACATTTGTTACAATCGATGAACTTACAGTGACACATCATAATCACCCAAAGTCCATAGCTCACATTGCTATTTACTCTTGGTGTTGTATATTCTATGGGTTTTAACAAATGTATAATGAGAGATATCTATCATTATGGTATCATGCAGCATATTTTCACTGCCCTAAAAATGCTCTGCGCTCTGTTTATCCCTCTTCTACCCCCAACCCCTGGCACCCACTGATCTTTTTACTGTCTCCATAGTTTTGCCTTTTCCAGAATGTCATAGTTGGAACCATATAGCATGTAGCCTTTTCAGATTGCCTTCTTTCACTTAGTAATATACACTTATGTTTCCTCCATGTCTTTTCATGACTTGATGGCTCAGTTATTTTTAGTGAATAATATTCCATTGTCTGTACATACAACAGTTTGATTATCCATTCACCCCCTGGAGGACATCTTGATTGCTTCCAAGTTTTGGCAATAATGAATAAAGCTGCTACCAACATCCATGTTCAGAGTTTTGTGTGGATCTAAGTTTTCAACTCCTTCGGTAAAAACCAAGGAGCAGGGTTGCTGGATTTTATGGTAAGAGTTTTATAAGAAACTGCTAACCTGTCTTCCAGAGTGGCTGTACCATTTTGCATTCCCACTAGCAACGAATGAGAATTCCTGTTGCTCCGCATCCTTGGCAGCATTTGGTGTTGTCAGTGTTCTAGATTTTGGCATTCTAATAGGTATGTAGTGGTATCTCATTGTTGTTTTAATTTTCATTTGCTTGATGACATATGATGTGGAGCATCTTTTTGTATGCTTGTTTGCCATCTATATATCGTCTTTGGTGAAGTGTTTGTTAAGGTCTTTGGCCTATTTTTTTTAATTGGGTTGTTTGTTTTCCTATTGTTGAGTTTGAAGAATTTTTTGTGTATTTTGAATTTCAGTTCTTTATCAGATGTGTCTTTTGCAAATATATTCTCTTAGTATGTGGCTTATCTTCTCATTCTCTTGACAGTGTCTTTGGCAGAGAAGAAGTTTTTAATTTTAATGAAGTTCAGCTCATCAATTATTTCTTTTGTAGATTGAGCCTTTGGTGTTGTATCTAAAAAGCCATTGCTATACCCAAGGTCATCCAGAATGCCTGTATGTTATCTTCTAGATTTGTAGTTTTGCATTTTATATTTAGGTCTGTGATCCATTTTGAGTTAATTTTTGTGAAGGGTGTAAAGTCTGTATCTAGATTCCTTTTTTTTTTTTTTTTTTTGTACGTGATATTCAGTTGTTCCAGCACTATTTGCTGAAAGGACTATCTTTTCTCCATTATCTTACTTTTCCACCTTTTCAAGATCAGTTGACTACATTTATGTGGGTCTATTTCTGGGCTCTAAAATCTGTTCCATTAATTTGTCTATTCTTTCATCAAAACTACACTGTTGTTGATTACTGTGGCTTTATAGTCAGTCTTAAGGTTTGGTGGTGTCAGTCCTCCAACTTTGTTCTTCTCTTTCAACATTGGGTTAGCTATTCTGGATCTTTTGCCTTTCCATATAAGCTTGAGAATCAATTTGTCAATATCCACAAAGTAAATTACTGGCATTTTGATTTGGATTGCATTGAATCTATAGATCAATTTGGAAAGAACTGAAATCTTGATAATTTTGAGTCTTCCTACCCATGAACATGAAATAGCTCTCCATTTCTTTAGTTCTTTGATTTCTTTTATCAGAACTTTATAGTTTTTCTTATATAGGTCGTGCACATTTCTTGTTAGTTTTATACCTAAGTATTTCATTTTTTAAGGTGCTAATGTAAATGGTATTGTGTTTTTCATTTCAAATTCCACTTGTTAATTGCTGGTATATAGGAAAATGATTAACTTTTGTGTATTAAGCTTGTATCCTGCAACCTTGCTATAATTGCTTATTAGTTCCAAGAGTTTTTTCATCATTTTTGTTGGATTTTGTATATAGACAATCACCATATCTGCAAACAAAGACAGTTTAATTTTTCCTTCTTACTTCATGTATCCTCTATTTCCTTTTCTTGTCTTATTGCATCACCTTGAACTTCCAGAATGATATTGAAAAGGAATGACGAGAGGAGACATCCTTGCATTGTACCTGATCAGAGTGAGAAAGCTTTGAGTTTCTTACCACTAAATATGATGTCAGTTGCAGGTTTTTTGTAGATATTCTTTATCAAGTTGAAGAAATTCCCCTGTATTCCTAGTGTATTGAGAATTTTTATCATGAATGGGTGTTGGATTTTGTCAACATCTTTTTCTGTATCTATTGATGTGATCTTGTGGTTTTTCTTTTTTAGCCTATTGAATGAAAGATTATACTTACCGATTTTCAAATGTTGAACCACTCTTGCCAGAACTTGCTCTTTTAACCACTCTGCAACAAGATCCTACTGAGTTTGTATAAGAGTCAACCTGACTTGTAGGAGACTCTAGTTTATCCTGAACAGAAAGACTTTCTTTGTACAGTGTCTAAAAGACCATCACCCATGGTTTTAGAATCTTTTGATGATGAAAGTTTAGGATCTTAGTACATAACATGTAGATCTCTGGACCTTGATCCTTTGTGTTATTTTCAGCATAATGTACCTCATTATATTTCTAGCCATAACTACTGAGAGTCTTAAAAAACAATTTGAAGGAGAGACTTACAATGATTTTATCTGCTGATAGTCAGTCAAACTAAGATATAAACATCATCATATGTATTTCCTACTCTCTCTCTCTCTCCATGTCTTTCTCTCCCTATATATCCTAATATATTATATATATATGTAAAGTATAATATATACTCAGTTTGCCAGGTTCTAAGATTTACAAACATGTAACTTATCTACAACTTAGGATTCTCTTTTGCTGATTACCATTTTATTTTGTATTAGGATAACCTATAATTATCACTTTGGAAGTTTTGAGACTATAGTACATAGGTTAACACCCACAATTAGCAAGTGAACTTTTTGGAATACATATTGAGTACAAACTTCATTCTTGGCTTCAACTAGCTTTCATACCCCTATTTTCCTTTTGCTTTTTCTTTGTTTATTTTATTTTGCTCTATTTTTGGCATCTTTTAAGTTGCTTTAAAACTCTTTTAGAATAAGCCATTATGTACATAAATGATAAAACATATTTATATTAGAATTCAGTATTTACACTTCACATTATTATTTATGAGCTATTGAGAGATACATTTAATATTCTTAGCTTGAAAATAGTCACTTGCCCTGAGTAAGCAGAAAGAATGTTCATTCCACTTCATTTGTTGTCTCTTTCTAGCCACAGGGGATTGTGAAATGGGGGGAAAAAGAACAGAGTTGGCTTTTCATTTTTAAAATAGTTCGTAAGGCTATAAACTCTGTGGTGTATTAATTTTTCTAAACCTGTTAATAGTCTACTCAATGTGAAATCATTTTTCATCTTTAAATATTTTGAAGCGGTGTATACAGTGTCTGAAAGCATTTCTAAGAAAAAAATTAGTTTTCCTTACAAATATAGTGGGCAGCAATGTATGAGTAGTATATCATCATTTAGGAAGAAAAGCTAAAGGCTGTTTTCTGTTTCAACTAAAAGTTATGAAGAGTTGGATTTTCCCTAAGGAGGTAATGATTTGCTGAGATTACTACGGTAGCAGATTTTACAAGAAGTTCGAGATCTCTGTAAATAGCCATTAAAAAAACTGTAGCTGTCATTTAAATGCAACACTGAAACCATTATAAGCCAGTTAATTTTTTTAAATGGCTGAAAGTATAAATGATTATTTTAACTATGAAGAATTTTTAAATTAAGGGCCAGCCCCGTGGCCAAGTGGTTAAGTTCACGCACTCTGCTTCAGTGGCCCAGGGTTTCACTGATTTGGATCCCGGGCATGGACATGGCACTGCTTATCAGGCCATGCTGAGGCGGTGTCCCACATAGCACGACCAGAGGCACTCACAACTAAAATATACAACTATGTACTAGGGGGCTTTGGGGAGAAGAAGAAGAAGAAGAAAAAGAAGAAGATTGGCAATAGATGTTAGCTAAGGTGCCAATAAATAAATAAATTTGAAAGTTTTATAGTCCTTATGAAGTAATATTTGGAATTTTTCTGGTTCTCTAGTTCCTTGCCCTACTGTTAAAAAGACAATAATATTTTATAATTTTCCAATTGGCATATAAAGTTCATAGTCTTTCAGAAGATGACATCTTTATGTGTAAGGTACTTAAAGTTATAGTAATGATCATTCATAGTGCAAAAATATATTGACACCTTCTTAAAATGCTATCTTTGGGAATATTTCATAATATCATATGTGTTTTCATGAGGTATTTGTGTCCTTTTTAGGGTGTGTGTCCTGGTAGTGGACATTTCTGTTTCTTGGCCCTCAGATCAGCGTCCATTCTTTCTTCTGGTAAGAGAACCAGGTTTTAGTGAAAGGGAGATTATTTCTTCCTCCCAATCAATTGACGTAGTTTGGGTGGGCCTGAGTCTGCCTTCTGACTCCAAAGGGCCTGAAAACCCAATTTGGGCCAAAGAGAAAACTCACGTAATACATCAGGGATGGGTGTATGTCCCAAACCAGGTCATGACGAGGGAGCATCAGTCTTGGCACATTTTACTGGAACGGCTAGGAAGAGGTGCTTTCTCTTCTCTGGCTAGCTTCTGTTGCTTACATTTGCCACAATATGGATAAAGCCTTTCTGAGAATACTGTGGTAGCAGAGTCCTGAAATGGAAAAAGAAATTGTCCTAATTGTCGTCTTGATCCCCTGAATCTAGCTATGTCTATAGCCAGATATACCCCTGGACTGCCTAACTGCTTGAACCATTATTTTACCTTATTTTGCTTAAGCTACTTTGAATTGTGATTGTGTCATTTACCAAAAAAGGCTGGAAAATTAAAATTAGATTTTAAATTGTCCACTGTACTGTGGACTATAGTAGGTGATTTAATAATAAGATGTCGTTTTACTAAGGTGAAGCCTATGTATTTTGTATAGTGGTTTATTGAGGCAATTATCCTGATAATTCAAGGAAAAATACCCTTGATTGCTTACTTATTTCCTACTGAATTATTTGCTTTAAAAATTTTTTTAAATACCAGAACAACCTAACTTTGACTAACATTAATCTTGAATGAACAAAAGGAAAAGGGCAGCAAGATAAAGCATAAAGAGCATTAAGTTGAAAGTGAGAAGATGAGTTCTGCTGGGCAGGTTTAAAAGGGAACATTCAAAAAGAATAGGGAGGAGCTCTAACGGGCAACTAGTTTCAGACGCACATGTCTGGACTAGCAGACATTTCCAGCCTACTTTGGTGTGCTTTTGATTCTTCTCATTCTCTTTACTATGCTTTTACATCTCTGTGATAATTTTTTAAATCATGAGTGTTATTTCCTACAGACTTTTCTGTTTTAGAACATTTTTACAGTCTCCTTTTGTGATGAAGATTAATAACTAGTTAGAACTGGGATTCTTCATCGCCCTTCTCTTTGCTGTGCAGGATTCACACAAGTCGGGGATTATCTATGTCTTTTAAGTACTGTGAAGGTCACATAAGGAATCTCAGTGATATCTTTGATTGACCTAGAGAAGTTGGAACTACCTGGACTCATCTGGGAACGTTTTTCAATCCTAACTGGATAGTGTTATAACAATGTCAATCTTCTACAAGACAAGATCCTTAAGTCTTTGAAAAGACATATAAAAAGCTCCCTCTTCTGCCTTTCTTGATAGTGGTCCCTACTCTGATTTTATGGGATACAGTTTACTAACGTTGTAGTGAGGGGAAGGGCACCGAACTGGGAGTGGATTGGGAAGATGGTTTCTATGTGTAATGGGATGCACACATACACATATATACACATTACACATTGTAATATATTTCCATAAATATATATGTGTGTATATATACACACACACACGTATACCTTTACGTATACCAATACATATACATATATGTATTATATACCTTTATATGTCTATATATGTCTATATATCTATAAAGGTAAATATATATAGAGAGAGAGGCATGTGTACATATATACTTTTTTATGTATTATTTCTTTAGATAGGGTGTAGGGTTTGTGATGTGACCTTGCCTGCACATATGTAATAATATGAAGAAACTCTTTAAGTATCTGAAAACTAGATGTGCTTTTTGTCTATTTGTCTATTGCCTACTGAACACTTGGAGGTCAAAACTATTGAGCAGTGCCTGTTACTGGTAACAGGTTCTATTCCTGGCTTTTTTCACTATCTGGCTATGTGACCTTGGGTGAGGCACTTTACTTATCTGGATGTTGGCCACAAAGATATTTTCTGTTCTAAATTTTTTATTCTCTGAGAATTTTTTTAGGTCATTCTAATATTAACATCAGAAATATTTGGGGCTGAAAAGCATGGATGGTCATATTATTTCAGTTTCTTTAGCATTTTGCTCTTGTTCAATTACCTAGTGATGCTCTCTATACTCTTGGGGAGCAGAGCACACTACATTAACGTAGACATTTGAAGTAGAAAGAAAACTGAGTAATGAATCTATCATTCTGTGCATTTATCAAGTACCATTCCAGTGGGTCAGAGTACCCTTCTTAGACACTTTTTTCACGTTTGATACAAATTGTCCTTTGTATTACTCTCACCTTGAATTCTCTCACCTTGGCCATCTCCAAATTTGAATCGTAACAGATTCCTTCGATTTTGCCACTTATTATAGAGATAGACCAGTTCCTGACAATAAGTTGTACAGATTGGTGACATGTTTGAAAACATTTCCTAGAAGAGTACTGTCTTCTGGATGCATCATTGGTTTTTTTTTCCTCCTACCATTCTGTTTCTTACCAAGTGTACAGTGGATTCCTTATCAATATTACCAGGGATATATAAGAAATCCAATATTCTTCTGGGAATCTTATTTGTGTTGTCTCTTTCTGAAAATGCAATGGAAAAAGAGGTTCTATAATTTCATATTTCCTTTTGGAAAGAGTAAAAGTACTAAAGAGTTGTAGAACAATATAAAACAACCACTTGCTGATCTTAACATTAATTAATAATCTAAAATGTTAAAAGAAAGTAGAGACTTTCAAAATTGGTGTCACAAAATTGGCATCATAAATTAGTAATTGTTATGACTTCAAGGTTATGAATGATACATATTTAAGAACAATTGATGAACAGAATCTTTCTGTATATTCTTTACAAGAGCTACTATTAGCTAGGATAATCCAGTCTCTGGAGTAGGAACATTAGCTTTATCAACATTTCCTTTATCCATAGAATGCTAAGCCTAAATTGGATAGCTACTCAAAGAGACCTACTTTAAAATGTTCCAAGAATGGGAAGAACCATTTTAAAGTAGGTGTCTTTGGGAGTCTCTTTTGTTTAATGTTTTAGTGACAAATTGAAAACAATCGTGTTTAATTCAAAACTACAAAAGACGTTTGTAACTAAGTTAACATAGATACCAATCTAGGCCAGTTATTACTTTTTTTTTTTAATACCTAAAGCTCATGTGTGCAAAAAGGAAATAGTCTTTGGCTCTTTTCATTTTTCTTCTATACCTGGGAAGGTTGGTCATATTTCTTCAGGTCTATAAAAGCTGGTATCTATTTTAATGATTTTATTCAACCTGAAATAACAAGGAAGTAGGGAGTGAATCCTAAAAAGAGCAATTTATCACATAGAGACATAAAAAGCATGATTTAAAGGCATCTTTTATAGTGATGTTTATTTGTTTATATTGTGTATATTTCTAGTTTAATAAATATTTTATTTTTGGGCTTGTGAATTATGTAGTGTTTAAAATAATTTTCTATCTTTATGTGCTTTTTTGTGTATATGTATGTTTTTGTGTAGCATCTATATGGTAAGCAAAAATAACATATTCAAAAAGTAATAAGTATTTTTAAAAAGTGCAAATGTAATAGCTCAATGAATTTTCACAAAGTGAACACGCCCATTTCACCACCACCCAGATCACGATAAAACATTATCAGCACCCTTGAAACCCTCCTCATGTACCCTCCTGGGCTTTACCCATGCCCAGAATCAACTATTCTCCTGACTTCTATCGTCATTAATTAGTTTTTCCTGTTTTTGACCTTTATATGAATGGAGTGATACACTAGGTACTCTTCTGTGAATGACTTTGTTTGTTTAATATTATATTTGTGTAATTCATCTACATTGTCGCATGTGGCTGTAATTTGTTCATTCTCATTGTTGCGCAGTATTCCATGGCATGAATACACCACAAATTATTTCGCTATTCTATTGTTGATGAGTGTTTAGGTTGTTTGGCTATATAAATAGTGTTGCTCTGACCATCACCCACATGTTGTTTGGTGCACAAATACGTATGCACTTCTGTTGGGTAAAGACATAGGAGTAAAATTATTGGATCAAAAGATATGTGTATGTTCAGTGTTTGTGAACACTGCTGAACAATTTTCCAAATTTATACTCCTAACAGCAGTATGAAAATTGTAGCTGTTCTTCAACTTCACCAGTCCTGGGCTTTCAAGTTTTGTGCTCATTTTTCCTATTATCTTCTTCTTATTATTTTTTTGCAGGAGTCCTTTTATATATGCTCTTTGCAAATTTTGTATATACTGCAAACAACTTTTCCTGCTCTGTGGCTTGCCTTTTAAGTATTTCTTTTGATGAACAGAGGTGCTTAGTTTTAATGTAGTCCATCATTAATCCTTTTCTTTATGGTTAGTGCTGCCTGTGTCCTGTTTAAAAAGTCTTTGGTGGACCAGGAAACACCTGGAGTCTGCCTCCCCATCTGAACAATTGCACTGGAGGAATCTGTCTGATGTAACTCTTTTGGAACTTTAGCATCTTTTGAAGGCTTGCAATTTCAAGAAGTCTTGGATTGTAAACTGTGGTTAATTTGGGTCACTTTCAGCTCTGAGCACAGTAACAGCTACCCATCCCCGCACTCCCAACCATGCGGCAGGCAGCTGTGCATGTGTTCCTGGAGCAACCTGCAGACAAGCTGCCAGAGTCAAGGTGGGCAGCCAGGGCAAAGCACCCTGTCTTCCAAGTACCAGGGATCAGCACTGTGATTGCTGAGTGCTGCTTTTGATAGCAGAGGTGCTGACAACCAGGCAGGTGGCCATTGTTGATGCACTTCTCCTCATTGTTGCAAGCCCCTCCTACTCAGGATGAAGTGACTTCCACGGGATTTAAAGGGCCAGTGCCCTTCCCCCACCACCTTCATTTTTCTCTTTTTACTCTTTTGGGAGCCATATACTAAAGTCTAGGACATTCAAAAGCAGCTACATATATGGAGAAAATTAGAAAGTGATTTTGCACACCCCAGGAAAGGTGCGTGCCCTTAAAGACCTAAGAAGACCTTAAGTTTACTCTTCAGGCTGATTCTTGGCACAGAGACAGCCTACAACAATCAAAAACAGTAATAATAATAATAATAATAAAACCCAAGTCAAACTTGAGGAAGGGGGAGAATCTGATTTCCAGAGTTACCACTTCATCACATTCAAATGTCCAGTTTTCAACGAAAAATCACGAGGCATACAAAGAAACAGAAAAATACAGCCCATTCGAAGGAAGAAAAATAAATCAACAGACCGTCCTTGAAAAAGATATCTCTAATATTCTTAGCCTTTTGAATTTCCATATAAAATTTACAAGAAGCTTATCAATTTATGTTTTAAAAACACTGAGATCTTGATTGGGAATGCACTGAATCTATAGACTAATTTAGTGATAATTAATATTTTACAATATTGAGTCAATGAACATTGTACAGATTTCCATTTAATTATATTTTCTTTAATTTATCTCAATAATGTTGTAAAGGATTTATTTATTTATATAATCTATCTCTTTTTTAGAGCAGTTTTAGATTCCTGGCAAAACTGAGCAGAAAGTACAGCGAGTTCTCATAGATTCCCTGCCCCCACACACTCACAGCCTCCCTTACTGTCAACATCTGGAACCGGAGTGGTATGTTTATTACAACTGATGAACCTACAGTGACACATCATTGTCATGTGTCACTCAATGTCACTCAACGTCACATCATTGTCACTCAAAGTCTGTAGATTACATACATTAGTGTTCACTTTTGGTGGTGTACATTCTGTGGATTTTAACAAGTGTACAATGACATGTATCCATCGTTATCATATCATTCAGAAAAGTTTCTCTGTCCTAAAAATGCTCTGTGCTCCATCTAGTCGTCCCTCCTGCACCCCCAAACCCTGCTAACCACTGACCTTTTTACTGTCTCCATAGTTTTGCCTTTTCCAGAATGCCATACAGTTGGAATCATACAGTATGTAACCATTTTAGATCGGCTTCTTTCACTTAGCAATATGCATTTACATTTCTTACATATCTTTTCATGGCTTGCTAGCTCAGTTCTTTTTAGCACTAAATAGCATGCCATTGTCTGGATGTACAGAGTTTATTTATCCACTCGCCTACTGAGGGACATCTTGATTGCTTCCAAGTTTTGCCAGTTATGTATAAGCTGCTATCAACATCCATGTGCAGGTTTTGTATAGACATAAGTTTTCAACTCATCTGAGTAAATGCATAGGAGCATGGTGTTGGTGCACCATGGATTGCTGGATTGTATGGTAAGAGTACGCTTAATTGTATAAGAAATTGCCAAACTGTCTTCCAAAGCAGCTGTACCATTTTGCATTCCTACCAGCAATGAGTGAGAATTCCTCTTACTCCACATCCTTGGCAGCATTTGATGTTGTCAGTGTTTTGGATTTTGATCATTCTAATAGATTTGTAGTGGTATCTCATTGTTGTTTTAACTCACATTTCCCTGATGACATACGATGTGGAGCATCTTTTCATATGCTTGTATGCCATGTATATATCTTCTTTGGTGAGGTGTCTATAAAGGTCTTTGGCCGTTTTTAAATTGGATTGTTTTCTTATTGTTGAGTTTTAAGAGTTGTTTGTGTATTTTGGATAACGGACCTTTATCAGATATGCCATTTGTAAATATTTTCTCTGAGTCTATGGCTTGTCTTTTCATTCTCTTAACAGTGTCTGTTGCACAGCTTAAGTTTTTAATTTTAATGGAGTCCAGCTTATCAATTATTTCTTTCATGGATCGTGCCTTTGGTGTTGTATCTAAAAAGTCAGCACCATGGTCAAAGTCATCTAGATTCTGTCCTATGTTATCTTCTAGGAAATTTATAGTTTTACATTTTACATTTGTCCATAGTACATTTTGAGTTAGTTTTTGTGAGAAGTGTAAGACCTGCATCTAGATTCTTTTTTTTTTTTTTGAGGTAAAATTGGTATATAACATTATATAACTTTCAGTTGTACCACATTATAATTTGACATTTGTATACAGTACAAAGTAATCACTGCCAAAAGTTTGATTACCATCCATCACCATACAATTGACCCCCTTCACCCATTTTGCTCACCCCTCCAACTTTCTTCCCCGGTAACTAACATTCTGTTATCCGTATCTATGAGTTTGTTTTTGTTTTGTTTGCTTGTTTTGTTTTTTGTTTTGTTTTCCCTGTATGAGTGAAATCATACAGTGTTTGTCTTTGTCTGACTTATTTCACTTAGCACAATATCTTCAAGGTCCATCCATGTTGTTGCAAATGGCAAAATTTCATTCTTTTTATGGTTGAGTAGTATTCCATTGTGTGTGTGTGTGTGTGTGTATATATATATATATATATATATATATATATATGCCACATCTTCTTTATCCATTCATCCATTGATAAACGCTTAGGTTGTTTCCACATCTTGGTTGTTATAAATAATGCTGCAATGAACATAGGGGTGCATGTATATTTTTGAAGTAGTTTTTTGTATTCTTTCAATAAATACTCAGAAATGGAATAGCTGGATCATACAGTAGTTCTATTTTTAATTTTTTGAGGAATCTCTACACTGTTTTCCATAGTAGCTGCACCAATTTGCATTCCCACCCACAAGGTACAAGGGTTCTCTTTTCTCCACTTCCTTGCCAACGTTTGTTATTGCTTGTCTGTTTGATAATAACCATTTTAAAAAGTGTGAGTTGACATCTCATTGTGGTTTTGATTTTCATATCCCTAATAATTAGTAATATTCAACATCTTTTCATGTGCCTGTTGCCCATTTATATGTCTTCTTTAGAAACATGTCTATTCAGGTCCTCTGCCCATTTTTAAATCAGGTTGTTTGCTTTTTTTGTTGTTGAATTGTGTGGGTTCTTTATGTATTTTGGATATTAACTCCTTGTCAGATATGTTATTTACAAATATCTTCTCCCATTCAGTATGTTATCTTTCATTTTCATGATGGTTTCCTTCACTGTGCAGAAGTTTTTAGTTTGATGTAGTCCCATATGTTTATTTTTGCTTTTGTTTCCCTTTGGAGTCAGATCCACAAAGATCCACTAAGACCGATGTCAAGGAGATTCCTGCCTATGTTTTTTTCTGGGAATATTATGGGCTCACGTCTTACATTCAAGTCTTTAATCCCTTTTGAGTTTTGGCATATGGTATAAAATAGTGGTGTAGTTTCATTCTTTGGCATGTGACTGTCCTGTTTTTCCACCATCATTTATTGAATGGATTGTCCTTTTTCCATTGTAAGTTCTTGGCTCCTTTGTCATAAATTAATTGTCCATATATGCGTGGGTTTAGTTTTGGGCTCTCAGTTCTGTTGCAATGATCTGTGTGTCTGTTTATGCCAATACCATACTGCTTTAATTTCTATACCTTTGTAGTACAGTTTGAAATCAAGGAGCTTTATTCTTCTTTCTCAAGATTATTTTGGCTATTTGGGACCTTTTGTGGTTCCATAGAAATTATAAAATTATTTATTCTAGTTTGGTGAAAAATGCCATTGGAATTTTGATAGGGATTGCACTGCCTCTGTAGATTGCTTTGGTAGTATGGACATTTTAATAACATTAATTCTTTCAAACTGTGAGCAGGAATATCTTTACATTTATTTGTGTCTTCAATTTCTTACAGTTTTCAGTGGACAAGTCTTTCACTTCCATAGTTAAATTTATTCCCAGATATTTTGTTGTCTTTGATGCAGCTGTATATAGGATTTTTTTCTTAATTTCTCTTCCTGATAGTGTGTTATTAGTTTATGGAGACACCACAGATTGCTATATATTGGTTTTGTATCCTACTACTATGCTGAATTCACTTATGAGTTCTAACAGTTTTTAGGTAGAGTCTTTCAGGTTTTCTATATCTTGGATCATGTCATCTGCAAATAGTGACAGTTTTACTTCTTCCTTTCTGATTTGGATGTCTTTTATTTCTTTTTCTTGCCAAATTGCTGTGGCTAGGATTTCCAATAATATGTTGAATGAAAGTGGCAAGAGTTGGCATCCTTGTCTCATTCCTGATTTTAGAAGAAAAGCCTTCAACTTTTCATTGTTGAGTATAATGTTCACTGTGAGATTCTCGTATATGGTCTTTGTTATGTTGAGGTCCGCTCCCTGTATACCCACTTTGTTGAAAGTTTTTATCATAAATGGATGTTGAATTTTGTCAAAGGCTTTTTCTGCATCTATTGAGATGACCACATGATTTTTATTCTTCATTTTGTTAATGGGGTGTATCGTGTGGATTGAGTTGCAGATGTTGAACCATCTTTGCATTCCTGGAATAAATCCCACTTGATCATAGTGTATGATCCTTTTAATGTACTGTTGAAATGGGTTTGCTAATATTTTGTTGATGATTTTTGCACTATATTCTTCTGTGATATTGGCCTGTAATTTTCTTTCTTTGTGGTGTCCTTGTCTTGTTTTGGCGTCAGAGTAATGCTGGCCTTATAAAATGAGTTTGGAAGTATTCCTTCCTCTTCAATTTTTTGGAAGAGTTTGATAAGGATGGATATTAAATAATCTTTGAATGTTTGGTAGAATTCACCAGTGAAGCCGTCTGTTCCTGGACTTTTGTTTGTTGAGGGGCTTTTGATACTGATTCAATCTCCTTATTAGTAATTGGTCTATTCAGATTTTCTGTCTCTTCACAATTCAGTCTTGGAAGATTATATGTTTCTAAGAATTTATCATTTTCTTCTAGGTTGTCCTATTTGTTGGCGTATAATAGTTTACAGTAGTTGCTTATGATCCTTTGTATTTCTGTGGTATCCATTGTAACTTCACTCCTTTCATTTCTCATTTTGTTTATTAAAGCCCTCTCTTTTTTCCTTAGTGAGTCTAGTTAATGGTTTGTTAATATTGTTTATCTTTTCAAAGAACCAGCTCTTAGTTTTATTAATCTTTTCTGTTGTCCTTTTAGTCTCTATGTTGTTTATTTCCACTTTGATCTTTATTATTTCCTTCCTTCTACTGACTTTGGGCTTTATTTGTTCTTATTTTTTTAGCCCCTTTGGGTGTAAAGTTAGATTGTTTGTTTGAGATTTTCTTGTTTCCTGAGGTAGGTATGTATTGTTGTGAACTTCCTTCTTACAACTGCTTTTGCTGCATCCTGAAGATTTTGGTATGTTTTATTTCTGTTATTATTTGTTTCTGGGTATTTTTTGATTTCTTCTTTGATTTTTTTGATGACCCATTGATTGTTCAGTAGCATGCTGTTTAATTTCCACATTTTTGTGCTTTTTCCAGTTTTCTTCTTGTTATTGATGTCTAGTTTCACAGCATTGTGATTGGATAAGATGTTTGAATGATTTCACTCTTTTTTAATTTATTGAGAATTGTTTCATGGCCTAAGATGTGATCTATCATGGGAAATGTTCCATGTGTACTGAGAAGAATGTGTATTCTGTTGCTTTCAGATGGAATGTTCTGTAATATCTATTAAGTCCATCTGGTCTAATGTGTTGTTTAAGGCTGATGTTTCCTTATTAATTTCCTGTATGGATGATATATCTATTGATGTAAGTGGGGTGTTAAAGTTCCCTACTGTTGTTGTATTGCTGTCAATTTCTCCCTTTAGGTCCATTAGTGTTTGTTTCATATAGCTTTGTGCTCTTATGTTGGCTGGATATGTATTTATAAATGCTATATCTTCTTGCTGGATTGACCCCTTTATCAGTATGTAGTGCCCTTCTTTGTCTTTTTTACAATCTTTGTTTTAAAGTCTATTTTATCTGTTATGAGTGTAGCTACACCAGCTTTCTTTTCGTTTTTGTTTTTGCGGAATATCTTTCTTCATCCTTTTACTTTCAGTCCGTGTGTGTCTTTACTTCTGAAGTGACTCTCTTGTAGGCAGCATATAGATGGGTCTTGTTTTCTTATCCGTTGAGCCACTGTATATTTTTTGAATGGAGAATTTAGTCTATTTACATTTCAAGTAATTAAAGTATGTACTTACTGCCATTTTGTTAATTTTTTTCTGGCTGTTTTTGTAATTCTTTTCTGTTTTTTTTTTTCTTCTTCTCTCTCTCTCTCTCTCTCTTCCCTTGTGGATTGACAACTTTCTTTATTGTTACGTTTAGATTCTTTTCTCATTTTCTTTTGTGTACTTACTATAAATTGTTGCTTTATGGTTATCATGAGGTTTATATATAACTTCCTATGTATATAATAGTCTATTTTAAGTTGATAACAACTAAAATTTGAACACATTCCAAAACTTTACATTTTTTCTCCTCCCTCATGTTTTATATTTTGAAGTCACATTTTACATCTTTTTATTTTGTATATCTCTTGAGTAATTATTGTAGTTTTAATTAATTTTACTATTTTTGTATTTTATCCTTCATATTTTCTTTATAAGTGATTGACCCACTACCCTACTATATATTTACCTTTTCCATTGTGACTTTTTTCTTTCATATGTTTTCTTATTGTTAATTAGTGCCATTTCTTTTCAGCTTAGAGGAGTTCACTTAACATTTCTTGTAAGACTGGTTTAGTGGTGACAAATTCCTTTAGCTTTTGCTTATCTGGAGAATTCTTAATCTCTCCTTCAATTCTGAATGATGATGTTGCTGAGTAGAGAATTCTTGTTTGGGATTTTTCTCCTTTCAGCTCTTTGAATATGTCCTGTGAGTCTCTTCTGGCTTGCAAAGTTTCTGCTGAAAAAACCCGCTGATAGCTTTACGGGGTTTCCTTGTAATTAATATGTTGTTTTTCTCTTGCTGCTTTTAAGATTCTCTCTTTATCTTTAACTTTTGCCATTTTAATTATAATATGTTTTGATGTGGATCTCTTTGGGTTCTTCTTATTTGGAACTCTCTGTGTTTCCTGGGGCCTATGTATTTGTTTCCTTCCCCAGATTAGGGAAGTTTTCAGCCATTATTTCTTCAAATAAATTTTCTGCCTTTCTCTCTTTCTCCTCCTGGGATCCCTATAATGTGAGTGTTATTCCTCATGATGTTATCCCAAAGGTCTTTTAGTTTATATTTAATTGTTTAAAATTCTTTTTGCTGCTCTATCTGGGTGAGTTCTTTTGCTTTGTCTTCCAGCTCACTGATCCAATCTTCAACTTCATCTAATTTGCTGTTGAACCCCTCTAGTGTATTTTTCAGTTCAATTATTGTATTCTTCAGTTCTCTAACTTTTGTTTGGAACTTTCTTATATTTTCTATCTCTTTGTTGAAAATCTCACTATGTTCATCCATTCTTCTCCTGAGTTTGGTGAGCATCTTTATGACCATTACTTTGACTTATTATCAGGTAGGTTGCTTATCTCTGTTCCATGAATGTCTTTTTCTAATATTTTGTCTTGTTCTTTTGTTTTGAACATGTTCCCCCTCTCTCCTCATTTTGTTTAACTCTCTGTGTTTGTTTCTATTTATTAGGCAAATCAGCTACCTCTCTTAGTCTTGAAAGAGCAATCTTGTATAGGACCCATAAGTGTAATCCTCACCAGACCACCAGAGCTGGGTGCTCAAGGGGCATACCCATTGTGGGCAGTATATGCCTCTTGGCTCAGGTGGGATCATGTGAGCAGCATGTGGGGGCAGGGCTGCTCTCCTACCATGTCTGTCTGGGCTGCATGAGTGGTGTGTTGGGGTGGGACTGCTTGCCTCTGCATCTGTTGGTGTTGTGTGCAATTGGTGTGTGGGGGGAGCAAGGATGCTCATCCTCTGCATCTGTCCATGCAGCACGCAATTGATGTGGGGCAGGGTGGGAACCAAGATGCTTGCCCACCATGACAGGGAGTGCTGTGTGTGAGCAACACAGGGCTGCTTGCCTGCTGCTGTTAGCAGGTTTGAATGAGAGTTCAAAAATGGCACCTGCCGGCACTGACACCAGCAAGGTACAGGGAACCCATAAAAATGGCATCTGCTAGTGTGCTGTCCTGAGAGAGAGTTCCAGCAGACTTCTTCCCCTCTGGTAGATGCTTTAAGATTAGCAATTGAATCTCCTTCATCTATGGTCTACGCTCTTTTCAAACTTCTGCTTTTTGCATTGGGTTGCAGGGTGAGTGGCTCTATGTGCAAGTCCTTTTAGAGCTGGGATCTTCATTTCCACTGTAAATCCCATTGATTTGGAAAGCCAGTTGTTTTGGAGTTCCTGTCTCTGGTGTAGGACCTAAGGGTTGAGCTGCCTCGTGTGGGGTCCAAACCCCTTTCTCCTCAGGGAGAAGCTCTATTTATTTATTTGTTTGTTTGTTTGTTTGTTTATTAAAGATTGGCACCCGAGCTAACAACTGTTGCCAATCGTCTTTTTTTTCCTGCTTTTTCCCCCAAATCCCCCCAGTACATAGTTGTATATTTTAGTTGTGGGTTATTTATTTATTTTGTTTGTTTGTTTGTTTTTGAGATCCCTCCTGATTGTGAGTCACCATGTCAGGGTGGAGTTTTTGATGAGAACATGTCTTTGCCTCTCCTACCCTTCTTGATGTGGCCCTGTCATTCTGTGCTGTGGAGGAGGTGTTCAGCTAGTTCTCAGATTCTTTTCAGAGGAATTTGTTCCATATTTGGCTGTATATTTATTGTGTTTGTGGAAAGTGATGAGTTAAGGATCTCCTTATGCTGCCATCTTGAACCCCTCTCTAGATTATTCTTTTTTTTGGTATGTGAATTTTCAATTGTACTAGCACCATTTATTGAAATGACTATCTTTATCCATTGTATCACTTTTGGTCCTTTGTCAAAGATCAGCTGGCTGTATTTATGTAGGTCAATATCTGGGACCCCTGTTCTATTTCGTTGATTTATTTGTCTGTTCTTTTGCCAATATCACACTGTCTTGATTACTGTGACTTTATAATAAGTCTTGAAGTTGAGTAGTTTTGGTTCTCTAACTTTGTTATTCTTCAGTATTGTGCTGGCTATTCTGAGTCTTTTGCCACTCCATAGAAACTTTAGAATGGGTTTGTCAATATCCACAAAATAACTTGTTGAGATTTTGATTAGGATTATGTTGAATGTGTAGATCAATTTAGGAAGAACTGGCATCTTGACAATGTTGTCTTCCTATTTGTGAACATGGAATATATCTCCATTTCTTTAGTTCTTTGATTTCTTTCATCAGAGTTTTGTAGTCTTCATTATATAGATCTTATACGTATTTTGTTAGATTTATACCTAAATATTTCATTTTGTGGGAATGCTAATGTAAATGGTAGTGGTTTTCATTTCAAACTCCACTTGCTCATTGCTGGTATATAGGAAAATGATTGACTTTTGTATGTTAATGCTGTATCTTGCAAATTTGTTATAATAGCATCTTAGTTCCAGGAATGTTTTTGTTGATTCCAGTCTACTAATGAGCCCATCAACTCTTAAGATTGCCTCTTTACTTCTTTGTTTTATTAGCAGTTTTACTGTGATGTGCCTTAGTGAGATTTTCTTTGTATTTATCTTTTTGGAAGTTTGTAGCATTTGAATCTATAAGTTGATGTCTTCCATTAGTTTTGGAAAATTCTCAATCATCATCTCTTCATATATTGGGACTCTGCTTTATTCTCTCTTTTAAGATGCAATTGCACTTGTGTTAGACCTCTTCACTATATCTCGTGTAGTGTATTAAAAGACACCATAGATTCTTTGCCATTCTTTGCATCAAGGGCTGGAATCTGTTTCTTCCCTGACCCTATCCCCTTGGAATCTGGGCTGACCCTGTGACTTGATTTGACTATGTGTACCTCATCTTTGTGGCCACTGGGACACAAAGTATGGTTCCTTAGAGTAGCAGATTAAACATCACCTGGAACTTGTTAAAAATGCATGTTTTTTGGACCATTTTGGAAAATGTTTCAAGCTCTAAAGATATCAACACTGGATGCCATCTTTGAAATGACACAGCACTGAGTAGTAAGAATGTAACTTAACTGTTGATGTCATTGCCAAAGCATTAGCATGCCTGGTGATGCCCTCCACTTTTCAAATTGATAGTCCTTTCCTGTGATTGTGTGAACCTCAGAAGGAAGAAGCTCTCTTTTCCTGGTGGCATTGCTAAGGTGTTATGATATAACCCTGGAACTATTGGCAGCCATTATCTTTCACTTTGCAGAAAAAGTCTCTATGGGGTAGGACAGAATGAGATTGACAGAAAGGTAAGATAACTCCCGGACAACTTTTTTGAACCCTGAACCCGACTATGCCTCAAGCTCCAGATTAGCCCTTGACTTCTATGTTATGTGAATTTTTTTTCTCAAGCTAGTTTGATTTGGTTTATGCACTTATAACTAAAGAATCTTGACTAACACACAAGTAAATCCCCTGCTTCCCTTTCCAAATGATATCTCATGCAGTGCCTCCAAAGTATAAAACGGATAAATGTAGATATGCTCTAAATGGAGAAGAGATAGAAGTCCTCAAACCTTACCATGTGGCTTTTCCCAGCCCTCCCTCAGAATCTCCTGGGTACTCCAGGCAACACAGATTAAGAACTACTTATAGGAAACCTTTTGGTGGCCTATGACGTAAGTCCTTGTTCCACCTAATTTCAGCTGCAACTGTAATAGAAAGTTGCTTCAAGTGGCCCAACTCAAGCATCCTGCTGTGTCTCTGCTTTTCTGTCCCTGGGGTTTCTCTCAAGTCACTAGGTTTGCTTAGCACAGACACAGGTGGCCTGAAAATTCAGGGAGTTCATGACTCTGGGGGCAATCTTCTATACAGATGGGTACATAAATGTCCTGGCCTTCCATCCTGTGGAGGCACATTTCTGAGTCACATTCTATATGATTCCAGAGAATCTACAATGTGATTGGGTCCTAGGTGCCTACAGTAGTAACCAGATTAATACTGCATCTTTTTTTTTATCCTTCTTTGCCTCATCTCCCTGCTTCCTTGCTCCTGTTTCTTGTGATTGCTTCCAAAATAAACCACCTGCATTCAGTCTTTTTCTCAGGCTCTGCTTTTGGGAAAACCCAAACTAAGATATCAGTGTTATAAAGTATAGAACTGGGAGTTAGGACATATGGTTTTGAATCTCAGCTCTGTGAGTTAGGTTATGGTATAGGCCTAATCACTTCGTTTATAGGTCTTAGATGTGACATTTGTAAAATGAGGAAGTAAATTAGCTACTTACTTAGTTCCTTCTAACTCTGACTTTCATATAACCCTATGTACTATTATAGAAACTGGACAATTTCACCTGAAACTAGAATAGGTTGGCCAATATGAATAGTCAGGCCCTTGAGGTTTTCCCCTCTTTTCTAAACACCCTTTCACATTTTTTTCCAATATTTTTCGCCCAAAGTATCCAGATGATCTGCCTCACTCTCCACCTTGATTGGTCTTTGTAATTACAGACCCAGAAAAACAACCGTAAATACCCAGTCCTGAGCAGACTACACACGGCCATTTTGATGGACCGGAAGCTCTCAAAACCACTGACATTCAGAGCCTCATGTTTGTGAAGGACATAAAGATTGAGAGTGAAAACAAGTATAGTCTGAATATGAGCAACTATCTGGATGACTAAACGCAGCATAATAGCCTTAGTACTTTAGGGCTGGAGCCAAAAATGCTTAATGAAAAATGACTTCAATTTTATATTGATTTAAAAAAAAATGAAATGTTACACCTGGGGATCCAGTTATAGATTCAATCTACTTTTCCTTGTAATTTGAGACAAATTGAAATCTATGGTAATGAACATAATCAGAAAGGGAAAGTCTGTTCTTTTCTTGTTTCAGCAACTAGAAATTATCAATTTGAAGCTTTATTGTTGTTGTTGTTGTTTTACACAGTGGTGGCTTCCAGTGGGGCCTTAATACAATAATTGTGTTGATTCCTGTTGGGGAGGAGGGGAGAGGGAAGAAATGCCTGCTATTTTAAAAGGAAGCAGGAGGAGTGTGGAGGATATGGCATAGAGGACATTCCTGCACACTATAGTCAGGTGAGAGGGGTTCCCCCATGCTCGCCAATGGCTTCCCTCAGCAGGGCTGGTATTACACGAGAAGAAGGCAATCACCCAACTACAAATGCTGTTTAAGGGGCTCATACAGGGCTCCTGTCTTTCCAATGATTTCTTCATTTAGTCCTTGATGTGTGAAATTTCTTCGAGATCAGAGCCCTTCCTTTGCCAAGTAAAGAAAAACTCTAATGGAAAACACCTTTGTGAAGGTATAGTGGTGGATAGAGTCCTGACTTGGGAGTCAGGTGATAGAACTCTTGCCTCTGCTCTGCAGATCATTAGCTGTGTGAACTCAGGTGGGTCTCTTAATCTTTCTGTGGTATGGTCTCCACATCTCTAAAATGAATGGATTCAGAAAAGATGATTTCTGTCATCCTTTGTAGCTCTAACATCTGGATTGTTGATGGAAATTCATGCTACTTTATAAATGACAGGTATATTTTTTCTTGGAGTGAATTTGATGATAGGACGAGAGTGTCAGGGTTTGTAGAAGCTGAAAGGGGCCACAGGTGGAGAAAGGATGAACTGTATTTCTTTACAGTTTTTACCTCTCATGCTTATTACCATTCCATCTGCAACATTGCATGAAAGGATGCAAAATACTGTAGGAGGCTCGGAATAGTTTAAAACTGGTGGCTTTTATTGAAAGACAGACGTAGGTTCTAATCCCAGCTCTGTTATTTATCAGTGGTCACGGGAATCTAACAACTTTGAGCCTCAATTTACACACCTATAAAATGGGGATAATAATACCTCCATTATGGCATGTCAGGTATCCTGGGAAGTGATGGTTAGGGGGAAGACATCACTAGGGAGGAAGATTACAAGGTTTCACAAGCCAGTTTTGTCCTCTGGATGACATTGTGTCTCCCTAGTATAGAAGGAGATCATAGAGCTTTGCTATCTGCAGGCTATCAATTTGAAAAATGCAGGGAGTCATCAGGCATGCTAATGCTTTGGCAATTACATCAATGGTTAAGTTATATTATTACTACTCAGTGCTGCGTCATTTCAAAGATGGCATCCAGTGTTGGTATCTTTAGAGCCTGCAACATTTTCCAAAAGTGGTGATGACACATCATAAATCTCATCAATATAACTTTGAAGATGGATTCGTATCTGGGCACATGAAAAGCAAAAGCACGGTTATGGATCATTGAAACACAGCACGTAGGCTGTGTTTACACAGAAAACAGTCTGAAATAACTGAAACCTTAATTTTGATAAGAATTAGTGTGAACTCCAACCCATGCTTGTAATTAACATTCGAGATGTTGTCAGAGAAGCTTAATAATTTCTTGTATTCTAATTAGTTTGTTAAATATAAACCTTCAACCGTAGAGAAGAGCAAAACATCTCATGATGTATCTTTAGCTGACTCTGGAAATTCATCATTCAACAATGTACTTTTTCTACCTCAGAGATGAGTTGTTGGTAAAAACTCCTTTTATAATCCCTGATATTTTTATTAAGAGGCTCTTTAATTCTTCTTTAGACTCATGACACCCAATCTTTCTGGTGGCATGTGACTACTCTCAAATCAAGAGCAGTTGTAAGTTCATCTTAACTCTGAGGTTAGTGCACTTTGGAATTCTTAAAAATTCTAGAGCAGTTTGGACCTAATATGTGGAACACTTAAATTTAAAGGGCTGCCACTTTTCAGCTCTGGCTATTACGGAATCAACAAAATGTATCCCTCCTTTATTTCTGCACAGTAGGAATAATATTCAGATTTCCTGCAGCTCATTCCTGCAAGATGGGGAATTGAGATGCAGATTACTTGTGCCTACTATGGAAAGTTAGTGTGGGAAAACATGTGAGTTTCCAGTAATCTTCTCTTCCCCACATATCCATTCATAATTCATTTAAAATGAAATAATGCAACATATACTTTGTAGATATTACATGACTCCTTATTAGAACTAGAAAGAGAACCATGAAATACAACAGGCCACCCTCTTCTTGGTAGCTATAGTACATTTACTGATAATACTAAGAAACATACATTAAGCTCCTATCCAAAAGATTTTTTTCTATATGAGAAGAGTAATATATACATCTTCACTTCTTTTGTAACATTGACAGCCAAGTATCTACAAGAAGAAAGGAAATAATAATATCTAGAGTCATTCAGACAATTACTGATGAGTATGACAAGAACCCAACTCGCAGCATTCACACAAAATCATTTTATTGAGAAAATGTTCATTTATCAACAGGAGAAGTAGCAGACTGTGTATATCTGTTTCAGTAGAAAACTACCCAGCTCTTATTTAACTAGCTGGGAGCACCTTTATTCTCAGGAACAACAGCATTCTAATAGATGTACCATCAGAAAGTCACCAGATTTATTCTCTGAAACAGAGGAGCTTAGAAATGTACAGTTAAGTAGGAAGTTCCTGTAAGCAGAGACTAAAAACAGCTCAAGGAAATTTTTAATGTAGGGTATGCTATTTGACCTCTTATAATTGTATACTATTTGCTCAAAGTTCAAAAATGAGATGGTGAGGGAGGAAGAAACAGCATGGGAGGAGACAGAAGAAATGACTGGATGTCCAGAAACAACTTGAATTCTTTCTGCTCTGTGGCTTGTTGAGTCTTTTGAAGGATTTCCTGCATTATGGCAAAGTTGTTATTCTGATGATGAGACAGTCAGATTCTAGTTGTGAGCTCATCACAGGGTGAATATTTTGGTATAATATCATCTGTGTCATGAAGCTATTACCTGGTTAAATAAGTCTAGCCTGGATGTCTCTGCTTTGGGAGGATAAATTATTGAGATATTAATTTGTGTGTTGTTTGGGTTGATGTGTAAGAATCAGAATGACTGGGTGCTATATGTGTGATATTTACAAAGTTTTGGTCTCTTTTTTCAGAAGGTAGCCAAGTATTTTGTGTCCTTTGTCTCAGGGGCATTTACTAGGCCTAATGCAGAAGTTTCTTGAAGGCAGTCTTTCTACTTAGCTATCATAATTGTCACTGAGGAAAATGTGCAAGAAGCAAGAGAGAGATGAGAGCTTCCTTAAAGTGGAAATGGGGAAGAGGATGGTGGGTGCAAGTGTATCAGTGAAGGCTAGAAGTCTGAGACGAAGGTGTCAGCGGGGTCGGTTCCTTCTGAGGGCTGTCAGGAAGAAATTGTTCTATGCTTCTTCCCTACCTTCTGGTGGTTTCTTGGCAATCTTCGGTGTTCCTTGGTTTGTAGACACATCACCCTGATCTCAGATTTTGGCTTAGTCAACTACGTGCGTCATGACTGTCTTCATCAGTTCAGGCTGCTATGACAAAAATACTATAGACTGGGTGGCTGAGACAACAAACATTTTTTTCTCACAGTTCTGGAGGCTGGGAAGTTCCAGATAAAAGAACTGTAAGATCCAGTGTCTGGTGAAGATGCTTTTCCTGGTTTGCTGATGGCTGTCTTCTCCTTGTATCCTCACATGGCAGAGAGGAGAGAGAGAGAGGAAGCAAGCTCTCCTGCTCATGACTCTCCTTATAAGGGCATTAATCCCACTCATGAGGGCTCCACTTTCATGACCTAATTATCTCCCCAAAGCCCCACCTCACATTATCCTTACATTGGGGGTTAGGATTTTAACGTACGAATTGGAGAAATAAAACTTAGTCCATAACAATGATGCCACTTGCTGAGATAGGGAAGATTGTGGAAGGGAAAGATCTACAGGGTAAGGAAAACCCACAGTTCTATTTTGGTCAAGTCCAGACTGAAATGCCTGTAAATACACAGATGAGGATGTCAAGTAGATAACTGGATAGATGAGCTTTGAGCTAAATTTACAGGTCAGGACTAGAGCGTCATAGTCATATCGATTGTATTTAAAATCAATGTCCAGATAAGATCATTTGGGAGAATATGCGGACAGAAAAGAAGACCAAAGGCACGCTTTGGTGTACTCACACTTCAGTGATTGGAAAGAGGAGAGGAAAGTAGCAAAAGTGGCTGAGAAGAAAGGGCCAGTGATGTGGAAGGCAAATTGGGAGAAACCAAGAGAAGGAAATATTTCAAGGAGGGAGTGGACAACCATGCCAAATACTGCAGAGAGGTGAAGCCAGACGAGGATAGAAAAATAATAATTTAAGTTGAAATATGGAAAAACACCTTGATGAGAGTGATTTCGGTGGGATTATGGTGGGGAGGTGGGGCGAAGCCTGATGATAGAGGATTGAGAAGAGAGTAGAAGGCAAAGAAGCAGAAATGTATTCGTATAGACCGTTTTTTCAATAATTTTGCTAAGAAGTAGTGCAGAGAAATATGGATGGGTGGAGATGAATGGGGTTTTACCACAGTGACAAAAATCAACTGAAATCATAAGAAAACTTGATTATATTTCATATTAGTAGCTAGAGGTCAGGTATGGCCCTGCACCATGGGTCTTCTGATTTCTGGACACAAGCTGACAGAGCTCTCTTAACCTGGGACGTGCTCCTTTGACGGACGAGGGAAGGAGCAAATACAGAACTGTACTATGAAATGTCTCAAATCTTCAGCTTGTACTTGCCATAGTTCATGTTCATTTACATTCCATTGGCCAAAGCAAATTACCTGGCTGAGCCCAATGTCAATGAGGTAGAGAAGTATACTCCTACAAGAGACACTGCATCTCACATGGTTGCAGGTGTATGTATGCTTGTCTTTTAAGGAAGTAGTGAATACTTGGGAACAATGATGCTATCTACCCCCAAGACCCTATATACGTATGCTTTATATTTATTGAAGTATAGTTGACATACAATATTATGTTAGTTTCAGATTGCAACATAGTGATTCTACATTTATGTACATTATGAAATGATCACCACTATAGTCTAGTAACCATCTATCACCGCACAAAGTTATTACAATATTATCGACTATATCCCCTATTCTCTATATTACATCCTCATGACTTATTTATTTTATAATTGAAAGTTTGCACATCTTAATCCTCTTCATCTGTTTCATCCAACCTCCTTCCCACCGCCCCTCTGGCAACCACCAATTTGTTCTCTGTATTTATGAGTCTGTTCTGTTTTTTTGTTTGTTAAGTTTGTTTTGTATTTTAGATTCTGCATGTAAGTGAAATCATATGGTATTTGTCTTTTATGTCTATTTCACTTAGCATAATACCCTCTAGGTCCATCCGAGTTGTCACAAATGGCAAGATCTCATTCCTTTTTATGGCTGAGTAGTATTCCAAGGTGTGCATGTGTGTGTGTGTGTGTGTGTGTGTGTGTGTGTGTGTGTATCACATCTTTATTCACTCATCTTTTGATGGATACTTAGGTTGCTTCCATATCTTGGCTATTGTGAATAATGCTGCAATGAACAGAGGAGTGCATGTATCTTTTTGAATTAGTGTTTTTGTTTTCTTTGGGTAAATACCCAGAAGTGGAATTGCTGGATTGTATGGTAGTTCTATTTTTAACTTTTTGAAGAACCTCCATGCTATTTTCCATAGTGGCTCCATCAATTTTACGTTCCCACGAACAGTACGTGAGCGTTCCCTTTTCTCCACGTCTTTGCCAACACTTGTTATTTACTGTTTTTTGATGACAGCCATTCTGACAGGTGTGAGGTGATAGCTCATTGTGGTTTTGATTTACATTTCCCTGACGATTAGTGACATTGAGCATCTTTTCATGTGTCTATTGGCCATCTGTATGTCTTTTTTGAAAAAACATCTATTCAGGTTCTCGGCCCATTTTTTAATCAGATTTTTTTTTGATATTGAGTTGTATGAGTTCTTTATATATTTTGGATACTAACACCTTATCGGATATATCACTTGCAAATATCTTCTCCCATCGCCTTTTCATTTTGTTGATTTCCCTTGCTGTGCCAAGCTTTTTAGTTTGATGTAGTCCCATTTGTTTGTTTTTGCTTTTTTCACCCTTGCCTGAAACAGAGCCAAAAAGGTATTGCTAAGACCGATGTCAAAGAGTGTACTGCCTATGTTTTTTTCTAGGAGTTTTATGGTTTCAGTTCTTACATTTAAGTCTTTAATCCATTTTGAGTTTATTTTTGTATATGATGTAAGAAAATGGTCCAGTTTCGTTCTTTTGCATGTGGCTATCCAGTTTTCCTAACACCATTTCTTGAAGAGATTATTTTTTTCCTCATTGCATATTCTTGCCTCCTTTGTCATAGATTAATTGACCATATAAGTGTGGATTTATTTTTGGGTTCTCTATTCTGTTCTATTGACGTATGTGTCTGTTTTTGTGCTAGTATCAAACTTTTTGATTACTATAGCTTTGTGCTATAGTTTGAAATCAGGGATCATGAAACCTCCAACTTTGCACTTTTTTCTCAAGATTGTTTTGGCTTTTCAGGGTCTTTTGTGGCCCCATACAAATTTTAGGATTATTTCTTCTAGTTCTGTGGAAAGTGGCGCTGGTATTTTGATAAAGATTGCATTGAATCTGTAGATTGCTTTGGGTAGTATGGACATTTTAACAATATTAATTCTTCCAGTGCATGAGCACAGTGTATCTTTCTATTAATTTGTGTTGTCTTCAATTTCTTTCATCAGTATCCTATAGTTTTCAGAGTACAGGTCTTTCACCTCCTTGGTTAAATTTATTCCTAGGTATTTTATTCTTTTTGATGTAATTGTAAATGAGATTGTTTTCTTAATTTTTCTTTCTGATAGATCATTATTAGTGTATAGGAATGCAACAGATTTCTGTATATTAATTTTGTATCCTGCAACTTTATGAATTCACTTATTAGTTATAATAGTTTTTGGTGGAGTCTTTAGAGTTTCTATGTATAGTATCATGTCATCAGCAAACAGCGACAGTTTTACTTCTTCCTTTCCAATTTGAATGCCTTTATTTCTTTTTCTTGTCTGATTGTTGTGGCTAGGACTTCCAATACTATGGTGAATAAAGTGGCAAGAGTGCACATCCTTGTCTTGTTCCTGATCTTAGATGAGATGTTTTCAGCTTTTCATCATTGAATATGATGTTAGCTGTGGGTTTGTCATATAAGGCCTTTATTATGTTGAGGCATGTTCCCTCTATACCCACTTTGTTGACAGTTCTTATCATAAATGGGTGTTGAACATACGCTTTTTTTTTTTGAGGAGGAGGATTAGCCCTGAGCTAACATCTGCTGCCAATCCTCCTCTTTTTACTGAGGAAGACTGGCCCTGAGCTAACATCCGTGCCCATCTTCCTCCACCTTATATGTGAATGCCTACCACAGCATGGCTTGCCAAGCAGTGCCATGTCCACACCTGGGATCTGAACCAGTGAACCCCAGGCTGCCAAAGTGGAATGTGAGAACTTAACTGCTGTGCCACCGGGCCGGAGCATGAACATACACTTTTTTTTGATGGATGATATAAACCATGTTTGTACGTGGTTGAAAATAATGCAAGAGAGAACCACATTAATTGTAGAAAAAAGAGACTGTAAGAAGGTGAGGAAATATGTGGTTTTTTTTTTTTTTTTTTTTTTTAGAGATAAGCACACTTTCTTATTAACGGGAGGAAAGGGATAGAGAGAGTGCAGATATTAAAAGATTGGTAATTTTGCCATTTTTTATTCTAAGACTCCTTTCTTTCTAAATTTTGGTTCCATATTGACTTCCCTAAAACATTTAAGATCAGGATACCGGGGAGGTGTATTTTGTGAAACTTGAATGATTAGGAATCTTCCTTTGTTACTTTCAACAAAACAAAACAAGTTGATCCAGAACTATTTTTTAATCCTCAAATTTCTAGAGACTTTGCTACGTTGTTGTAGTAATTAGGACTATACAAAAGTTTAAGACTAAGATCTCATTATTTCTAGGACATGCCTCATGCATGTAATAGCTGCTCAATATCTACTTATTGAATGAGTGCATGCATGAACCCCACCCAACACATTTTTTAGGCAACATTTTTTTGCTGAGGTCACATTGGTGTATAACGTTATATAAATTTCAGGTGTATATCCTTATGTTTTGACTTATGTATAGAGTACATTGTGTTCACCACCAAAACTCTATCCATCACCACTGGCATGTGCCCCTTTTACCCCTTTCACCCTCCCCCATTCCCCTTCTTCTCTGATAATCACCACTCTGGCCTCTGAATCTGTCTTTGTTTATCTTCCACAAATGAGTGAAATCGTATGGTATTTGTTTCTCTCTGTCTGACTTATTTTACATAACATAATACCCTCAAGGCCCATCCATTTTGTTGCAAATGGCAAGATTTTGTCTTTTTTATGACTGAGGCATATTCTATTGTACATATATATATATACACCAAATCTTCTTTATCCATTCATTTGTTCATGGGTGCTTAGGTTGCTTCAAAGTCTTAGGTATTATGCATAATGCTGCAATGAACATAGGGGTTGTTATATCCTTTCAAATTAGTACTTTTGTATTCTTTGGATAAATAACTAGGAGTGAAATTGCTGGACCATATGGTAGTTCTATTCTTAATTTTTTGAGGAATCTCCATACTGTTTTCCGTAGTGGTTGCACCAGTTTATATTCCCACCAGCAATGTATGAGAGTTTCCTTTTCTCCACACCCTCTCCAACACTTCTTATTTCTTATTAATTGAAGCCATTCTGATAGGCATTAGGTGATGTCTCATTGTAGTTTTGATTTGGATTTCCCTAGTAATTAGTAAAATTGAACATTTTTTCATGTGCCTGTTGGCCATCTGTATATCTTCTTTGGGAAAATGTCTGTTCATATCCTCTGCCCATTTTTTGATTGGGTTATTCATTTTTTTGTTGTTGAGTTATATGAGTTCTTTCTTTATTTTGGAAATTAACTCCTTGTCAGATATATGATTTGAAAATATTTTATCTCAGTTGATGGGTTGTCTTTTAATTTTGTTGATGGTTTCCTTTGCTGTACAGAAACTTTTTAGTCTGATATAGCCTCATTTGCTATTTTTTCTTGTTTTGCTTGCCTGAGTACACCTGATATTCAAAAAGATACTGCTAAGACTGATGTCAAAGAGCATACTGCCTGTGTTTTCTTCTAGGAGTTTTATGGTTTCAGGTCTAACATTTCAAGTCTTTAATCCATTTTGAGCTAATTTTCATTTATGGTATAAGATAATGTTCTACTTTCATTCTTTTGCATGAGGCTGTCCAGTTTCCCCCACACCATTTATTGAAGAGACTTTCCTTTCTCCTTTGTATGTTCTTGTCTCCTTTGTTGAAAATTAACTGCCCATAGATGTATGGTTTATTTCTGGGCTCTCAGTTCTGTTCCATTGATCTGTGTGTCTCTTTTTCTGCCAGTATCATGCTGTTTTGATTACTATAGCTTTGTAGTATGTTTTGAAATCTGAGAGTGTGATAGTTTTGTTCTTTTTTCTCAGGATTGCTTTGGCTATTCATGGTATTTTGTTGTTCCATACAAGTTTCAGGATTCTTTGTTCTATTTCCATGAAAAATGTCATTGGGATTCTGATTAGGATTGCATTGAATCTGTAGATTCATTTAGATAACATGGCCATTTTAACTATGTTAAGTCTTCCAAACCATGAGCACAGAATATCTTTCTATTTCTTTATGTCTTCTTCAATTTTTTTAGCAATGTCTTATAGTTTTCAGTAAACAGAGATTTCACCTCCCTGGCTAAATTTATTCCTAGGTATTTTATTCTATTTGTTGTGATTATAAATGGGATTATATTCTTGATTTCTCTTTCTGCTAGTTTGTTATTAGCGTATAGAAATGCAACTGATTTTTGTATGTTGATTTTGTATCCTGCAACTTTACTGTATTCATTTCTAATAGTTTTTTGGTGTATCCTTCAGAGTTTTTTGTGTATAGAATGGTGTCATCTGCAAAGAGTACAAATAGTTTTACTTCTTTCTTTCCAATTTGGATACTTTTTATTTCTTTTTCTTGCCTAATTGCTCTGGCTAGGACTTTGGTACTATGTTGAATAAGAGTAGTGGGAGTGGGCATCCTTGTCTTGTTCCTTTCTTAGAGGGATGGCTTTCAGGTTTTCACTAATCAGTATGATGTTGGGTGTGGGTTTGTCATATATAGCCTTTATTATGTTGAGGTATTTTCCTTCTATACCTATTTTATTGAGAGTTTTAATTATAAATGGATGTTGAATCTTGTCAGCTGCTTTCTCTGCATCTTTTGAGATGATCATGTGATTTTTATTCTTCATTTTGTTGATGTGATGTATGACGTAGATTGACTTGTGGATGTTGAACCATCCCTGAATCCCTGGAATAAATCCCACTTGATCATGGTGTATGATACTTTTAATGTATTGTTGTATTCAATTTGCTAACATTTTGTTGAAGATTTTTGCATCCTTGTTCATCAGCAATATTGCCTTGTGATTTTTCTTTTTTGTGTTGTCCTTGTCTGTTGTGGTATCAGGGTAATGTTAGCCTCATAAAACGAGGTAGAAAGCATCCCATCCTCTTCAATTTTTCAGAATAGTTTGAGAAGGATAGATATTAAATCTTCTTTGAATGTTTGGTAGAATTCACCAGAAAAACTGTCTGGTCCTGGACTTTTGTTTTTCAGGAGGTTTTTGATTACTGTTTCAATGTCTTTACTTGTGATTGGTCTATTCAGATTCTCTATTTCTTCTTGATTCAGTTTTAGTGGTTGTATGATTCTAAGAATTTATCCGTTCCTTCTAGGTTATCAAATTTGTTGGGGGGCATAGTTTTTAATAGTATTGTCTTATAATTCTTTGTATTTCTGTGCTATCTGTTTTAATTTTTCCTCTTTCATTTATTTTACTTATTTGAGCCTTCTATCTTTTTTTCTTAGTGAGTCTAGCTAAGTGTTTGTTAACTTTATCTTTTCAAATAACCAAATCTTAGTTTCCTTCATCTTTTCTATTGTCTTTTTGTCTCTATTTCATTTATTTTCTACTCTCATTTTTACTATTTCCTTCTTTGTACTGTCTTTGGGCTTCATTTATTCTTCTTTTTCTAGTTCTTTTAGGTGTAGTGTTGGATTTTTTATTTGAGATTTTTCTAGTTCTGGGGATAGAGCTGTGTTGCTGTAAATTTCCCTCTTCCTACTGCTTTTACTGCATCCATACTTTTTGATATGTTGTGTTTTAATTTTCATTTGTCTCCAGGTATTTTTTAATTTCTCATTTGATTTCCTCATTGATCTGATAGTTGTTCAGTAGTATGTTGTTAATTCTCCACATATTTATGACTTTTCCAGCTTTATTCTTGTAGTTGACTTCTAGTTTCATACAGTTGTGCTTGGAAAAGATGCTTGATATGATTTCAGCCTTCTTAAATTTATTGAGACTTGTTTTGTTTCCTAAAATATGGTCTGTCTTTGAGAGTGTTCCATGTGCTTTTAAGAAGAATGTGTATTCTGCTGGTTTTGGATGGAATGTTCTATATGTATCTATTAAGTCCACCTGGCTTAGTGTTTCATTTAAGGCCACTGGTTTTTTGTTGACTCTGTCTGGATGATCTATCCATTAATGTTAATGGAGTATTAAAGTACCCTACTATTATTGTGTTACTGTTAATATCTCCCTTTAGGTCGGTGAATAGTTGCTTTACATACTTTGCCGCTCCTGCATTAGGCAAATATATAGTAATAAATGTTATGTCTTCTTGGTAGAATGTCCCCTTTATCACTAGATAATATCCATCTTTGTCTCTTGTTATCTTTTTTGGTTTGAAGTCTTGTTTGTCTGATATAAGTATGCCTTTACTTGCTTTCTTTTGGTTTCCATTTTCTGGGAGTATTTTCTTCCATCCCTTCACTCTGAGCCTATGGCCTGGATAGGTCTCCTAGAGGCAGCATGTTGTTGTGTCTTGTTTTTTAATCCATCCAGCCACTCTCTGTCTTTTCGATGATGAACTTAATCCATTTACATATTTACATTTTGAGTGATTATTGATATATGAGGGCTTAATACTGCCATTTTATCTTTTTTTTTCCAGTTGTTCTGTTTTTCCATTGTCTTTTTTTCCTTGTGTTTCTATCTGCCATTTCAGGTTAGTGGTTTTCTGTGATGTGTTTCTAAGTTTTCTCTTTTTTGTTGTTTTGTGACTCTACTCTGAATTTTTTTTTAAGATTTTATTTTTTTTCTTTTTTCTCCCCAAAGCCCCCCCCCCCCCCCACCCAATACATGGTTGTATATTTTAGTTGTGGGTCCTTCTAGTTGTGGCATGTGCTATGCCACCTCAGCATGGCTTGATGAGCGGTGCCATGTCCATGCCCATGATCTGAACCAGCAAAACCCCGGGCCGCCAAAGTGGAGCACGTGAGCTCAACAACTTGGCTGCAGGGCTGGCCCCTGATCTGAATTTTTGTTTTGTGGTTATCATGAAGTTTGTACACAAGATGTCATAGATGAGCTAGTTCTTTCTCTGCTGACAGCATCTTATCTACATTTGCCCATGCAGGTTTCTTCATTTTCCTTTTCCCCTTCTATGTTTTTGTTGTCACAAATTATCCCTTTTTGTATTGTGAGTCTGTTACCAAATCAAAGTGGTTATAGTTATTTTGTATGCTTTCTTTCTGTTTAGCTTTTATGTTATAATTATTTACTAATCTATGCTGATATAGAGATGCAATTTTCTGATCCTGTCTACCTATTTATCATATTGCTCAAAGCTTTGTATATCTTTGCCTTTTAGGAGGACTCCTTTCAGTTTTTCTTGTAAGGCAGGTCTAGTGGCAATGAACTCCCTCAGCTTTTGTTAGTCAGGGAAAGACTTTATTTCTCCTTCATAACTGAAGGATAATTTTTCTGGATAGAATGTTCTTGGATGACAGTTTTTAATCTTTCAATATTTTGAATATATATTTCCACTCTCTCCTAGCCTGTAGAGTGTCTACTGAGAAATCCACTGATAGCCTAATGGGGGTTCCTTTGTAAGTTATTTTCTTCTCTCTGACTGCTCTTAATACTCTTTCTTTGTCATTGAGTTTTGACAGTTTTATATCATGTGCCTTGGAGAAGGTCTTTTTGAGTTGACGTGTACTTGTATATCCAGTTCCTTCCCCAGGTTTGGGATGTTCTCAGCTATTATTTCTTTAAACTCTCTGCTTCTTTCTCCCTCTCTCCTCTTTCTGGATATCCATTATCCTTGTATTATTTTTCATAATTGATACATATATTTCTCACAGAATTTCTCCATTTTTAAAAAAACTTAGTGCTCTCTCCTCTTGCACCTAAATCATTTCTAGATTTCTGTCTTCAAGCCTGCTATTTCTTTCTTCCATATGGTCTGCTCTATTTTTAATGCTTTCTACTTTATTCTTTATTTCATTTATTGTGTTCTTCAGCTTCAGAATTTGTTTAGTGTTTTATTTAGAGTTTCCATTTCTTTGGTGAAGTACTCCTCTGTTCATTACTTTTACTTCCAGGCTCATTGAACTGTCTTTCTCAGTTTGCTTGCAACTCATTGAGTTTCTCCATGACAGCCATTTTGAATTCTCTGTCAGTTAGATCGCAATCTTTCATGACTCCAAGCTTCACTTCTGGAGAGTTGTCATTTTCTTTTTGTGCTACTGTGTTACTGTAGTTCTTCATGATGCTTGATGGGTTATTCCTCTGTTGGTACATTTGTGTTGGCAAACAGCTTTCTTATTTGAGTAAGGCTTTGTTTGCTTTGATTCTCAGCTCCTTCTGTGTGTATTTGGGAACATGTGCTTTCCACTGTTCATTGCCTGTGCCATGGGCATTGTCAGCATCCTCCTGTGCTGCTTGTGCTCCTGAAGTTGCTGCTGGCATGCTGCAGTCATCGGTATTGCTACTATGGCCACTAGCATGGAGGCACCTCTGCTGCTTCCAGGGTCACCCAGATCATGCGTTCCCCCACTGCAGCAGATGGAGGGTGGGGAGTGGTTTGATAACTGGTGTCACAGGAACCTCCCCCATGTCTGGGTTTGTTGGGTCCACAGGTGCTGCTACTACTGGTGGAAGGGCCAAAGTTGCAGGTGACTCTGCAGCTGGGAGGGACCAGGATCATGGGCTTTGTTGTTGCTGTTACCTGGCTCTCTTTGGGATCTCCATAGGCTCAGGCACTGCTGCTGCATGCACTGCCTGTGCTTCTCCTCCTGGGTTATCTGGGGATGCTGGCAATGTTGCTGCTGGAGATGCTGGTTTCACAGGTGTCACCACTGCTGTTGGGGCCTGGAGTCTTGTATGTAGACCCCATTGCTGACAGGGCCAGTGTCATCATGCGTGCCACTGCTAACCACCACCATTGTTGCTGCTGCAGCCTCTGGTCTTGGGGACTGGTGTGCTGTTTGGAACCTCAAGTCACAGGCACCACTGCTGCTGCCAGGGGTATCAGGGTCTTGCATGCAGTCTCTGCTGCTGGAAGGGCTGGTGTCAGAGGTGCTGACACTGGTGGGTGGGGAAGTGAGCTGGGTCACTGACACTACTCTGTATCCTGAAGCCTTAGATTGCAGGTGCTCTCTGCCAATGCTGGAGGAGATGTAGGGGCTGATCCTTGAGTGCCACTGTGTCTCCTGCAGCCTCTGGTCTCTGGTGCTGCTGTGCTTTTTGAAACCTAGGTCACAGACACCATTGTTGCTGCTGGGGGTATCCACATCTTGGATACAGCCCCTGCTGCTGGAAAGGCCAGTGTCAGAGGTGCCATCACTGGGGTAGGAGAAGGGTGCTGAGCTATGGGTATTGTCATAGTTCCTGGAGTCTCCAGTCACAGGCCCACAGTGATTTTGGGAGCATGGGCTGCTTGAATTCCTGGGGCCTCCATTTTTGGGTGTGACATCAGTTCCTGGGATCTCTGGTCAGAGGCATGGCTGCAATTCCTGGGGCCTCTGGTCTCAGGCACAGCTGCAGTTCCTGGAGCTTCTGGTCTTGGTAGCTGCTGCTGCTACTCCCCTGGTTCCATTGCCTCCAGGAGGTCCAGTCCACCCACCTTCAGATGTATAGGTGTATGGATGTCTCAGCTGTTCTGGTATGCTGTACAGAGTCTTTTGCTGGTCTATAGATGTCCTACTTGCTGTAATTTAGAGGGGAGAAACAAAGGGAACAACTTACTCTGCCAAGATGCTGACCTCAGGCAACTTTATAATGGCTAATTCTTTAATATTTTAGGTTATGTCATCTCTTTTAGCTCTGGGAGAATGAAACCCAATTCTCTTTAATGAATACAAGTTGTGAAAGGAAAAGATAAATCTTATATAAGTGTATGCTTTGAGAATGAAGTCCTTTAAAATGTAGATAGATCAGGTACAATTAAAAACTCTTGTGTGTAAGTTGTAGCCTCTTATCTGAGACACATGAGGCAAAGTTGCATATCTATTAGGGTGTTTAGGGTGTTGAGGCAGCAGGGCTTTCAGACTGAAAATCTGAATCTTCTTTGCAATGTATATATTAAGAACATCAATCTTAGTAATAACTTCTACTAGACGAACAAGTATGAAGGATTTCACCTACCTCGAGTTAAGAAATGAACTCATTTCCTTCTCATAAAATATTCTTTTCTCCATAGCAATGGTATAAGGTAGTAACTCAAGTAATTAACACTGAAGAATGAGCACGCCTACTTAAAGTGTCCTTACATAGATGGTTTCCTTGCTCTCTTCACTAAGCAAAGCCTTTGGGATTGCAGACACGGGTAAGAATGCTCGAGTGTATGGGCACTTCAACGTACAATGGAATTGTTCAGCAGGTTTTGAGCTATTGAGTTGCCACTTGTCTCCTCTGAGAACCATGATTCTTAATTATGAGAAACCCATTTTGACAAAGATTGAGAGTGGCAGAGACTTAAGTGGGAAAGTTAGCTGTCAGAATATCATCTGTCCCCCATTTTTCTAGGTTTAGGAGGGTATTTGAGAACAAAATCCCAATTTCATAGCGATTGCTCCTTAGCAGATAAATTGGCAGTGATTTGGGAGTGAGGCTCATGACATTTCTGCACATTTTTAAATCATTCTTTAGAAAAGAAATCCACTTGGTTAATTTTGAAACTTAGGTGTTGTCTCAATCAGTAGCAAGCTCAGAGACCTCTCTGGGGGCCAGCTACTGTTTTCTGCTGCAGTTTGGACACACACGGACTCAAGCTGGAAAATCAATTCTGCGACTTACTAACTGACTGACATTGAGCAAGTTTCTTTACTTTGCTGAAGCAAGTTTAACTCATTTATAAACAAGAATACTAGTACTTGTCTGCAAATTCATTTATTTACTCTTTTAGTAAACATGAAGTACTTACCATATTCTCCTCCCTGGGCTGTGGGTACTAGGAATGCAAATGCAAATAGCTAATATTTGGAGAGTTTTAATCAAGTGTAATTCACTCTAAATACATCTTTTTTATTCTTCCCATCAGCTTTATGAGAAAAATAGATACCCTTATACTCGTTTATCACATAAAGAAGCTGCACTTAGAGCTTAACATCCAAGTTACATAAAGTGGAAAGCATGGAGACTAAATTCAAACCCAGGCAGCTTTCAATTGGGAGTGCACGTTCTTAACCACTGTGCTATATTATAAAGATGCAAAGAACCAATCCCTGCTGCGAGTGTGGACACAAACAAGACAGTGAGCAGTTATAATAAATGGTTGTGCAAAGTATCCAGGCATTGTGGAGGAACAGCACTTAATTCCCTGGGATCAGCTTTGGTTTGAAATCTAAGACCATGATGAATCTACGAAAATTTTGTCTGTTCTGTTTGGATTGTTGCTGATTTCAAAGCCACTGGTATCAGAAACTCATAAATATATACCAGAATTTTATAAATGTCAATATTTATCATTTAAATGTCAACCTCTCTATAAAGATTCATGATGTCACAGTGATAAAGTGCCAGATATTTTGCCAAATGTCTGCTATTGAGGAATTACTTAGCTCATGCCACCATTTACATTAAGAGGATGACTGGCTGTTTAAAAGATCCTGATTTTGTTAATGACTGATACTATTAAGAATCTACTTCACAGAAAATATGCTAATATTTTCATTAATAAAGTGCATATTTTAATAAAAAATGAAAAGTGATTTTTATGAGCACATTATAGGAGGATGTGATGTGTGAACTATACTGTAAAGGCACCAGTAAATCAGAACGAAACAAATGAAAATAGTACATTTTTAGTTACTTGAAGTTTGGGTCAGATAAAATGAAATAGGAAAGTTTTGAATTAATAGCACACCACAAGCTTGGAGACTTGCATGCAATCCAGTGTTTCTGTGTACTGTGTGCTATTAACTTGAAAGCAAAACTGGCTTCTGTAAAACATTGCCTTTTGTTAATTAGACAACTTTGAGCTTTTGAACATGAATCATTAGCTGCTGATATTGCCCTGAGGACAAATGTTTGTGATCTCCTGGGGCCGTTACAGATATAGAAGAGGGGAAAACAATGAGGAGAGGAAAGTGCTTATTTCTCAGTTTTAGATTATCCAATTATTTCAAGTAGAGAAATATCATTAATAGGGTCACTTAAAATAGAATTAAGTGGGAAAATAGGAAGAAAGCATCTCGGTTGCAGGCATGGAATTTTATGACAATTATAAAAAATAAAAATTATTAAAAAATAGCTATTTATAATTTTAATGGTGACAGGAGACAAGTGCATTGCAATTTCCTATATGTGAGGAGAATGTGACATGCACCAGTAGCATCTATATTACTACAAACTATGGGACTTTGTTTGCAGGCAAACCCATTAACCATTATTAAGGAATCCTGTGATGTTCTCGGCAGAGACTATGTCGACTGAAAGGGAAATTTCATTATATCTTTAAACATTTAAATACTTGGATTCATAGTTTGCTGATCTTTAGCAGCCTCACTCTCATTTTGATTCAGATTTCTTTTACTCCTTGACTCTTTATTGATGGTGACTTTTGCGTTTATTGTGTCACACAGAGAGGGACTTTTTTTTCCCTATATAGGTTTACTTCCCATGTGCTGTTTTTGTCAGTGCTGCTGAGTGCTTTATCCAGCAACCCGGACTATGTGACAGATTTCCTGGGAACATTTGCAGGATTATCTCTTTCAAGCTCTAGTCACTATCCACTGCACGCACAGTGGGGCAAGGGGCATGTGTCCTACTTTAGTCTGCAAAACTATATATAACCAGGCCTAGCCTGCTTCCCTCTGCTCTTCCAGCTCTTCTGTGGCCTCTGCTAGTGGGAAACAAAAAGTGTAGGGACAGTAGATAAGAACCAAGGTGTCACCCATTCCACTGACATCAAGAGACTTCAACACCCAGAGACTATAGGTGGTAGACAGGGAGAAATGGAGTAAGGAGGTCACATGGGGGAAAAATGGCTCTTAAACACTTTTTAAAATGTAAAATACTATATTTAAAGATTGCAGATATTATTATTGTTTTGATAGCTTAAATTCCCTGAGCTTTCTCTGAAATTATGGGAGGGGCCAAGCTCTATTTTTCCTTCTAACTGGTTTTTTTTTTTTCCTTTCCTTCTCATTGTACTTCTTGTTCTGTCCCTAACAATGAGGGGCCAGTAAGTGGAGGTGGAAAGGTCTAGCTAGAGCTATCCCCTGCCCTCTCTTCCTTGCCCCACTCTTCCCTTCAAGCCACGAGAGAACTAATGGAAGCATATTTGTATCTTTTTGCCTGACCATTTCACAGCATTGCTGTGTTCAGATCCTTCTATTTGAGTCACCACTGGTTTCTGCTCCAGGAACCTGCCTCTCCCAATATCCTCTCCCTCACATCTCACTTTCCTGTGACCTATTCCTTGCCTCCATGGGGAAGTTTTTTGGGTTTTTTTTTTAGGCCTCTTTAAGTGCTCTGTTTTGCTAAAAATAGTGGCCCTCTCACATAGGTTGGTGACATTTCATGATAATCTTCTGGTGATAAAAGAGAGAAACACATTTTAAATGAAAGCAACAGGCACTGCATGCTCAGATCACCTTTGTTGGGTGCAAGCCAGTTTGCATGGCTAACAGTTTTCTTCGTGCATGGGTGGTTATTAGATGCTTAATGACCATCGCTGTTAGAACTTTTGATGGTCTTGGATCTGGGTGAACAGTTTGCAATCTGGCTGCATTAGCTAAGTCCTCTTTGTAGGAAGGCATATGTCTACCTATTTCTAGATGAGAGCCCAAATAAGATTTAGTTTTTGACCTGGATAGAACTTTTTTGGGTGGTGGAGGTCTTGGAAGAGTGTGGGTCTGTTTTGTCAACAATTTTTATTACTCATATAACAAACATTCATCATGTAATAAGCACTTGGGTATTTAGAAAAGGGAGATTCAAATGTTTGGAAAGACGTCCTGTTTATAATTTTATTTATGAAGGAAACACATAGCTCCTTGATCACAGATTTTGGGATTCTGTTTCTTTCTGTTTGCCTGGATCCTAGGAAGATGCTTGATCTGTAAGGGATACTCATTAAGTGTTTGCTGAATTAATGAATGTGAAATATAAACACCGGAAAGGAAATACACTGCAAGCAGAATGCAGGTGCTGAGGCACTGTGAATGAATCCATCGGTCGGAGGAAAGAGGGATGGCAACATCTCCAGTAGAAAAGGTGAATAAAAGCAGGAGAGTCTTGCTTTGTCTTTGTGACTTCTTTTGCCTCAGTTTCTTCACTGGTAAAAATAAAGGGTCTAAATTAGATCAATATTTTTTTAAACTTTAGCTTTGTGCGTGATAATCACTTTGTTGAAGTGTAGAGTCTGGGAATCCATCCTCAAGAGTCTGATCTGGTGGTTCTGGGTGGACATCAGGAGTCTGCATTTTTCACAAGCCCCATAGGTGGTTCTGAGGCAGGCGGTCCATGGATGATCTTTAAGCACCTAACATACCTTAGAAACTCTCTTTCTGCTTGTACTGACATCTGCTAAAATTCCTTGATGCCCTCATAAAGTCATCATTTATGGTGTTTCTCACAACCTGTCATTACTCTCCATACATATCCAGCAATTCCAATCTTCAGCATCTCTGTTGAGCAGAGATTTTCAAGTTCAGTGACCTCCATGGATCGATAGCCAGTTTGAGTTGGCTGCCATTGGGTCAAGTTCAAAAAGTTGAGGCTGGAGTAAGGCTAGAGTCCTCTGTATAGAAGACAGCCTTTCCTCCTCGAGGAACTGCTTCCTTCAGAAGGGACTGTGGTGTGGGAAGCATTGTGATTGATCCGCCCACGTCAATGCTATCCAACTTGGCTTCCACGTGCTCATCTCCTTTTGGAGGCTGCCCTGCTCAAGGTCACTGAGATATTTCTGAGAGAGTTGAAGCCACAATGGGTTCAGCTGTTCCCTGTTCCGGTGAGGCACCTAGCCTTCTAAACGCTGTGCTTCATGTTAACAAAGCTGATAGACTCTACACGAACCTTTGCTGATGTTATTGTCGAAAAATGGGTACCTGTTTTCACCTTTCTTCATAACTTCCTAAATTCTTTTCAGCCATGAATATTCTTTAGCCAAGTTAATGGACTGTAGCACTCCTGACTTGAGCTCCACTACATATGCCTTGAGTAAAATAACAGTTATTTTCCTTCTGTTTCATTTTTTGTATGATTTTTATAGGAACACATTTTATACTTCTATAGACAGAAAAAGTGGATGAGCACAGATAATCCTGTTAGGTATCTCTCTCCTCCCAGTGCACTGGAATCTCTTTTTAAAGCTGATAAATCTTTCCAATCAACTTGACATTCCTCCCATCTCTTCCTTATGTCACTCTTATTTTCGTGTTGGTGGAGAATGTCTGTAGCATTCTGCAAATGCCTCTGTCTTAACAGGGCCTCATGAAACATTTATTATTGTCCTTTAGCTGAAATTGCAAAAATTGTCGTAAGAGTTCATTTCCTTGACATGTTTTGGGAACCAGTGGGATACTGAGGCAAGAATATAGTGCTTGCCACATAGTAGATAAACACAAATGCCGTTGACTCTGAATGGGTTAATGCCTGGATGCTGGATGTCAAGAAGTTTATGGTCTAGTCCTGGCTGTGCTATTTATGAGTTCTGTCTTCACAGGCAACTTGCTCAGCCTTTCCGAGCCTCAGTTTCCTAATCTGTAACTGAGGAACTCAGAGTAGATGGCCTCTTTCTGCTAAAAACTGCAATTCTAACATAGCTGTAAGCATAAAAGGCACCCTGGATGGATATGCCTGTGTATTGATTATTTGCCTCACCTCTCAGTTAGGATACTTTCAGCTACAGATTCAAAGTAACAAAATCTCATACTCAAATGGCTTAAACAAAAAAGACATTTATTCTCTCACATAAAAGGAAGACAAGAGGTAGTGTAGCCTTCGTATTTCAGTGATTAAGAAACTCAGCAATGTCATCAGGCACCCAAGAGCTTTCAGCCTCTGCACTGTGATCTCCCAGGAGCTAGTTTTCCTGGTGGCTTTATGTAAATTGAAGCATCATGATTCCTTTTTCACATTGAATGGGAGAGAGAAGAAAATCTCCTGGCCAATCACACAGTATGATTCTTTCTCTTCAGTCTGTTTGGGCCAAGCAGAGACTCGTGTCCATCCTTGGACCAGCTGAGGCCTGCGGGACCTGAGTGGGGTGAGTGGATAGGACTAGCCGTCTGGGGTAGAATGGACACTGGGGTGCTCATCACAGTGTCAACTGTACGTTATTAACCGTTACACATTTGGTCGTGCAGTGCTGAGTAGAAGGCAAAATCTACTTGGAAATCTTTATACATCTACGTATGCAGTTCAGTGTTACACCTGCCGTTGTAACTGACACACCAAGAACCCAGTTTCAGGTTGGTGGCTGTATAGTGGGAGCATTTGATATATTTCAATCCATTCTTGGCATGTTATAAAAGATCCAGATTAAGTGAACAAAATGCAGTCTCTGCTCTTCATTCTAACGGGAGAAGAAAGAAAGAAATACTTGAAAAGGTAAACTGGAATACAAAGAAAGTATATGTCAAGTGTCAAAGGAATCATACAGAAAATAGCCAATTACTAGACACCAACTGTGTATCAGGCATTGTGTTAGGTGCTTTGCATATGTGATTACATTTAATTCTTGCAACAACCTTATTAGGTAGACAGTAACATCAGCACTTTATAGAAGAGAAAACTGAGGCTCCGAGAGATAAAATACCATGCCCAAAGTCACTCAGCTAGTTAGTTCCAGGGCTGGGATTTGAACCAGGAGCTGTCTGTCTCCAAAACCTGTGCTCATTCCACTACATCATGCTTTAGACAGTAAGTGAAAGTTGGACCAGAAACTTTGAACCAATTTAGCCTTTTTACCATCTTGTTTTGGGATAATGGCCTAAAAGAGGGTGCAATTAGAAGAACTAAGGTCACAGAGCAGAAAGAGGTGATTGTCACTGGTTGGGTTCTTCAGAAGATGCTGAAATGGAATTTGAGGTACAAAATGTTTATTGGAGATCAACACTTGTGAAGGGAAAGAGCAAACAAAATCGGGTCCAGGAAAAAGTCCAACTGTGATGCAGGCCCCACAAAGCCATGGCTAACCCAGCAGGGAGCGCTGGAGTAAGTATTCGGAGTGTCCTACTTATGGTTGAACAGTTAGGCCTTTATACTCCTGTGTGACTTAGACACTGGTTATGGGCTACCTTGGGAAAGTGTGACCTCAGTGAGCTGGCTCTCTGGAGCTGAGGTAGGCCCTGGAGAAGCTTACAGTTGGAGTCTGTCTACGGACCCCCTCCTTGCAGCTGGGAAGCAAGGCTTTTCTTGAAGGGGATCTGGACAGTGCAATTCTCTGTCTATCACAGCGATGCCAAGGGCAAACTCTGCCTATGTCCCAGTCCTGCCTATATTCTAGTTTGTGTCCAGTGAGTGTTACTGAAAGTGGTGACTGGGGGCCTATTTGACTGAAATGGGTAAGAGCCTGGGGATGACAAGACCACAGGTGTCATTTCCATGCTGACTGAAATGCTTACGGAAGGATATCTTTCAGTCTGGCCTCATTTCTTTCAAACCAGGTCTCATTTACTCCTCAAAGATGCAATTTAGAAAGTGGGACACATTGTATTGTCAATGAATGAGAGGCATAAACTGTAAAAGAATCAAAAATGTTTATTTGGGGGTCTTAGGAATTGCAATTTGCGAGACACAGACTCGAGTAGAAACTCAAATGTGCTCTGAGGTGAACAAAAGAGGCAAGGATTTATAAAGGCAAAAAGAGAGAAATTCTAGCAGGGTTACAGAGGTTGTTTTGCAAGATTTATGATTGGTGCTGGCAACAGCTGTTACTTCCAGGCTATATGTGATTGGTTGCTAAGGCCATCTCTGAGGCAGAAAGTTCTTGTCTATGGGAGTAAGCATATTTCTTGGAAGAAGGTCAGGATGATAGCAATGAAGCACAGCACAAAAGTTTACATCCACTCGAGTGGAGACGTGCACAAGCCCCGCTTCCCCAATGGCCTCCCAGCTTCATTTGAGGTGCCCTTGATGGGTGTGATTTCATTCTCTAATCGCCTTCCACAGTATCAAGAGACAGAAGCCATGTTTTCCCATCACAGCAGAGAGATCCAGCCAAACCAGGTCACCAGATTTCATTGTTTTTCCGAAGTTAGTGGATTTTTAGGATTGGGTTCTACTAAGGTAATTATGAGATGTTCACAGGCTTTTGGAGGTCAAGAGTTTACTCCTCTCAGAGACTATGTTAATCAGCTTGACTGTGGTAATCATTTCACTATGTATATCAAATCATCATATTATACACTGTAAATATATATATGATTTTTATTTTTAAAAAAAGATGAATATGGGCCAAATGATAAAGCCACTCTTGGTGTGGCTAAGAAAACAAATACACATGATGCAATAAAACATGAATCAGATAAGCCCAAATCTGAATTCTACATTTATCGCTTACTGATTGTGTGACCTTGGGAATGTTTCTTCACCTCCTCTAGTCTGTGTCCTTGTCTATAGAATGGATTAGCTATTGCTGTTGCTGATGTTATTATTATTTTGATTTCCAAACATTTTAACCTCTTGGTTATTCTCTGCCTCCATTCTAGAACTTTTCTGTTAAAATGTGGAATTCAGAGGGCTGGCCCCGTGCCTGAGCGGTTCAATTCGAGCACTCTGCTGCAGGCGGCCCAGTGTTTCGCCGGTTCGAATCCTGTGCACGGACATGGCACTGCTCATCAAACCACGCTGAGGCGGCGTCCCACATGCCACAACTAGAAGGACCCACAACGAAGAATATACAACTATGTACCGGGAGGCTTTGGGGAAAAAAAGGAAAAAAATAAATAAATAAAATTTAAAAAAGGTGGAATTCAGAGATGAATGTGATCTGCTGGGCCTAGGAAGACCAAAGCGGAGGACAGTGAGACTCGGCCTTCCTTGTCCACGACAATATGCATCACAGGTATGTGATGAACACAGGGCAGGTTTGCAGTAGTGTGACTGACAACCACACACACTTTCAGCTCAGTTGTGATGAATACTTGTAGGCCTTTTTCTCATAAACTGCAGTAACTCAGGCTTCCCCATGTCCAACCCTGACTCTCATCCATCAAATGCAATTGAATTAAGCCAAAACGTAGGAGTTTATGTTTGCCTCAGTTAAATTCCACGCTGCTTGAAAAACAGGGGAGATGTTTCTCACCTATCATACATCCCAGCTGTACCAGTTGTTTGTGGTTCACAGATCCATAGAAAGTGGAAAAAACAATTTACTCCTCTCCTTCGGGGACCCTGGCTGACCCCCTGAGTCATTTGCAGAGGCCTTGGTGACCAAAGTGACCCGGAGATGTTTTCTCTCCCATACTGCCTGGCATTTTCCTGTCACAATTAAGAGATCTGCAAGTCTAAACCACACTAACGTGCCCATAGAACAGGGCTGGAGGAGGAGTGTAGACTCTCCTTTCTCACTCAGATATCATGTGTAATCATGTTCCAAGTTGCTTTGCAATGGCCAGGCAGTACTGGAGCAGCCCTTCCTGGCTTTCTAAGATGTTGGAGTAATTTTGAATGGGAGGCCAAGCCAGTGCAGCTTAGTGGGGATATTTGCAAGCAAGCAGAAATCACCTATAAAAGAATCCTCCCAAAAAGGCATTGGATTTTTTTTTAATTTCCCCCCCTTTCCTGGCCAGAATGTGTCATTCTACTTCATAGGCCACATCATGCTTCTGGGCTTGCCAGGTGAGCATGAGAGGCCATGATCCACCCCCTCTAGACTCCCAAGCGTCAAGCCACATGGTGACCACAGCTGGGAGAGGAGGGGAGCTGGCTTCTGGCAGGTTTCCACGTCAGCTCTACTGGAGTGATAATTGGAGGGGCTGTCATTAGGTACCTCTTAATGGCTTTCTTAAATTGTGCTGACTTAAATTTATTTAGTTCCAGGGGTTCTCTGAGCAGTCATAACAGTATTTCAAATAGCAATTTCTATAAATTAGAAATGCCATTTTTCTTCAGCCCAAGAATTTCAATGAACCAATTATTCAAAACCAAATTCAATCAAGTGCTTTTTTGTCTCTTCGGCAAGTGTGTATTCCCTGGGCCTGCAAAGAAACATGATTTGCCATTGAATTGGCTGAACTGAGCTGATATATGGGGCTGTCAGAATTTATTGCTAATTTGGCTGTTAAGATTTGCAAGGACTTGACAGTACTGGTGCCTTACATAATGATATTTAATGTCTGGTCTTGGGTTTGAACTTCAGTTTTCCCAGGTGTTGATAAACACATGACTTTGCTCTGCTTTTGCAATATATATTCTCAACTTAGTTGATGTCCTAGTTGAGAGGAACTCAGGATGCTATATAATGCTGCCTACCAACCCATTTGCTGCTAATTTTGTTTCTCTAGATCTTCCTTCACAAGATCAGGTGATAGAGAAGGGAGAGCGGTAGAGAAGAATAAAGAGAATGCTATATATCTAATTAGGATAGGGTGGGGGGCTTCTGGGTCTGTGTTTATTCTCCCAACAATTTGATTTCATTTACCTTTTGGGTATCTGGAGATAAAGTTCATAAAATAGAGAATCATGAGAGTGTTTTTAGGAGTCATGGTAAGATTTCACCATAGATGGCTATCTCTCCCACACAGAGGAGAGTAACATCTCTATCTCAGCCTTTGGAAAGCAGACACGAAGCCTGATGGCTGCCGTGGCCCTCCATCTGTGTCCGGGGTCGGAATTGTTCAGGTAGGATTGTAGCTGAACTCTGGGCAGCTGTTTGGTACTTTTACATCAGTTTCTTTCTTTGTGAGATAAGTTAGAAATTGCTGAAACCCAAAGACCTTAACATTTGAAGGCCATCATAAGAATATTTGAGAAGGCAGATTTTAGGAAGATCTGCTAAGCTGAATGTTGTGGTTTCTTGGCTGCCTGACTCTGCAAAGACCCGGCAACTAGTTTTAGGGAGCTTCTGATGTCTAAAGCACATATATATACACACAGAGTTTATATATGGGACATATAAAAATCAGGACCAAAGGATGGAGAAGAAGCAAAATTCTAACCATTAGAGTTAATATAACTGCTAAACATAACATGTGGCTAAGAGCTTCCTGGTTGCCAGAACAAAAATGGAAACACTGAAAATTATACAGTTCTCTTTTTTAATCAGTTTCCTTCTGGTGGCAAAAAAGAGATAGATGTTTATTTTACCTCAGACAATAGAGAGAACACCTCAGGTGTTAGAATATTCCAGAAGGTAAGGAAAAAGCCAAAACCCTCTCAGTAACCATATAGCCATGCCTCACTCAGTGCACAAATGTTCATAATAGTGCAGTGGTTTTAGTGACCCAAGGACAAACGTTAAGTCAGCTGCCTTCATGACTCACATTTTTTCTGTTCCAGTTTATTTGCACTCACTTAATGAGCTGATTGCCAGTTCTCTCTGTATATCTTGCATTCCAGTTCCTGAGAAGAGATAAACCGATTTGACTGATGGATCACTGGCAATATGGAGCATTTCTGTTGGGCAGTTTTCAAGCCAAGTCATGTTAGAGGTCACGTCCCAGCATATAGAATGCCATTTCCACCAACTATAGCTAATTTGGTCTGCGAACAACGGGAAAAGCATGCCAACCTCTGTGTAAGCTTCTTCCTGTAATAGTTTTCTCAAAAGAGGGCAGTTATAACTGCCAGAAACTTTGAGGCTTCGTGACCCTTTGGTACACTCTTCTTTATCAGAAAGGAAGAGGTCGGTGTTGCCTCTCTGCTCTATTCCCCCTTCCCCTGCAGAGCAGACACGCCATCCATTCCTGGGAGATGGTAAGAGTAGGGTGCAATTGCTCCATTTCATCCAGCTCATTCAGGGCACCAAGAGAGAGAATGCACATCCTTTTCTAGTCCTGGGTTCCCGAGATTTCTTTTCAAGCAGCACTGCTAATAAGTAGAACGAGTGGGTGAGAGAATCCGAACAAGAAATTACATTATTTTTTGCAGCAATGACTTGACCAGCATTCAGTGAGAGAAATAACAGGCCTACGGGATCTAGAAATCCGTAGGTGGTCTAAGCCCAAGTTAACTCTTATTTATAACTAAATTCTCCTTCCTGGCGTATTTTTTGTTTTGTTTTGTTTATCTCTCAAGTCCTCTCTAGATCTTTTCTCAAGATGAGATACTAGAGCACTTGTGGCTCCGCTTCTAATTACTGTTTGCTTCATGTTGTGAACTGAATGTTTGTGTCCCCCGAAAATTCCTATGTTGGAACTCTACCCTTCAGTGTGGTGGTATAAGGAGGTGGGGCTTTAGGGAAGTAGCTTTAGGATTAGATGAGGTCATGAAGGTGGAGCCCGTAGGAATGAGATTAATACCCTTCTAGGAGTCATGAGAGAGCTTGCCTCGTCTCTCTGCTCACTGCTGTGTAAAGATACAAATAGAAGTCGGCATTCTGCAAGCTGGAAGAGGGTTCTCACAAGAACCCGACCATGCTGGCAGCCTGATCTTGGCCTTCCAGCCTCCAGAACTGTGAGAAATAAATATCTGCTGTTTACAAGCCAAGCAGTCTATGGTACTCTGTTATAGCAGCCGGAACTGACTAGGACAGTTCATTTGCATGCTGATTTTCTCTTTTTAATGCTGGGACAAGCAGAAGTGAAGTCTCCGTAGTGAAATATTTAGCAAGAAACACATTTCCACTTGTTCAGCTTCCTATTATGTTCTTGGTTCCTCCTTACACTTTAAGTCAAAAGAATGCAAACCATTCCAAGGTTCCTCTTGATTTTTCTTACTGTATTATTTCTCCTTTTCACCATGATTTCTAACTATGACCTGAATTACCAACTTTGATATCTTTCCCTTTCTTTTAATAATTAGTTCAATGTAAGTGCCATTCGATATGTAACACTTTTACTGGAGAAACAAAGCTTTTCCTACTATCAACTTTGAAAATAAGATTCTGATATGGACTCTTATATGTAGTACAATTGATGAACAAATGGTGGTGAGTTGTAGCAAAACTAACAGTTTGGCTTTGTCAACACCCAGTACTGTTGGGCAGGGTGTTGAGGAGTCACACATGAGACACTCAAGAGTGGAAGTATAAGAATTTCACATTTTACCCTGCTTTTCTTTGTCTTGCATTTCCTGCCTGTGACAGATTACCCCAATATTTGTCCTTTTGTTGTTGTTGTTCAGGATAGTTTCTCATGATGGGAAATGTCAAGTCAAATAGCATGACAGGACTTGCTGAATGATTGAGTCAACTCTTGACCACCAGTGGCATTGTCAGCCATGGCTGCTGAATTAATGAGGAAAATTAAAACTCATTTTTCAAAGGTCAAGAGAGGCTCACTTTCGTGATTTGACTTCATATGATTGATGACCATTTTTCTACCCTTCATTTTAGCCTCTTTGATATTGAAAACTACCTGCAACAGAGCACCATTTAAGATCAATGACCAGTGTCAGAAAGGAAGAAACACGGTTCAGATTTGAGAGGCAGCACCTTAGAAAGAATTGGATGTCAAACAATCTGTGTTGGAATCCTAGCTGCATGACCTTAGGCATATCATTGAACCTTTTAAAGGCTCCTCTTGTGTTTTTGTTAACCTGTAAAAGTCAGGTCATAATCCTGCTTTATTTCAATGATCAAATAACGTGATCGACGTGAAGGTTTTCAATCCTATACAACAATTGACTTAGTTTTTGTTTGCTTGTTTTGTTTTCCTTAACGATCTCAGTCATTGCTATATTGACTCTGCCTTTGACAGGAGAGTGCTGTTAAGGGATATTTCATAGGAAATATACTTCCAAGCAAAAGGCAAGAAAATTTTCTTTTAAATAAGAAGATTCATTATATGCCAGAAAGATTGACCAGAATTCTCAAGAGATGTGCATCTACTTGTTATGTGGGTGTATTAGTTATCTCTTACTACATAACAAATTACTCTCAAACTCAGCATCTTGAAACAACGAATATTTATCATCTCAGTTTCTCTGAGTCAGGCATTCTGCTTCATTGGATGGCTCTGGCTCGGCATCTCTCATTAGGTTGTAGTCAAGATGTCACGTGGGGTGACAGTCATCTAGAGGCTTCGGCGTGGCTAGTGGCAGGCGGCCTCTTTTCCCTGTGGCCTGTTTTCTAGAGGCCTCAGTTTTCCACCACATGGGCCTATCCATAGGGTTGCTTGAGTGTCTTCAGAAAGTGGTAGCTGGCTTCCTCCAGAGAGAGTGACCCAAAAGACATAGGAAGGAAGAAGTCACAATGCATTTTATGATCTTGTCTCTGAGATTACACACTGCTACTTTCACTAGAGCTGCCAGACACAATGCAGAATTCCCAGTTAAATTTGACTTTCAGATAAACAAGAAATACGTTTTTTAGCATAAGTATGTCCCATGCGATATTTGGAATATACTTATACTAAAAAAAAATGTTCATTGTTTGTTCCAAATTCAAATTTAAATGGCATCCTATTTTTTTCCCCTAGTTCTTGGTGGTTTTGTTTTAGAAAACAAATGGAATCAAACAGGTTAAAGCCATTGCTTCTTTATTCTGAGTATTTCTATCCTCTACTTGAAAATACATACAATCAAATTTGTCTTCATTTATTCTGTTAATAAGGTAATAAGCAAAAAAGGATCACTGGTTGCTTCAAAAGAACCATTTAGAGCCCAAATTCGGGAATCTTAGTTGTGTTTCCATTTTTTTTGCCCCCCTTGCCTCACTTGCTGTGTCTTGCTCTGTCTCGTCTACACAGATTTCAAGTCAGTAGTCATCAATCTGAAGAATTCCTTCTGCTGTGGCCACCTGCCAGTTTATTTCTCCGCAGCAAGCAAGCTGGGGCTGTGCCTGAATCCAAACCGGGCCACTGAGCACTCATTCTACAGCTGTGTTATTGGAGGAAGGGGAGTTAGAAGGGCACTGACCCCAAAAGTTCTCGAGACTTCTCACTTATCATCAGGGAGGGGGAAGAAGGGAAGATTTTTCTCTGCTATTTACTTGCTTGCTCTATTTTTTGCCTCCTGAAAAGGTTTTTCATAGGAGGGGCTCATGTCTCATCAGTCATATAGCCCATAAACCTTTCCCAAAAGAGTGAGCCGAGAGAAAAATGTAACTCAAGATTTGATTTCACAAAGTCTCTATGCTCCCTAGACCTCAAACGGGGATTCACTGAATGAAGAGAATTTGTTTTTCCATTGTTTTCTTCTTGAGATACAGAAGAGATGGTTTTGAAAGTCAACTACTTCTTTTACTGCCTTTGATGCTTTCTCAAAGTCTGATAAAGTGCTTGATGGAAGCAAGTCTCTTGTGGGGCTTTTCTAATGTTCCAGGGTAGTTTCCGATTGATAGAATATAGAGAAAGATTTCAAAGTTAGATGGAGTAAAAGCCAGCAGAAATCACCAATTATAGACACCAAAAACCAAAAAAAACTATTAAAAATTTTAAATGGCACAGCTGATATAAGTGTGTGTATAGTATGTATATTCTGGCTCTGTGACTGTGACTTTGGGCAATATGCATATATATATGTATATATATATATACATATATGTATATATAGTCCACTTTTCATGATGGGTGACATAAAAACAATATCAGAAAGAATTACTTTTATAATACAATTCAGAATTGCAATTTTAATGCTACACAAAAATTTTACAATAATTTAGATCGTGGCATGATAATGATTATACATATTTGATAAGTATATTTTTAGTTATCATAATAGTAATGAAGATTATATGAAAGTTATTAAACAATTATGAAATCGTATTTAACTTTCTCAAATATCTGGGCTGTTTCATTTAACTTCCTTCAGAATGATTTGTTCTTATCCTTTACCTTAATTTCTGAGGGAATTCAAGAAGACACCCATGTTTTTAGAGCTTAAAATGATCATTCTGCCCCCTTTCATTCCAATACATCCTGTTTTTATTTGCTAAATCTGGCACTCTAACTTCCTCTTGGCTCTATTTGTTAGAAATAGACACTTAGTCCATCCTTCACTCAAGGGGAGGGGAATTAAGTTTCACCTCTTGGAGCAAGAAGTATCGAATAACTGGGGACATATTTTTACAATCACCATGATGGTATAGTGGAAAAAACATGGACTTTTAAAGCCAAGAGACATTGCGTTCGAATCCTCTCTCGTCCAATCATTAGTTGTGTCACCTTAGGCAAGTCACTGTTCCTCTCTGAGCCTCTGTTTCCTTATGTGTAAATTGGGAATAGTGATACCTTCCTGCTAAAGGGCTGCGCAAAACCCATTCCCAACCTCCTTCTCCCCTGCTAGATTCCACTGCAGAGGCTAAAAAGTTTAGTAGTCACATTCTCAGCTTTCTTTACAACTAGGGATGGCAGTGTGCCCTGGTTCCGGCTCACGGAAGAGAATAGAAATGTGCTGAGATGGGGGCTTCTGAGGGAAAACATTCACTGTCCTTATAGAAAGGAACAGACTTCTGTTGGCACCAGCATTTCATTGGCAGAGTGTACATCGCATCCCAGTGCGCTGGTGGAAAGGGAAGTTAAGAAAGGTGTGCATGTGTGTATGACATTGTGATTTACAATCGGAAATATATATTTGGTCTTGGTCAGGTTTCTGGCAGAGATCCTGAAAACTCCTGAGATTTCCTGAGTGATGAGAGCAATAAAGGTGTCTTTTGTTATGTTAATGAGGTGACTTTTGGAAAGCCCCTAGGTAACCTAAGGATGGGGGCTGGTTGCCTGGAGAGCCAACCTTATGATCAGAGGGTTGGAACTTTCAGTCCAGGGTGTGTGTGTGTGTGTGTGTGTGTGTGTCCCAACTTCTGGGGAGGGAACAGGGTGAGAGAGCTTCCGAGTTTGTGAACACATGGAGATTCAGGGAGAGTGACATGCCTGGAGAGGGCATGGAAGCTGCGGTCCCTTTCCCCATATCTTGCCCTATGCATCTCTTCCATTTGTCTGCCCCTGAGTTATATCCTTTTGTAATAAACTGGTAACCTAGTACGTGAAATGTTTCTCTGAGTTTTGTGAGCCACTCTAGCAAATTAATTGAACCCAAGGAGGGCATTATTGGAACCTCTAATTTATAGCCCCTGGGTCAGAAGTACAGGTGACAACCTGGACTTGCAGTTGGCATTTTAAGTTTGGTGGGGTGGGGGGTAACAGTCTTGTGGGCCTGAGCCCTCAGCCTATGGGATCTGATGCTATCGCCAGGTACACAGTGTCAGTATTGAGTTGAATTGTAGGACACCCAGCTGGTGTCTGAGAATTTTTTGGTGTGGGGGAAAAAAACCACACAGCAGAAATGGGTGCAGAATTGCTGGTATAAAATTAATTTATGTTTTTAGACTTTAGAGACACCCTGTAGTTAAATGTCAGACAATGTAAAGAAAGAGTAAGAACAGTCAAAATGTAGAGATAATTAATACCTGAAGAAAAAGCAGTTCTCTTTAAACAGCATACTGGGGTGATTGTACATTTTTGCCAAATTAGCCAATGTGAATAGTTTGTGTTGATTACAAAAATGAAGTCAGGGTGGAGGCGGTCTAGCATAGTAGTTAAGAGGATAGCCTCTATAGTTCCCATTCCGGCTATGTGAATTTGGGTAACTTACTTATCTCTTAGGGCCTTGATTTCCTTATCTATAAAATGGGGCTAATAATAGTATCTATCTTAAAGAGGTTTTCTTTTCTTAGGATCTAGTAAATTTTCTATATAGTAAGAGCTCAAAAATTTTAGTTATAATTATTCAGGAGTGACTGAAATATAGAAGTGGGCAAGAGTTGTTCCCAATGGAGGAGAAGTGTGTCCTTGAACAAGTTAATCGAAAAGAACCTTTGGCTCTTACGTGTTCAGGTTTGATGTGCTATACACGTGAAGAATCTAATTGGTTTGTCTTTTATGAGGCACTGGCAGGTCATCATCAGATTCTATCCCATAGGCTATATAGCCTACATATGGTAAGTCATTAGAGGTCCAGTGATGGAGTGAACCACATGTTACAAAACTTGGGTTTGAGTCTGTCTCAGTCAGCTATTCCCATAATAATGCTACATGACAAACCACCCCAAAGTGGATGGTAATAAGCATTTATTTCTGACTCATACACATCTGGGTTAGCTGGGCTTGGGTGGATTCAGATCTGCTCCATGAATTGCTTTTTTTCCTTGGATCAGCAACTAGTTACCCAAGACGTGTTCTTTTCATGGCAAAAGATGGGAGCACAAGAGGACAAACCCAACTGTGCAAGTACGTTTGAAACCATTGCTTCTCTCATGTCTGCTAACACTCCATTGGCTAAAACAAGTCATGTGGCCAAGCCCAAAGTCAAAGGGCAGAGGCATTCACTCTACCCACTAAGAGACCATAGCAAGGGTGAGGATGTACAATACAACTACACAGAAGACTTGAGATCAATGCGTGCATCTACCACAGAGTCATATAGCTCTGAGGTTTTGGCTATGTATTCATGGGTAAGTCATTATACCTTTCTGGGCTTTAGTTTCTTTATTTGTAAAGTGAGGAGGTTGAATTAGATCAGCAGTTCTCAGACCTGATATATATTAAGATCACCTGGGGGAAGCTTTTAAAAAACTCCAGTTACCTGGGCCCCATCCAAGGCCAACTACAACAGAATCCCTCAGGGTAAGGTTCAACCATTGGTATGTTCATAAAGCTTTCTAGATGATTCTAACATACAGCCTGGATTGGGAACCACTGTGTTAGACAGTTTCTAATGTTTCTTTTATTCTAAAACTAGTTTAGGCTCTAATAGGACTGGTTGGTTGGCCATGATGACTTGTGCAAGATTGACATGTTGATTGGTAAGGTAAGAAAGTTTGTGTCCTTCAATAATTGCTGAGTTTTCCCCCAAATAACAGCAACTATATTGTTTTTCTGTTCTTTTGCTCAAAGACATTCCTGCATTCTCCCAAATGTCTTCTTCTGCTCTTCTCTTCCACCTATTGCAGTTGCTGGAAAAGTTTTCTGAAATAAATGAGAACTCTGGCTCCTCTTCTGTATGATTTATTTTCCAGGTCTTGCCTAAATTGTACTTCAAATGCTACTTGCCTCCTTTGCCATTTATAACTAGTAAGTGTCACCCAACTTCCCACCAATGTTGGCAGTGATGATAAGCACACCACATGCTGCCACTCTTTCCCCACCTACCCCAGCATCAGTCTGTGGAATGAGATTAACATTTCCATAAGAGCAACTCTAAGACCTACTGAAAAGGGCTCTGGGATGAAATGCAACATAAATATTATCTGTGCATCTCAGCGATGCTGTAGAAGAGATCCTTGCATTGGGTGGGAGGGGGAAGTAGTGACTGAGAAATTCTCAGTCCCTGCAAGGACTCCATGAATGTTTTGGGAGATTTATCGTAATTCACCATGATCATATTTTATGATTTTTTTATTGGCTCCTTCTGGCAAATTGCTTAATTTTTCTTCCTCACTAACAAGAATTATAATTTGGGATATATAAATGAAAGAAAAAGTCACAAATAGCCTTGAGGTCACTGAGAAATTAGTTTGATAAGAATTTTCTGTTGTTCCTTTTCCTCCTCTTCCTCGTCTTTCATCATTGTACTATTTATTTAAAACCATTATGTTTCATCAATTCTAAGGTGCATTTTTTTCCCCAGAATTTTATCTCTGTGCATTAGGAACGTGTCTCAGGGTTGGAGTCTTACAATTATTTGGCAGAAATTTTTTTCTCTCTTGGAGGCTCATGCAATCAATAATAGTGCCACTTACAATGGATGACTTCTTTGAGGCAATGAAATACGGCATTGTCTAGGCTTTGTGCTGTCTATTGCATATATTTTCTCATTTAATCCTTACAATAATCCATTGATTATTAATTAATCAGTGCATTTTTCTTACCAACAAATATTTATTGAGCTAATATAATTAATAATAATAGTTAACATATATTGAGCAGCATTGTGGAAGTCCTTCAGAAATACTCTCTACATGTAGTGCTTAGGATGACCCTGGAGGTAGATATTGATATTATTCGCATTGAATAGACCTACAAAAGTGGCAGTCAGAGGTTAAGAAACTTGCCAAAGTCATAGAGTTGGTAGGAGGCAAGGCATGATTCAAATCCAGGTCACTCTGCCTTCAAAGCCCACGCTATTAACCACTATCCTACATTGCCTCAAATGTTTATTATTATTATAATTAACATTGGTGAAGTACTTTACTACTTACAATAGGCTTTCACAAATACCTAATTTAATCCTAGCCTAATGACTTGGCAAACGCAAATTCTTTTATATATCTTGCATTTAAAGATGTAAAACACTGTCAAAATACTTTCTTAAAAACCTACTTTAAAAGAATTAGCAAATCAAAAACACACCTCGGAAAGCTAAAAAGCTGGAACTGTTTCATTTCGTTAAGGCCAAGTAAAGAAAAGTTGGATCAGAGTTCATGCTAGTTACTTTCCGAAAGACAATTGTCCACTTGATCATGGAAAAGCTAACTGTTGGAATGTGTGAGTCTTTACTCTGAGATCTAATTCTGCATTTCTAACTAATTAAGGAAAATATCATCCAAACCAAATGGATTTTAAAAACAGTGAGTAATAACAGTTTGTAAAATGGATCATGGATTTGGTATATATGATAAATGAACTCAGGCCAATGACTCTTCCATGTACCTTCAATTTTATAGGGAACGAACTGAAAATTTGGGATATTAATGTATTTGAGTTAAGTCTATTTTCTTGTTATTCTGGTGATTTATGACCAACAAAGAAATCCCAAGAAAAGGTACTTTCTCTGAATGAACAGGAGAATTATAGTTAGATTGACGTTGCTTTCAAATAATTCTATTCCTTTCATCTATTAAATAACCTGGAAATATCACAAAGCTGCAGAATCATAGGATTCTAGAGATATAAGGGCCCCCAGGAGGTTGAATGTTTCCCACTTACACAGGTAGAAGCATGAGCTTTCTAAGACACACATCAGTTATTCACTTCATTTCTTCTTTCCTGGATGGTTTCTGTAATATCAATTTATTCTTCTCTTGTAGGTCTTCATAGGTACCTGACCTGGGTTTATGGCTTTTGGAAACTCTTATTTTCTTGGACTGCTACCTTCAAATCTCCTTCTGACCACTGTGAGCACAAATGTGATATCTAGCTTTGACAAAGGGCTAGAAATTTTGCTATTTTGAAAACTGGGTATCTTTCCCCAAAGTACCTGCTGTTTTATATGAGAGATGAATTATGTTTGGCTCTGGATGATTGCTTTTAATCAAAGATGTCCAGGGTGAATGAAGAATTTACCAACTACTTAAAGGGTTAGTAATGAAGATAAGTAAATGTTTTCCTTTTATCCAACCCCAAACTCTTGCTTCTTCCTATCCTCAGTCTTTGTGGGATAAAAACAGATCCCCACAAAATGCTTTTATAGCCCAAAAGACAGGCAGTAATTCTTTTATCTTTAGTTTATAGAATACAAACATTTCATTAGAGTCCATTGTAAAATATTTTTTCTTTTTTTTAATAACTCAACATATTTGTCACAGAATTATAATAGATTTTGGACTGGAATATAACTCAGAGATCATCCATTCCAATTCTCTTAGTTGCTAATGAGAAATTTTGTTATTGGAGTGATTAAATGCCTTACCCAAGGGCATATAGCCAATTAGTGGCAGATATAAAGCTAGAACCCTGGTCTCCTGACTCCCAGCTTAATTTCCCTCCCCAAAATCTTTCAGTTAATATTGGCAATGTCAGGGAGGGAGAAATTCCCTGCTTTACTCCTCTTGAGTTCTGATGGCTAGACTAATAATAAAATTGACACAGGACCATATTAACAGGAGAAAAAAACAATTTAATACATGTGCACGAGATGTCATATTAATGATGCTCAGAGAGTGAACATAGACACTTTATGTATATTTTTACACAAAGAAACATTAATTTGTGAGGAAATGGCAGGACAAAGAAACTTAGGTTTGGGGCATGTAACTGGTGAGGAATTTAAGCAGAGTTTAGGCTTGAGGTAGTAAATTAGTAAAAATAACAAGGTTTCTTTCTACAGACTTCTCAGCCCTGTATTTCCCATCTCTGGCGATAAAGATGTCTCTATTTGCTGGTGCAGGTACTTTTCACGTGGGAGAATTATTTTCTGCTTTCAGGGGAAGCAGAGAGAGGAGGGTCAAAACTTTGTCAAAACAAGTAATTTTAATTTAAAATAATTAATATTCCATTGTGAGATATTTTGGGCTGGCCTGCCATGGGCCCCAATAGTAACTTCTTGCAAATGAGAACAATGTCCATGAAACTCTTTTCTTGGGAAAATAGCAAAAGATCCTGACCTGGTTGAAAAAGAGATTTCTCTTTAAGAGAAGGCTTCAAAAATGACCTTTGAGGGCATTTTCCATATTTCTGATTAGTGGGTGCAATAACCTTTAGCTGAAGAAAAGGGCACCCAAAGAGCAGAGCAATAATAGAGGAATTACCTTGGCAATTACCGTTACAATTACAAGTCCACCTTTGAAAATAGATGGAGAAATCAGTAATGAAAAGAGTCAGCATCACAGCCTACGAGAAGAACAGAAATGTCAATATCAACCATCTAAGCCACTCCACGGACTTCTCTGGTTGAAGTGTAATTGAAACCAAACAAACAGTGCCTTTTTTCCCACTGTAGTAAATGGCATTTTCTACGCAGCTACATGCTATTAAACCTGAAGAATTACTTGGTATCTTTTCATTACTATGAACCATAGACTCATCATCTCTAAAATGGAAGTAATATAACCAACAAGCCTACTTCATATGATAAACATAAGTTGAATAAATGATCAGACTGAGAAACCATCATGGCTTGGAGTGAAATGTTTGTGCTCTGTTGGGGCCTTCTCTTAATGAGAGTAGCTTTTATTTGCATTTCTTTAAACTGTTTTATTTAAGTGTTGACCCCAGCCTCCCAGGTCTCTGTAGATTATGAAGGAAGACAGGAGTATGTTACCTGGGATAAGAAAAGGCTTCAAGTTACCTTTATTTAACCTATTCAGCTTAGGATAGCCAAGTGAGAGAAATTACCAGATGTACCCAAGAGTATGCCTTCGACAGTTCCCAAAACACAGCCTTTGCTCTGCCTGTGATGGCATTGTATGCAGAGCCCATCTTAGTGTAGCAGAACACCGACTGGACCCAGTCAACCCTTTATTTGGGCAGGTGAAATTTGCTTTAGCTTCCTTTATCTCACCTAAGAATGCAATGAGAAAAAAATTTGACTTTTTCTGGAACATTCATTTTCTAGATACCCACGTCTCTAATTTTCTAATTTTTTCCAGAATTAAGAATGTTGGGTTTGGATGACACCGAGTATCAGCAGTAAAAAGATCTTCACAACTCTGCTCTCTGTCAATTCACACTCACATTTGAGACCATGACAGTTTTCTTGCAATGCTGCTTCTCTTTTTCCTCCTTGGAAGAGAAAAGCAATGCCTTTTAACAGTAGGTTACCCAATTAGGGATATCCTGAGAATAAATTAAACCATTACATGTTGAGATAATCCTCTGAACAGAGATGCTCTGAGACTGTAGCTAACATTCAGAGTTTTAATACACAGACACAGAGTCCAAACTCCCTCACTCTCCTGTGCCAGGCTGGCCCTAAGGTTTCCGAAGATGCAAAGATTTTGCTCTCAGTTCTCTCAGTGGTTCAGCTGTTGGGCCAAGTGAACACCACTTCTCAACTCTGTGCCAGGCCTTTTCTACTTCTAAAGTAGATATTATCATCTTTGACATCTTAACCAGAGCTTCTAAGCAGCTTTCAACCTCCAATTTAGAATAGGAGTTTACCTGGACAGGTGATTTAAAAAAATCATATCAAAAATGTTTATACTTGAGTAGGACCTTTTTAGAAATAAATGCATCCCCTCATCCATCAACATAAAATTAAGCTAAGATTTTGAGAAATACGCATTCCTCAAACCTGAAGTAGTCTTCATGAACCAGCTATTAAGGCATCAGCCCAGCTCTACTGCTTGACTTCAAATTTCTATGTTCCAGTTTTCCCTTCTGGGGAGAGGGCCAGAGATTTTGTAAGAATAATGAAGCCACCACTGGATTTAGATAATCCCCTGGGCCAAAAAATGCCCTGTGAACTCAAAATAACGTTAGTCATTCTGTGGATTTTGTGTGTTGCTGTGCGTGTATTTATGCATGAGCATTTTTAGCTCTGTTTCCCTGGACACTCCTTCATCAAATTAGATTGTTTTCATGTGTTTTCTTTTAATACCCCCTTAACCACATCAAGACGCTTGATTGATGTTAGGGCTTTGAGACTTTGAGAATGAGCTATGCTACCTGGTATAAGTAGGGGTCCCAGCTCAATCTAAGAATTTCTGAAATTGCCTAAAGCTGTAATCAGAGCAAGGGAGCAAGTGTCAGAGCATTTCTGTCTGTAACGGAAATAACCAGAGAAACGCAAAAAATCTTTCTCTAGTCCATTCTAACCAATTCTATTTTGGATTCCAAGGCAACTGTCAATTTAATACCAGGGCCTCTTTAAGCAAAAGTTTTGACTTGCGATGAATTTAACAGGCTGCAGGCTATTAAGTGTCTGACTCTCTTTATAACAACTCCTCTCCGCTTTGTTTAAAGAATTGAAAATAGAAATCACATAGTCTAAAATTCTTGATTCTTTTGTCTCCCTACCCTCACCCTTCTAACCTACGGGGAGAAATAGTGCTTCAGGAAGAATGTCTTAATTTTGGTTTTCCTAGAAGCAGAACTTGAGAAAAGAAGTTGAGTGAAAGTAGTTTATTTGGGAGGTGATGCCAGGAAATACCAGTCCAGGCGTGAGGAAATGAAATAAGGAAGGAACCAATAAAGGATGTGTGATCAAACAAATCATCGCTGTGGATAACTGGAGCTTATTCCCACTGGGAAAATCTGAGGACTGGTATAGAATTCACATCTCCAAGCTATCTCAAGGGAGGGGTGAGAGAACTGCCGTGTTTATATAACAACTCCAGCAACTGCCATTTTGGTTGAGATCTGCTAGTGGGAAGGGTGTGCAACTTACTGGCAATAAATCCTTGCTGATATCGCTTAAGTCATCTGAACTTTATTTGCTCGTGTGCAAGGTGGAAATGAATCTAGCTTCACAAGATTGTGGGAAGAATTCCATGCACTAGCATATTAAAGTGCTTTGTAAATTACAAAGTTACTATACAAATATTACTTATTATTGATACTGATAAACACATGCTCCATTCCCCTGGGGAGCATTAGGTCTTATGAAGAAGTTAAGACAATACCTAAGGCATAGGTAAGTATCACAGACAGTTTATGATAAATGCCGTTAGAGAAGAGCAATCGGCTCTGATAGCACAACGGATTAGGAACACAGGCTTTGGAGTTCCAACCTTGGCTCTGCCGCTTATTGTGTGACCTTGGACAATTCACTTATCCTCTCTGAGTTTTCTCATCTATAAAATGGGAAAGACAGAATAGTTCATGGAATTGTTACAAACATTAAATTAGATAATGCATGTAAAGGGCTTAGTACTTATTAAATGGTGGTATTACTATCATTACCATCATTATTGTTATTTCTGCTACTACTCCTACATGGGACTCAAAGGAGAGAGATAACAACTAATTTGGAATGTGATAGGTGCCAGGAAGAGTGTCGATAAATGAGATAGTAGACATGAAAGCCCTTAGTAAACTTCTTTTGACCATCAATTATTTATTTATTTATTTATTATTGAGGTATAATCAACATATTAGTTTCAGGTGTACAACGTAATGATTTGATATTTGTATATATTGCAAAATGATCACCATAATAAGTCCAGTTAACATCCATCACCATACATAGTTACAAATTGTCAATTTTAAGGAATAATTATTCATGAATAAGGTTACATGACTTGGGCTTTACAGTGGGTGGAATTATGCCAGACAGAGATGAGAGAGGAAAGGCACTCAATGCAAGAAACACCATTTGGAAATGAGTACACATAGGGATGTTTGCAGGTCTTGCAAACAGTAAGCAGCATAGTTGGGTAAGAGCATGAGGAATCCTCAGAAGAGGAGAAGCGCTAAGTCGGGGATGGATTCAGAACATAGAAGACCTTGAGGGCCAAAGTAAAGAGCTGGATACCCTGTGGGAATTTTGAATACATGAGTGACTTAGAATCATTCATTGCTTGTTTGTGCTCTTGAGCCTTTGTCACTCACATGTGGCCTCTTTGGTCCTGAATCCAGAGCCGCTATTGTCTTGTTCAACTTTAATTTCCTTTTCCTTACTCTGTCCTTATGATCCTCTTTCCATTCACCCATATCGTATTCATCTCTTTTTCATCTTTGCTTCTGCTGTCCTCCTCACACGGAGTCCCCTTTCCTTCTCCTTTCTCCTTAATCAAGTCCATTCCAGCTGGTCATGCATTTTCCAACCTGCCCTTAGTGATCCCTTCTGTCTCAGCATCTTTAATACTTTTTGTTTCCACCACCAGTTGACCCATGTCCCAACAAATGTAAAGCCTTTGAATGCATAGAATGTACTTTCTACTTTAAGAGACATTACTACATACACACATTACTCCGTACACAGAGAGTGCTCAGCAAATACCTGGCTGATGAGACAGGCAGCCTTATCTTCCCAAGGGTCTCAGTTTGTATCCATCAGGTCAATGGTGTCTTTCTCTAATTTGCCTAGTCATGGTTGGTGGAGTAAAATATGACAGGCCTGTCTTGGTCCCTTCTCAAGAGGGTCTGATGATGTTTACATTAAGTGGCTGCTCTGTGAAATGGGAACTATGAGGCTTCAGGTAGGAGTTTGGGAAGAAAAACTGATTTATTCTATGATATTTCAGATATAATTGACCTGTATGCTATTAAATTTCACCTGGATTCACTTCTAGCTCTGAGCCAGAAGTCAAGAGACTCGATTTTAGTTCCAGCTTTCCCCTTAATTAGCTGTGTGACTTTAGGAAAGTCTTTCCTCTCTCTATTAATAACAGCTGTTGTTTACTGGACACTGTTAGGTACATAGCTAGATACTGTACATCCGTTGTTTCACTTAACCCTCACATCAACCCTGTGAGGTGGAATCATGACTATTTCTATTTTAAGATTAGTAAAATGAGGCTCAAGTCAGTGAAGTAACTTACCCAGAGTCACAGAGCTAATAAGTGACAGAATCAGACCTCATAGCCGGGACTGTCTGATTCCAGAGCTTATAAGCCTAACCATGATCCTTTACTTCAGTTTCTTTAAGTCTCAGCATCTTTGGTCTTAAATGAGGAGATGAGATTGGGATCTCTAGGATGTTTTCCAAGTTGGTGACTCTTCTCTAAGAACACTTGTTAGTTCAGGCATGAAATTGATATCTGTAATTTGTAACCTAGCCACAGTCAACTCGGCTTCTAGGTAATACTACTCCAATTTCCCTAAGTAAACTCTCTCACCTCCACTCTTATCTGGCAGAGTTGTGTGTGTGTGTATGTGGCAGGGGCTGACCTCCTGCAGGTTTGGGCATGTGACCCAGGACCAAACCGGTCTCACATTTCAACCTTGGGCCGCAGTGCTTGGTTCAGGTTTGGTCATGTGACAATTCAGGCTAGTAATAATCAAGCTCAGGACTTTTATTCTGACTTTTAGGGGAAAAGATGTCCTCACTTGCATTGTAATTGAACCAGGAAGGTTGTAGACAGTCACCCATGTTGCTACCTGTAGAATCTGGGAATTAGCCAACTCATGGCAGAGCAGAGCATGAAGAGTAAAGGACTGAGTCCTGGTCACATTGTGTTATCCCCTGAATTCACCCTTACTTGAAGCCAGGCCTAAGGCTGGACTCTTCAGATAATTGAGACAATGTTTTCCCTTTTTGGGTTTCAGTTTCCTGTTACTGGCCACCAAAAGATAATATGAGATTATGGCTCTTATCTTTTTTTGGCACAAGCCTACCAAAATGTTATTGAACAAGAAATTTCTTCAGGATCAGGCCCAGCCAGAGTGCATCAGGCCTTGAATCATCTCTAATTATTGTAGGAAATATATTATTACAGTGGATGAAAAGGTACCTAATTTATCATGTGATAAAATATCTGTTAAGTGGTACAATGAAACTTTATGACTCCCTTCTGCCAGAAGGCTTCCTGATCATTTGCTTGTCTCCAGAAGATGTTAATTGCTAATTGTCAATGTGCATTTCAGGAAAGTGAGCTGTTGCCTGTGATGTCTGTTCGCTTTAACTGGCAGCTCATTTCTGTCCCCTCCATTTTTTTGTAATTAAATTTGAACTTTGAAACCAAAAATCACTTAGGTTAAGGCAATATGACTTGATTGAATTAATTATCTCTGTACTTTTATGTCAGTCATTATATTTCATTGAATCATAGAATTTTAGGGTTGGAGGAGACCTTCAGAGAACAGCTTTTCCAAGCCCCCTAATTTGGTAGATGAGGGAAATGGCAGGCAGACATTGCCATATCACACCACTCTCCTGACCCTGTCCTGATATATTACGTGAATACAAATTACAAAAGCCTGGGAGACATGGCAAATAAGTGCAAGTCTGCAGAGAATTCACCTCATTCACGGTCTCCTCACTCTCATTCCTACCACCTCTATTCTTTTTGGGGACAGGCTAAAGGGAACACAAGTGCCACGGGAGCCAATCTAGTCAGAAAAACTACCTGGAAGTTAATGTAAGGCACGGTACAATTTAGGCATCCCCTCCCCCTCCCCCCCCCCCCCCACCGAAATTAAAGAATTTGTGATGGGTATTGATGCCTGGAAAAGAAAAGAATTTTCTTTACAGATGATTCTCGAGTTTTCATTATAGTAGATTTGACCATAACTCTGCAAGGCAATACTGTTAGAACTTCCATTTGTGCCATTAACTACTCCTGAAAATAAGATGATCCCAATTATTCATTATATTCTGTAAGTTTGTCTATTTCTCCATTTCAAGATCACTTTGGGCTCCAAGATGTTTTGAATTTCCTTTTTTTCCACCTTTATTGAGAAATAATTGACATACATCACTGCATAAGTTTAAGGTATATAGCATGATTGTTTCATTTACATATATTGTGAAATATTTATTACAATAGGTTTAGTTAACATCCTTCATCTCATATAGATACAATAAAAAGAAAAGAAAAAAAATTTCTCCTTGTGCTAAGAACTCTTAGGATCTACTCTCTTAACAACTTTTCTATACATTGTGCAGCAGTGTTAACTGTAGTCATCATGTTGTATATTACATTCCCAGTGCTCATAACTGGAAGGTTGTACCTTTTGACCACCTTGCTCCAATTCCCCACCCCTACCCCCCATCTCTGGTAACCACAAATCTGATCTCTTTTTCTATGAGTTTGGTGGGTTTTTTTTTTTTCAGACTCCACATATAAGTGAGCTCATACAGTATTTGTCTTTCTCTGACTTTCACTTAGCTTAATGCCTTCAAGTTTCATGCATGTTGTTGCAAATGATAGGATTTCTTCATTTTTTATGGCTGAATAATATTCCATTGTATATATATACCACAACTTCTTTATCCATTCATCCTTCAATGGACACTTAGGTTGTTTCCATGTCTTGGCTGTTGTAAATAATGCTTCTATGAACATGGGGGTGTGCACCAAGATTTTAACCATGTAGAGTTTCAATTTAAATTTATTATATATTTACATACATGAATATATATCTATATTAAATTTGCAATAAGATCACTGGGTTCATTGTAGACCACAGCCACTCAGCACTTAGCAAGAATGCAGCAATGTCACCCTAAATTAATTCTTCATTAAGGGTTTTCTCCGTGCTGGAAACTTAATCTGTACACTGCTGTCAGTGATTTTTCAGAAATAAGAAATCAGGGGAGAGTCAGAAAGGATACCAATAGGAGATTTAGAAGCTCAGATACTATTTTGGATTTATATGGACACATTTTTAAAGGTGGCTTTCACTTTAGTGACAGTAAATAACTGGCAATAGCAACAACTGTCCCTGAGGTTGGGTAACGGGAGCACAGGCTGTCACACAGTCTCTTGGAGTAAGGAGGGACAGCTGCAGAAATTACCCTTTGAAAATACACATATGTAAGTGATGGCCCTTTTCTGTTGTCTCTGAAAGCTGTGACTTACATTGCAATTCATCAGTAGAACATCGAAGACAAGGTTTAGGCTCCCTGAAATTTCAGGCTTTTGATAGACTGATTTAACAATAGAAAGTGAGAGCCTCAGTTCAGAATTAGAAACATAAATCACAAATTTATAAAGTAAACTTAGATTTTGACACTAAAAAATCATGTCACAAATATGTGTTCTATTATTGATTATTGTTAGTAACATTAAAATCACAAGAAGAAGAAGAAAAGTAACTTTGGGAGATATCAAAGTAAGTCCCAGTGTAGTTTGCCCCAAGGCCCGGTAAGCTGTCTTGGAGATGATTGCACATTTTTCTTAAACAACTAAGCAAATGATACTACTGATCCTGATAAACCGGGTTTTTAAAAAAGGATGATAATCTTAGGATCTAATTCTATTTTATGGAAAATCTGTTGGGACCTTAGTGAACGTCTTTTAGAAAATGTTAAGTCCCTGTAAAAAAATTCTGTCAAGGAAGAAGGAAAACTCCCACTCTCTACTTGTAGTAAAGCATACTTTATGAGCTCAAAATGTTAAAGGTGAATGGACAAGTTTAGTGCCGATTTAGTGTCCTGTCTCTACCACCTTCTAAAGCTGCACATAGTAAAGAAGAGAAGGGTCTGTTAACAGGAACTGCCCCCTTGGAGCCGAAGATGGAGATGGAAGGAGAGCAGGGACAGAGTGGGGATGGCCATTTCACAAAGTTGGCAGGTGTTATGAAGATAGCTGTGTTAACAATACGAAAAAGCCCTCCAGAGCCTATTCACTCAGCCACTACAAGAAAACAACCGCCACCACCACAAAAACCCTCCCAGGAAAGTGAAAGAAGGGAGAAGAGCTGGGTTATAGGTCACAATCACATCTGATAGGCAGGTATAATGCCAGCTCTCCCTGAGTACCCCAACACCTCCCGGGCTTCCCTGGGCCCACAATTTTACAAGTTTACAAGAGTGAGTCACTCCAGAGTTGGCTTTTTTTTTTTGAGGAAGATTAGCCCTGAGCTAACTACTACCAATCCTCCTCTTTTTGCTGAGGAAGACTGGCCCTGAGATAACATCCATGCCCATCTTCCTCTACTTTATATGTGGGACGCCTACCACAGCATGGCGTGCCAAGCGGCGCCATGTCCGCACCCAGGATCCAAACCGGCAAACCCCGGGCCGTGGAGAAGTGGAACGTGAGAACTTAACTTCTGCACCACCAGGCTGGCCCCCAGAGTTGGCTTTTATCTGATGTCTGTACAGTTGTGTGGACCCATATTTGAACACTTCTCTAAGAACCATAGAATGCCCAAGTCAGACAAGACCTACCCATTCTAGCTAGTTAAAACCTTCATTTTGAAGATTAAATAATTAATGCAATCTTCAACAAATACTTATTGAGTATTAGGTGGTAGACTTTTTTGCCTCATATTCCAGAAAGGCTATTTATTTATTGAGCAACAACTATACGCCAGGTATGATGCTAAATTAACAAGATGAACATAATCCCTGTCTTTTGGGAGTTTACAGTCTAGTGAGGAAACAGGCAATAAGCAAATAAACAAATAGAGAATTGTTTTAAGTACTAAGAAGAAAACAAACAAGTAAATATCAGAGAATAATAGGAGGAAAGAGAAGGCTGGAGGCCAAAAGATGGATCATGACTTGTTCTAGGCCATTCGAGAAGTTATTGGTTGACAGGGATTGTGCATTGAATCTGTAAGAAATTGTTAAGTTCTTGCTATGTACCAGGAACTGTTCTAGGCACTGGCTATATAGCAGTGAAAACAAAATGGACTAAAGTCTCCGACTTCATGGACCTTAAATTTTCATTGGAGAGATAGATAACAAATAAATGAGGAAATAAAACAAAGAGTATGTTTGATATTTCTAATTAGCCTGGAGAGATTAAGCAAAACAAAGCAGGGATGAGGAGTACCAGAGGGCAAGTGAATTTCTATTTTGAGTAGCTTAATCAGAGAAGGCCTCACTGATAAAGTAAGATTTTAGCAGCTACCTGAAAGAGGTAAGGCAATGAGTCACGTGGGCATCTCAAGGAAGAGCACACCAGACCTGCTCTAAGAGTAGGCATTAGCCACAGGTGGCTGTTTACATTTAAATTAGTTAAAATGAATCCAATGAAAAATTCACTTCCTTGGTTGTGACATCTACATTTCAAGTGCTCAATAGCCACAGTTCTCTAGTGACTACCATATTGGATAGCACAGGTCTATAACATTTCCATCATCACAGAAAGTTCTATGGGTAGACAGAGGAACTAGCCAGTGTGCAACAACCTTCAGATGAAAGAAGGCCTGGAGTGTTTGGACAGCAGCAAGAAGACTGGTGTGGCAAGAGAAGAAGATTAAGTAGGAGAATAGGAGGGGAGGAGGTCAAGAGGTAGTTGGCCTCTTGAGTGATGGAGAGTGATGGGAACTCATATTGGGCCTCAAAGGCAATCGTACGGACATGGGCGTTTACTCTGAGTGAGATGGAAAGACATCGGAGGGTTTTGATCTAAGGAATTATGTGCTCAATTTATGTTTTAAGAGGATCATTCTAGCTACTTTATCAAGAATAGCGTCTGGGGCCAAGGGCAGGAGCAGGGAGACCAGTGAGCAGACTCTCATACTCACCTAGGCAAGAGATTATGCCTCTTCAATCCAGGTGAGAACTAGTCAGATTCCGGATATGTTTAACATAGACCCTACAGAATCCTCCAATAATTCAACTGAGAGGTGATGGTCACGTGGACTGAGTTTGTATTATTGGAGCTGTTGAAAGCAGTCTGATCCTGATTTTATATGGAAGATAGAGCCAAAAGGATTTTCCAGTAGAATACATAAGTGGTATGAGAGGAATAGAGGGGCCTGGGATGACTCTAAGGTTTGAGATTTGAATGAGTAAATGATGGAATTGCCCTTAACTGATATGGGGAAGATTTAGGGTACAGCATCTTTGGGGGATAGATCAGGGGTTCAGTTCTGAACATGTTAACATTAAGATGCCGGTTAGGCATCAAGGTAGAGATGTCAAGTAGGCAGTCACATACTGAAGACTGGAATTCCTGGAATTCAGGAGAGATGACTGAATGGAGATAGAAATTTCAGAGCCGTGAATGTACAGATGACAATTAAAGCCCTGAGACTGAAGTGAGTGTGAATGGAGGAGAGGTGTGAGAACTGAGCCAAGGGGCCTTCCACTGTGAAAAGGGCAGGGAGACAAGGAGAAACCAGCAAAGGAGACTGAGAAGGACTGGTCAGTGAGGTGGGAGAAAAACCAAGAGGGTTTAACGCTGTGGAAGCCAAGGGAAGAAACTGTTTCCAGGAGAAAGAGGTGATAGACTGTGCCAAATACTGCTCACCATTCAAGTAAGATGAGAACTTAAAATCAAACATTGATTTAGCAGCATGGAAGCCATTGGTGTCTTTGTCAAGACCAGTTTCAGAAGTGCATCCAAAAGAGAGAATGGTAGAAGAGAAAGCAGAGAGGAATTTTGCCATAAAGGGCAGCTGAGAAATGAGTCCATAACTAGAAGAAGTGGGTCAAGATTGTTTTGTTTTGTTGAGATGGAGGAAATTACAGCACATTTGAATGCTGACAAGGATAATTCAGTAGAGAGGGAAAAATTAATTATGCATGAAAGAGAGGGAACAATTGGAAGGGCAATATTCTAAAGTAGGCAAGAGGAGATGGGGTTTAGTACAAAATGTGGGGGCAGGGAGCATGAATTTAGGTAGGAGCAAGGACAGTTATTCCAGGAAGCAAACAGGAGTAACAGGAGGGAAGCCAGAGCGTACGGACACGGATGCAGATGGGTGGGTAGATGTGCTGATGAGAACATATGGAATTTCTCTTCTGATTGCATCTGATTTCCCAGTGAAATAGAGAGTGAGGTCATTAGCTGAGAGTGAGGGAGTGGGAGGAGTTGGAGGGTTGGAGCAGAGAGAAAGCATGAAATAATTCTCTCAGAAGAAGGCGAGAGGGAATGGTTGGGAAATGCAGAAGGGTTATTGGGGACCGCTGAGGTCCTTTAGAGTTGAGTGGCCATGCACTTAAAGTGAGAACATTTCTAGTGGTGAGAGTTTCTTTTCCAGACATGTTCAGCTACACAGGTATAGATTCAGGGTTGATAAAGAGTTGGAGTTAACTAGGCTCAGGTTTGGTAGGAGAGTATAAAAACAAGAAGGGGCAAGAGAGTGGAGGTTGCGTGTACATCAAAGAAGGTAATGGTACACCAAAAATGTAAGTCTGTAAACTGTAAGAAGAAAGTGAAGACATGGGAAGAGTAAGGGACAGAAAAGTGGCATTAGGACTAATGGAATGCTTGTCCTGGTTGGGTACAAAGAATAATCAGAGGGAGCTAGAGGGATAGGAGGTGGTGGATGGAGAGTGGAATATTTGGAATGGAGAGTATGGAGGGTTGTTAGGAATGACAACTCCAGAGTATGGCTGTGAGTGGGGGTGAATGGCTGAAGTCACATGGGGGACAAGTTCATTGGAAGAGAGGAAGGAAGTCAAGGGATTATGATGTCAGGCAATTGGAAGGGTTATCTATATGGATATTAAAGTCATCAGGAATTATGACAGGAGTAGTATTGGAGAAAGTGACATGAGCAGGACCTAAAATCTCCAGGAATAATGGGGAGTGATCTTGGGTTCTGCAGAAGCCTGTAACTAGGAGGAGGAGTAAGTGCATAGCCAGATAGCAGGGTGTTTTATGGAGGAGGGAAGCAGGATGATCTTGAAGTAGAATGAAGCACAGGCCACCTACTCTTTCCCTAAACATCTGTGTCTTCACACAACTCCCATAAATAGCAAGTCCTTCTAGGCAAGGGAAAAGGGCTAGGTTCTGCTCCCCACCAGACAGAGTTGGCATTTCCCCCCTTACTAACTGTGTGACTTTTGGCAAATCACTCAACCAGTTTTTGTCCTCTATGTCCTCATCTGTGTAACAGAGTTAATAGTAATATCTACTTCATCGGATTATGGTGAGGATTAAAGGAAATAATCTAAGTTAAGAGGCTTGGATGTACCACGTATTTGGTAAGTTTCACTATTGTTAATATTCAGGTTGTGATGTTTTTCTTTACTCACCAAGTTGTACTTTGCAAAGTGCATTCATTCTCTAGACAGAAAATTGGTTCGTTTCTCCTAAGAACTGTATTTGTAATTCAGGTAGGTGCCACCAGGGGGAGCGAGTGTCTCCTCCCCAGGCTGGCCTAGCAGATTACGGGTCCTCTACTCAAGATTTGAGAGGAGAATTTACTTGTGACCTTGATCAAACCATTTAATCTTCTGCATCTTAATTTCTGTATCTGTAGATTGAGAAAATAACTCTTCTCTTACCTAATTCAGGATTATATGAAGAACCAAATGATGAGTGTGAATTACATTGTAAACCATACTGTTTATGTAAACATAAGAGCTTTGTATTACTAGTGTTACTAACACTAGCCTTTTATGAATTTTTGATGAATTTTTCCCCAAATATCTGACTAACTGATGTTTTTATAACTTGCGTTCATAAAGTTTTGCCTTTGTCCCCTTATGAAACTTTTATATATATCTCGGACAAAACCTCTGATGGCAACCTTGTAGTTAACAAGCAGTTCACTAGAAGGTAAATTCCGTGACAACAGAGACCATGTCTATCTCATTCCCCGTTTTATTCTTAGTGCTCTGCATAATACTTGACACATAGTAGGTGCTCAATAAATATTGTTGAATTAACCAATCAGTCAGTCATTGAATCAGTCAGTCAAGTTGGTCACTACTTGGAGGAAGCCTGCCTTTGCAGCCTGCCTCATTTCTAACCGCTCCCCATCTTGAAATCCATGCGCTAGTCATACCAAGACTATTTGTATTTCCAGGAACATAGCGTTTACGTTTACACCTCTGTACTTTGCTATGTTGCTCAATCAACTGGAATTTTATCCCTGCTTTTCCAAATGGCAAAATTTTACTTTCCTTCAAGAACCTATCATAGAATACTGTCCTTTTTGAAATGTTCTCCATTGTCCTTATTTTATTTATTTACTTATTTTGCTTTTTTTGGTGAGGAAGATTTAGCCCTGAGCTAATATCTCTTGCCAATCCTCCTCCTTTTTTTCTTCCTCCCCAAAGCCCCAGTACATGGTTGTATATCCTAGTTGTAAGTCATTCCAGTTCTTCTATGTGGGATGCCACCACAGCATGGTGTGATGAGCAGTGTGTAGGTTCTCACCCAGTATCCCAGCCAGTGAACCCTGGGCCTCTGAAGTGGAGCACGTGAACTTAACCACTTGGCCATGGGGCTGGCCACTGCATTGTCCTTATTAAAAGTTGTTTGCTCCCTGCTTTCCTCTCCAAGGCATGTTGTACACGCATATGCATTCCGTCATAATGTCATATTATAGTGGGAGGGGGTATAAGTGTTTTCATTGTTACATAATGAGTTCTTTATGGGCAAAGATGAGTCTTATAATTGTATTCCCAGTGGCTAGTGCAGTACCTCCAAAGCTGTACAGATCTGAGAAGTGTTGGCTAGGTTTATAGGCTGCACGTAGGCTCTGAGCTGATGATTTTACATATCTTATCTTTTAAATTTTTACAGCAGTACCCCATGGGGGTAATTACTATTATTATCCTCATTTTACAGATAAGTTGAAAGACTCGAAGAGGTTAAGTTCTTGTCCAAGGTCTTAGTTAGTAAGTGGCAGAGCCTGTATTTGACCCTAGACAGTTCGACTCCACAGCCTATCCTCCTGAGGACTTTGCAGTTAAAACGAGGGTTTCAATACAGCACTCTTGTCTTAAGCATCTCTACTTCCTGCCAGCTTTGCAGATCATTTTTGTGAAAAATAGGCTTTGCTGAAACGGTGCAGCGCAGATGTCTGCCATTTTCTCTTACATGGTACCATTATTGCTGCCTCTCAACTTTATTTCTTTAGGCAAAATAAAGTCAATTCTTTTAATCTCTTCTTGAAAACCTAATTTTCAACTCCCAGAAGAACTGTACTTCTAGAGAGAGGGGGAAAAGGAGCAAAGCATGAAAAGCGATCTGAAAGAACAGGATAACTAGACAGAGTAAAGTGCAGCTGGGCCTGTTTCTGTGTGCATGGTTTGGTGTGAAGCAGATCCTACTGGGTCATTGAAAAGCCTTCCCCTTGCTGCTTTCTTTGCCTTTCTGTGAAATTTCCCCAACCATTCTCTCCACCTCTATGCTCCTGATGTAGGAATCAAGATTCTCCTATTCAGTGTTTGACTTCATGTTGTCTAGCTGCAAGATTTCCTAAAATTCTAAGATTTTTAGAAACTTAGAATTAAGAGACACTTTCAACTGCATTTGTCCAAGTGCCTTATTTTCAAATGTGGAACTTGAGCCTTGGAGAATGTAAATGACTTGCCGGTGGACATAGTGCAGGCAAATGACAGGGCCAGAATCAGAGGGCAGATCTGCCTGCTCTCAGACTGGGGGTTTGGACACTGGATCAAAATGCCTCTTGCCTTCTAAATTAGATTTTAAAAAATCTCTTCAAATATTCATTTCTTGCATTCAGCTAACGGACATTTACGGAATGTCTCCTGTGTGCCATACATGTGTAGGTACTAAGGTACAAAGAATAAACTAGCGTCCCACCTCAAGGAGGTCCCACCTCAAGAACATTATTGGGGCAATTTAAAAAATCCGAACAAGGGCTTAGATTAGATAATAGTATTTTATCAATATTAATTGTTCTTATTTTGTAAATTGTACTGTGGTCGTGTACAAGAATATTCCTATTTTTTATGCTTAGAATACTTAGGAGAATATTCTCTTATTTAGGAAATACACACTGAATTATTTAAGGATAAAGGGACATCATACCTGAAACTTATTCTTGAAACAGTTTAGGAGAGAAACAGAGAAAGAGAAAAAAACAAAATAGTAAAATGTTATCATTTGGAGGATCTGGGTAAAACGTATCTGGGAATTCTTTGCCCTATTCTTGCAATGTTCATTTTTTTTTTCCTTTGGTGAGGAAGATTCGCCCTGAGCTAACATCTGTTGCCAATCCTCCTCTTTTTTTGCTTGAGGAAGATTGTCACTGAGCTAACATCTGTGCCAATCTTTATCTATTTTGTATGTGAGATGCCTCCACAGCATGACTGATGAGTGGAGTAGGTCCATGCCCAGAATCCAACCTGAAAACCTGGGTCCCCAAAGCAGAGTGTACAGAACTTTAACCACTTGGCCATGGGGCCATCCCCTTATGTACATCTTAATTATGGTAAAATTTACAAAATGTAAAAAGTGTAAGGCATTTAAGTTATTGAGTCATTGCCCTGATTACCTACAGGATGCTGTCTTGTCATTATGAGATTTGCATTCTTAAGTCACGTTGTCTCTGTCTTCACTGTGTGCCCAGGATATGTTGACTACTGAGGAATTTCTAATACCTGTAACAGGGCACTGGACTTAGAATCAAGAAACTGGAATCTGAGCTCTGGCTCAATGGTTATATGACCTTTGATAAATCATTTTACTTTTCTTGGCTTCACACCATGTTGGGCATGTTAAAGGTTTGAACTAAGTGATTCTTCTCCATCCCTTCCAGAACACTCATTTATGACTCTCTAATGTGCTTTAGCCATTTAAATAACTGAGTTTATTCTTCTGCATGTGACTCGTGGTGACTCTGCCTTATGATAGATTCTGTTTGATGTAGCTACCATAAATTCACATCAAAGAAATTTCCAGTGTAGGGTCATTTGTTTGTTTGGTGGTGGTTGTTGTGGCCAGGTGAAATAGTCAATAAATTTATTCAGTTTGTGATTCCATTTACTAGATTTCTCACATAGGACATTTTAGAAGTTTGGGTAAACAAACTTCATACTAATGACTGTTGGGAACAATTTTCTTGGTGTAACAAATAAGCCCTTTATGCCAAGTTAGGATTGAACTGGTTTATTTCCAAAACCTCCAGACATGTGTGAGTTCCCAGCGTACACCGAAGGATAGAATGAATGGTCTGTGGAAGCAGTAGGCACAGGGGAATCTGAGCTCGGCTATAGCATCAACCCCACAGCTGCTTTGCTCCTCGATATTTGGCTGGGGGTGGCTCTCCAGCCGTTGCCCTTCCTCTGTCTTAAATAGAGGTAATGAGGCTTGAACCTCTCTGTTGCCTCTCAGGAGTGCTGCAGTGATGAATGGAAATGCCATTTGCAAACTGCTGTGAGTCCTCCGCTAGGGCGGTATTTAAGTAACACAGCATCCTCATCAGAGTACAGTCAGCTCTTGCTGCAAAGCCGGCACCAAGGGACTGAGTCTTTTCATATGCGTGATCCAGAATGCACTGTAGATAGACAGGCAGGGGCAAAGAAACGGACTACCATCTCTCTCCCACACCAGTTATTCTTATGTCAGAACTTTTGTGTTCTTTATAGCACTTTTCATAAGCTGCAATTAATTAACTAATTATTTAACTTATTTATTTTCTAGTTGCCCCTTGAGAACATAAGTTCAAGGAGAGCAGCAACCAAACCCACTTTGTTCTCGTGTCCCCGGTGCCCAGCACAGTGCCTGACAAATAGTAGGGGCTCGATAAAGACTTATTTAGTAATGAATGAATGAATTTCATCATCCATGATATAATCTTGCTATTTCTCTATGGCAGTATTCGACATTTGCCAAGATACTTATAATTGCACGTGAGTTTTCAAATTCCAATAATCAAATAGGCAATTTCCCATGAATGTGGTTTTAAAGGTACCAATTATGGAAAACAAGTTAAATAAGTTGACATTTGATACTTAATATATGGGTCTCTCATATATCAATGGGAAATTTTTAAGGAGCTTCAGCATGTACACCTGGTAGCAGTGAAATGGATAATTCAGAATGTGGATTCTTTTTAGGTTTGGAAACTAATTTGTATATCCCTTTATTTTTCTGGTGAAGAATCTCTCACATGTTGTGTTAAGTTGCTGTAAAAAACACGTCCGTTTTATGTCAATTTTGAAAAGTTAAACAGCTCATATCATTGAAGGCAGAAAGGAGGTGAGGAGGCAGTCAAGATACGCGTTGGGAGTCATCTCCAACTGGATAATCCCAAAAGCATATACATCTTCTATGGAGGATTAAGTTTTGCTTCTATATGGCTTTAAAAGATTAGGCAATTTGTGTTAAACCTTCCAACAGCCACCTGTGAGGATTTGAGTCACTTGACCCTCCAGCCTCCCTTGTTCTAGAGCCCAAAGCCTGATGACCTGAAGCAGTGCATGAACTGGGGGTGGAGAAGAATGGAGACTCGCTTTCTCTTGTTGACTGCATAGGTTCCTTAATGGTGGTTAAGGTAGGAAATAGCCTTTGTTCCTTTTTCACGTTCTGTGTGAATTCTAGGGAGGTCTTTTTTTGTGTATATATAGTCATATGTCACTTGATGGGGACTTATTCTGAGAAATGTGTCGTTAGGCAATTTTATCATTGTGTGAACATCATAGAGTGTACTCACACAAATCTAGATGGTATATCCTACTACATACGTAGGCTATATGACACTAATCTTATGGGACCACCATCGTATACATGGTTCCTCATTGACCAAAATGTCGTTATGTGGCATATGATTGTATTTTGGACACTTGACCTATGGTCGTAAATCCCTTGCCTTCCTGAAGAATGACATTGATTTTGTTATTCTCATTGTTCAAAACCCTTGACTGGCTCTCTAGTACTTGCAGAATAAAGTCTCAAGCCTTCACTCTGGCCCTCAGTTTTCTTCACAATCAAATTCCAGGATAGCGTCATGGTTGTAAGCATAGATTCTGGGATTATATATCTGATTCTGCCTCTTGGGTGATGTTGGGTAAATTGCTTAACCTTTCTAAGCCTCCTATTTCCTCATGTGTGAAATGGAGAAAACAATGGAACCGATCTCATGGGGTTGCTTTGAAGATTAAATGAAGTTATGCATATAAAGCATTCACCATTGTGCCTAGAACACTGTTAAGGCTCAATAAAAGGTTCTTATTTTTGCTGTCTCTCTCTCTCCTGATCCAGCAACTGAACTAATTACTGTTGCAAGTACCCCGTAATTTACATTTTCTCTCAGACTTTGTTGCCTCCTGCTTTTCCTCACTCCTTCTCCCCTTTCCCAAGTTCAAATGTTCTTCATTCTCCTTGCCCTCTAACAGTGTTGCCTCCTCTCTAAATGCTTCCACAAAAGTAACTCCTACTTTCATGCTCTCCACAGTTAAGTGATCTCTCCTTTCTCTAAATTCCCTTGACATTTGTTCCGAGGTGAAAGTGGCAGCCACTTGAATCAAGGATGCTCTTTTGGACTCCCACTTAGGTGGCTGAGGTCTGGAGCATGTTTCTGCCTTTCCTGTGCTTCTCTGGGATGAGGTAAGGTCACTCCTCCCTAGCACGCTGCTTGGCCATAACTAGTAAACACAACCATCCTGTGATCACGTACGGCACACAGTAGATGCTCGATAAATATTTATTCAGGGAAAGGATCTTTGTGGAGTGAAAGGAACTTTCTGTGGCTACCACGTATATCCCTCCATCAGAAGACCTTGTTTCATCCTAAATTGAAATTCTTCAGGAAGTGTGTGTAGTGAGATACCAAGAACCTTTGAACTTTGAGCCTGGGGAGGATTTGGTGACACGTCAGATATATTTTATGGCTCATGAATTTAATTTGGTTTGGGGGATTCTATATGTGAGAGCTGAATCTTTTCAGATTAATAGTTCTTTTCTCTATGGCAGCTATCATTTTCACTCAGGGCCCAGGTTACAAATGATTGCACGGGAAGCAGAGTGCTTTGGTACTTGAAGAGATTATGATAGATTATTACTGTTTTGACATCTTCTTCCTTCACAAGATGGCAGGAAAAAAAGATGAAGTCCCCTGTATTTTGAAAAAATGTCTCTTTTCAAGAAGATCAGAAATGGCCTTGGGAGTGGGGGTGCTGCCTGTGGTTTTGCTCTATTGATCTGGGCAATGTGTTGGGGTGAAAATAGAAAGGAACTTCCCACATATATTATAGAAGCTAAAAGAAAGACTGTCATAACTGGAACTATATATGACCACAGATTATTTGTCCTTGGCAGACTAAATGAAACAAGCCTGAGGCAATTATCCTGATGATGCAAAGTAGGAAAATTTGGAGGGAAAGCTTAAGTTTTCCTGTTCCTGAAATTTAGGAGATCCTGGTTCTAGTTTCAGTTTCTCCACTCACTGCTTGGGATGTCTTGGCCGAGTTAACGTCTTTCCCTGGGTCTCAGTTTCTCCATCTGCCAAAGAAGAGTGTTGAGCTTAAATGGTCTGTAAAGGTTCACCCAAAGCTCATTTATCAGTAAGCATTGATGAGATACCAGTAGGTCGGAGGCACCACCTGGTGAACGAAGAAAGCAGAACTCGCTTTGTATGTCTTTGTGAAGAATGTGCCTGACCTAGAGTTCACAATGACAGCCGGCTAATTGTATGTACCCATCCACCAAGCCTCCCAAGAAGGATTGTTATGGGCTGAATTGTGTCTCCCCAAAATTCATATATTGAAGTCCTAACCCCGAGTACCTCAGAATATGACTATATTTCAAGATAGGGCCTCTAACGAGGTAATTAAGTTAAATGAAGTCATTAGGGTGGGCCTAACCCAACACCACTGGTGTTCTTATAAGAAGAGGAGATTAGGACACAGACATATACACAGTTGGAAAACCATGTAAAGACACAGGGAGAAGACAGCCATCTATAAGCCAAGGAGAGAAGGCTCAGAGGAAACAACCTTGCTGATGCCATACCTCAGACATCTAGTCTCCAGAACTGTGAGGAAATAAATCTCTGTTGGTTAAGCCACCCAGTGTGTGGCACTGTTATGGCGACCCTGGAAAGCCATCACAATGACTCTGTGCTCTCTAAAGAAAAGTAGAAATTCTATGAGGGGGCAGGGGGACAATTTTAGAAAAATTGGGGTGAGAGGGGAGGGTTTGAAGGGCTACCCCTAAAATTTTATTTACTGAGCACCCAGCCTTGGGGTTGGGGGGAGCTACAAATAAGAAGTTACCCTGGGTTGGGTGCTGTCAGGCCTGGGAATGAGTTAGGACAATATGGTTCCTCCTCCTATATCTTCTAGTGATGGATAGAGTCAGCAGCCTTCAGGATTTCTAAAAAGCAGAAAACAAGCTGATGAAAGAAGGTAAAAGAGGTTGAACTATCTTAATTTGAGAGTTTGGAAAGCCTTGTCTGAGGAAGCTCCGAGGAAAGAGTGAGGATTAAGCAGGGGAAAGAGGAGAAGGTGTTCCGGGGAAAGTGTAAGTGTGAAGGTGGGAAGGTAAAATCAAGTCTTTGAAATGCAGCCTAGGATGGCCAAAGTGCTGAGAGCAAGAAGCAGAGATGTGAAATTTGAAGGTAGTGAGTTAGAAAAGATAAGCAGCTTAATACTTTTTGTGAAGGAAGAGACCAAGACTAGGGCTGGGATTCAATCACCCGAGGCATTCGGCTGTGACTGCTGGCCATTCTAGACCCTATCAATCATTCTCTGAGCTCCAAGAGCCATAGCTAAAGGATGCTCAAGCCAACCATGTGCAACTTCTTAGAATTCATGGAAAGAGGTTCTATTCTGGATTTCTCTTTCTATATTCCCTGGTGGGGTTGGCTGGGACAACTTAAAAGAAAACTTAAAGATTGGGACGCTGCTTCCACTCTTTTAGGTCCAACTTTCAGTTCTCATTCTCTGTAATTGACAATGGCTAGGGAGGAGAAGAGAACCCAAATAAGGGAGGGGTTAGGGGTAATTGTAGAAATGTCAGACAGCTTTGTTTAGAGAAAATGAGAAAAGGAGAGGGAAAAGGAGACTGATTCACAAAAGGCCAGTTTAAAAGGCTCTTCTTTCAGCAAACTTTGATCATCCTTTCTCCACGCCTACCACGGTTGCATGTTACAGAGCTTTTAGGGAGGGAAGTTGATGTCTGTCTGCACGCTACCCTCAGCAGACTTTTCTGTCTACACTCTCCCTGCTCCTTGGCATTTCTACAGTGGCCACATGGCTTTCTTTCCATTTCTCCCCTAGCGTCATTACTCTTCCCCAAACTCCTCCCAAACCTGGCCACTGGTAGTTGTAGAACATGAAGGAGATTGTGTATGAATTCCTGCCAATCATCTGCAAAGTGCAGAGTTTTCTGGGGAAAAAAAACAAAAGAAAACAAAGGGATGCCTGTGCTATTTTGAATAAGGCTTCCCCAGAGTTTGGGGAATTGGGAAAGTGCACTCCACTGAACTATAAAGAATATGTACTCATCTGTATGGGGAGTATTTGTGGCTACCAAATCCACTGACAGTTGCACTATGCCCAGAAAATGTAAGGTGTTGTGTCGTGTGTTCATGATAGAAGCTTGGAGGCTGAAGACAAATCACCCCAAATGAATGTTCTGGGTTTCATGATTTCCACAAACTTGGATTGAAAGTAAGGCACAATTTCCTGGGCCTCAATACAAAAGAAAAAAAGAAAGAAAGAAAACAAAGGAAATGCAGTCTGTTCCCCCAATCAACCAAATGCCAGCTTGCTCTCTGCAGCAGTCCAAAAATCTATTACCTGACAAAACAAAACCTAACTAAGAAGATGAATTTACTTAGAGTAAAAACTTATTATTCACTCCAAAGTCAAAGTTGTGAATGACTTCATTCTTTCAACAAACCTCTATTGACTTTTGGCTTGTCCAGTGTTTTTCACTGTCTATAAAACTGCTTGTCTCAATTTATACACCTAATGGGAAACTAACTATAACTTACATTGTCTTTCTGGGGAAATGGATTGGAATGAAGATATCTGTAGAACGGTTGTTTGAATCTTTTTTCAGAAGAGAACAATAATTCACAGGGCGGGTTGATGGAATCTGAAAACAGGCTTGGACAAATCTCCTGATGATAAAAACACCACTAAATATTATATCCATCAATATACTTGTTCAGAGAAGAATTAAGAAAAAGAAACTTTTCTACCAATCTCTTCTTGCTGTCATGAATTTCTGTTTTCAGGAATTAATCAAATTAAGAATCCAAAGGAACTCCCATAGGAACAGATTCTAGATTCAGAGCTACTTTATATTAGGTTGCGCTGCAATGTCTTGACCTGTTTTACTTTCAGAAACAAAGGAGGTGTATTGTGTGAGTTTAAAGGTAGGTGTATCAAAGTGTGGCTTGTTCTTTGTTGCTATTCCCAGCCCAAGGCCTCGTTTTTACAACACTAAAAAGATCAGAACTTTTTTCTAAGTGAGTGAACCAGAAATATTTGTATTTAGTGGGCGAAAAAGCAAGTTGAACAGAGGATTAATCTGTGTTTTAAAATCCCACATAATGAGTTTTCATTTTCCAAACATGCACTTCCTTGACATGTCAACCTCAGAACCCCAAGCAACTTACTGAAATCATGCGACTGACACCACAGACACCATAGACACCAAAGGAAACCTGTACTATTTGCAGGCCACTGATTGGGGGGGATGTAAGCAATTAAGGCAATCTCTCATCTGTTTAACCCTTGAGCTTTATGTATTACCACAGCTGACATTCCACGCCGAGGCCCCAGGGCTCGGGAGGTTTATCAAGCAGCTCTTGCAAGCTTCTCTTCTCTCACCTGGAAGACCGTCCCCAAAGGATTACGTGGAATGGCTAAAAGAATTGAATCAAGAGCAAAGCTCCTTCTGAGGACCATAGGCTCCGTGTCACCCAGCCTCTCCCTCTCATCTCCACACAAAAACTTGCTATAACTTCTCTCCTACCTCAGCTTCCTATTTCGTTACTCTATATTTTAGTATCCCCTGGCCCATCGCTGGAATGCCTCCAGAATCCCCATCTCCTCTGGGAAGCCGTCCTCCACGCCCTCGGAAGCTCTGTGATCAGGCCGATTTGCTCCCTTTGCCAAGGATGCCCTCCCTCTAGATGTTGTCTTGTTGAATGCTTACCTCATCTTTTAATTCCAAGGTTAAGTAGTGAGATTTGAAGTTTGAGCTCCCCAAACCAACCAGGGTTCTTCTTCCCTGTGCTTTCATGCCACCATTGCATCCTCTTAGTGGTAGTTCTCATACTGGGTGGTCATTTACAGGGATGTCCATCTTCCTCCATGACTGCAACCTGGAAAGCATGTGTACGGGAGGCTCATTTTTATCCTCCTAGTGCTTGACATGGAAGAGGTAAAATGCACCCAAAAGAAGGAATTGTTCAATCACTGGATATCCATATGCTAGATGATTATACAAACTTTAACATCATGCTTTCCAAGAGAATTTAATAATATGGGAAGACGCTTATTTTTCCATGAAGGGAAAAAATAATATACAAAACCATATGTACCAAGATTCTAATTTTATATTCATAAAGATGTATATTTTATAATTATGTGTATATACCTATATAAATATACACACAGAGAAAAAAGACTAAGAGTACACCAAAATTTCACTTATTATTTTGGAATTGTAGAATTATATATTCTATTTTTTCTTAATACATATTTTTCTTGAGATTCCCTATAGTCAACATATATTTCTGTTATAATCAGATGAAAAAAATACCATTTTAAAATAAAGTGTGTATAGGAACTATCATATGATAGGGGGCACACCTAAGCCACTTACAATAAAATTTGTTGAAATCAAGCATTGTTATAAGTGTGTGATGTTCTAACAAGAGCGAAAATAATATGGGAGCGTATATTTTAGTTAATTTTCATAGTGGCCTTTTTGTCATAGTTTCATCAGTAGAACAGGAGATATTTAAACCAATTTGCCTCTTAGAAGATAGAAAGTAATATATTTTTAAATGAAGGGTTATTGAGATCACAAAGATGTGGGATTAGTCATAAAAGTCTTCATTTTAGCAGTTCTCCAGCGAGTTTGTCTGTCCTGCACTCCCAACCCCCGGAATGATTTACAGGAAAGTTAAGATTAGACCACACAGGGCGTCAGAACAAGTCTGCTCTGGACAATGTGATATAGCTTTAAGAAATAGATCGGAGAAATGATTAAAATGTGAGACTAACCTTAACAATTACAAAAGAAAAAAAGAGTGAGGCAGCATTTCCTGCGGCATTAAGCCTGTGTTAACAAACCTTTTTGGGAGGTCTTTGAAAGATCAACAGGTCATGAAACTCACCCTTTTCCTTGCTTCTCACTCTCAGGAATTAAATCACTCAAGCAAAGAGATGGCCAGCCCATACTCTGGGTACCGCTTTAGCTAGAAAACAGTTTCGTGCTTAGTCCTGGGCCTTGGAGTCTAACAGCCAGGGTTGAAATCTTGGCTTCCTCACTTATGACTGATGAACTGAAGCTGTTTCTCCACGTGAAAAATGGGGATATACCTACTTCATAAGGTTATTGAAGATTACGTGAGATAATCCAGTTCAAGTGCTCAGCACAACATCTGGAGCATGTGCAGGGCTCCATATATGGCAACATGTGCTATCTACTCTGACTCTCCCCTACTCCACGCCACCAGCCCCTTTTTTTAGCTATGTTTTCTTGCACAGCTTCGGTGTCTTCCATTTGATTGTGTGAAGTCGTTGTCACAAGCTTTGAATAGTTGGCCTCTACTTTTTCCTCTCTTTGGCTTGCTGTTTCCATATATTGATCTCAGGTTTGGGTCTTAAATTAGACCCTGCACTCTGAGGCCTCACTGCTGGGCAGTGCCTTCCTTTGCTCCATTTTTCCTTCTGTCTCAAGTGCCAAATTGGATTTTGGTCTATGTGTTCTATACTCCTGATCCAGATTTAGCTAGCAGACCAGTTTATAATTGAAAAACTACAAGTTTTGGTCATGTAGACCTTGAGTTTACGTTCTGCCTCTCATCAGCTGTGTGATTTCAGGTAAGTTACTTGCATCTCTGAGGTCGAGTATCCATTTTTCTCATTGCTAATGGAGGGACTATGGTAATCACCTCCAGGGACAATTAAGAGGATCAAATGTCAGCGATCTATGTGAAGCTCCTAGCAGACGGTAAGACACATGATAAATGTTTCTCTCTCCTTATTCTTTCATAAGTCATCATTGTAAATGGTTTGTTTCCCTTCCTCCCATGACCATCCTGTCTTCTATTTATATTAGTGAGACGTGCTAACATGCAGATTGATGCATAAAATACTACTTAATTCAGGACGGACCCCTTATTGGAATTCGTGACCATTCTATCAGGGCCCAGGCTGAAATTTACCTTGTCAGTTTAAACTTACGGATGAGACATGGGGAGGCCAAGGTGGAAAGGAGGAGTGGCATGGTCTCACCCACTTGGCACCCAGGGCTACTTTCACGAGGTGCATGAAACTGGTTTTGCTTTATTATTAAGCAAATAGATGACAAAATGGGGTATGTCATGAGGGCTATTGCGTTTATCAAAAAAAAAAAAAAAAAAGACCCTTCTCATGTCTTATGGCCTCCAGATGGACATTTTTTCGGGGAAACAAAGTTTTCTGAGTATAAATATTGCACAAACTCCACAGACTTGGTAATTGTACAAAAGCCATTTGTTTCCAGGTGTGTCAAATACCACTCTTGCAACAGCCCAATTATATGAAGTTCACATTTCCTCATTTAAGTTTTGAGCTAAACATTGAGTTTGTCACTAATTTTACATAAGCCTTCCGTGGTTGACTGCAAAGGAAAGAATAAGCATGGAATCTCTTCCACAAATCTCTAAAATTTTTAATTTTCTGAATGGGTAACAGAGAGGATAGTATTGGGAGAAATGAAGGTTAGAATTAAAATTTAGCCCAATGTAAACATAGTTTTGATGTGTGTCTCACAGATCCCAGACTTCTTAAGAGGGAAAAAAGAAATGCATTTGAAAACATAAAGCAAGCCTTCAGTGTCATCTCCCAGGAGCTCTCCTTTACGTACTTACTCTGCCTTTCCCATGCGCCTTGTGACCTCCAGCCTCTGCCCTTGACAGATGCTGCTTGTTCCCCTTTAGAAGGGCCCTGGATGGAAGGAGAGGAAATTGGAAGTGGAGGGCCCCATCCTCGTCTCCCACTTACAGAGCTGTACTGTGTTAGGAAAATGATGACTCCTATGGGACTTGGTTTTCTTATCTGTAAACTGGGAAGAATAATACCCAATTTACCTGGGCTGTTTTCAGGATTAAAGTAAATCCTCAATACCTCAGGATCTATAGTACAGAATAGAACTCAGATACACCAGTGGTCAAATGGCTGTGGGAAATGTTGTATACTTTATATTAGTACTGTCAAATCTCTGAGGAGTTCTACAATACAAGAAACCCATTTAGTTCTTTATCTCTGTTGGGCAATGTTGAACCAGCAAGTACAAAATGATGAGTTCCCTTGCCATCTCCTTATTCTTGTCGTGTACCCTAAGTTCTCCACACAGAGTACACAGAGCAGGGGCTGATACCAGCACATGTGGGGCAGAAGGGCAGGGAGGAGAAATCATGCCCATCAGATGAGATCAACTCTGCAAAGATTCTAGCTCAAAATCATTCTAGAGCTCCAGCTGGTGATTCTAAAACTCATCTTTAAAGAAATATTTTTCCTCTGCCTAATGCCTTATGAATAATAGTAATAATAAATTTATTTGCAAGCAGGGTGAGAGTGGAAGAATTGAGGTAAAGAAAGCACTTTCAGTTGTAATTAGAATGCATCAGAAGGAGTTAAATTCCTCTTTTCAGTGAATAGAAAGGCAAAAAGTATGGTTTTCCTGGTAAAGTGTTAGAGATAGGAACTTTTTTTTTCCCAAGTGGTAAGAACAGCAATGAAGAAAAGAAAATGCCTTGGAAAATGAATACAGAGACAGAAAGCGAACACCAAGCAAAGGACTGATTGTGGTGTCCTGAGCAAATAAATAAAGGACTGAACGATGAATAAGTAGAAAACCACAGGAGAGAGAATAAAGGACTTTGGTATTGTTTTTTTTTTTTTGTACATGAAGATGATTCCTTTTTTCCAATCACACAGCCAAATTAGAAAAATTGATAACCAAACATTGTATTTGTTTTCACATTCATGGCATCAGTTCAATTTGTCATTAATTACATGGGCAAATTAGGAAATGCCTGTTTTAAGAAACTGCTCTAAAAATACCTTTGTAAAATCAGGTTAGAGATACATGCCCTGAGGACAGCAGGAAGCAAAAGGGAAAATATGAAATTAGAAAGTGACCTGTAATAGTCACTTCACTGGTAAAGGTGACATAACCTCCATTATCAGCTAGGACCTAGTTTGATGTCTAATTTCACTGGCTATCTAACTTATCGAATTAAATTAAGTACAAATGAGGAAATACTTGGCTAGGGAAAAGGTACTATACCATTTTGCTTTCTATCAACTGAAAGCCAACCCAATTAGCACAGAAGAGGAAAACTAAGCCCAAATATTTTATTGGAGGAGGAAATTAAAAGAGATTTCCCCCCCTAAACTAGCCTGGCAAAAGGTAGTTCACAAAAACACTTGGATTCACTGGTGCTTGCTATATATCCAGAAGAGAGAAATGGTTGTTTTCGTTCATTTATGTTTGAGTGCCGATTTTGCGCCAGGTTCAAATCATTGCTTTCTAGGATAAACGGTGCCTTCTCCCTGCTCTGGACCTAATACTGCAATGTCACTCCCCTTTCACTGCTCGCAGATTTAGCAGGAGAGTTGTTAGAAGATCCACCATTCTTTGTAGATATTTGAAGACAAGAATTCCCTGACAGGAACCATCCCGGCCCCCAGGTTGCATCCCATGTACCTCCGATTCTGTGTTTCCCACATGCACTTGGCAATGCCAACAATGCAGAACCCTTCCTGACCCCCTGGTCTGTCCTTGAGCTAAAATTGGTCCTGAGTAAATGGGAACTTGAGGATCAAGTGCATTTTTGAAGCAGGGGCACCGGAGGTTGTTGAGAACTGTAAAAGATGAGCTCTGCGTGGGAATGTGGAAGGCTGCTGGATCCAGAGCAACAGGTAAGAGTGCAGAGTTCTCAGCGTGAAGGAGGGTCTGACCTGGGCAAGTTACAGATCTTTCTGGGCCTAAGTTTTTCTCGCCAACAAATGAAGACTTTGGGAAGAGATGCTTCCAGCTCAGATAATCGTCGTTTCTCTGCTACAGCTTCAGCATTTTAAATTCTTTCTTTCCCCTTAGAAATGGGAAAGGAAGTGATGATCTTTTTGTCTAAGTGATTCATGAAACAAGGAATTTTACAAAGAAAGAAACTCTTCCACCTGCCTCACCTGCACTTTCTTTCAGCTCCCTTTTCCTTGCTTTTGCTCAGCTGGCACCTGCTTGCTCTCAGTCCCTTTTTACAATCTCATCGTTTCTGGTGTGACACCATATCCCTGGCAGTGGGTGCCATCTGGTAGAGCCTTTCTTTATTTTTCTGCTTTATCAATCCGCATTTTCAAATAGGTCTTTTCTCTTTTAACTGTATCTTTAGCCACCCCCACCACACACACACACACACACACACACACTTTGTGGAACTGGCCTCCTACCTAAATCTAGCTCCTTCTGTTTTAAATTTCACACACACATTTCCTGGGAAACACTTAATTCTGCAAAACTGGCTATATATATTATTTGGATGAGACATGCCAATTGTAAAGAAGTCGTTCTGATTTCTATTAATCATTTACTTGTCTCAGCAGATATCTCTACACTGATATATGGAGTAATATGGATCTAAGCATATAGACAGCTGTTAAAAAACAACATGTAATACATTTTGGAATACTACATAGCTCTATGATTTAGACTTTGATGGGAAGTATGGGTACTACTAAAAAGATATCAGATTTTAACAAAACTCTTACGGAAAAGGAATGTGACATATGCCATGTATGTGTGTATGTATGTATCTATATTTTGCCTTGTTTAGTTATGCATGGGATACAGTAATATACCTTTTTTCTTCATATCAACTTTTCCCTCCATTAAGTTCTGGTCAGTAATATTTAAAATACAGAAATCCTGTTCATTAAAAGATCTTCATTAAAATAGATATTTCTTCCCTTAGAGAAAGAATTCAAAACTTTTTAGGGCCTAATTTTAAAAAGCAAGATTCCGTAGCTGATTTATTTTAGTGGTTGTTTTTAGGGATGTGAAAACTATCACCACTGCAACTAGCAAGAAGTATAAATGATACATTATTGCAAGTGTTCTAAAAAATCAGAACAAAACTAATTTATTGTAGTTCTGTCTTCATTATACACCACATGTTGGTGAGTTAAACACAACAAAATTATTGTCTTTTCTTTTAAAAGTGTCTACTAAAGATAAAAAGAATAAGGTAACAATTAACATGTAGGTTGTTACATTAAAAAATCTGATATACATATTTCTATTGCCTGTTAGCTTGTTCTAAGCCTCTTTAACTATTACAAAAAAAGAAAAGTCATTGTTCAAAGGCAAACCTTCAATTCAGTTGATACAACATTACAGTACAGTCAACTAACATCATTCAACAAGGTAACAAGTCTAGCCTTAGCTTCTTGAGTTAAAAGTCTGTAGACCAGATTGCTACAAAAGGTTCAATGCTGCTTCACAACTGTCGGTTAGCTTTTTGGAGGACACGGTATTTTCTAGTGATGGCTTCAGAAGTAGGGGTCATGCTACTGGTAAAAGCGCAGGGGAACCCCAACCTGTCATTAATCATTTTATTGAGCATTGTAGTTAGAACAGCATTATTGAGTTTAGCACAACAACTAAAACAAAATAATAATAATAATATAATAATAATAATCATAATAATGATAAGAATAAAAACCAAACACAAACTGGAAGCCTAGAGATGCTGCCAGTCGTGTCAAACCCTTGCGATACGCTATACTAAAAAAATTTGAAATATCCACCCGTCCTCTCCACTCTGCCACAAACTAGCAAAGTCAAAAATACAAAAGTCTTCAACTTGTTACTTTTGCAGAATAAAGCAAAAACGTCTTTGTGCTCCTTACTACCAGAAGCAAAATATCCACTGAGTTACCACATGTAATAGCTTCTGGATGTGTCAACCTGGGTTGGCTTGGTGTCTGCAGAACCATCTTTGTCTTTCTCGCTGTCACCTTCCCAGAGGTTAATGAGTGGTGGGTATAGCTCATTTAGTGGGATCGAAGAGGTCTTTTGCATATACTTTTTTAATGAATGGTGGTAGTTTTTTCTCTTAAATCTTTTGGCAATGTACACAGCAATGGACGCAAGGCTAATGACGGCAAACATGGACCCCATTACTGCAGCAAGGGCTGTACTGGTTTCTTGATCAGAAATGTCCAGTGCGAAGGCAGCATTTTTGGTTGTGACATTAACACATGACTTTTGAGTCTGCTGATGAATATTGGACACTGTGAGACACACTTCGTAATCTGTGGAAGGTTGCAGATGTGTTAGGTTGTACTCATGAACATCTACTGGGACCCTGGCAGTATATGTTATGTGGGGGTTGTCAACCTTCATGGTGGCAGATGACCATTTCAAGTTTGACGTCATGACATTGGAATTAACTTTCCAGGACACTAAAATGGAATGAGATTCTGTCTGTTTGACATATATTTTCAGCACCTGGGTACCATCTAGAAGGGTTCCATTAACCTTAATTGTCACCACGCGAGTGTCTGCCCCTTCGACATTCTGGGCAACACAGGTGTATCTTCCTGAGTCTTCAATTTGCATGTTCGATATTTCCAAGGTACCTTCACTACTTAGCTTGTATTTGTCTGAAAGGGTTTCCACAGTTATCTTATTTCCAAGGGGAGTGACCCAGTAAATTTCAGGTTCTGGCTCAGCCATGGCCCGACAGTCTAGGAAAACTGTTGTGCCAATATCCATGTTTAAATGATTTGGGAATGTGTCGTGAGAGATCATTGGGAGGCACTGTTCACTTGAATCCTGGATTAAAACTTCCTTTACCTGCTGCCCTCTATATTCGGGCGGCATGGCACAGAACATGGATAAGGGCTCCATGAAGCGGATGTTTGTCTTGTTGGAGTTAATCCAGTGGATGACACAATCACATCTCAGGGGGTTGCTGTGGATGCTGATCTCACGCAGATTGGGAAGGGATTCTACCGTCTTTTGGTAAACGGCATTCAAGGCATTGTTGTTCAACATCAAGCTTTCCAGGGCAGGAACACTTCGAAAAGCCAAGCGGTGGATGTAGGATAATTTGGGGTTATTGGTGGCTTCTAGCTTTGTGAGTTCAGGCAAGTTATCCAGGGCATAGCGGTCCACAGAGACGAGTTCCCCCATGTTGTTGATTCCCAGTTCTTTTAACCGAAGCATATTCTTGAAGTCCCCTTCTTGGATTTTGTGGATGGGGTTTTTGTTGAGGTCTAAGAATTTCAAATTTGGAACTTTTTGCAGAGCAAGTTGAGGGACTTTGATCAGTTTGTTATCATAAAAAGACAGACTCTCGAGGCTATCCAAGCCCACCAGGGCATTGCCAGGAATATCGGTGAGATACATTCCTGCCAAAACCAAGCTCCTCAAATTTGAGAGGGGTTTGAAGTTCATATCCAGAATTCCAATCACAGGATTTTCCCCAATCATGAGAATTTCCAGGTTGGGTGTTGAATCAAACCAGCGGCTATCAATAACTTTCAATTTGTTAGAGTTCAGGTGGAGCCTTAAAAGATTTTTTAAGCCTGAAAAAGCATTAGCAGAAATAGTGCTAATCTGGTTATGGTTGATGTAGAGTTCTTGAAGGTTGCTGAGATCTTGCAGACAGTAATCAGTCATTTCCGTAATCTGATTTTCCTCCAAGTGTAGAGTAGTGAGCTGGGTCAGGTTGGCCAGCCCTACCTCCTTAATATTTGTAAAGTTGTTCTGGGAGAAATCTAGCTCAGTCAAGTTGAAAAGCTGCTGCAGCTCATCCACGGTCTTGGCGATGTTATTGCTCTGTAGGAGAAGCACTTGTGTATCGCTGGACAGGTTGCTGGGAATCCTGGTTAAGCGGAGATCATTGCAATCAACGGTGGTGGCTTCTCTGTATGTTGACTGTGGGGTGAACCAGGGCCTAATTTCACACACGCAAAGTTGTGGGCACTCGCTGTTTTGTAGGGAAGACCCAGTTAATGAAGTCATTAGCAAGCCCAGCACCAACTGGCAAGCTGCTACAACAAAGCACATCCTAGCCATGCTGGCTTGCTGAGCAAGCTCGACCCCTGACACTCGTAAATTTTAACAAAAGGTGAACACTAAATAGTGCTATGTATGTAGCCCAGCAAGCAGAAAATGTAAACATTCAAGCGAAGTCTCTGTTGAGATGTGTAGAATTCCAGAGTCCGAAGGGATAGTCTTCTGGAGTTTTCAAAAGGCAATTTGGAGTCTTTCATCTGTGCCTCTCAATTCCAGGCATGCCCACGGCTCTGTGGTATAAGTTACTTCAGCCAAATCAAAGTCTGGAGATGTGCCTGAAAATCAGATTAGGACAGACAGTACGTTTATTCCACATACTTTCGACATTAAAGCCTTTCTTTTGTCTACTAAAAAGGCATAATCACTTACAAATCTAATAACAGAATGTTCAAAATAACTAAAAAAGCTTTTAAATTGCAGGGCACTTTTACTAGATTCCACTTACTGCCCTAAAACTGGTTACCACTTTTACAATTAAATTGGGACTGCTTGTATTATTGGGTAAAATCATCAAACACATACACACACTTAATAGGAATACTCAGAAAAACCCACAGATGCCATTTCTTTAAAAACAAAGGTGAAACCTCACTATTAGTACATACTTAGTATCTAAACTACATTAGAAACTACATTATATTTATGGTTCAAAAAAATCAAATGTCAAAAGCAAAACATGAAAGGCAGCTTTGGTTATTTTTATGGTCATATTTATTTATTTATATTTTAATTAACACCTCATTTGTTTTCAGCAAGTCTGCCTTTTCCAAATCGTACATTCTGTGGACATATTCAGCCAATGCTTTTCTAGCTCAATTATCCTTATGCAAAAAGTTAATTTAACACAACTACAAAAGGAAAATATCACTTTTTCTTATATTCTAATAGCCACATCTGATCTTAACCAAATAAAATAGTAAAAGGACTCTACTCTGTTATACCACTGATCTTCATTAAAAACACAAACATATTGGGGTTGGCTCGGTGCTGTAGTGGTTAAGTTCGCACACTCTGCTTCAGCGGCCCAGGGTTCACTGGTCCAGATTCTGGGCATGGACCTACACATTGCTTATCAAGCCACACTATGGTGGTGTCCCACATACAAAATAGAGGAAGATTGGCACAGATGTTAGCTCAGTGACAATCTTCCTCATCAAAAAAGATGAAACAACCCCCCCACCCCAAACACAAACATATTTATACTCAGATATATATCTCATATGTATAATTTCATCAGTCTCATGGGAATGTCACCGACCACTTAGTAGCTATAGACCATGGAGATATTGGATATGTTATTTAACCTCTTGAAGCCTCAGCTTCTTCAACTATAATATAGGGTCTGTCATAAAAGTACCTCTGTCTCATAAGATTAAAGAGAATTAAAGGAATCTATGTAAGGCTCTTAGTGTAGTGCCTGGAAGATATTAAAGCTTGTAGAAGTTAATTATATTTATTATCACCTTATTATATCTCATATCGATTTCAGTTTTAGCTAAATAGTGCTTGTTGGAGGACAAGTCAAAGAAGCAAAGCTGGGACATTTGATTTTATTTAGCCATCATCTACTGGTTTTAATAAGGTCTTCTAAGGTCAAATATGTATTGCTCACCTGCTTGTAAAGATAGTATTAGTAGTTAATGGTTCTAGTTTTCCAGATTCCACTCAGGTGTAAAAGCCATCATGGATCCAGAATCTGTCTTGCTTTCCCAAGACTAGTCCAGTCACTTGCTAAGGTATTAAAAATAGAGTGGTCTTTTTCGTTACACTTGTCTTTCTGTAATGAACTTCAGCTTTGAGTATTAAAGGAATTTAAGAGACTAGTGTTTTCTTTATCCTCAGAAGATTACTGTCGATTCAATAAAATAGAGCACGTAATGTGCCTGAAGCTTAGCACTCAACACATAGCAAGCTCTCAATTCCTATGAGCTGCTATTATCTTTTTACTTTGAAAAATAGTTATCCTAGTGATTGATGAAGAAGTATAACAATACAAATAGCCAGTCTTAAAAGTTCTATATTTGTCATATTTTGGTAGAAGGAAAGAAAAGTTCTAGATTTTTTTTGTGGTTGTTGGTTTACAAAATATGCAAGCCTAGATACTGGTTTAACAAGATGGAATTTAAAAAAATCATCCAATCCAGACCTGGCAAGTTGGAGGGAGGAGAAGGAAGTGAATGTATTGCATAATGCTGGGTAACTGCTATACTCTACGGGGAGGAACCACATTGGGATCCTCCCTAATCTGGTTACTTTGCCATGTATCATGTATGTGCAAAACTTTTCAATATTATAAAACTACCTGATTCTGACTTTTATCAGGAAATTCCATAAAAGGAAAACACGCCTCAGAGAATAACATTTTTCACAAATTATTACCTCCACAAATTTATTCCATGCTTTTTGTTTCCACGTAGAGTAATCCTAAAGCAGGTGCAAAGACCACAATAAATGTTCAGTTAAGGAAATTCCTGCCACAAAGGAATTTGAATTATTCCTTATTCATAATTCAAAACAGAAAACCAAAAGAATAAATCTACTTTTCATAATGCTGGGATGGAATTTCAACTAATTTTTATGTTTTGACTGAATTTAAAGAAACATAGCAAGAAGTAAAATATGCATTAAAGTTGTGTCAGCCTCCTAGAACAATCTGTTACCATTGAAAAATATCTTTTATGGGCCTACACTTTGAATAGTTTCATGAGTCATGCCTCCATTTTAGTTTAAATTATCTGATTTGAGATAACTGTATTTCAATAATCAAATTTCTCTTTGATACAAATACCTCTGTAAACAAACAAACAAACAAACAAACAAACCACACAAGCTCAGAATGTCAGATATCATATCAAACACAGAGGAAAGATATTTTCCTCTTCCAAACCTGCATTTGGCTCCTTTGGGAGCAGAGAATGAAATTTCCTTAACACGAAAGGAGGTGCTTAAAATGTTTCTATTTGTATACAATTCTAAATTCTCTTTAGTTTATTTCCCCTGCCTAATTTTTGAACACGACATTATATATAGAACAAAGCTTCATAGAGTTCTTAAGCCATTTTATACATTTAAAACATAAGTAATGTCTCAGGAGCTCTTAACTAACAGTGTTTAAAAGTAAATCCATTTTCACAAGAGAAGAAAACTACGGACCAATAGCCCTGATGAATATTGACGCAAAAATCCTCAACGAAATACTAGCAAACTGAACTCAACAGTGCATTAAAAGGATTATACACCATGACTAAGTTGGGTTTATACTAAGAATGCAAGCATGGTTCAATATATGAAAATCCATCAGTGTAATACATCATACTAACAGAATGAATGACAAAACCCACATGATCATCTCAGTTGGTGCAGAAAATGCATTTGACAAAATTCAACACCCCTTCATGATAAAACTAGGAATAAACGGAAATTAGGAATAAAGGAAACTGCCTCAACATAATAAAAGCCATATATGAAAAGCCTACTGCTAAAATCATATTCAATGGTGAAAGAGTATAAGCTTTTCCTTTACGATCAGGAACAGGGCAAGCATGATCACTCTTGCCACTTCTATTCAACTTAGTACTGGAAGTCCCAGCCAGAGCAATTAGACAAGAAAAAGAAATAAAAAGCATCCAATTGGAAAGGAAGAAGTAATACTGTCCATTTGCAGATGATATAATCTCATATGTAGGAAACACTAAAGATGCCATATAAAACCCCAAACTGTTAAAACTAATAAAAGATTTCAGCAAAGTTGTAAGACACAAAATAAACACATAAAAATCAGTTGTTTCTATACACTAAAAGTGACCAATCCTAAAACAAAATTTAGAAAATAATCTGACTTACAATAGCATCAAAAAGAATAAAATACTTAGGAATTAACTTAACAAGGAGGTGAAAAACACGTACATTGAAAATGACAAAACATTGCTAAAAGAAATAAAAGATACAAATAAATGGAAAGACATCCTATGTTTGTGGATCGGAAGACTTAACATTGTTAAAATGTCCATACTACCCAAAGTGATCTACAGATTCAATGCAATTACTATTAAAATCTCATGGCAATTTTTGCAGAAATAGAGAAAAAAAATCTTAAAATTCATATGGACTCTCAAGGGACCCAAAATAGCCAAAACGAAACAATCTTGGAAAAGAACTAAGTTGGAGGACTCACACTTCATGACTTCAAAACATACAACAACGCAGCAATAATCAAGATGGTGTGGTACTGGCATTAAGACAGACATATAGACCAATGGAAGAGAGACCCCAGAAGTAAACTCTTCTGTATATGATCAAATGATCTTTGACAAAAGTGCCAAGACTACACAATGAGGAAAGCATAGTCTCTTCAACAAATGGTGTTGGATATCCACAGATGAAAGAATGAAGTTTGACCCTTACCCTACACCATATGCAAAAATTAACTCAAAATGGTTAAAGACCTAAATGCAAGACTTAAAACTAGAAAATTCTTATAAGAAAATATAGGGGAAAAGCTTCAGAATATTGGATTTGGCATGATTTCTTGGATATGACACCAAAAGCACAGACAACAAAAGCAAAAATAGACCAATGGGACTAAACCAAACTTAAAAACTGCTGCATCTCAAAGGAAACAATCAACAGAGTGAAAAGACAATCTACAAAATGGGAGAAAATATTTGCAAATCAAAATCTGCTAAGGGGTTAATGTCCAGATTATATAAGGAACGCCTACAACTCTACAGCAACAACTACAACTCAACAAAAAAACAAATAACCTAATTTAAAAATAGGCAAAGGATTGGAATAGACAATTCTCCACAGAAGAGATACAAATGACCAATAAGTATATGAAAAGATGCTCAACATCCCTAACCCCAAGAGACATACAAATCAAAACCATGAAATATCACCTCACACACTTAAGGATGGCCACCATCAAAAAAAACAGGAAATAAGTGTTGGTGAGGATGTGGAGAAACTCGAACTCTTGTGCACTATTGGTGGGAATGTAAAAGGGTGAATCCCTTATGGAAAACAGTATGGAGGTTCCTCAAAAAGTTAAAAATAGAATTAACATAAGATCCAGCAATCCCACTTCTGGGTATATATCCAAAAGAATTCAGAGCAGGATCTTGAAGAGACATTTGCACACCAATGCTTACTGCGGCATGATTCACAATAGTCAAGAAATAGAAGCAACCCATATGTCCATTGATAGGTAAACAGAGAAAGAAAATATGGCATATACATAAGATGGAATGTTATGTAGCCTTAAAAAAGGAAATCATATCACAACTACAATATAGATGAACTTTAAGGACATTATACTAGATGAAATAACCCAGTCACAAAGGGACAAATATTGTATGATTCTACTCATATGAAGTATCTAAAATAGTCAAAATCATAGAAACGGAAAGTAGAACGGTGGTTGCCAAGGGTTGTGGGAAGGGGAGAGGAAGTATTAGTGTTTAATGGGTATAGTGTCAATTTCACAAGATGAAAAAGTTTGAGAGATCTGTTGCCCAACAATGTCAATATATTTATCACACTGAACTGCAAAATTAAAAAATGGAAGGTGGAAAATTTACTGTTTTTATATGATAATAAAAAAGTAAATCCATTATAATTCAGGCCAACTTTTATCACACACATACAAATTAATTATCTTAAATTCTGCAACAAATAAAAAATGACTGGCATAGATTTTTAAAAAGCGAAATTGCTCCGTTCTAGTGCTGACTGAACTAAGTAGGTCAAGTGTGAGAAGAAAATCTCCTGCTAATTACCAGAATGATGTTCCACAAACAAGCCTGGCAATTTAAAGAAACAATCTCTTAAATAACAAACCATGACTTCAAAGGCCCCACATTGGCAAGGGACGCATTTCAAAGGGCTCCACAAACAATTATATAATTACATTTGGTGCTTCTTTTTCCAATAAGAAGTGGAAAGCGTTTGGGACACTCTGATCTGAATATAAAATTCCAAAGGAAATGGAATGCATGGTCATCACCATCAGTGAATTGGCATTGACCCCCATTTTCCCATGGAATTATGTCAGATGGGATGTTAGTTTAAGAAAATCACAATATTCGGTAGGACTTCGGGCTAGGATCCCTATGCGCTAAGTTCTTAAGGAGTTGGGCGAAAGAAATAAGGAACCACCAAAATATGATGGTTATGTGAATTCTATTTATGCTAAAAACCAGATAGCTCTCAGCTCATAGAAAGAATTCTGTCCTGAGAGATCAAGTGATCCATATTCAGATTCTGACTTTTTCACTTATTAGATTTGTTGCCTTATACAAACTATGTAAATTATGTCTCCGTTTCCATAGCTAAAATTAAGGCTAAGTATGCATACTTCATATATGAAAATTGTGATAAATAAGTGAAATAATCTATATGAAGGTATTCAGCCCAGAACCTGGGAAAGAGTCCAGCACAGAGTGAGCCCTCAAATAACTTATTTGAATCTCTGGAACCTCATCAAGTTTGCCATTAAATTTCATGCTCCCTCTGCAGGCTATTGGGAGGGAGTGAATAAGCAACTCTCTTTAAGATCCTTGGGCATGACAGGTGTTTAGAAAAAGTCAGTATTATTATTGTTTACCATTTCCATTATATTTTCAACCAGTATTATTGGAATTAAGTGTTAGAAGTCCAGAGACCAAATATTACACTGGGGCTAAATTAAAATCCTACGCAGGCAAGCAAATTATGAAATACAGACCTCCAACCTGGAGATTAACATCATCTCAGACATGTAGTCACAGCCGTGAAGAATTAAAATTGATTACCAAAATATGAAGAAAAATGCCTTCTTAGGACATGCGCTTTTATGTGTACTTTCTTTGGTGACCAAATTCACACCATGTACATGTTTAGAAAAATCATTCTTTTAGCTCTGTTGGTCCCCCACATAGATCCAGGGCTAATACAGCATTCAAATTTTCTTATCTTCCTTTGTGAACGGCTTGAATAATGGGGAGATGAGATTTTCATTCAAGTAAGCTTGTCTTTTGGTTAAAAAAAATACATTGTCTCAATAAAAATTCTCCCTCTAGCCACTCTCATGGGAGGGAGTGGGGTGGGGTTGGGGGCAACAACATGTAGCCACTCTAAGGATCGACCTCCCAGAGGGAATCCCCTTGTGCCTTGAGGCCACCCTGACTTCTGCTGCAGGTACAAGTGGCTGATTGTGACTCACAAAGGCTACAAGCTTTCTGAAACAAGAGTTTAGCATAGAGCTAAGACTGTGGCTTCAGGAGAAACAGACCTGGTTTCAAATTCAGTTCTGTGACCTTGGACGAATTATCAAAGCTTTTTTTCTGAGTCTGTTTCCTTCTTTTAGAAAATGCAGAGGACAAATCCTATTTTAGAAGGGTGGTGAGAAAATTCGACAGAGATGTTAAATGTAAAGCTTTTGGCAGAGGGCCTGGCACATAGCAAGTGCCCAGTAGATGTTTGCCATTATTATTTACAGGTTGGATGTCTCATATTGGATCTGAGTCTTTTTATGGGTGTTGAGGATGAAAGGAAAGAGTGGGCAGTTGAAATCAGCAGAGGGTGCCTTTTGCGGTATTAACAACTACAAGTTCTAAAAAGGGGCTGGCCAGAGGCCTTCTAACAATGTGTAGACGGCTAGTGCAGGTAGAGCCAGAGAGAGAGATTACAGCAAAGTCTTTATGGAGGGTATATTTTATTTCTCTGGGGAAGGAAAAAAGGTCTTGCAAATGCATTCTGAAGGCTGAATCTGCATTGACTATTTTTAAAGGCATTAGTTTCTTGGACTTTTGTCTGGCCCCTGACCCTTTCTGACTCTTAGATTTCTTTCTCCAACCATTTTCCAAAATTATGTTCCTTGTTCACACATTATCCAAAGCGAAACACCCTGTAGTGTGTGTTAGTGATCGCAGATGGAGGGTGCGTATGGGAGGAAGAGCTATAACAGTCTCCGTAACGCATTAAGGAAACAATAAAGTGTATCCCCTTGCAAGGACATAATGGAGCTTGCTGAGGCTCTTTTGCATAAGCAACTGCTCCTGAGAGCCCATGTTATTCATCAACCAGCAGTTCAGCAGCCCGCCTGAGTGGGTCGAGCAACAGAACGAGGACGCCAGGAAAGGGAGTCTTAATTTTGGCTTCATCACAAACTTCCAAGGTGACCTTGAGCAAGTCTAGTAAATTCGAGTCCTATTTTATTTATCTTAGAGTAAGTAGGTTGAGGGAAAACGTAGTCACAGCTTCCCAGGCCCAAAGGAACCTCAGGGAGTCATCTTATCAACCCATTCTCCTGGTGTCATGAAAAACCATACTTGTAGCCATTTTCAGAGGTAATCCTTCTTCCTTCTTCTTCTTATCTCCCTTTTCTGTCTCTCTCCCTTCTTTCCTTTTTTTCCCCTTTTTTGTTATTTAATTTTCATGAAAGCAAGGAATTTAATTTTGCCAAGGACCTCAAACTCCAATGCCTCCAGGGGCTAGGTAGGTGAAGGCAGCTGAGTCTAACCTAGTCATGTAAACAGCTGGAGTGTTGCATGCCCTCCAAAAGGCATCCGAAAATGTTTTTAACTGTGCAGGCCAAACCAAACCCTTCTGCTTTCTAAGGCCATTTATGGCCAGTGTGCAACCTCTAAATAAGTATAATAATATCACCTATAATGCTGAGCTAATGGGAGTATTTGATAACTAGATGATTAGGTATAAATTTTGAAATATTATTGGCAAATACTCCAGATGTGAAAACCTATAATTACAAACTCAGTGTAGGACACTGTGAATCTTTGCTCTGAAGAAAACTTCTTTAGTGCTTTTTAAGAAAGCATTACATTTACAAAAATTCATTTTACACTCCTTTCTGTCGGAAGACCTACTTTTAAAGGCAGGCAGAACCTTGGAGATCTGCTAGGTGATCCAAGATGACCCAGTTAATTGGCAGAGGAACAAAATAAAACCCAAATGCCTTGATCCCTAATTCAACATTTCCTAATCTGACCACTTGAAATTTCTGTGTTGGTTTGCCTGGCTCCCGGAGAAAAATTTGATTGTCTTCTCCCTAATTTTCTTTTCTTCTTCTCCTTTTTCATCTTGTATTTGTTATTATTAGTTAATAAAGTCTCAAAAATTCTCGGGTATGCTTGGGCGGAATAAGTGCACTAGTGTGCACAGAAGAGGGTGGACACAAGTGATCTTTTGATTCGCCCTCAGTTTCCTTCCTCTTTGGGGCCCGGGCAAATCCATCTCACCGCAGGAGCAGTCTCGGCTACCATCTCCAGGAAAAGCCCAAAGACACAGCTGGTCTCCAAGCTGAGCATAAAAGCTGGGGTCACAATTCATTCACCTCCTAAGAGGAGCTGGGCATGGACAGCATATTAGCCCTTGCAGGAGGGTTGGCCAGGCATGGTAAACAGGGCAGGGCTGGACTGGATGGACTGAAGAATTACAAAGGACAACTGAAAAAGAAAGAAAGAAAGACAGACAGACAGAAAATTGAAAAGCCAAAAGTCCAAACAGAGCCAGCTGGCATGAATCCAAATCCAAGTAGGTGGGGTGGCGGAGTCGGGAAAGGTGTTTCTGGAAAAAGCCCTGGGGAATAACATCTACTTTAGACTCTGATTTGGCTTCAACTGATCAAAGGCAAGCAAGCTTGCCTCCTTGTGAGATATGAGAAATACACACTGTGTTGGATAAGGCCTTAGAGATCACCTGGCACATCGAACAAAACCTCTCATTTTATAGAGGATGACACCTTAGTGAGGTGAGGCCACACATTGGAGGCCAAGCTTGACTCCATTCCCACTCTCCAAACGCACAATCCTTTATTCTACAGAACCCGGCACTGCTTCCCTTAGTCTACGGTTAGTCTAGGTGTAGTTAAAATTTGTACTTTTGATCACTTAGGCAGGGTCTAAAGCTCTTTGAAGGATGTTGGCCTCCAGTAGTCCATTAATCAGGTACCATTTATTGGAAGTAGAGGGAAACATCATCCTAATAATTTAGGGAGAGTGCAGTGGCTTGTTTTCTTTAATAACCTCCATCTTGACCTTTGCTTAGGCAGATCAGGGATAGAGTGGAGAGCTCCATCAATCATGCTGATGGCCAACTTATTCCAAAAAATTAAGTCAGGTCAGCTAAACAATGTTCACTGATTTTTTTTTTTTTAAACATGGCAGTGAATTGATCATCATGGCTGATCTATTCTACATAAGCACGGCCAAATTGCAAGTTTAATTTGTAAAATGCACAAATTAAATTTCTCCTAATGTGATGAAGTATTTTGCAAACTCTATAAGGGCACAGAAATTCAAATATAATAAGTGTAAAATGGATTTGAATAATGAGTAGGAGTTGGAAGTGGACATTCAAGATAGGCGAGGTCTCATGAATAATATAATAATATTATGAATATAGCAAACTTTACTAATAGGCTTACTTTAATAAAAGACTTATTGTGTATCAACCACTGTAGTGAGTGACTTACATGTATATGGTATAAAGTATGATCATTTCTACTTTTCTTGAAGAAGTTATCACTTGTCCAAGATCTGAAGTGAGACAATGGTCAAGGCCATAGGGCCATGCCCTAATGCTATCTAGCTCTGAATCCTACTGGTTTGCAGGTAGTTTGAGAAGCGGTGTGGTACACACACTGGAGCACTGGACCAAGAGTTAGGGGGTTCGAGTCCTAAGTTCTGGGTTTGCCTCCAACTCACATCATGCTGGCCATCTTCCCTGCCTGTGAGTGATGACGTTGGGCTAAATCTAGAAGATATCTTATGACTCCACCGCTCCAGGATTTTAGGTATTTGGTGCCTCTTCTCTGGGATTGTACTCTTAAAGGCATTCATGTAAGCAGTACTTCTTATGATTGGGGCAAAATGCTTGATTCTGGCTTTTTAAGAGAAACTGTGTTCAGTATTTTTTTTAAAAAAAAGCAAAGTACAGTCTTAAGAGGCAGAGAGAGCTAAGCCCATATCCTGGCACTACCTATGGCACCTTGGACAAATTAGTCCACCTCTCTGGGCCATGGTTTCCTCATCTGTTAGAAGATGATAGCTATGTATCTACATCATGTGGGTTCCTCAAGATTGTCTCTCAGGTCATGAAGGAACCTGCCTTAAGCAATTCCTGGTACATAGTAGAATCTCAACCATCATAAATTTTCTTTGAAGTTCTCAACGCAGAAAATTAAAAGTTGGGTGCTGAAAACCTAAGTTAATATTTACTCTCCCAATAAGGAAATTAATGCACTTCCTGAAAATTATCTGGAATAGATTTCTTTTCTTTCTTTCCTTTTTTTAAAATTCAACCCTTATTTGGTGATTTATTTTTTCCTCCCAACATCCCCGGGAGGTAAGCAGTATGATCATCTCTTTCACACTGAGGAAACCAATGCCTAGAGATAGCAAGTAATTTGCCCCAAACATACAGCTAGAAAGTGATAGAGCAGGATTCAAACTGAGACAGCCTGGCTCCAAAGCCAATGCCCTAAACACCACCTCCCACACGCTACATGATCATCCCAAAGAACCCCGACTTGGACTCTGATGAATGGGACTGTCAATGAAGTATCAGAAGTATAGATGGGGAGGGAGCTAGCTGGGAGCATTTACAGCTCTTGAAGGCAATCGAGATTCTTCCCAAACGACTGGAGCTCCACAAATCACAGTGAAGATCTAGGGATGGTTTCTCTCTTTGCCAAATAGCTTGGGTACCACTGAGCCATCCTCTATTCCTTGGGTAAAGCCAGATTTCTAGAATGCTAGAAAGGTTTTAAAGCAAAGGCACACGAATATTTCTGCAGTTTGGTTTGCATTCAATCTTATGGGAGAATCTGGTAGGTCCCAAGATTTTCATTTTATTTTGTTTTAATATGATATATAGGTATATAAGCAGGTATCGTTTTCCCTCAGACCAAACAATGGGCTCAGGACTCAGAAAAGGCTCAACCTGCAAACTCCCCAAGTATCACATGACTGCCTTCAAAGTTCAATGCCCTCTCTTTCTCAGCTCATTTCTACAATGTACTTTCAAAGCTATGTCATTTTTGGAAGTAAGAAAAAAGTCACACATTTATTTTAACGAGACAATGCTAATTAAATCTTTGCATGCTAGTTACTTGGGATTTCAATTTTGTAATTTAATGGTAAGCCTCTTGAAAGGATTCTCCTTTGCAAGCCCTATGTTAAGAAGTGCATACCTCTCTACCCTGAGAGGTAGAATGACACCCACAGTATTTCCATTCCTAATTGTTTTGGAAACAAGTGTTCCAAAGGAGCTAAATCCTAAGGAGTTAAATCCCAAGCAAAGAAACAAAAAATAAAACAAGAGATGGGCATTTACCAACACATTTATATATCAATCTTAGTTACTCTAGATGCAAAGACATAAACAATAAGGAAAGAGAATTAAATTGTTAGCCCAAGAAAGACAGGAAACTTTCTTGCAAATAGTGAAGTATGTTCTAGACTTATAGACATTTTTCATGTTTTACATCTAATGTTCGCTGCAGGGTCGTTTTGACTGAGTAGTAGTCATAAGAATAATAGTAGTTCGTACTTACTAATAGCAGTTCGCTCTTACTATGCCACACGCACTGCACTAAGCACTTTACGTAAATTATTTCATTTCATGCTCACGACCCTATGAGGTGGGAACCATTATTTTTCCTATTTTTATGGATGACAAAATGGAGCCTCAAGAAAATGAAACATCCTGCCCAAGGTCTTTAAAGCCAGGAGAACGAGGAGGTTCTATGTGAATTCAGGCATCTGAGGCTGGAGCCCAAACCATACTACTCTGCTATCCCAACCTGTCTGGGCAGGGCGAGTCCTTGCCAATGTTGTAATCTGCCAGGACTAGACTGAGTCTCCTGGGGCAGGGACCCCGTTTCTGTCTTGTTCACAATGAGTCATCCAAGGCCAGGCACTGGCCTGGCATCTACATAGTGGGCACTCAATAAACAAATAAAATAACTGATTGAATCAATTAAAATGTGCTTTTCAGGTGCCTGAATATGACAACAATATTAAGCTTGCAAATATTCACAGTTCTGCTGGGTCTCTTCTACACTTGGACTGATACAAACCCTGTGCTTTTAAAAGCTGTATCTTTTTTTTTTTTTAAAACCTTGCAAATTAGCACATGTCTGCTCCCCATCCATCCTAATGCTTGTAATTTAGGAAAAACTTGCTCTCTGACTTATCTCTTTCTCCAGATCCTGATGAAATCTGGTTTCAGTCTAAATGCAAAAGAGGTCCAATAAACTGGTGCCTAACTTAACCAGATTAATTTAATTAAACAAATACTCATTGAGTATTTACTGTGTCACAGGGTCAGAAAGACCAGACCCAGCCCTTAAAGAGCTTATAATCCTTTGGGGAGGGAATAAGACAAATACACGAGTAACTCTGTAAAAGATATATGTTAAAAGAGAGGAATGAGTGGGGAGATATGTGCATCCCTGGGAAGGAGAGATGAGAGCTGCCACCTGTGATCGCTCCATCAGCACTGTCCAGTGCCATTCTCTGTGATGACAGAAATGTTCTGTGCTGGCAACTGCCCGAGAGGGTAGCTACTGAGCACTTGAAAGGTGGCTGGCATAAATGAGAAATGGAATTTAAAATTTTATTTTATTTCAATTTATTTCAATTCCATTGAAGTAGCCAGATGTGGCCAACAGCTACCATATTGGGCAGCACAGTCCTAGATCCCAAACCTAGCTGTGCATTAACCCGGGGAGCTTTATTAAGAATGCAGATTCTCATGCCTTATGGGAATTTTGATGACATAGGTCTGCGAATATACACATATATATTTTTTTAAACAGCTCCACTGAGGGCTCTAATGCAGACCAAATTTAAATACTTCTGCCTTAGGCCATCGTGGCTCAGCTCTGTCCTACCACCGCTCACAGGTGCAGAGTCTGGCAGGCACGTTGGCCTGGGCCTGGTAACTGAAAAGACGTGGCTTGACTTGGCTTTGCTCTAAGCCACTCTGCTTCCTTCCTCTACCCACTCATCCTAGTGTTCTCAGAGGTGGCCTAAACTCCAAGCCAACATATAATTGAGGTCCAAGGTTATGTTTTACTGATCTCGGTAGACACTGTTCCTAACACAGTGCCTGGCCTACGAGTGTTCAGTGAATGTTGGCTGAAGCAACCAAGGTGTGTCACAAGATACATTTTAGATGGTCTTCCACCTTTGGGGCCTGCTGCACCACAGAACAAAGGCCACCTGAAACAGGTGTATAGACAATGGAGTACAAAAAGCAAACACAAGAAAGCCAATGCACTCTTAAAAAGGCTCATAATTTGACCCCAGACAGAAATTCATAAACAAATAATTCTTTTGTCCGGAATCTCAGGATGAGGCAAACAAAAGTTTTCATCCAAATAGAGCTCTTGTGTTCAAACCAAGTATCACTGCGCACCATTATTCTCCTCACTACTGTCTTTGAAAGCATTAGTTAGCAAAGAACATTTTACATAGAAAATAACCTAAACAAGTGTTTAACCCTGTACCAAATGTCATGACTCTTACCATCTTCCCTAAAGGAAAAGCTGATTGTCTGAAACGTTTTAGAAATTAAGAACTTTTGATGGCAAGTTTGCTACACAGTACCCAGTCGAGTGCTGAGCACAGAGTGGACACTCAAACATGGTTGCTGAATGAATAGCCCTTTTTAGGAGGTAATGTACCTATTTGTTTTGTATTTGAGGCACTTTAGTTTCCTCCCATAAAAAAAAAAAACATTTGTCATTTCTGGATCATATCCTTGGGCAAGATAACTGCAGAAGATACGAGATAAAAATAATTGTAAAAACTAGCAAGGCAAATTGATATTATTGTTGGAAAGGTGAAAATTGTTTTTGAGAACTCAGGAAATCATCTGTATATTTCTCACTAGAAGAAAAGGGGATGGGAAAACGTGACACCCAAGAAGGCAGCTCTTCTGAATATGAAAATAAACTCAGGGTTCGGAGGCAACAGACTGAATTAAAAATCCAGCTCAGCATGCATGCACATCACTTTTCTAGTTTCCAGGTCTTCCTTTGAGAGCAGTGTCCGCATCCTTTCTTCATGGGGTTGTTAAAAGGCTCAAACGAGTTAAGATATGTAAAATTCCTAGGATACTCACCATGCGTCTGATGATCCGGAACAAAGTGCTTGCTATGGGTTGAACTGTGTCCTCCCCCAAAAAGATCTGTTGAAATCCCAATCTCCAGGACCTCAGAATGTAACTTTTTGGAAATAGGGTCATTGCAGATGTAATTAGTTAAGATGAGGTCATGTTGGAGTATGGTGGGCCCTAATCCAATATGACTGGTGTCCTTATAAGAGGGAAGATGATGCGAAGACAGAGACATACAGAGAAGATGGCCTTGTGAAGACAGGAACACACAGGGAGAATGCCATGTGTCCATGAAGTAAGAGACTGGAGGGATATACAGTTGCAAGCCAAGGAACGCCAAAGTTTGCCAGCAAACCCCCAGATGCTAGGAAGATGCAATGAAGGATTCCTCTGCAGGTTTCAGAGCAGCCTGACCCTGCTGATATCTTGATACCTTGATTTCAGATTTGTAGCCTCCAGAAACGTGAAACAATAAATTTCTGTTGTTTAAGCCCCCCAGTTTTTGGTACTTTGTTACAGCAGTCCTAGAAAACGAATACAGTGCTGTAGATGCACGAACTACTCTCCTAATTATTTTTATATGAATGCTTATTTTGTTAAATACTTACGGCGTTGACTCTTCTCACCTTCCTCCTCCCCACTGCATACCTATTACACATAAGAACTGATTATGAAAGGAGGTTGTTTGCTACAGTTGCCTATAAATATTATGGGTAGGGAAATACCCATTCCTTAATTTTAAAAGCTGTGGTAAATTTGATGAATTTTGCAGCTTCTTCTTCTAGGACCTGGCAAGCAAGACTAATACTTATTCATGAACTACCTCAGCTCTAGGTCAAAATTACTTTTCCTCCAATATTTTGAAAGTCACATGCCAGATACAGCTTGAAGAATTCTTGAACCTTTGGTCTTTCCAATTCCTTTTAAACGTGAGATTCTGTGATAGGCAAAGAAAATAGGACCAGGAAAAATTTTTTTCTGTTTAAATCACTTGTAGGATCAAGAAAGTGTGTTTTTTTTTCCCTTCTTTGTAAGAAATGAGCTATTTGCAAAGCTGGAATCATAAAGTAGCAATTTAACATTATCGAAGCGAGAAACTGACAGAAGGCTAGACATAACAAAACATGAACCAACGACTGGGCTATTTTTATTGCTCCTTTTTAGTACCAGAAAGTGCAGTGATATAAAAACTACCATGAAATCAATTAATTTTAGTCTTTTTACAAATTATTTTAATTCTACTCCCGTAATATGTCTATATGAAATAATTGCTTTGTAATTACCGACATGATTAAATGTTAAATAAATGTGAAATCTTGAGTTTGGCAGCCTTAATATGCCTAGAAGGCTCAGTTTCATGACTTCTTTTTAAGTACTTCACAGTATATTGTGTAGTATTTTCACTGTAGACAGAGACTTCACCATTGCCACGTTAATAAATGTTGCAGAAGGAGGCAGTTGCTACAATGGCTCTTGATTATACATTCAAAACTGCAGATAGACCAATGAGAAAATAGATTCATCATGGTTGACACTGGAAGTGCCAATATGTTGGCTACTAATACCAATACTGTAGATTTTTGGATGCTCACCAAGCCAAGCAATTCCATTACTGTATCAGATTTGCTTTTGCTCCCAGGACAAAGTAAAATTTAGTCTGTAATAGTGAAAATAACTTCTCATCAAGAAAATGGCAAACATTTTCCCAACTATTTCAGAATATTTATTGCATTTTTCTCTCCTCAAAGAGAGTTCTGTTATAATGTCTTTTGTTATATTTTTAGTCTAGTAGTAATCTTTATTAACTATCTGACATTTTAACAAAATTTTTACTTAAAAAAATAAAACATCCAATGTCCTTAAGACAGGAGCCTCTACTTTTAGCTCTGATCTGGTGATATTTCTCTAAGGAGTCTGCTTAGAATTTGCCAATTAGAAGACTAAGTGCTGTTTAAACTTTAGACTGAGAAAATGTCAAGAACATATCACTTCCACATTAAAATCTTCCTTTAAAATTTGGAGACTAATATATGGAAATGTACATATCTTTAGCATAGAAGTTTCCGCTACAGAAGGTTAAAGACAGCAGTGTTCGGGTGAATGACAGTGTTTGCCCTTCGACTCGATAGACCTCAAGCACATTGTATATCTACAGAATGCCATCTTTCTCATAGAAGCAAAATAAAGCCATCTGTCCCCGAACTCTTAAAATAAACCTGGTTTCAAGTTCTTTTTCTAAACTATTTTTATATAACTGTTCTGATAAGGACTTAAAGAACTCGGTTTTCTTCCTCATTGGGAGAGAATGAATAGTGTGCTGCCTGTTCAGACCTTCCCTCTGAAAGCTCGGGGGCTGCAGGGGCTTTCTAAGGAAGATCTCACAATGGCCAAAGGACAGGGGTGGGGCGCAGGGTACAGAACAGAAGGGAGAGCACCGTGGAGAGTGCTTTACCTAGGTTCTTGTTGCACCCATGAAGGTAGATCTGACTATTCTCATTTTACAAGTGACCTTAGGGCCCAGAGATTGTGACCTGTCAGAATTCCCACAGCTAATTGGCAAAAGAGCTGAGAGCAAACCCAAATTTATTGCCTTCTGAAGTCAGGGTCCTTTCTGTGATACCGCCTGCCTCAATTGTCTTATTGGACCTCCAGTAAATACTGCGAGTGCATGGCAGCATGCTCTGAGGTACACAGAAGAAAACCAACTTGCAGAATAAAACCTTGGTTGACCAGAAGATTAGGCTCTGGGAATTTGCAAATTTAATTTTCTGGGTAGCTGAAGGTTACCTAGAAAGCTTTTAGTTTCAATCTTTAATATCTACTTTCCTGCCTTTAATAAGGGTAAAGGTTTTGATTTTTTTAAAGATATTTTTCTTCAAAGCCCTGATAGAGAACTCATATTGGAAATCTTTTTGTTTTTAATCTACAGTCTTGGTTATTAGCTTATTTTCTTCCAATGTTCCCTTTGCTTCTAAAAGTGGACTGCAGAGGAAAAAAATTCTAGTTAATTAGGATTTCTGGTAATCAGGTTTTTAAATTGTTTTGGTAAATTAAAATCAGGTGAAAGCTGTTTCCTTGAATTGGAAAGTTTCTTATTATACATTCTCCTTGATGCCAATGTGTTCCCTGATGTTAGTATGCATTTCAAACTAATGGTCCAATACTCAAAGTGCTCAGATCGTCAATGACCTGGATGCCATAAATCCACCAGAGCACATTAGTGGGATGGTCCTTAATTACACAGTTTAGGCTTTGTGTAATCAAACGGTGCAAAGGAACAGCTAAGAATATTAAAATGCCAGCAGGCATTATAAATCATAGTACATTCCACGGTCTCTCTTCAATTCATGTGTTTTATTAAATTAAAAGTAAAAGAACAGTTTTAGTTGAATATCCATATTGTCATTAACCATTAAAATACAAAATAATCCAATGCTATTATAAAATCATCTTCACTACTTTACCTCCTATTGCCCTAATAGAAATTGTAGTTACTTTTTGAACTTTAAATATAGGAATCTTCTTTTTATTTGAGGAAGATCAGCCCTGAGTTAATATCGGCTGCCAATCCTCCTCTTTTTGCTGAGGAAGACTGGCCCTGAGCTAACATCCGTGCCCATCTTCCTCTATTTTATATGTTGGATGCCTACCACAGCATAGCTTGCCAAGCGGTGCCACATTGGCACTGGGGATCTAAACCAGCGAATCCCAGGCGCCAAAGCGGAACGTGCACACTTAACTGCTGAGCTACCAGGCTGGCCCCCGGAATCATTTTTTTAATGAAGCAAAATTAAAGTTATCTCTTAGTAAGGTTGACTAAATAAAAACGTTCTTTCCTAATAAAGTATCTTTTAGAGTAAATTGCAGCGCAATCTTACATATCTAGGACCAACGTGCACATTAAAAGTTTTCTGTAGAGTTTTAGGTTTAAGGGGTCACAAGTCAAACTGTGGAATGTTCAAATGGTTATAATAGTGAGGAAATATATTTTCATGGTGGTTTATGTCTTCAAATCATATTTGAACGAGGATAATAAAGGCACAATTTGAAAACAAGACCAGCGGATGAGAATGATTTTCTTGGAGAATTAAGTAACTTTAAGTAGTAGGCTCTGGCAACTTGGCATAAAATGTGGACAGGTAGCTTATTTTCGCTTGAGGGCTTTTAAGTCTTAAAAATCTAACTAGCGGTCATGTCAGCACTCAAGAAAATTCTAAGTTAGTAAGTATTACCATCATCATGTGGCTAGCAATTCGGTACCATTCCAAATGCCCACAGGAGTAACAGAAATGAGTTAGAGTAGTTTACTGAGCAGCAATTCTGAGTAAGGCACTGGGCACCGGGGGTTGGGGGCGGGAAGTGCAGCGGGGGGGCATCCTAGATAGAGGGAAAGTTGTTGCAAGGCAGTGGTGTCTTGAGTGAATTGTGAGCATTTTTTTCCAAATCCAAGTTCACAGACATCATGTTAGTAACTTAAAATTGGTCATGGTGAGTGTATTTACACCACAGAAATTGGCACACACTACAAATCAGAGATTAGCTTTTTGGAGAGCTGGCTGTTAAACATTAACCAGCACATCATTGGTGTAAAGACACCAAAGCAGCAGAACTGGAATAAGTACACGGAGTAGGAACTGTTTCATTTTGAATGGGATGTAAGGGCTGCCAAGATAGCAATGGAAATCAAGACAGAGGTAGGACGAGGCCTGCTATGAGCCTTCTCTCAGTTTATTATCCATGTCAGAGATCTAGCAGAAAACAGATGGTACACTCAAAAGGAAGTAAATAAAGTTTTAAAAAGGGACCATTTATAAGGCATGAACAAGGTTAAGGTAAACTCACAAAGGATGGTCAAGGCCCTCTGAGCTAGCTAATGTAGGAAGCAGAACCCAACAAGAAACCAGATGGCAAAAGACCCATTGATACAGTCCATACAAGTCTAATTCCCAGAGTACAATAAAGTGGAGAAGGGTAGCATGGAAATATCCAGCATAATTACATAGGCACAGAGACTAATAAATGTCTTTCCCTGTCCTTAGTTTAGGCAACTATGGGATAATTTCTATAGTTCAGAAAGATTAACCCACCAGCTGTGTGTAAGAGAGACTAGCGTGGGAACATAATGGATATGGAGAACCCCATTAAGAAACACCTACAAAAAGCTAAATAAGGGGTAATGAGAACTGGAATTGGGGCTGTGGTATAGGAACAGACAAGGGCCATATTTAAGAGATATTAGAGAACCACAACTAGAGAAGTATCTATTAAATACTACAGACGACTAGATGTGGAGAAAGGGAAGAGTTAAAAATAATGCCAAGACATTGAGTCTGATGACTACGATGATAGTGGAACCCAAAACAAGATAGGGTCATACAAGAGCAAGAGTTCATTTCGGAAGTGGGATGAATTTCCATTTAAGTGATTACAGGTGGGAAGAGAAAAGCTGGAGTACTTCTCCCTCTGGTTCCCTCCCTTCTGGGCCAATTTGTAGTGGTTTTGTTCCTCTGCAGAAGGCTACGCATCCTCTTGTACAGCCACAGGTCATTCTGGGTGCTGAAAACCACTGCCCCCTATTGACCCTTCAGTGATGTGGTGATTTTTAGAGTGAAAATATCCAGCAGGCAATTGGAAATACAGGACTGGAGTTTGGGAGTGAGATTACGGCTAGAGAGAAATGTTTTTTCATAAAGGTCTAATAGAGGACTTAAGATCTTAAGAGGCACAGAGAGAGAAGCAAGTTAGTAATGAAAGGGTGCAGGGGAGCCAGAGATGTACCATAAAGCATAGTACAACTATGAAGGGTAATGCTGCGTCTTGCTGAAAAATAAGTGACTCTAACTCTACCACCTCCTTTGATCACTATTTGGTAATAGTGTCTGAATTTAGTTATATGTCAATACAAAGATGGAGCTACAACAAATTATTACAGGGGCAGCATGCTAACTCAGTGTTGAAATGATCTCTGTATTATGAACCATAATAATTGAGATAAGGCAGAAAAGTAGATCTGTCCATGGAGGCCAAATCAATAACAACTAGGTTTTATGGTCATTAGCACCCTAATCAAATTACTCACCATCTAAATCTCTTGGAGGATCTTGCAAACTCAACACCAGTCACCTCTTTCATGTTAACACCAGCCAGATGTGGCTAAGTGCAATTTACATAATGGAGATAGTGAACAAGAATGATATTCTACACATCAAGCATTTGCATGCCAAGCGAGAGGGATTTTTTGAGCTATCCTCAAACTAGTATTAAAAAATTTACGTCTGTGGGCAACACAGGTGATGTGTTGTCAATAAGCCAGTGTCTTACTCAGGAGTTCATCCACAATAAAAGGAAAATGTATTACAGGGGGAAAAAAGGCAATGGAATGCAGGAAATAAAAGAAAGTAAACTAACTTCCCAGACACCAACTATATATCTTTCCATTCTCACAATGCTGTGATGTTACATATTTTTATTTTGTTTCACAACCAAGAGTCAGAGAAGTTAAACAACGTGTGCAAGACCACACAGAAATGAAGAAGACTTTCTCCCTAGTGTGTCCTTCAGCTTTTGGAGCTTGACATGTGCCAGTCCAAATATGCCAGGCACTGGCATGCCACTCAACCAGCCGAGACCCCTGAACCCTTGCTCATGCGATTTGTTTCTCCAGGAATTTGAGCCTTCTGTGGTCTTGCCCCTTCCACGACTAGATTTGACACATCCCATTCCTTCTGTATAATAACACAAACTCTCCCTTTGTGGAACTTCATACTAGTTCTGTCTTCTCTGACCTCCAAGTATACTTTGGAGAAGGGGGAAAGGAAGGTCTGGGGTTAATGTTCCCCCTTTTGCTCTATTCTAAGCCACACTGGTCTTCTCTCTGTTCCTCAAATCCATCAAGCTCCTTCCAGCTTCTGGGTCTTGACTTGCAAAGCTCTACCCGGGAACCCCCTGTGCCTGGGTAACTCTTACTTACCCTTGAGACTTTGGTTTAAAAGTCATTTCTTCAGGGAGGTCTTCTCTTAGAAGCCTCCATGTAATATTCTCTTCTGGCGTCATGTTCTTCTTGCTCACTAGACTTACTACAGCCAGAGTTTCACGTTCACTTGTGTGATAATTGGATTAACGCTCATCTCCCATCAGATGGCAAGCTCCACAAGGGAAGGGACCACATTTCATCTGTTTTGCTCATTACTGTATCCTCACCTAAGACAAAAATATCTGCACAGAAGTGGTGCGGCCAGTATTTGCCAAATGACTAAAGTGCATGACTGTCATGTTCTAAGCACTGTCTCAAGTGCTTCCCCCATACCCTCATAGCAACGCTGTGGGTTCATATCATCCCTCCATTCTACAGATGAGAGAGCTTGGGGCTCAAATAAATTGAGTCTTTTAACCAAGATCACAGAGCTGGTACGTGATAGACTTGAGATGCAAACACAGACCCGTCTCGTCTGAGTCCATTTTTTTCTGTTTTGTTGTGAAATTTCCACAGATGATCACTCAATTATTTTCTGACTTGTCTCTATTCATTCTATGTCCCCAGTGAGTCCCGAAGCTCATCTGGGATGGAAGCAATACCATGTACATTTTTTTCATCCTCCACATCACCCCTCTAATAGCACTTGATATTCTACATGCATTTAATGAATAATTTTGATTAGTAACACTTCCTTGGAATTAATATCACAAAACCACCCCAAATGAGTTCAACTTTCTATAATAACCTCTCTAAAATAGTAATGCACTAACATCTCTGCTATAATACAGGTTTATGATCTACTCAATTCTAACAAACTATACTTGTTGTTAGTGCTATTGAGTTGATTCCTCAACTCCTAGAGACCCTTGTGTACAGCGAAGAGGAACTCTGCCTGCTCTTTTTGCCCTGTCCTCTCACCTTCTGGTGCGCTGTATCAGACAATGCTCCATGCTACTCATAGGGTTTCATGGCCAGTTTTTTTGGTGGGTGGCCAGGTCCTTCTCCTAGACTTAGCCTGGAAGCTCTGCTGAAACCTCTCCACCATGGGTGACCCTGCTGGTATTTGAAATACCAGTGGCATAGCTTTCAGTCTCAGCAACATGCAGCCACCACACTATGACACCGGACAGATGGGTGGTGTGGTTCCCTGACCAGGAAACAAATCCAGGCCACAGCGGTGAGAGCATCAAATCTTAACCAGTAGACCACCAAACACACTATATAGGAAATAATTTTGCAAAAATTGTTAAGAGGAAGTTGTATGGCAAAATGAAACAGACATATGATATGGAAATTCCTTTCTTCAAGCATTCACTGAATGTTTGCTAAGTGTATTTTCCACGTGCCAAGTGCTCTTCTAGGTGCCAGGAGCCCAAGGCTGAGTAAGTTATAGACTTTTCCCTCAAGGGGCAGTTGGTGGTGGTGATGGTGTCAGAGCAATGCAAATAAATAATTCTAAATTCAGATAACATGTGCCATACTGGAAGTGAGGACAAGGAGATATGGGAGAATAAAGGACAGTGTGACTAACTCAGCCTGGGGGAAAACCAGAGTTAAGAGTACCTGATGCTACACACTTACTAGCTGTAAGATAGTGGCTGAATTCCTTGTCTCAGGTTTTTCCTCATCTTTAAAGTGGGGTAATACTTACCTTGCAGAATTGCTACGCACTCCTCTCAGCACACTTGGAAAATGCTATTTATTGGCTCACGGGGATAGCCAGACGTGACTAGCTGAGTGGTACTGGCTGTCCCCAAGAGCTAAGAGTATTGACATCTCCAATTACCTGTAAATGCAGCCACCTACCAGTTGGGAAGCTCTGATTAGGAGGATTAAACAAAATGATGAAAATAAAGTTCTCTGTAAAGAATTATTCTATCTAGCTCCTCAAGAATTCAAAGAAAACGAGGTACTTAATTAATAGTATTTTCAACTCTCCCCTTCACATGTATATAAAAATCTGCCAGCTGTAACAGGGGAGAGGATAAGTCACAGCAACCTGTCCCTGTGTCAATCTACCAGGGGTCTCCTTACGGGTCACACAGTTTGGCTGGCCTGATGACTTTGTGACTGATCCTGCTCCCAGGAGGACTCTTGCTTACACTATATTGGGTTCTGATCTGGTCCCAACCAGGAGCCTTGCAGTTTGGTCAAGAAGCAAGATGATGATGTTATGAAGATGCTGATACTAAGAATCAATGATAACAATGGTAGCAGCATGATTTATTGAGCACCTACAAGATGCTAGCCATTGTTCTAAGAGTTTTACTTGCTTCAGCAATTTTCTTATATAACAGTGGATCCCAGAGAGTTGAAGCTTTTTGGTCTGTAAGTTCTGACAATGTCTTGAATTCAGTTCCTTTTTGGGGAATGGTAGCTCTGAACCAAACCTGTTCTCTCTGGTTGGAAAATATGATTCTATGAATTACAACTTAGCAACATTATAATATTTTCAGAGAGAGAAAAGAATCTAGAAACAAACAAAAAAGTCTCTAATGTACTCATCTGTTCGCCAGTTCTTTCAAAGCACATCAGCTGACTCAAGATTTCTTGCACATCTGGACAGATACAAACCTCTTTTGGGGTCTACCACAAAAGGTGCCAACCACGTGAACTACTGACTTCACAAACATCTGGTCTGAATCTTGGCTCTTAAAATCCCTCTACTTGCCTCTGAATGAGCATCCTTGGAATGCAGACACCATAGCAATCAGAAGTGTCAGATTTCGACAGAATAATACAACTTCTACTCATTGCTACTATTTACCAAGTATTTACCTCGGTGCAGAAACTGTGCACAGGGCTTTATACGCATGATCTCACTGAAGAAGTCCAATGATTCTATAAGGCGGGTTCTATCATTTTCCCCATTTTATAGATGACAATCTGAGGCTCACTGCAATCACTTCAGACCACAGAGCTAAGATGCACTTTTGGAACTAATGCTTCCCAACTCTAAGACCCGTCTAGTTATCCACTCTCTCTACCCTGCCTTGGGCTGCACATCCTGTAACACCATGGCAGTGATTCACGTTGTTCTGATGCATCTCTTGCATGTCAGAAGGATCCCTTAAAGCAAAACAATCTGTGGGAGCAAATCTTGAGTAGTTTTTCATATTGCTAGAAGTTTTAAGCTCTTGTAAAAATCATTCCATACTTCTCATAAGATTCAGTAATCTACTTATCTATGCAAATATCAAAGACTAACTTTTTTCAAAATTAATCATTTTATTTCTGTCTTTTTTTCTGTGTAACAGAAAGATGCTTTTCAATTTTTAGAAACCTTCTAAATTTAGACGATGATATAACTTAATATGCAGTGTGATGGTAATGGTTAGGAGAGTGCAGTCTTTAAGTATGCATTTTAATCCATTTAAAATTACCTTAAATACGAGATAAAAATGTTCTGTTAATAATTACAATATAATTTTAAAGGATAATTCAATGATAATTGGTTAAATAAAAATACCAAGCTAGATTTCAAAACTTAAAGTAAAAAATACACCATGTTTCATTTTACATAAACCTTACTTTAATAATGGAACTATAGAATTTTTAGAGGCAGAGGACCTGTGAGAGCTAGTCTAGTCTTTTCTGTTTTATAGCTGCAGTTGAAGAAAAAACATAACCCAGTGCTTTAACGGTGCGGATCTGAGTCAGACAGAGGCAAGTTCACATCCCTGCTCTGCCACTTACCAGCTCTGAGACTTCATCTGTCACCCAGCCACAGAGCCAGTTCATGAAAATGCCCTGCCTAGAAAGCAGGACTGCTATAAACTGAGAATTTGGATAAAGGACTCTCTCCTCTGAAACAGACGTATATTCTTTCATTCATTATTCATTCATTTCACAAATAGTTACTGAGTACACACTAGTTGTATGACCTTGGGCAAGTTACCTAATTGCTTTGTGCCTTCGTTTCCTGAGCTATAAAGTGGGTACATACATTGTAGAGTAGTTACAAGGATTAAATGAGTTAATACATATTAGGGGTATGGGATTCTGGCACACATTGGAAAGGCACGATGATGTTGGATGTCATTGTCTTTCTCCTATTTCTACTACACTCTATATTAGGTAATATGGTGGACTCTGGGGATACAATTTGGGAGACCTATGTAATATTTTCCTCCTAATTACTAAAGCCTCTCATTTACTTGGAGTAAATCTCTCACTCCATTGTTCAAGCCTTAGGGTGAAGCCATTTGGAAACTTCTTCACTAGGTTCCATTTTGACAGTGCTATCCTTCATGCATGAAGAGAAAAACATCCCACCAGCATTTGCCCACATACTTGGTGTCTTTCCTTCAGATAGCTTTGAAAAGACTCAAGTTTTTCACCTGGCCTCCCAGGTGAGAAATGATGATTTTGTGAGTATGTGAGGAGGTTGGCTGGGATTCCAGAGATAGGCTCTTCCCACAGGACACAGCAAAGCTAACTGGTCCTTTGGGGGCGGGGGGGGGGGTGGGGGGGCAGTGTTTAAACCTTACATGTAGTCCTCAGTGCACAGAACCATAATCAGCTGGGAGAACAAGTGGAGAGATCCAGTTAATTGCCACCCCAGCGTCTTCAGTGGTTCTATCATGGTCGGATGAGTTAATATAGATTCCATTAGTGTCCTGGAAACTCTGAGGACATGGCTGAAGTCCTACATAACTCTTGCTCATGATCTTGGAAATCACAGAATCATGAAGACGAAAAGAACCTTGAGCAATCATGCAGCTTCTCAGTGCTCCTGCTCATAGGAAAGCATTACACCATGCCAGAGAAGTGAGAGGTCCTTACATCTTTAAGACTTGCAGAGACGGCTCTCTCCAAAACACATTTTGATATGCAAGTTTTATTATTAAAACCAAAACATAACCTTCTAAGTATGGAATCTAATGTTTCCTCTATTGTATATATGTGTGTGTGCATGTGTGTGTATGTATACCCTGGCCAGCACTCTCCGGGAGAAAAGTTAAAATACCTCTGCCAAAATAAAAAGCAAAAATCAAACAAAACTAGAAAACCATGCCACTATTGCATCTCTTTTCTAGGCAGAACATCCTTAATCTTTCCACATGTTCTGGGTTGTCTCATTTTCTTACCTAGCAGCGATCTTCCAGCTTGTCACAAGCATTTTTTTAAGCTTCCAAAGTCAGCTTAAGATAAGATACTAGAGAGAAAGTCTGATTAGTCCTTAGGTGACTGGGAAACCCAAGTTAAGTTTTCTTGCATGATACATTTTAATTGACGCATCCTAGGTCCTCGCTCTCTTTGTTAAGCCAAGAGCTAGAATGCTGAGTCACTGTTCTGACTCCACGGCCCAGGAAGCAGGCTCTGTGTGAGTGGGAAAGGCACTGGGTCTGAGAGAGGCAGGGAGCCTTGGGGCTTACCCCAGCTTTGGTCTTTCCCTGGACACCTGACCTTCGACAAATTCAACTTGCTCCAGGAAGAGAAGCTTTGCAACCCCTCTAGTTTTACAGCTAAACCTTCGCTGTATTAAGAGACTTGTCCAAGGTCACACTGAACCTCTCCATGGCTCTGATCCCTTAGTTATTGAAAAAAGGGAGAAGGAATAATCCTTGGTGTCTCAGAACGTTACAGGTCAACTAAGGACTCTGCAAAATTTGAAGTTTTAAAACATGAGGCTTTGGCAATTCAGCCCCATCTTCTCTTTCTGCCGCTTGCACAGTCCTATGTTTCTTACTACTGACTTTCATTCTGTTTCCAGTCTCCTGCCTACTCACAATACTCCGAATACTGACTGAGTCCTACAAAAAATTAACAAGTCCATTTTCACCTTGGAGTTCTCGACAAACTTAAGGAGTCTACCCTCTCTCAACCAACCAACCAACTCACTTGTGTTCAATGAGATTAGATCTAAAATTGTTTCCTGCAGGAGCTGGCCCCGTGGCCGAGTGGCTAAGTTCACGCGCTCTGCTTCGGCGGCCTGAGGTTTCGCCGGTTCGGATCCTGGGCGCAGACATGGTGCCACTCATCAGTCCATGCTGAGGCGGCGTCCCACATGCCACAGCTTGAAGGATCCACAACTAAAAATACACAACTATGTACCGGGGGACTTTGGGAGAAAAAGGAAAATAAAACCCTCAAAATTGTTTCCTGCTGAACACTTGTGTTCCAGGTGATAGCCTGTTCTGTGTATTAACCAGTATGTTTCTTAAAACCTTTCCTGGCAGCCAAAATCTGAATGAAGACTCCTTCTGCACTTCTGTAGCTCACACTTTCGCCATCACAGCACACTTCACTGCACTTGTCAGTCTCCTTTCTGTAACCCTTACTAAACTCAGTGAAGGCAGAGCCAATGTCTGCTAGAGGAGGGTTTCTCAACCTTGGCAGTATTGACAATGTGGACCAGATAATTCTCTGTTCTGGGCACTGTCCTGTGCATTTTAGGATGTTTAGCATCATCCCTGGCTTCTACCCACTAGCTGCCAGTAGCAACCCCTGTCCTCAGTTGTGATGATAACTGACAAAAAATGTCTCCAAACATTGCCAAAAGCCCCCTTGTCAGGCAAAAATCACCCCTGGTTGAAAACCTCCATGCTAGATCTAGCAGAGTGCCTTTTTCATACCACGCACTCAAGAAACATTTGTAGAATACATGACTGATGGAAACAAAATGCTTATGATGGATTCAATGTATAAGCTGCAGAAAAATCAAGCTAATTTCTTTTGTTTTCAGTACGTCCTATAATGCCTGGCACACAGCTGGCACTCAATGTATCTCTATGGGTGGACAAGTGTTCCACGATCATTAGCAGCTTCCTGTATCCCAGGCAAAATTCTTTCCCTCAAGAAGGACCAGGTGTGGTGGTGGGGAATTGTCATATTAGAGGGAGAAATGTTTAAAATGATAAAAATAATTTCTACACTTGATCTTAGCCAAAAGGTCAAGAAGCAATTATAGTAAAAAAAAAAAAATTCTCAGCTGTGGGATTAGGAAGCAGAAGAATCACCTCGCCAAAAAGAGCACGGTGGCCGTGTCCCCTAGACCTTCAGCTCTCCATTTAATCATGGCCTTTGGGGCAGAAATCAAATTCTTTACAGCAGTAATGCTAGAAACATCTACCAGCACTCCTGGATCCTTGAAAACACAACTCAGATAGGGACACAAAGCACCAGGAGGGTTGCAGGACATCTAGAATGTCACATTGAGTCATTAATGTCAGAGCTGGGAAATGAGCCTGCGCCTTCCTGACTCCCTGTACAATACTTGATTACAGTGATTATTATGGATGCAAATTAAGACTTATTACTATTGTGAAATAACAATGCAGGTTAATGATATTCTTTATTGCCATGCTAACATTTTTTCTAGAGGGGAAAATTATAGGCATGAAACCAATTAAGCAACCTTTCTTTCTTGGTAAAGCTTTTTTAGTTTTCCTAAATGAAGATTCTCTCTTTGTGCTTACTGCTTAATAGTGCAAACTGATTTTTTGTCTCCTCGGTCTTACTGAGATGGATGCTTATACTGATGCTGTCCAGTTTTCCTGTATGAATTGAAAATGACTATGCTAATACATTATCTCACAAAAGGCAGTCATAAACAGGAGGAGCAAATATTTTGAAATGAATATTTAATAGACACCCTCCTGTAGAGGTTAGACATTGTTGGAAATGCCTCCCTTAGAAATCTTTGTTAGCCAGAGACTTGCAATTGCTTTTGCTGGATACCACTCTAGGATGGCTCTCCTCCCATAATTGAAATGGTGGCTCCATGAAACACGGCAGATTAATTTACGTATTCCCCAAACTTTAAGTAGTTGTCCTTTAGTCCCAGGTCTACAAAATATCTGCCACAAAAGCCTTTCATGTGGAAGGATGTCGTGCCACATGTATATTGTTAATGTAACTATGGTAACCAAAAAATGCCACCAGTGTGTCTGTTTCATACACAAATGAGGGGACAGCTGTGGAGTCCACATGTCCGCCAGTGGGATAATAGATGTGAGCTAGGACGGCTGGGGTCAGAAAATTGCGACTCATTTATATTAATCAGAGCTTTCAAATAACATTCCAACCCCTGTGCGATAAAGAGTGTAAATGGAAGGCAATAAGCCACCGTAAAAGCAGTTTTCACTCCACAGCTTTCAAAATTAAATGTCAAAAGTAAATACAACAGCATCTTTGGAGGGTCCTCCCAAGTCAGAGTTGACGGACCTTCAGTGTGTATCACTGCAAGTTTAAACCTCGTTTCTTTGCATCTCAGGGATGATTCTCAGTGTATTAAGTATAATGACTCCATCCAAGTTCAATGTTTGTTAGTTGTGCTAGTGGAGGCACAGCCTCTACAAATCTTTTAGCACTCTCACTGACTGTGGCAGTCAGTCCTTCCAGCCCTATTTGCCCAACCTGTCATGTTATAAATGAGGAAACTGAGGGTTAGTGGGGTTAAGAAACTGATCCAAGATCACCTTGCCATGACTAGAAAATAGCTTGCTTACCAATCAAATAACTGATAAACTTGCTAATAACATCCTTCCTTTCTAGACCTTTTGAAAGAATAGTCAAAAAGTAAAAAATATAACAATATGTAAGCCTGCATATTGTTTCTCTAAAAAAAATTATTGTAACATAAAAAGGTATATGTTCTAATTATTGAGTAATATGCTTCACAGTTCTATAGGGTGGCCATAAAGTCTGTAAATATATTCTATATTATTTTATCACGTATTGTAGTTGCAATGTCAACAAACCATTTATTAAGCACTTGCCTATGTTTCAAGACTCAGAGGCTACACTCTGTAACATATCCATAAAGTAGGGAATGGTAATATGCGAAAACAAGAAAACTTATAAAACAAAATTCATTTAAGAAGACTTATAAAAGTGAATGGTTCCCTTTTTTTTTTACAGATAGGGTTTAACTTTTGTCTCTATTCTGCACTTTGAGCCAAAACAAGAGAGAATACATGTTTTCCTGACTTCATCTATATAATTATAATTTCATCTTGAATAAAATATTAATCAAAGCTCTATTCATGAGTTAAAGATAATTCCATTGCTCCCAGAAACCAAAATATGATTCTAAAATGGAATCTGCTGTATCTCCAGATTGGCTTAGCCGAAAATAAATGCTCAGCATAATAATTTTGAAAAATTAAATACAATATTTGAGCAACCTTACATTAGTGCTCAAGGAAATCATTCAAAGAACTATTATTTTATAACAAAAATAAATTGTAAGAAAGCGTTCAGAAAGTCTAGTAAAAAATGCCATCTAGGTCCTATAATTTACCATATTTTATTTATGGCTTATGGCTTATTTATGGTGGCATAAAAAGCCCACCATTCTGATTATTTATAGTCATACCCAACTGACTTGGGAAGTAACAATACAACTCTGTAGAGGCAGCCTTTCTTCAGTACCTACCGAGTTTGTTCCCATGAGTGTCACTGCTTTAGAATATGTGGTACTTGTTCCAGCAGTTCAGGTCAAGAAGCTAGCCTTAGCAGGGTCTAAAACCAGAGAGAGATCAATGGTTGAGTTTTCCCTTGCTTTTTGGGGCATTCCAGACACTACCCAGAGCTACCTGTGTTATTCAGAAGCGGAGTCTGCAGCTGGATCTGGTCTAAGATTTTATTTAGCACAGTGATCCTTTGCTAAGTGCTTTATTACTTTTATTTACCAACGAATGAACTCTAATCTTCCCTTTCATTAGACTTGCAGAATAAAGATTTCACACAGGCAGGACAGTAGCCAAAGAGAAGTTCTCACAAAGGTGAGGCTTTGGCCATTTTAAAGTTACCAGGTTTATTTAAAAAAAACCTAGATGATAACTTGACAATAAAATGGTTTATAGCCTAGTTTAGAAATGTCAACTGTATTTTATAGTTAGCCCTCAGGTCCATAATGAAGACAGAATCCCAGGGTTAAGTCACAGAAGAGTTTATTATAATGATTTGTTACTTTCTGATTTCTAGATAGCTCTAAGACAGAAAATGTAATCTTGGCTATAAAATTCTCTTACTTAAATTTGACTCAATTCATTTTTCCGCTCCTGGGAAAATACTGCCTTATGTGTAAAAGTCACTGAACCAGCAAAAATAACTTAAGGAAACAAGTAAAATAGCAGACTAACATCTGTTGCCCATCCCTCCTCCCCCAAAACTGAGTTCTCAAAACAATGTTGTCTTTTTCTTTTTTCGGTTGTATTTTAATGCCCCTTTCAGTGAATATATAGAATATAGGGGCAAATGCTGCTCAGTGAATAGGTTCTTTTTCCCTTGAGCAGTGTCTGAGGCTGACAAAAGAAGAGGCCACTGGGCTGGCTTGTCAGTAGGTATAATCCCAGGGCTCACGTGCGGCCACACCACCCGCCTTTTGTTCAGTCGTCGCACAGCGCCAGGAGGTGAGCAGTGCTGTTGTCTAAAGCTAATGTTAGACAAGGCTGAAATTTCCCTGTTTTGGAGTCTATTGCATGACGGCGTCCCCATTCATTGTTCTGTCCTGAGACCCGAAAACCCCTCAGGTGACTGAGAACATGACGATTTCATCACCTCCACTTCTACAAGTTTGGTGCCTTAACAACTAAAATAATTTTGACTGGACAGTGAACATTCGAGTGAGATCTTCATGTCGGTCAACTACAACTATCTTCTCCTACATTGTACATCTCTGAGGGTGGAGAGCAAATGTGAGCAGGAGGTGGAATTACTAAAGGAAGCAGAAAAGAAACTCTAAAAGTTGAGGGGTCAATTCCAGAAATCACTTCAATGACCAGAAGTGGATTAAAGTTACTGTCTGCTTCAGATAAACATTTTCCTCACTAGCTCAGAACGTCCAGCATCAGTGTTGCACAAAAACACACAGCCAGGTAAAGAGCAAGCAGTACTTGGAGCTTTCTATACAATAGCACTCAGAGAATTTGGCTCTTGAATAAAGGTATCAGCAAGACATGGAATTTCCAAACAGAAAAACTCACACTGTGCCTTTATTCCATTTTCTTAAGGTCTATTGTTAACTAAAGACTCCTTGTCTTTTCAAATTCCTTCATGTGAATGGATGAGGCCAGACATCTGCCAGGATTCGCTCACATTTGCATGCAAATCAGAGACTTCGGGACACACATGGCCCGGGAGCCAACAACACCACTTTTACTCCAGACTTAACAGTGATCAAAGTACCTTCCTGAACTTTCCACTCCTCTAGTCCTACCTCGGAAAAATGAAGTAATAAGCATATTCAAGTAATATTAATTATTTAGACCGTCGTGGCACAGCAAATTGCAAAAGAAAACAACATATTGTCTTTTAGAAAATCCTACAAGCAAAAGCCCAAGTCAGCAATATCTGTTCTCACACAGAATCTCACTTTTCCTTTATTATCTAGATCTGAGAATGAGAATGCTAATGGTGGCATGAGATTGAGAGAAGGGTCCATTTTCCTGGACTCTTGGCCTTTGCCTGTGGGGTTCAGATGCCTCAAAACCATTCGCACCTCGGGCATTCACTCACCCAGTACCAGGCACTCTTCTTGGCGCTGGGGCTACAGTGGTGAACCCAGCAGGCAAGGACCCCCTCTCGCAAAGCAGGTACAACCGCCGAATCTCCCAGTCCGCGTATCCACGCCGACTCCCTCGCCAGCGTCCCGGGACGGGTTTTCCCATCTGTCCCGAGTGCGCGGCACCCCTCCCGCTGCTGGATCTTTCCACCTCACCCCAGCCAGCCAGCAGAGACTCCCTCCGCGGGAGGCGGTCGCGGCTGGGCCCTGGGAAGCGCCGAGTCGGCGGCTGCCCACACCCCTCTGCACGCGGCACAAAAGACACTCGCTGGCAAACTTTCCTCGCTACCGACCCCGACCGCGCGGGGAACCCAGCACCGGCTGCGTTCCTGGAGCGGACCGAGGCTTCCCTGACATTTTACCATCTCTGGCAAGCCTCCTGAGGCTGCCACCTCTTCTGGGCTCAAAATGTGTAGGGTGAGGTCTTTTCCCCACTTAGACCGCCCAACAGTTGAGCAGATTCTTCAGAATGCTCTGACCTCAACACACTCGGTGCTTTGTGAATTACGCCCCTTGCCCCCTTCTTCGCCGACAAGGCCACCGCCAAGACGTCCTTCCTCTTTTCTCTTCCCACAAGCTGCCACCTTCCTTTACCTTTTCTTGGTCGTCTTTCCAACTCCTCGGGTCCCCTTTCCGCGCTCTTCTCTGGCCCGAGCTGCCTTCCCCAGTTCACATCCCAGCAGCCCTCCTTCCTCCGGATTCCCGGGCATCACCCACCCCTGCGTCGTTCCCTGAAATCCAGTGGGCTCGCCTCCTGTCACTGCCTTTTGCCCATTTCTGTCTGGCCTTCCTTCCGAACTATCGCTCTCCCCTACCCGTCATTTGGGGGGGGAGGGGGTGTTACTAGATTCCCGTTTCTCCGACTTCGTCATTTTCCCCAGCTCCGTGAGCCGCGCCCCCTCGTCCTCTTAAGGCCCGCGATCTTATCCTGCGATTCCCCAGACCCTCTCGGTCCGCCGCGCCACCAAGTTTGCCTCGACTTCCCCTTGCTGCCGCCCACATCTCCCGCCGCCTCCCGGCTGGGCGAGAGCACTTACCCCGAGGCCCGGCTGGCGGGGGTGTCGGGGTGCGCACGGACTGGGCACCAGTGGCGGCAGCAGGAGGAAGAGGAGGAGGAGGAGCACCGGCTGAGCGGCGCCTCCCTCCGAACCCGCAGCGCTCACTGGCTCTTTGGGGGCCCCCGGCAGAGCACCAAGACAGGAGGCAAGGCAGCGACACACGAGCAACAGCTGCTGGGCGGGCCTGGGCTCAATCCGGCTCTCGGGGGCCGGGCAGAGGCAGGCAGGGCTGGGCAAGAGGGTAGGAGAAGTGGGGTGCAGGGGGAAGGACAGCGAGCAGCCAGGTCCCGAGGAAGGCGCTTGGGGCGCCTAGGGATGCCACCGCGCGGATGCCACCGCCCGGGCTGACGCCGCCGGCTCCTCTCCTCGCCCGAAGGGCGCTGCAGGCGCGGGCGCGCGGGCCTCGCCTAGCTCCCCGGCTCGCTGCCGGCGCCCTCGGTCTGCCCGGCTTTGTGCTCCCCGCAGCCGGCGTGCACCTGGTGTAAGCAAAAGCGGTCAGCTGATGGGCTGCGCGCCGATTGGCTGCTCTGCGGTCTCCTCCCCTCCCGCCCGACCCCCTTCCCGGCCTCCCCTCCCGGCCTCCCGCCCCCCACGCCGCCCCCGGCTCAGCCCCGTGCTGGGGCACCATCTGTAGCCCGCCCAACAAAGGCGCAGCGCCGCGGGTCTCGGGTGGCCCCGCCGTCCTGCGCCGTCGCCGCGGCCGCTGCAGGGAGCAGCGGGCCGCCGCTTTTTGTCTGGGGGACGACAGGCTGCGGCTGGGTTAGGGAGGCAAAGCACACTGCCGTTTCTTAGCAAAAGACATACCGAAAAAACAATGCCGGTGCTGGGAGGTCAGCTGGGCACAATGGGGCCAGATCTCTCCGCAGTGTGGAACTTGGGCTCAGGGCTTGAGAAGCAGACAAAATTCAACCCGAGAGAGCGCCAAGTTTCAGTATGGAATCTGACCTTTCGTCTTGAAATGCCTGGCGATCCCTTGGGCTGTATGTGCACGCCTGGGTGTGCGTACACGCGTGGCTGGGGAACTGGTCCGCGCCCTCGCCGCGGGAAGTGGTATTCAGACGCTTAAATGAATGGCGAAGCCACTTCCAATTTAGGAAGGCTTTCGGAAAACGTTTCTGAAACTTTGCAATTACAGCTTTCTGATTTGTTAGGTGTGAAAGTTGTGTTCAAATAAGTGGAGGATTGAGAATGTAGTCCGAAGTGGGAGGTGTCAGAGCAAGGGGTGAAAAGGGGTCTTTGGAAACTGCACATGAATCTGAGCCTCAGCTTCCGAGTGGCGGGCTTAGAGCCAGGCTCAGGAGAAGACCCTGGTACCTGTGCTGGAGCATCTGCTTTAAGCTAGGGCATTATTAACCCCTCAGTACTGAACGACTTTGAGCAAGAAAACGTAGTGACATTTCCTCATGATGTCCAAGCTGAGAGCTTCTGGGGAATTTGGAAGGACATAATATTACAGAATCAACGTTTGAATTCCTTGAAGACATAGTCTGAATTTAATAACAATAATCTTTTATCTTTTTATCTGATCTGTATAGCACTTCTTGGTGTATTTCATAGATGTCTGATAAATGTTTGATGCTCCTACTTGGTAACTATCCTGACACTGTCACGTAGATAGCAGTAGGTGATCTACTTACTTGCCTTAGAAGGTTCTAGAGAATGAAGATATTAGGATTCAGAGTAGAAGGTAGAATGAAGAGTAAAAGGACAGCTATACAAAAAGACTCATTGCAACTAGTGTTCAAAAGGTGGGGGGGTGCCTATAAATGAATAAGGTTGAAGAACTTTCAAAGCAAGTCGAGTCTAGAACCTTTCCCAAAAGTCGTACTTTTGCCTCTTTCACCCTTTCTCATGCTGATTATGTGTAGCTTGGAGTTTGTCTGAAAAAAGGTGAGCCTCTGGTGGAAATATAGAATTTGAATGATCGGGGAAAGAGAGAACACAGTTTCTTAGGAGTCTCCTTTGGGTTTTCTGGCCTGTCTCTCTGAGAGTGAAAGGGTGATGATGCTGTACCCTGCAGAGTGGAGCTTTACGGAGGTAGATCTTGGGGGCCAGTTGTAGCCATTAGTACTGGTGGGGAGTTACTCTTTCTGGGAGGCAAGATCTTTAACAGCCTCCAAGTTTTGGAAGAGACTTCATGAGGCTGGTATGAAGCCCAGCTAAGAAGAAACCAAGTCAAGCCTGAGTGTATAAGCTTTGAAACCAGGCCAACACTGCTTTAAATCTCAGCGCTGCGATTGATGAGCTATGTCTCTCTGGGCAAGTCACTTTCCTTCTTTAAGTCTTACTTTCCTTGGCTATAAAGTGGGGTTAATAACAGTACCCATCCCAAAAGGTCATGCTGGCTAAGTAAGAGTAAGCATGTAGCAGTTCTTGGTACATAGAAGCATACAACAAATGTAAGCACTATGCATTACTGGCCAGGTAGTGAAGATTAAGCAAGACATCAGGTCAGACAGGCAGAATGATTATTTGAAAGAATTGACACAAGTGCCAGGATATCTTAAAGACACCAGCAGGTCCAATGAGAGCAACAGACCATCTCCCCACTGTTTAATTTATTTCTTTTTAGATCAGCAAATCATTTATTTAAACTAATTTCCCTCTTCCCCAAGGCAAGAATGAGAAAGGAAGCTCTGCCCATTTCTACTTGATCACAGCATTTATTTGGCTCTAAACAGAAGGATATTATCATTAGGAAGAAATGTATATGTCAGAGATGGGGAGAGGACTTGGGGGGGGTGTGTGTAGGAAAGATTGGTGTGGGAGAGAAAAGGACAAATGTGGGCGTAGCGTTTACAAAGGAGTCTGAAATTTGGTAGTTGGTGGAAAATTAATGAATTCCCTAAATGGTTAATTCATCCAAATTTTAGGAACTGCTGTTTTGTAACTCTGTGAAAGGGTTTCAGGATTATTTTACCAACTGACACTTAAAAGCCCCTTGTCATTGGGATGAAGGAAGAGGAAACTCCTGAGCCAGCCCTGATGGCCTAGCAGTTAAAGTTCGGCATGCTTGCTTCTGCAGCCCGGGTTCGGTTCCTGGCTTGGAACCACACCACTTGTCTGTCAGTAGCCATGTTGTGGTGGTGGCTCACATAGAAAAATTTAAAACTGGGGGCCAGCTCTGTGGCTGAGTGGTTAAGTTCGCGCACTCCGCTGCGGCGGCCCAGGGTTCAAATCCCGGGCGCGGACATGGCACCACTTGTCAGGCCACATTGAGACGGCATCCCACATCCCACAACTAGAAGGACATGCAACTAGGATATACAACTGTGTACAGTGGGGGTTTGGGGAGATAAAGCAGAAAAAAAAAAAAAAAAGATTAGCAACAGTTGTTAGCCCAGGTGCCAAGCCTTAAAAAAGAAAAAAAAAAAAACTGTACACAACTATGTACTGGGGCTTTGTAAGGGAAAAAGGAAGAAAAAAAAAGGAGGAAGATTGGCAACTGATGTTAGCTTAGGGAGAATCTCCACCTGCAAAACAAAAAAAAAAAAAAAAAAAGAGGAAACTCCCAGTGGACCAGCATAACTAAACTCAACTCAGTTGTTTCTTTCTTAGAATCTTTACATCTACCTGAATTACTCTTAGTGAGCTCACCCAGTCCTGGGGTCCTGAATTTATGAGCATAAAAAGACTTTGTCTTAATATTTATTCATTTAAGTCATTGTAGAAGACCTTGGAGGCTTTGGAAGAGAATGGAAATGGATAAAAGAGCCCAAGCGTTCCCAAGAGGGCCAGGTCTTACTGTCAATGTAAGGAGGAGTCCTTGCCTCTGGAGCTGGCTGTGTTGAGGCACCACAAATCCCTCTGGATTGCCCCACCATCCCCTTGAGGTTCCTTAGCTTCGGTTTGAAGAAACATTATAATTGGTATTAGCCTAATTGTACTGATCTATGTGGTAAATGAGGGAAGGAAAGAGCAATGAAACTTTAAAGGGTGATCGTATTAGGATAATCTTTAAAAGAACATCTGTATTTTGAGAACAAAATTATAAGATGCCATTTAAAACCACAGTTTTTGAAAGTTGAAAATATGTCTCTGTCTAACTGAAGTATTAATACAGTGCTGGTAGTCAGTGTCCTTTCAGTCTTTGAATTAATATTATAGTTTTAAAACAACCACCACCAAGCTGATGGTGACTGCGCAACTCATAATTGTGTGACTGCTGTGACCGTTGTCAAGTTTCCCGCCAAATGCGTTTTCTTTAAAAATTTTGGACAATTGGGAGGGTTTGCTACATATACATAGTTCCTGTTCTTCCAGTTTTGTACTGCATACAAAATCATTTCAACACAAAAAAGGTATTCGTTGAGGTTTATATGATTAAAATTAATTTTATCGTTTAAGTCTAATCATTTGACATGGAACTAAGGTGACCAACCATCTCAGTTTATCTGGGGCTCTCTGAGTTTTAGTTCTAAAAGTCTCACATCTCAGGAAACCCTTCAGTCCCAGGCAAACCAAGATGGTTTGTTATTCTAGATGGAATTCACGTGAGTAAGTTTATGGTACTGTTGCAATTTTAGTTGAGTTATACCCTTGCAGATACACCAGAAAATGTCTTTGTGTGTGACTGGGTTGAGAATCCTGCTTCTGCTTGTAGAACTTAATTGCTGCTGAGCCCTTGACAATAATCTAATACAAACTCTTTATTTTATAGATAAGGAAACCAAGCCCTAGAAAAGGACTCTGCTAGTCTATTGACAAAGCCAGCACTAAAAAAATGAGACTATATACCGTTTGAAGGAGAAGACCAGATGGCCAGCTCGAAGCCCAGCCCCTAGCATGTAATAGGTACTCAGTAAACATTTTTTGAGTGGATGAATTGAATCAATTAATAAATGAATGTCTTTATGTGGCTGGAACACATTATATCATGAGCATTTTCTTTGTATCATTAAACAATTTTTGAAACTATAATGCTTAATGCCTGTATAATTCCACCAGTCTTCTGTTGGTGAGATCTAAGGGCTTTACAATTATTTGCTATAGCATATATTATAATAAACATACTTATTAGAAATGCCCATTTTGGTTATTGAACTATAGATACATAAACTACAGTTTGGATTACCAATTTAACATATTCAACTTTTTCTACTTTTTTTTTATTACTACTTACCTTTACACAGTCAGACTTTACTAAAAAATAAACAGTTATTTAGGTTTTTTGCTTTTATATTGTAAAGATTTTAGTTGATAAGAGAGTTTTAAAATCAAGTTTCTTTTATTTGCTCTCCATTCTGATTTCCCTCTTGCCTGTATAATAATAGTTACCATAAATCGGGTACTTACTCTGTGTCAGATCCTACGGTTAGTAATGTTTCCTATATGGAGAGAGGAAGTATAGTATAATGGTTAAGAGTTATGGTTCTTGATTTATGCCATGAGCTTTATATTCCAGCTCAACACAGCTGTGTGAATTTGAACAGTTACTTAAACTCTCTGTGTTTATAATAGTATCTATATCATAGGGTTCATGAGGATTAAAGAGATGTCTATGTGCCCAGCATGTAGCAAGCATTCGCTAAGTGGTAACACACTAGTTAATATAATGCTAGCTGCTGGAACAAAGAAACCAGAGAACCCCAGTGCCTTAAATAAGACACGTTTATTTCACACTAGTGTAACAGAGTGTGTTCCTGGCTGGATAGACTCCACCTGGTCATTCAGAGCCCAGGCTGCTTCCCTCTTTTGGTTCTTCCCTATTTCTGCAGACGTCCTTCCATTTACACAGAGGATGGGAAAGAGAGAGTGAAGAAAGGACCCCGTGGGAAAATTTTATGGACCCGACTGAGAAATGCCTTATGTGCCTCCCCCTACATTCCTTTGCCACGAACTCAGACACGTAGCTACAGTTAACAGCAAGGGAAGCTGGGGAGTGTAGACCAGGTGTGTGCCTAAAAGGTAGAGGGAGAAATTTTGCAACATTTAGCAATCAATCTGAAAAGTAAAGCAATATACATTAGAAATACAGCAATGTCTCCTACTCTTGGTTCTCATCTTACTTAGTCCTCATAACAAGTCTGATGAGGTAGGAGGGAGGAAATGACTGGATCAGGGTCACACAGCAACTAAGAGGCTGTCATTAGAGCAAACAAAATATATATGAAACAGCTGCTAGGCAGGCTTTCCAATTCTCAGTTCCTCTTAAAACTGTTCTTGGATGATTACTAGCCTGATAACCATCACCACATTGCCTTCTTGAAGTTCCCAGAGACCTCAGGCTGGAAGAGGAAGACCGTCAGCTGCCCCGTCAGCAGCTTATACTCCTTTTCCTTTCAGTAACATCCTTTTTCTTTGAGTAACCATAAAACTTTTAGGAAGTTCACAATCATTCCTCGTAAGAAAATGCTTAGAGACTACTGCAATGGAATTCAGTGCCCCTATTATCATAAATTTCATATCCACATAGGCCTGGGGGCCTACCAGGCTATAAAGGAAAGTCTGGCAGGTCAAGTAGACACAGCTGGTTTATACACATTCTGCAGAAACCATGGACTCACAGAATTTCCCTCCGTTTTGTCGAACACCTTCCTTTGTCAAGTCTGTCTGCATTTTGCTACACTTCATTTTATTTTTATAGTAGAGACGCTCACACTTTCTGAGTGTTAGCAGTCTCTTCTGAGTAAAACATTGCCGGTATTCCATTTTCATGGATAACTAAGTACTTGTCTACTAGACTAGTCATCTGTTGTAATCCTTATCCCCTTAAATTTGATTCCCATTGTACCCTTGAGTCTATCCCTGCCCAAACCTGGCACTGCAACACCCTGTCTTTCAGAAAAGGGACTTAGTTTTTGAGTTTTGTAACTTTGGAAAAAGAAAAGCTGCAGAGAGAGATGTGATATATAATGGTGGCTTACGCTAGTGGCTAGAAGCAAGGCTGTACTGCAATCCAATTCAGCGAGTACTTTTTGATTTGAGGGCTGAAAAGAACCTTAGAGATAATCTGGCTCAACCTCTTCATTTCACAGATGAGCAAAGTCAAGTCGCAAGAACACTGACACTTCCATGTATTTCAGAGCATCTGGGAAAATTGGGTGGATTCAAACCCTTACCTAAGGTCATCCCACTGGTTAATAGGAGTGCTAAGTCTAAAATCTAGTTCTCCTGATTTTTACATGAGGGATCTTTCCCTGATATTAGTGTAACTTTAACTGGGATCCTCAGGCCTCCAAGAAGTTTGTGGATATACTCTCAAGAGTCTACTAGGTTGCTATAAGAAATTTATTTTTCTAATTCCAATAATCTGAAAGATTAACATAAGCACATTCTGAATCATCTGAGTGATCTTCTTATAATTGAATGCAGACAGGTGAATCTAATGCCAGTGGCTATGTTTGTGTTTATGATCACGTCCATGCCAAGCAGTACCACTGAAAGTATTTGGAACCAATGAGAGAAAAATAGGGTGGTTTTGATGTATAAAGGATGTCTTCTCACCAGATGAAGGCCAGCACATTCTAAAAAAGAAGGGTCCACAGAAATTTCATGAGTTACAGGTGATGGGAGGAGAAAAAAAGGGTGAGAGAACTGAGTTACCTCATAACATGGAGTAGTCTAAGCATGCAAAAAAACAAAAGGGAGAGAGAGACCGGGCATCAGTACCATATTCACACTTCGAGAGGTGACTTCGTTTTCGAAAAAGGAAGGGAAAAAGTTCAACTATTACGTAAAATTGATGGTTGAATTTGGGTTTAACTAGTTTGGTAGTTTTGTGTTCTTTTTCTAAACAGTTTTATTTAGGTGTAATTCCTGGCATGAGGTGAATTGTGTCCCTCCCAGATGTGGAGTCCTAACCCCCAGTACCTCAGAATGTGACCTTGTTTGGAAATAGCGTCAATGTAGATATAATTAGTTAAGATGAGTCGTACTGGAGTGGGGTGGGCCCCTGATTCAATCTGACTGATGTCTTTATAGAAAGGGAAAATCTGGACACAGACACACACACAGGGAGAATGCCATGTGAAAACAAAGGCAGAGATCAGGGTGAAGCTTCCACAAACCAAGGAACAAACCAAACAAAGTTTGCCAGCAAAGCCCCAGAAGCTAGTGGAGAGGCCTGGAGCAGATTCTCCCTCACAGCCTCAGAAGGAACCGACCCTGCCGACACCTTGATTTCCAACTTCTAGTTTTCAAAACTATGAGAAAATAAATTTCTGTTGTTTAAGTCACTCAGTTTGCAGTAGTTATTAGAGCAGCCCTAGCAAACTGATACAGTTGCCATATGAGAAACTGCGCATGTTTAAATTATACAATTTTGACCTTTGTATACACCCTGAAACCACCACCACAGTCAAGACAATGAACAGATCCATCACCCTCAAAGGGTTCTTTGTGCCTCTTCGTATTCGATTCCTTCCTACCTGCCATGCCTCTTCCTTGCTGCCCATCCCTACACTCAGTAAACTTACCTGCCTTCTGTCGTTATAGATTAATTTGTATTTTTTAGAATTTCTTTCACGCAGCATAATTATTTTGAGATTTTTTCCATGTTGTTGTTTGTATTAATAGTTTGTTTTTGTTGCTGAATAGAACTCCATTGTGTGGATATACCACAATGCGTTTATTCATTTGCCTGTTGATAGACATTTGTTTCCAGCTTTTGCCTATCACATTTAACACTGCTTTGGATATTTGTGTTCAAGTCTTTGTCTGGATATATGCTTTCATTTCTCTTGGGTAAATATCCAAGCATGAAATGACTGGATCATATGTAGGTGTAAATTTGGCTGTTTAAGAAACTGCCACACTGTCTTTCTAAGTGGTGGTAGCATTTTTCATTCCCACCAGCAGGGTGAGAGTACCAGTTGGCTCGCACATTGAAAACTCTGGAAGGTGAATACCTTTAGTGAGGTAGGAATTTTTAGATGATCTCAGTCACCATCCTGCCTATTGCCTTACACCAAGCTTGAGTCACACACTTATGTTACCCACCTGTGTGGTTTTGGATGTGCAACCTCTGATTTATAAATTGATTCAAAATTGGCTATTCAAATATATTAGTCATGCATTGCATGCATACAGATCTCTAGAGACCTGAACCAAAGTCAGAAGACACAAGTGTGCCATTGACTAGTCCTATACCTCTCAACGTGCCATCACCTTTAATGCGTCCTTTGAAAAGTCAGAGTAAAGACATATGTCCAGCCTGTCTTCTCATAGGATTGTTTTCTGAATCAAATCAGACTTTGATTTAATCAAATCAAGGAAGCATTTTGCAAACTTTGGAATATGTGGACTATTTTTTCATGATGCCAGGATAGTGGAAGCCTCTCTGAGAGATGAGTTTCCAGAATGAGGTTCCCACAGATCGTGACCGTCTGTGTGACGTGGATGGTGTCTAATGAAGAGTGCACCGGCCGACTGTTCCTGCTCTCTTCGTTCTCATTCCTGGGCAGAAAACGTGGTACTAGAAGACTTTGGGACAAGTGACTAAATGCCATGTAGGACAGTTTCTCTTGAAGCCTGAAGGGAGTCTGGGATTGGAAGGCAGGAAGCAATTTTCTGTGGAATTTTCCCCATCATAGTTAAGATTTTGTTATAATAATAATAAAATATAGCAGCTCACTCTTATTAAGCATGTATTACATACTAGACATTGTGCAATTTTTGCATGAATTCCCTCTAATTCTTACAAAAATCCCATGAGATAAATGGGTATGATTCTCACTCTTGGTTTTTCAGATGAGAGAACTGAGATCCTAACGGGGGTCAATAACTTGCCCCAGATACCAGAACTCACCCTCCTAGCTATGATATAATCTATGGGCACTGATCCTATCTGTGCTCGAATAACATGATCTGAAAGGTTGCACCATTTTGATCAGATTGACATAGATGTGCCTGTTGGGAAAAAAACTTAAAAATAAAAAAAAACAAAACAGATTTAAGAAGTGTCCCAGAAACTGTTCCCAAATACCTTAATTCCTGCAGAAAGGAGGAGGACGAGGAACACCACTCGCATTTTATTAGAATAACAGTGACATTCACAAAATAATAAGATTTGAAAGTCAACAGCAGGGGATTTGACAAGTTTTGAAATGTGATAGGCAATGAAATTTTGACTTGAAACACTGGAGCTTTTTGACAGGTGTGCAGGGAAGGCCAGCCATGGGCCACCTAGTTTATTCTTAAGGGCTGAGCAATCATGTGGGCTGAGGTTTGCCCAGGACCAGTGTTGGTCATTCCTGGAACATCACTTGGTGAGCCTACAGTGAGAACTGGATTCTAGATGAAGCTTTAGCACTAATAGTTTCATTTCTCTGAACCCCGAGTTCGCTATGTGTAAAGTGAGGCAGCCCATAGAATGTGTGATTTTCACATTCTCTTCCCTCCAGAATTCCTTGGTTAAATTAAATTATAAGGACACACTACATCAAGACATAAAAGCAAATTTGTCAGGGTTCTAGGTTTCAACAACCAAATCTACTCTAGGTAGTTTAGGTAGGAAAAGATTTACTAAAAGGTACTAGTTGGTCTATAGGGTCTCTGGAAGAGCTGGGGATTTGAGCATGGATGTTGCCCAGCCAGGAACAAAGCAGCTAGAGAACATACTCCACCACTACACACCTATTCTTGTGGAAGCACCATTGTCACTGTTGCCCGTCACTTGATACCTACCACCCTATGGACTGGAATCCAGAAACTCTACACAGCTCTCCATAATGATGCTGCCCTTGTCCTTGCCAGAAGATCTGAGCCCCCAGTCTGTGGCTGCCTTTTCACGTAGTTCCTAAGTACCTATGTATTGCTTGACCGAACCCAGGCCCTGTGCAGAACGGGAAGCCAGCTAGAAAGGGGTTGGACTGGGTGCTGGATGGGCCAACTCACAATATCTGCCATCAGCACTCATTGAAGATGGCCAGAGCAGGAGCCCCTACTCGACCCTCACCATCACCATTTCTTAAAGATGATGGGACACTGTTGGCTGGTCACATGCTAAACAGGCTCCCAAGGGCCCTGCAGACCAAAGTTAGAAAACCACCAAACTAGATTATTTCTAAGGTTCTCTCTAGTGCTAAAATTCCTTGATTTTACGCATTTCCAAGGTTAAATTAAAGTTGGGGTGTCTAAAGAAGTATTTTCCTGTAGGGCTTGGCTAATTCCAATATATTCTGTGTAATTATCAGTAGTTAAGAATATTGTACCCAAGGAGTATGGCTTCATCTACATTTACATTTTGGTTGATTCGCTCAATTAGGTATATTAGTACAAGAAGATCCAGTTAACACAAAAGGAAAGGAAAGGGAAAGGAAGGGGGAAAAAGGGAACATTTGACAAAGATGTTATATGGGATTTCTTTTCAGAAGGGTGTATTTTGGGCCTTCCAAGGGAAGTGTTTTTAAGTTGTGAGTACTTGCAGATGCAGTTATAGGAAAACTGCTTACAGCATTTGGCACAAGTTCAGATCTACAAACTCCAAGCTCCAAAAAGCAAAAGAAAGAGCTACCTTAAATTATACAGAGATGGGTTTACATAATCTTTTGCTAACACCTCTCAATTTCCAGAAAATAACTATTCTAGTTATCATCAAGGTGCCCCAAAGACATCAGAAATCAGTGAGGTACCATATTATTAGGCATAGAATGTCCATCAACTGTGTGACACCTTGGGATGTACTATGTCATTGTGCCTAAGAGCTTGGGCTCTAGATTCAGTCCCTTTAGAAGCTTTAGGTAACTTATCCATAAAATGGTAATTATGATAACCATGGCCTCACGTTCTTGTAAATTTTAAATGGGATAATGTGTGTTAAATTATTAGCACATTGCCTGGGACATAAGGAATGTTGTCCAGTACAGTCATTGGGGCACCTACCCTGGCCTTTGGTCCTTTGGAAGCCAATTGATGTTGGCAGCTGAACCGTGATTTGGGGAGGCTGCTGCCCGGGAGAGGAAATGTGGCTCCACCAGTTGGTCTTCTAGAGGAGAGAGATGTGATCTTCATAAATGTGCAATCAAGCCACAAGGCCTCTGCCATCACCGGGTCATGGAGATGGATCACTCCGCTTCCTTGGAGTTGTCTTTAACTCTTTAAGATCACTCTTCCCATTTATCATGGACCAATTTCATCTATATTTGATTCACTAAATATCAATGAGCATTGACTACTTGCAAAGCACTATGGCCTATGAACTGGGAGACTGGACAAACATGGACACTAATCTAGCAAATATTTGTTGAGTTTCTACCATGTTCTAGGGGCTGTTTTCGGCTCTGAGTTTTCTGAGCTTTAGCTAGGTCCTCTAGGATCAGATGCGGGCTGTGGTGGGGACACGGGGAAATGATGTTAGAGAGGCAGACATTAGAATTGACTCTGTCCCTATATATGTGGGAAAGCCACAGGTAGGGTGACCAACCCTTCCAGTTTACCTACAACTGACGGGTTGCCTGGTGCATCAAATTTTCCTTTTTTAAACTGAGACCTAATGATTTCCCTGGGTGTGGTATTTTGGTGCTAAAACCAGGAAGGTTGTGGCTAGACTGGGGTGAATTGGTCATAGTAACATGTTTCACATCCCCTTTTGGACAGCCTCTCTAGCATTGATGTGTTTAATTCCCTTCATTTAAAATGAGAAACTGCGCCGGGATGGAGTCGTGATGTGGTGCAAAGAGGTCTGGAGCAGGATGGAAGAGAGCAGCTGAGCCCCTGGCCCTGGCTCTTGCTACTGTGATGAGCCTTGACAAATTAATTACCTCTCTGAACCTCAGTTGCCTCACCTAGAGAAGCCGGGACACATCGCCGCTGCCTGTTTGAACAGGTGCAGTGACATAATACGTGTAAGAGTGCCTGGCACAGCAAGGGAGTGTAATAATTTTTTAATTTTCTATTTTCAAATAAGAAAACATTCTCCACCGGCTTAAAAATAAGAAATTTCATGTACCTATGCTTGTCTGCCTTAGCCTTCCGTCATCTTCGTGTATTGCCCGATAATACTCTTTAAGTGTTTTCATTGGGTGAGTTCCAAGTTACTAGCAAAACTGTAAACTCCGCAAGTGCAAGTGTGATTTTTTTTTAATATGTTGGGTATCTCCTAAAAGCTTATAGAGCTTAGCATGGTCAAGTTTTGGGAAGACAGAGTGATCCGGTTGGTTTGTATTGCCCTGGGGATAAAATATGCAATGAGTATTTCATTTATTTTTTTATCTGCATTTTAAACTGCGAGTCTACTACTATGAATGTTATTTTTATAGAGAGAGAAGGAGACAGCTCAGATCATATCCTTTTGAAGGCTCGCCCTTACTTAAATTATTGCATTTTAATCCTTTTATCTGTGTGATTTCCTCGCCACTTGCAAATTTAATCGCAGGGGAAGGTGGCAGAGACAGGACAGATGGATACCTTGCCGTGTTAAGTAGACAGAAATCCTTCTGTGCCCGTGAGCCTGAGAAAGCACAGCTGAAATGTCAAAGCTAGCAGTGTGGCTCCTGGAGTTTATGAGCAGCAACAAGCCTGCACATACAACCCCACGTTAGCCAACCGGAGATAAATGTATTTGTAATTTCTAATTTCCTGGTAATGTAATAGGTTAGCGGATCTGCTAATTTAGGCAACCCTAAAAAGCTTTCTTTAAAAGTACCAGTCAGGAGATAAAATGTCACCATTGGTAGCTAACTTGTCTCTTCCTGTAATAATTCCCCTTATCTCTTTTTCCAACCTCTCTCCATCTCTTTCACATCAGGCAGTTTCTGCCACGGATTTTATGCCAAATGTTCATCCAGCATCTTGACATATGTTGTTGTGTGATGGCTACGTTAGTCTTCACATTAGGTCTCTTCTCCTGATGATTTAATCAGCTGGTCCAGATGCTCTTATGGCTTAAGGCACTGCAGATTCCGAGAGATGGCTCATCACCAGGTCATTGGGATCATCCCTTAAACGAGGCTGGAGGGATACTAAAATCGCATAGCTAGAACCATTCCTTTCTGATGCTTGAAGGATGTTCCTGAGTTTGTGCCCACGGATTATAAGAGGTCATTCTTAGTGTTTTATTTTTAGGGTAGGAAACAGGGGGAGGGTCCAGCTGAATGATTATAATGTGAGCTAATGTAAGCTAATGTGACCTCAGGCTGTATTAAAAGAAGTATTGTGTTTGAAACAAGGGAGGAGAAGTTTTAGCAGAATGTAAGCAGCTGTCTTCAAATTAAATTATTGATTTATTCAACTAAAATGTATGACACCTATTCTGTGAAAGACACTGGGCGGTGAAAGATACAAATATAATAAGTAGTGCACTAAGACAGATATAAACCATATTAAATGAGAGTTCTGTGAAGGGAAGGCTGATTTTCTGGTTTGGCTCATGGGACTGCCAGAATCTTTCATACAGCCATCACAAACCAGGATGTCTACAGGAGGCTGGCTGATAAGTGAGTAAAATGGCCTGGGTGGGACTGTGACGAATTGGCAAGAATAGGTCGTGTGTAAAGTGGGCAGCTGCTATTCAGTACTATTAGATTGTCGTCTTGTGAGAATGTGGATCTAGTTTTGCCAAGAGAAATTAGAGATCCAGAATTTTTTTTTTAAGGAATTTACTTTAAAAAAATTTTTTTTAATTTTTAAATTTTTATTGAGTTCATAATAGTTTAAAACATTGTGAGCTTTCAGTTGTACATTATTACTTGTCTGTCAGCAAATAAGTGCCCCCCTTGACCCCCGATGCCCACCCCTTTGCCTGGTAACCACTGAACTGTTGTCTTTATTCATGTGTATGATTATCTTCCACATATGAGTGAAATCACCTGGTGTTTGTCTTTCTCTGTCTGGCTAATTTTGCTTAACATCATACCCTTTAAGTCCATCCATGTTGTTGTGAATGGGACAATTTTGTCTGTTTTCTGGCTGAGTAGTATTCCATTGTGTATATATACCACATCTTCTTTATCCAATCATCTATGATGGGCATTTGGGTTGTTTCCATGTCTTGGCTATTGTGAATAGTGCTGCAATGAATATACGGGTACAGATGTTACCTTGCATTGTTGATTTCAAGTTGTTTGGGTAGATACCCAGTAGTGGGATAGCTGGGTCATATGGTATTTCTATTTGCAGTTTTTTGAGGACTCTCCATTCTGTTTTCCATAGTGGTTGTGCTTGTTTGCATTCCCACCAGCAGCGTATGAGGTTTTCCTTTTCTCCACATCCCCTCCAGCACTTCTTATTTTTTGTCTTGGCGATTATAGCCATTTTTACGGGTATAAGGTGGTATCCTAGTGTAGTTTTGATTTGCATTTCCCTAATGATTAGTGATGTTGAACATCTTTTCATGTGCCTTTTGGCCATCTGTATATCTTCTTTGCAGAGATACAGAATTTTATGTGAAATATTTCATTTAAAAATATTGCCAAGATGGTAGCTAATTCAAGTGTTTAGAACTCTATAGAAATCTTCCATGTCTTTGGGCCCATCCTGTTCCTGGGCTTCCAGTTTCTAAATTGTGCTCTAATCACTAGGGTTCACCCAATCCAGGTATATTTGCCAATATTTAGACAGGTTCTTTTACTTGAAACTTCAGGTAAATAACCAATCGGTATAGAATGCCAGAACTCTGTAATAAGAATGACTCTGTTTAGTGCAACCAGTAGGTGAAGATAAATGAGGGACAAATGTGTATTTCATGTGATTTTGATGGAGGCAGTTGGTTCTCCACTCACAGTGGAAAATTTTAGCATATTTAGCTGCCTGTGACCTGGAAGCCTTTCATACTTCCATTGGGACAGGTAAGGAATTTTTATTCTCCTGGACTCCACTTGCTAATTTGAGGATGACTAAAGCTATTTCTCTGGAGGTTTCTCAGTATGGATTTATAGTGACCTCAGGCCAAATTCCCTGTTGATGCTTTGAACTTATGTCTGGGGCATCATATCCATTACAAAGGAGCTTGCCTTCTCTGTGTCCGGGCAAAAGGAATGCGTGAGTTCGATTACTGGTTTGGTGGCTCTTGAGTAACTTCTGGAATTGCCTGGATGGAACCTCTGTTCCTTATGGGCTACAAGCAAATCCACCTCTTTATCTGCCGCCCATCTCTTTCCAGAGATAGACGTGCCCTGACTAAACCAGGTCCATGAACTAGCCCGGTTAACAAGAGAGGCAGTGGGCCATTTTCTCCTCGGTTATTAATTTATCACAATAAATTTGCAATACCGAATCTGATAATGATTACCACTTTATTCATCAGGGTGGAACAGAGAAGGTAGATGATGTATGCTTCAGTTGCTTTTTTTTTTTTTAAGTAAAATAAATGGAGTAATGATTGCCATTTTCAATGGAGGATGATTGCTTACTAGTTACGGGAAGTGAAAATTCAGCTGGTAAATTTGTTCAGATTTACCTTTTCTATAAGGGGAAAGCTAGAATTCAGGCAGAACCTGTGGCCCACACAGAGACTGCATTTAACTATGTTACCCATGGTTCACCTGGGTTGGGCAGTCTCCTTATTAGCCAGGCCGTCCCACACGAGCATAGGTAGAGCATGATTCATATGCTTTGCGAGGGGCTGCAGGAACAAGGAACACATTTTCTACTTGGCAACAAAATGAGCAATTGAAGCATTATCAGCTGTTGGACTTTGCATTTTCATTTTTATTTTCTTAATGAAAAAAATTGGGGGGCCAGCCCAGTGACGTAGCAGTTAAGTTCACGTCTTCTGCTTTGGCCACCCCAGGGTTTGCCAGTTTGGGTCCTGGGCGTGGACCTACACACGGCTTATCAAGCCATGCTGTGGCCGGCGTCCTACATATAAAGTAGAGGAAGATAGGCATGGATGTTAGCTCAGGGCCAGTCTTCCTCAGCAAAAAGAGGAGGATTGGCAGTGGATGTTAGCTTAGGGCTAATCTTCCTCAAAAATAAAATTGTGACTTTTGCATTTTTTTACGTAATAAATAGAAGAGTAAGCTATGTTTCACAATTATTTGTGAGTGACGTAATGTACTTTTGACAAGTCTATCACATTTTCAACATTTGTAGTTTTTTTCTAACGGGGAGTTGAAGTTTTTGTGCCTTTTTATTGATGTTTATGCAAAGTATGTTTTCCAAAGTTCTTTTGTGTGTATGTGTTTTCTGAGCACTAAGCACTTTACAAATATCAACCCATTATTCATCCCAACAATCTCATGAGGTAGATATTGTTCTGCTGCTTTTCTTTGCAAGAGCGGAGGCTGAGGGTAATTAGCAGCTTGCTTGAAATCTTGCTGTGTATTAACTTTAAGAGCCAGTATTTGAACCCAGCTCTGTCTTATTCTCATAACAACTCCGTTATCAGCTATGAAATATCCACACAGCCTGTTTAGGTCTCAGAAAAACTCCTTTTACCCGGAATATAGTTAATTTGAGTCCAGATATTTTTATCAAATACATTTAAACTGGGGAGTTGATTAATACCTGAGACAAAGAGATGGCACAAACCCAGGTTTCCATTAAATTTAAAACTGAAGAGGAATACAGTCAACAAATGTGTCTTTAGTCAAGTTAACAGATGTAACCAAGTAGAAATTACTGTCTTCCTTATGGAGATGTGATAGTTGGATCTGTGCTCTTACGTTAGGAAGATGTAGATCGAGCCTTGAGTAAAGCACTCATCTAGGTGACTAGGCTTCTGGAACTTTTAGGCAAGCCATTTAGATCTGATCTCATCAAAATGGCTATATCGAAATGCATGTAACCCAAATAAAACCTGGTACTCTACATAGTCCAGTCCTTGTCAATGTTGCCTTAGAAGAAAATTTCAATCCAGCAATCAAAAGTAATTTAGGCGATTTGAATATTTACCAGAATCTCTTGAATAATATCAAGGCAGAATCAATCTGAAACTCCTATTAATTTTTATTAAAATTGTCTTTTCCTAGTTCTCTGAAACATGATATCTCTCAGACCAGTAGCTGATCTTAAAATTTTCTCTTTCTCTTCACTGTCAATACTTCAACTTTCTTCCTTTTATAGTTTAAGCAAGCTTAAGGTATTGTTTTCAATACCTTATCCCTTTTCCTTCCACTACTTGTTTCTCTTCTTGCATAAGCAAATCATGAATTTTTTTGACACTGCCTCTCTCTAGTTGTTGCATTGCCCAGATTCTCCATCACAAAATCCCAGGAACCAAGCTGTCAAAGACAGAATTCTCATTAGAGAACTGAGGAAGGTAAGGCTAGGAATAGTAATACTTAAATCACTTTTGCTCTGTCACAGTAAAAATACTTTATGTAATTACTAAGAGAGACCTAGACATGCTTTATCCATGAACCCCTCTTGCACCCTCACTGTGAACAAGACTGAAGAATAGTTTGAGGTTCAGGGACAGTATGAGAATCAAAGATGATGAGAGATTCAAGTATGTGGTGAGAGGTGAAGTCAGGTTCACAGGTGGACTGAGTATCAGGCCTGGAGTGAAATTTAGCATTGGGTGAATATGACCGTATGATATCTTGTGTGATTTTTTTGAAAGAAGATTTAGTGATTTTGTTTTGAGCAGCATCGAAATAATCCCATGCCAGAATCTTGCTTACTTCACCTGTGTTGTTGTTGAGAAGAACTGTAATGTTCTTTCCTCTCTCTTTTCCACTTGTATCAGTCTTTCCTACTTCCTAGATACCAGATCAGATGTTAGGCTGGACTCCTAGAATGTCAAGCAAAGATAAAGGTCATGGAGTTCAGTGGTTCCCAAATCTCATACCTGGGCCACTTTTCCAAAATGCAACATTCTTGTATTCCACCCCTCAGAGGTTCTTATTTATTAGTTTGCTGTGGGACTCCAGAATCTGTATATTTTTTTTAAAAAAAGTTCCTAGGTGTTTTTGTTAACCATTCTGGTTTGGGAAATCCTAATCAAATTAACCTCCTTCCATCCTGCCTGATGCCTGAACTCCCTCCGACAGCACAGCTCTTGGGGGTCAGCCTAGGGATAACGTTAGTGGTGGTGAAGGAAGCTCAAATGTACTGAGTACTTACTAATTGTTAAGCAGTAAACTAAGGGCTTTATCTAATTTGTCATATTTAATACATATAACAATCTCAGGAGCTAGGTAAGATTATTATACACATTTTGCCCCAAGTCTTTGAATTTGCTGTTAAACTCCCTCTCTTCTATGTTTTTGCTTACCTATTGTTTGCTCTGTGAGGCACTCCTTACCTAATCTATAGCCTTGGCCTACCCCTCTCCTTTGAGCTTCTGCAGCAAATATACTTACTTCCATTCTTTCATATTTTATTGGGAAGACGGTAGAATTTAGCAAGTTAAGGGTGTGGATTCTGGAGCCAGATTTTGGGCTTAAACCTGGCTCTGCCACTCTCTAGCGATGTTGCTCTAGGTAAGCTAACCTTGCTTTGCAGTTTCCTCATCTGTAAAACAGAGATTTAAAGTAGTACCTCCTCACAGGGCTCACGTGAGGATTAATGAGTTTATGCATGAAAAGCTCTTATAGTAGACCCAAGAATGGAATAAAGTCCTCATAAATCTTACCTATTATTATCTTACCACATCAAATTTTAATTGTCCATTTACTTGTCTTTCTTACCTACTAGGCTATGAGCACCTTGAAAGAAGAGACTATGTCTTATTCAATCTTCTATCTCCAGTGTCTGCTGCAAGGCCTGGCAGATAATAAGTGTTCAAGAACTGGTAATTCTCAATGTAATTCAATCTGTAAGAGGGTTCAGAAGAAAGCCTCATAAAATGGTCAGCCCACACACTGATTTCTCTGAACATTTACAACTTTTCCAAATGAGATCACTTCACTGTCAATTAGCAATTTATTTTATTGTTATTTAGCCACGTGGCTCTGTAAGTTTACTCACTGCTTTGCCTATCAGACAAACTTGGGTTTGAACCTTGCTTGCTTCTCTTGCTCTCTTGAGTTGACGTTGGACAGGTCTACCTACCTCTTAGATCCTCATTTTCCTCATCTGTAAACCTGAGATGAAACATCTACCATGTGGTGTAGTCATAGAATTAACAGTGTTGAGTGAGGGACATGTTGCACTGTGCCTGTGATGGAAAAGATGCTCAGGAAGAGGTGGGTAGGATTAGTGTTACATGGAAGGAGTTCAACACGAATGTCTGTTGATATGGTCTAGGCCTCTGTTCAGTATTCTTCATTCACATGTCCTGAAATCTTTTGGAGTCAGATTTCTTTAAGTACTGTGATGGTTGAATTGCGTCCCCAAAAGAGACTTATTGAAGTCCTAACCTCCAGAACCTCAGAATATGACCTTTTTGGAAATAGACTCATTGCAGATGTAATTAGTAAAGATGAGGTCATACTAGAGTAAGGTGAGCCCCTAATCTAATATGACCAATGCCTTATTAGAAGAGGAGAAAGAGACACACAGAGAGGAGCGCCACGAGACGACGGTGGCAGAGACTGGAGTAATGCAGCCATAACCTGAGGAACAGCAAGGCTTGATGGCCACCACCAGAAGCTGGGAAGAGGCAAGAAAGGATGCAACCCAGAGTCTCAGAGGGAGCATGGCCCTGCTGACGCCTTGACTTTGAACTTCTAGCCCCAAGAACTGCGAGAAAATACATTCTAAATGATTTTAAGCCACCCAGTTTGTGGTACTTTGTTACGGCAGCCCTAAGAAATTGATATGTGTTACGCTCAACTGAATGACCGTGACTTCTCAAAGTTACTCTAGAAAAAAGAGAACTTTTGTGATACTCATAAAAATGAGCAAATGGAGGTTTTCCAGAGTCACTGGATTTTTCCATCCTAAAAACTATTTTAGCTGTAGAATGACTGGTAGACTTCCAGGGAAAAGAGGGAAAAACAAATCCTTGATCTATCACACTCCTCAGAGGCTTCTGGGGTTGTTTCTTTTTTTTTCATTTTCCCCTTTAACTTCCAAACTTTTTGTAAAGAAGTTTGAGTCCCTGGAGGACCAGAAAGCTTTCAGTCGTTCTTGTTCAGAAAGGTAAGAAAATCCTGTTTGCATTTACTATTTATGAGCTGTGGTTTCACGTGGTCACGTGGCCACATAATGCTTGCTTTTAAGAACCTACAAATGAGACCAGATTCATTATTTTTTAAAGTAAAAAGGATGATGGCAAACTCTGCAGTGTAATATACAACCAGACTGTCACTCTTACCCTAGAATTTGTATTAACATTGTTCATTTAGAAACTAGTAAACTACCCACCATATTTATGAACATAATATTTGACATAAAAGCAATATTTGTTGAAAATAGCATTCAAGTGTTTAATTGCAGTACATGATTCATGGGAAAATCTTTAAGTCTAAGCAATTCCGTGGTATTAAAACTTGGGAGCACATTTTTCTGTGTAAAGCACACATCTAATAAGGAAGCCCATTAGCTTTGCTCTCATATTTCTCTTTCAGCAAGGGAACAGCTGCCATTTCTGCTGCTAAGTTTCATTCAACTTCTAAGTACAAGGAGAATGAAATTAAAATAGTCAAATGAGTTGGGGTAGAAACTAACCTTATGGTAATTCAAAGTGTTCTGGAAGAGAATTTAATTTGTGTTTATTTCTAAAAAGGCTTTCTTCTGGAGAAGAAAGTGTTGTGTTGCCAGTCTGAAGTAATGTCATAGGAATTCAGTCCTGTCCTAGAGGAGCTGCTGTCCTCTGTCCTTTGCACATGTTCAACTCTCATGTGTCTCTCCTGACTTCAGCTTCAAGGAATGTCTTAAGCTGCGGAATGATGGAATTCCTTTCTTTTGAAGGAAGCAGCTCCACATTTCCACGGGTGAATTTTTGGCCTAGGTTTCTACTGCACAGTTGTGATTTTTTTTTTTTTAGTATTTTACACAAATTAGCATTTTCCCCCAGAATTTTCCTATAGTAGCTGGATTATCATAGAATTATTTTCTCTTCTTCAAGTCCAGCTTCCATTGGTCCCGGTGTTATCTTTCTCTGTTCCCTAAAACACCTAATAAGTCATTTTCATTCATTCATTCAGCTATAGTCTACCACTGGAGTTGACAGACTAAAGCCCCAGCCTGTGTTTGTGCTACTTGTGAGCTAAGAATGTTTTTTCATTTTTTAGATGGTTAGGGGAAAAAAAATGAAAGAAGAATGATATTTTGTGACATGTGAAAATTATATAAAATTCGTATTTCAGTGTCCTAATAGAGTTTTATTGGAACACAGCCACACTCATCTGTCTACATATTATCTCTGGCAGGTCATGGCCTATAAACGCCACATGTCCGGTCTAGGACCTCAGGAGTTGTGCCTACTTCTCACAGTTGCGAATTCTCTAGCACTGCCCTAAGACCTCTTGTTCCTGTCACATCCCGTTGCCCTGCATCTCTTTTCCTCTGTTCTTCCTGCCCCTTTTGTGTGATATTCCACTAGGACTCTTCATGGCCCAATCCCCAATTTTTTCCTTTCAGGACAGCTCTCCAGCCCATGATCTAGCCTTACCCACCCCTGACTCCAGCTCATCTCCCAGTATGCCATCTGTCTTATTAGTCAGCTTGGGCTGCTATAAAAAATACCAGTGACTGGGTGGCTTAAACGATAAACATTTCTGACAGTTCTAGAGGCTGGGAAGTCCAATATCAGGGTCCTGGCACATCCAGTGTCAGTTGAGGGCCTGCTTCCCGCTTTATAGATAGCCATCTTCTTGCTGTGTCCTCACATGGTGGAAAGGAGCGAGAGAGCTCTCTGGATCTCTTTTTTGGGGGCGGGGGGGGGACAGGGAGGAAGATTGTCACTGAGCTAACATCTGTGCCGATCTTCCTCTATTTTATATGGGATGCCACCACAGCGTGGCTTGATGAGTGATGCTAAGTCTGCACCTAGGATCTGAACCTGAGAACCCAAGGCCGCCAAAGTGGAGTGTAGGAACTTAACCACTAGGCTACCGGGCTGGCCCCTGGGATCTCTTTTTTAAGAGCACTAATCCCATTCATGATGCTCTACCCTCATGGCCTAATCACCTCCCACAGGCCCCACCTCTTAATACTATCACATTGGGAGGTTAAAATTTCAACCCATGAAGGTTGGGAGCACACAAACGTTCCGTCCATGACAGCACCCCTTGTACTCTCTTGTGAAAAGGGAGCTTAGACAGTGAAGAGATAAAAGTCATTAATGTTTTTAAAAGGAGGGGTCTCAAGCTCGGCCTCTCTCATCTTACATTTGTGTAGTTGGTTTTTTGCTGTTGTTTGTTTGAAGCTTAACTATAGGAATCTGCTTTAATGCCTGTGAAATTTCTTGATTGGTTTCAGCCCAGTGTGTCTGTGGAGACGGCTTTGAAAATTACTGTTGTCTTTCCCAGAGTTGTGTGTGTGTTCTAAAACTTTTTTTGCAGACACACATTCTACATCTCAACCTGATGTATTGATTAAAATATTCAAGAGAATTGGACCTCCAACAGCTTCGTGGCACTATGCTAGAGACTTCTCTCCAATTCAATATTGCTCTATTAAGCAGCACTCGTTGGGAATGGTTCAAATAATTGCTAATCCTTGTGGGTGGATTGCTAACCCAACAGGTGATTATGGAAGACTGTGTGAAGTGCTTTGCTAAAGTGGATACAAACTGTATCTAAGCCCTTCCCCTGATCCAGCAGCTTATTGGTTCCCATCAGGCTATCTGTGAGTATGGCAGGGTCAAAGGAGAAATCTTCGGCGTCAGAGGTACCTGAGTTCAAACAGTGTCTGCCACTTCCTCTAAGACAGTGGTTTTCTACCCCTCATCATGGTGGTAAGGATGCTGTGAATCGAGGGTGCCTCGCTTACTAAAGCAATTAGAACACAGCATTATATATAGCAACTCTCCGTAAATGGTAGCTTTAATTATTATCAGGAATGAGATTGTCAAGAAAAGAATGAGATTATTTTAGGATGACTTGTTCTTAGTAAATTCACAATGGCACCCAGGGGAGAGGAAATTTGTTTCTAAATGCCTGTGTATCATTTTTTGATCACTGATTTTTGTAGTTCGCATGGGTTTGATGTCATATATATACTGTCCCTGGGTTTCTGCAGTCTAATCTTGGGTGAAATTTGTCATCCTATATATCTGACTCAAATCTTTGGCTAGTCTCCTGTTTATTTAAATTCTCAAATATTGCTGATGGTCTTTTCATTTTCAGACCTTCTAATATATAATTTTCTTGAATGTGTAGATATGGACATATGGAAGCAGCCAGGTATTTCTGTATCTTTTCTTTTCTATGGGGCTTCTCTTCAGCTGAAAGACTTGATTTCAGGTTAAGAGTTCAGGACCAGGGATAAAAACATCTAGATACTGGTGGTTAATCTGCTCCTTAACTAGCTATGTGACCTATGATGTGCTATCTAGCCGCCTTAGCGTTAGTTCATTCCTCTGCAAATAATGGGATCTACCAGATGCTTTCCATGAGTTCCTTCTTGTTCTAGAATATCATGATCATAAGCAATCCATTAAACATATAGAAGAAACCCTCAGGGGAGTTTGTAGGGAGAGCACATGCATGGAACCATTCAGTAACTACACAAATTTCATAGGATGACAGCGAAAGCAAGGATGGCGCATCAACTCTGCAGAGATTGTGAGAAGGAGAGATCTGTGGAATCAGACTGTTAGGGACAGGTTTCTTGGATGAAGCCGAAACAAAAGGGAGAGTAGAGAAGGTGAAGGGTTGATGTCAGAAATGCTTTTTATTCTTGTTTTATTTTGTTGGTGTTTTAATTCTCTCCAATGCAAGATGCAAGATGTCTCCCCACCATTCTTTGGAATACTGTCTTGACTCTTAATCAGGAGTTCTAACTTCTACTTAGGTTTCAGAAATGGACAAGATAGTGCCAATTATTTCCAAGCACACCATTTTGAGGTGGTATAACATTTTAGTTGGAGTGAAATAACATTCAACGTGTAGGGACTTGTAGAGCTAGGCAGAGCAATTTAGAATTATCTTCTGGCCTCAGCAGCATTTGAAGGCAAACAACTCAGATAATTGCTACCAAGTGTTTGCTTCTTCATGTTGAATAGACTGAAAGGAAAAAACAAGGGAATAATAGATGACTTCAATTTAGCTTGCTCTTTTGAGGAATACAGTGAAATGTGGTGGTTAGGAATTTAGACTCTGGATCCACCGTCATGGCTGGATGAGATTGGAGAAGTTACTTAATTTTTTGTACCTCAATTTCTTTATTCATAAAATGGGCGTAATAATCGAGTGAAATGCATTATCACATACAGAGCTTAAACTAGTAGTTGGATTGGAGTAAATTCCCATTAGATGTCATTTGTTATTATTCTTAGTGTTTTTGTATTCTCCAATAAACACATACACATATTCTTAAAAGGAACACAGGATAGAAACAGGACATGAAATGGAAAGGAGACATATGAAAAATTCTGAGTCTTTCCAAAGGTATAATTTATAAAGGAGGGGCCTTGGCTATTATAAATTCTCCGTAAGAAATGGCCTCTCTGATAGTCAGTCCTTTCATCCCTCTTTGCTCTTGAATTCAGATTGTTGCAAAATTAAAGAAAAAGATCTTAGAATTTTGAGTGGTCTCTCTGGAGCTTAGAAATCATCATATCATATGACTCTGATCTGTAATTTTATCTTTTTTTTTTTAAAGATTGGCACCTGAGTTAACAACTGTTGCCAATCTTTTTTTCTTTTGCTTTTTCTCCCCAAAGTTCCCCAATACATAGCTGCATATTTTAGTTGTGGGTCCCTCTGGTTGTGGCATGTGGGATGCCACCTCAACATGGCCTGATGAGCGGTGCCATGTCTGCACCCAGGATCTGAACTGGTGAAACCCTGGGCTGATGAAGCAGAGCGTATGAACCTAACCTCTTGGCCACAGAGCCAGCCCCTGTAATTTTATCATTTAAGATTCATTTATTTATTTTCATTGAAATGTCATTAATTAAACATGGCAAGAATGCAACAAATATCAAAACGTAAATGTTGCTTTACCTAATTTGTGAAGTCATTTTGATTATTAACTGTGTAGAATTTAATTATACAATAAAATAAAAAATTGTTGAAAGTCATTAAAATGAATAACCGAAGATAAAAATATTCCTTTAGGAATTTTTGGCAGAAAAAAATTATTCACAATTGTCATATGGATATAATTTTGAAATTCTTTCAGAATTTCTGTGACTCTTTTGTCTTGGGTTAAGTCAGTTGCGGGAATCAACACCTGGAAAATGTAGTGGGGTGAGACTTTACATCTGGAAGTAAAGAAAGCAGAAAAAGGCATTAAAAATTTGGGGCACAGGGTAGGAAATTCACCTGCTGCTGCAGGAGATCAACTAGCTGATGATTATAAAGCACTTCATGTATTTTTCATTCTTTGGCAGAATTAAGAGCTATTTCTTCAACTCTGTTTTTCCTTTCAAAACCTTCTGACAATCAATTCTCTGTCCCTCTTTTTCTCTATCTCTCTGTACCTACTTTTGATGGGGACAAAATGAGTGCTGGTGAGAAGCAGTAAAAGGAAATAATGGGATGAACATAGTCCAGTGTACATTTAAAGGTAAGAAAGGAAACCTCTTGAGCAATGAGAGGTCTTAGGGGGTGGAAGCCTCCTTGCTTGATATATTTAAAACAAGACTAAACAAAGCACTAGAAAATACCTGCCAAGCAAGACTACCACTTGGGCAGGAAGATGGGTTCAGTGCCTCCGTAGAGTTTCTCCACCTTGAAGTTCTCTATTTTGGTAGCACAAGACATTAGTTCATCATATCGTGTACTGAGAAAATTGCTTATGCAAAATGGCTAGATTTGAGTAATTGAAAACACAGCCAATAAAGAGCTGCAGGACAATGACTTGTGCACAAAACCAAATGACTTGGCTTCACAATGAGCCCCTTGCTGAATGCAAGGCTTGATTTTCTGCCAAGTAGGAGACCACTTGTGAATCTAGTGAAATGTGGATAAACGCAACTTTCGTCAGAGAGTTGGATTAGACTGTAGAGAAGACACATGCAGTATTTTCATTGTCATTCATTCTCTACCATCTCCGTTTGCTTTGCTCGTGAAATACAAGTTGAGCCTTCTCTGCGAAACCCATTTTTTTCTACCTGAAAGGAGAAATCACAGTTGAAATGACACAATGCACGCTCGTGCACCCTCCTCCCGCAAAAGGATTGAAAACCACTCAGGATCATGGAAAACAAATTTTTTTAAGCTTTTCACATGTTTTGACTTGTAGCATTATATTTTCACCTCTTGCCTGATTATCCATCATCATCTTGACGAGAAAATGTATTCTCTTTTGTCATCTTCTCTCTTAAAATGAGTACGAAAAGTAAAGGCCACCTGTTGCCATTTAAGAGTACAGTTTTTCTCTAAATCCACTTGACATTTCAAGGCTTCACATCTGCTACTTTGTAATAACATTTTCCTTTATAGACCACGTGGTTTCTAAAATGATGTCACGTGAGTCAATATCTAGCCAGGAATGGTGTTTAAGATTCCTAAGCTTAAGGTTGTTTTAGGATTTCATCCCCCATAGGGAAAAGTGCGCGTGGTAATTATACTGTGTCCTTATCTAAAACATATGAAGCACATTTCTTCTCGTGTGCCCATTTGGATCGGTTGGAAGTGATTGCTGGACTACTGGGTTGAGATTGACTCTTTATGTACGACCAAGTGAAAGAGGCCTCACTGATTTGGGGTGTCTGTCCTAGGTGAGTGATTGGGCAATGTCCTGCTCTGGCCATTCCTTCTTTAGAGGCTTCTTACAGGTGAAAGAAGGATGTCACTTCTGTCCCAAATGCTCGCCTTGCTGACTGAGACAGCAGGATGGCCATGGGCATGTGACAACAACCCTCTTCTTACTGCTACTCTCCTTTCCCTGCCTCTCTTAGTTTGACTGATATTCAATCCCTGTGAATTTTTGGAACAAAGAACAATTACTGGCCTGGATAAAAAAGCTCAGACAGTGTGATGTGTGCTCATCAAGATAAACATTTATCTGCAACCCTCCTCTCTGGGCCTCAGGGAGGTCTTAATCACCAAAGAAGTTCAGGTTGCAGCAATATTTGCTCTTGGTGCATTTTCAGAGGCTGGGGTAATTCCGCAGCCTGCAAACGAAGATAAGAGGTGGGTTGCAGACCAGGCAGCAGTTGCTGGTAGATAATAGCATGTCATTCCATGCGAGAGGTTAATGGGAATTGTCAATGTGGTGGTGATTTTTCCAATCCTTTGTCCCCCTTTTGACAGAGGACATGGCCTGAGCCAAACATGGGATCCTATTTCCAGGAACACCTGTCGCTTCAGGGATCAAAAGTAAGAGATACTGCTTGGGAACTCCATCTATCCCAATACACCATGTCTCTCTGTCATATTCTGTCTACATTCCTGCCGTAAGCTTTCCTCTGTCTGCCTTCTGTTGCCAAATGGCTAATCTTCTGTTTGCTGCACGCTGTTTTCTTGAAAAGTTTTAAAAATGTTTCTCTATTTCCTTCTTTTTTGTTTCTGAGCAGGGTATATAAATGACAGAAATATATTTCAAGTCAACACAAATATCTTTGTCAGCTTTAGCAGAAAGCTCTGGGTAATAATAATCCACAAAAGAGTCAGAGTTACCATTTATTTTTATATTTGTATTTTGGATGCAGTCAGTCTCACACATGTAAACACACTCACTTAGTACCAGAGCTCCTCTCTTCATGGCTGATGTCTGCATGTGAGTCCAAACCTAGGGAAATCCAGCCCCTGCAGCTGTAAATGATTCAGACCCAGTATCTAAATGACTAGCATTAGTTTTCAGTGATTCTTTCCCCTTCTGCTTATCTGAATAGCTGCAAATGGATTCTATTATTTTAAAAATGAAAATATTTAGTGGACCAATCTATAACATGACAGGTACCATTTACCAGCCTAAAGAAAGCAATTTACAATGATCAGTTTATTTCACCTGGAAAAAAGGGACATCTTGAGAAAATAAAAAAGGCTTGTTGGCTCTGTTTTGAAGGTGTTAGTCATTGTGTTATTTGTTATCTACTGTAATAACACGGTATCCCATTTATTGAGTGGTTACCATGAGCCAAGCATTGAGCTAATTTTGCATGCCCGATTCCCGTTTAATTCTCACGGAAACCTTCTGAGGTAGGTATATAACTCTATATGATGGATGAGGATACTGGCTTACAGTGATGAAGCAACTTGCCAGAGGTCACACAGCTAGGAAGAGATTGAACTAGGCTTTTCTGCTTCATGGCCCATGTTCTTTCCTGCCTCCCAATAAAGCAACAGACCTGGCCTTCAACAAACAGTGTCAAGGGAGTTCTTTCTTGTTTCTTAATTTCTCAGGCCTTCTCATTTTTCCAGACTTGCCTGAGATCTTGAATATAACTGTCTCTAACAAAGATGAGCCCTTGCTGAGAAGGGTGTAACTACAGCCCATATGTCCTGGCTCCTAACCCAGAGCTGTTTCTTAGTTTCACCATTCGCTTCCTGGGGGATGACGTCAGAAGATAAGACATTGGCAGACCGTTTTCATAAGCCCTTCTTTCACTTACCCCCTCTTTGGCTGCTGTATTCATCTTCAGAGACTGTATTCCTCCTTGACATTTTATTGCACTTTTATTTGCTCTCTGTTTATAATGTTTCCCCGTAATAGATCTGCCCTAAGAGAAGAGAGACTTTGTTTCATTCACTGCTGCATCCTCAGAACCTAGAAGGGTGGCCCAACTGGGCCCCCAAAAATACTTGTGGGATGAATGAATGAAACCTAGACCCTCACAAGGCTTTGGACAGATGATCTTATTCCCTTGAACTCAGTGATGTTTAAAATTTTGCAAAAACCCCTTTCCTTCACAAAGTATATATGAAAAGCTGTGGACACTTTTTTTTACATACTCTAGAAGTAGTGGGGTTTTTGTTTTAAAAAAATGATTTAATACATGATTAATACCATAATGTTTCATATTCAGGATGCATCTATCTACAAGCTTTGTCCTTTTGACAGCTTAAGACAATTTGTAATTAAATATACTTCAGATATAGTGCTCTAATTATCACACATCATAGTGCTTGAAAACATTTCTTTCTCCTCCACCCTCTCAATAGGCAAAAAACCCAGAAAACCTACAGAACAAACAAGCAAAAAGACCCCTGTCCTATTGCATTGCTTTGGCTTTTTGTAAAACCTTTCAAATGTTCATCAAATTTAGGCAGACTGTGTACGTGCTATCTCGCGGTAGTAGGTCCCGATTTCCCAACTCTGAACGATGCAGAGGAAACTCAAGCTTCAGAGAGGTTTGGTTGTCCTTGGAGGAGAGAGAAAAAAATTTTCCAGGGTTTCCTGAGGCCTTTCTGGCCTTGGCTGCTCCCCATAAGGATTGGGATTCAAGCTGTATTACAAAATTTCCCAAGAATCAATATTTACAGAGATGTGAGTATCGAAGGGTTAAGACAGGCCATAAGAGCTTGCACTGGAGGGAAATCTGGGAAGAAATATTTTTATGCTTCTAATGTTAATCTAGGGGATGATCTTCCCTGTGTGGATAAGGAGAAAAAGCTTTGTCCCTGTGTCATAATGCAACTGCATAAAAAGTGATCCTCTTTGAATATGGAAATGACTCACTCTGAAAGGATTTTCTCAGTCAAGGTTATCAGCCTTTTGGCATTCCCTTCAGCCTCCCAGAGGCTCTTTTGCTTACTCTTTTCTCACCTCCCCACAGTGAGCTTTTGCCATGCAATTTCTTCGGAAAGATATAAATTCCCTTTGACTCCTTTTACTTTAACGTGTTTACTTAACAACAAATGATCAATGTTGAGCTAAATGGGGAAGAAATCATCTGTACAGTCACATTTCTTTGTATCTCTCAGCACATGCTCACCTATTTTAAATGCTAACATGGCAAACTATGTTGGATAAGCATTCTGGGGTGTCCATGTGTTCATTATTTTGCAACATAAAGTGGAGATACTCAATCCTTGAAAATGGCTTTCTGAGATTGGATACTGCACCATGTCTTCTAACGCATATATTTGTCCTTAATCAAAAGGCATTACAGGAAGAATATTCTTGTTCTTGCTGGATCAACTCTTTACTATAGAAGTGGATTAAGCTGTATTGGCATTTATTCTTTTGGGAAAAGCTGCCCTGAGGGGTGTGTGTGTGTATTTAATATGCAGCTATGTGAGATAGACTTCTTCAGAAAAAGTGTGGCTCCTTTATAAGAAAGTCAAAGGTTAAGGGTGTGGCCACTTAAGAAAGGCAGAGCTAGATTTGAGTTTTGACTTTAGTTTTCCAGCTTTGGGCAAGCACTTAATCCCTCCATGTCTCTGCTTGCTCCTTCATCTACAAAGTGGGGACAGTAAGAGCATCAGGCTTAAAACAGAATTGGTATGAGGGTTAAATAGTTGATCTGTTTAAAACACTCATCACAAAGCTGAGCATACGATAAGTCCTTAGCTTATATTAACTACTGTTACTTTTTTTTCAGTTGGTAAGTGAAAATATAGTGAAAAAGACCAGGGTTGGAAAAGGAATGGTCAGTCACCTATGGGCCCTAGTTAATTAATATCATGTCCTCAGGAAAACCTGCTTTGAATCCTTAAATTATAGTACTTATCCCCTGGAATATGCTTTCACAGTAAGCTTTACTTTTTTCTTTATAACATTTACCATAGTTGTAATAATTGCATGATTATCCATTTAGGGTCTGATAGGTGATGGCTGAGATCCTACGCATTTTGTTCACTGCTATATAACCAGTGCATATTCCACAGTGCCTAGAACAAAGAAGGTGCTCAAAACCACTTGGTGAATGGATGATGAATTCAGGAAAGATACCCACGTAGCTGGCAGCGCACCTTTGTAAATGAATGGATGGATGGATGGATGGATGGATGGAAGGTTGGATTTGTAGGGGAAGAAGATGATGCGGGGTCAGTGAGCTGAGGAGTTGAAAGAAAGATTTCTTGGACTCTCAAGATCTGGCAGTAGTGCTCTTTTATTTAGAGAATAGAATAGCATGGGGACAGAACCCATGGGCAGTGAGAGCTTCTGCTGCCGCTGCTTCTGCTGCCCCCGCTGGTATGGGGACAGGGCCCATGGGCAGGCAGAGCTGATGCGTGGGGACAGGACCCACGGGCAGTCAGAGCTCCTGCTGCTGCCCCGAGTTGAGGGTTAGGGCTAATTTTATAAGGCATGGGTATGTGAGTCATTTCTTTACAAGACAAAGGAAAGAACATGAAAAAAAGTTAAAATGGTATCAGTGCAGGTGGGGTCTGGTCGTTGGGTGATCCCATGACTTTTAGACAAGAATCAAATCGGATTAAGTAAAGGTCAGAAGCCACCACCCTAAATCAGTTACATGAGATTGCCAGACAGCAACCAACTTAAGTTCTTGCCTTCCCCATTAAGAGTTTCTAGGGATAAGGTCATCTCTCTTCTTCCTGGTACAGAGAGGGAGGCACCTTTTACAGATAGAGATTTACCTTACAAATGTAAATGTGTCCCAACAAGGGCAGGTTCCATTCCCCAGAACCTCCTTCCCTGTCCCAGTTTATCGAAAGCAATCAGCCCAAAACAATCCCGATGCCAAAGAGACATATCTTGGGGTGGCTAATTTCAGGTCCCTACAAGCTCATCCCCCCTTGCTTCACAAATGCAAATGTTTCTCCAAAGGGCACGCAAAATTCCAGTCCTCGGAGCCTGCTTCTCATCTGTAGTTTTTTAAAAATAACCAGCCTAAAATCCTCATAAGAAGACATTTCCTCTTCCCAAATGTGGGTTCGTCTGGCCGGAGAACAAATTAAATTCACATGAGACAGAATAGCAAGGGAAAATTAAACAAAGCTTTATGAGGAACCATGGCCCGGGGCCTTTCTTCCTGAAGGAAGAAAGGGCACCGAAGAAGTGGGGTGCACATAGTGGTTATATACCCCCAAACAGGGTGTTTCACATGTGATTGAAATGTCCCTCCCACAATAGTCACAAGATTGCCCTGTCGGCACAGTGCCTGATGGACACAGCAGGTAGTGGGTCTGCTCTCTCGGAGGGTGTAGCAGGAGGCAAGTCTATAGTCTGGAGCTGGGCGGCCACAGGTGAGCGCAGCAATCAGTTCCTTCCCTAAGGAAAGATGCTTAATCCTTAAAGAAATGCCAACGTTGGGAGGGGGAGGGAAGTCAGTTACAGGAGGTTACCAGACTAGCACAATAAAATGCAGATTTAAGTCCTTGCCTCTGGTATTGATTAAGAGTTTCTAGAGAGAAGGTCATCTCCTTTCTTCTTCCTGGTACAGAGACGAGGCACCTTTTACAGATAGAGATTTACCTTACAAATGTAAATGTGTCCTAACAAAGGGCAAGTTCCATTCCTCAGACCCTCCTTCCCTGTCCCAGTTTATCAAAAGCAATCAACCTCAAATAATCCTGATGCCAAAGAGACATATCTTGGGGTGGCCAATTCCAGGTCCCCACAGTCTCTTGATTTCATCTGACTTCTTTGGCTGCTCTTTTTCAGGATCCTTTGCTGGCTCTTTCTTCTTTGCTCAGTGTTGAATTGTATTTAGAGTTTCATGTATATATATATACATTTCACATATCTAATTCCATGTCAGGAGAACTTATTGCTTGGTTAGGTCATCATTCCAGAGTCTGCAGCTTAGAACTGGAGAAACATGGTCCTTGACGTCTTGAAATAGGTTCTATCTCTACATTGTGCCTCGTGCTATCAAAATTCCCCTTTGACAATGGCTTCTATAACCATGCAGTGACTTGAAGGTCTTTGCACTGTTGACTTCAGTACATCAAGCCTGCAGTGGAAATAGGACCTTACACACAGATGAGGGCCAGACAGGTAACGTAAACTAGTGAAGCTGGCTAGATGGGGACAGTGGCAAATTGGACATAAGGGCCTCTTCTGGGGGCAGCCCTTACTAAGTTCTTGTTGATTTTTTCATAAGAGAGCCCAATATTGACAGATCTGCCAATTTTTCAAGAGAAGTTAGACATCTACATTTCTATGGGAAATTCTTCTGTTTAAAAATATCGTTAACTAATTCTTTCATTTTTATTACAAAATTAGTGGTCCAAACCAATAGTTCTAATGGCTGAATTCAGCCCATGGGCAGCCTATTTTGACAGTTGTGTCTATATAATCCAAAATCATTTACTGTCAAGTGAAAAAAGTACTTCCCTAAATAATGTGAGAAAAGCTACTCCAAAAAATGTCCTCAAAGAGTTAGGAGTGCAGTACATGAAAACACAAGCTTTAGATTCATACGGATCTAGGTTTGCAATGCAACCTTGGATATATTACTTAACCTCTCTGAGATTGTTCCTACTGATAAGATTCTTTGATTTCCTGGGGGCTTATTTAACAGAGAGAAACATAAACTTCAATCTATACTTCGTAATATGCTCAATTTATTAAATGTACATACCTAACAGACAAAACTTGAAACATCAAATTGAACATTTGAGATTTATTACAAAGGCAATTAGTTAAACTCTCATAGAAAGTGCAAATTACAATTTTAATATGACTGAAACATTTTATTTTTATTTAATTAATTTATTTATTTATCGGTGAGGGAGATTGGCCCCTGAGCTAACATCTGTGCCAGTCTTCCTCTATTTTGCATGTGGGATGCCTGCCATAGCATTGCTGATGAGTGGTATGTAGCTCCACATCCGGGATCTGAACCTGCGAACCCAGGCCACCGGGGGCACCGAAGCAGAGTGCATGAACTTAACCACTGTGACACCAGGTTGGCCCCAAGAGTGAAACTTTTGATCACGATAAATACCTTAAAGAGTAGACAAAACACTATAATTGCAATGTTTTCTAAGCTTATTTCTGTAATTACATTTAAACCATTCAAAATTATCAATGCTCTGACATATTTCTTTGTTATTTCTGTATATATTCTTAAATACCTTTGTAGGGTTACAACAATACTGTTTTAATTTAATTTATAAGTTATGGTAGAGTTTATATTGACATCTTCCCAAGATTACAAGTCTTTACTTGTTCCAAAAAAAAAAACCCAAGAAAACAAAACAACTCCACCTGGAATGGGACTGATTGCTTGTCCCAAACTGATTCGAACCTGAGCCACTGATCCTTTGGCAAGGTCCCTTATCAAAACTATGCTTTATTTCTTATGTTTAGTCGCGTCGTTTTAATCCTGTGTCTTTCCCACAGGTTTATATATTTGCAACTTGGTTTTTTCCCCAGAATGAGACATTCTTTAAGTTTTGCATGGCCAGCACTATATTATCAATTATCGTGCCAATGGTTATACATAGCTTTGTCCTATTAGTATTATCAGAAACTTATCTGTACCTCATTGGTATTTTATTATAATCAGTAGGGCCATCAAGCTCTCTGAGAACATTTGGCTAACCAATCATCTCAAAATTCTCTGTGGAACCCTCTTTCTATTTGGTCATTGAGTGTGACACCTGACTGAACCTCATTCTACCTGTGACCATAATCAATCTTTCCTATTTGGGCGTTTAGATCCAAAGTTCTTTGGAACTAACTACTTGGCTGACTCATAGTTCTTTTATCTATCCTTCTCTACTTAGACAGCAAGTACATATCTACACTTTGTGAGCAGATGTACAGAAGAATAAATAGAAGAAACAACACACCTACATATAATCTCTCTTTTAATCATTATAACCAATTAACAAGCAAGTATATATATTTATAGCCGCTCTGATTTTTGCATTAGAATTACCTTTTAGTTCACTTTGTGTTAACTTTCCCCATTTGTTATCAGGAGGGAATCATGGCTTTTTACAGACTCAAACTTGTTTCATTTAGCCATAATTATTTTTCTCTTTTTGAAGCTCAAGTTGCTTTAACTTGGTTAGTATGTGTCTCTTTAAGCTGGCCATTTGTCCTGATGTCCTCAAGAACACCATTGTTCTTTAGCAAAATTTGGATATTCTAGGCTCTCCTGATATTACTCAGTTCCAAGGCAGGGGATCAGTTGCCCTCTGAGAATCCCAGGTTTCTTTTCAGGAGAAACAGATTAGAAACTAACACCTGGGCCCTCGAGAGCCACATAAAGGGATGATGGGGTCAAAGTGCTGCTGGTGCTGTTGGGTCATTTTCAAAGAAAAAACTGAAAAAATATATTTCCTTTTAGGAAAACTGAGTTCATATTAATTTTTCCAATTTAGCTCTTATGTCATTCAATCTTCCCTTATATATGATTTAAGTGTCTCCAGATTAAAAAAAAATATCCTCTTAACCATACTGTAATTATATAATCTCTGTTGCAATCTTTATATAGTCTTATATTCCACCAATCTGTAGTCAGTTTGGGGGATTCTTCCTCCTGTGAAATAATAAGAAATATATATATATAGGTCTCTGCCCCCTTGACACAGAGCTTGACTTGACACAGAGCTCCTAACTCCTTTGGAATTTCCTGGGTGATAGCAGCATTTTTTATTCTAAGAAGGTGACTCTTGGTAGGCTTCTAGATGGGAACTGGTCACCAGAAAGACTAAGCCATGATTAGAAACTTGGAACTTTCAGCTTCACCTCCCCCGTTCTACAGGGAGGTGAGAGGGGCTGGAAATGGAGTTAATAACGGATCATGCCTATGTGATGAAGCCTCCATAAAAATCCCCAAAGTATGGGGTTTGGAGAGCTTCCATGTTGGTGAACACATCCACGTACCGCGAGGGTGATAATGTATTCAGTTCCATGGAGACAGAAGCTCCTGCACTCAGGATCCTTCCAGACCTCGCCAGATGTAACTCTATCTAGCTGCTCATTTTTATCCTTTAAAATATCCTTTGTAATAAATCAGCAATAGTAAGTAAACTGTTTTCCTGAGTTCTGTGAGCTGCTCTAGCAAATGATGAACCTGAGGGAGGGGGTCCTAGGAAGCTCCCCTCTGTAGCCAAGTCGAACAGAAGTGAGTAACCTGGGGGCCCACTACTTATGATCAGCACCTGAAGTGAGGGGCAATCTTGTGAGATTGAGCCCTTAAACTGGAGGGTATGCGCTCACCAGGCAGTTAGTGTCAGAATTGCTTGGTGTGGAAAACCCACACACTTCCTTAGTAGAACGACTGTAATAACACATAGCTTGCAGGGTTGTTGTGAGAAGTAAAGAAGTCCCCTCACAGTGCATAGGACAGAGGAGACACATTTGGCGAACAGAAGCTAATATGATTAAGCATGCATAACCCAGAGGCACACTTACCTACAATGCAAGCTACCTCTTGCCTAGAAAGTAGAATTCATGTGTAAGCTGTAGAAGCTCTATTTAAAATGTATGTGATATACAGAAAAAATTACTTTTCCAAAAATAAATGCTTTCTATCTCTTTTGTATTGCTAATCCTCTATGTGACATTCTGTAGCTCTTTTAAATATTTTTGTATTAACATTGAAATCATCCATCTGGGTGGTTTCTGCATCTGCTTGGGTGTTAACAGTCTGTTCTGATCTGTCTCCATTTGTGGAGGAGCTGTTATACCGTAAAGGATTAGATGGTTTGGCCTGAAACCATTAGGAAAAAGCAGATCGAAAGGTTGGGTGACTCTCATGTATTTGGAGCAACTATGGCCCTTATCATGGGTAATTCTTTTTGTAGCTGTTGTTTAAATCCAAAAATTACCATGGATAGCACTATCAAGTATGAATCCCCATCCCGCTACTTTCGCAGTCCTGATGAAGCTAATTTTGAAAGAGGCCTCATTTTATTCATTAATCAGAAATCAATCAGTCTTTCCATACAGACCCACTGAATATCTACTATGTGATCAAAGCTGTCTGGGACACATAGAAGCATAGTCACCAAGGGTCTTGTCTTAAAGAACTTTTCACTGTTACAGAGAAACAGCACTAGTCTGGGAGTCAAAGTCCTCATCTTAAACTCAGCTATATCTTACTAGCTGTGCAATCTCAGACGAATTGGCTTCCTTTTCTGGGCCTGTCTTTGCCTCTGTACGTAGGTGAAGAAAACAGCTAATTGGGTTGCAGTGAAGATTGAATTTAACAAGATAAGATTTGTCAAAATGCTTTATAAATAGTAAATGTATACACAAATGTTTTACTAGTGAAAAGCAGAGTATAAGGCACGTTGCTCTTCTGACTTAGACATAGCTAATAAATTTGCTAACTGCAGAGTAATAAATTGTCATTGCCAAAAAAGTATCATATTCAATAGTTTCCTTATGAGTTCTGAGGAGAAAGACAGCATACTTTAGAAGCTGGGGAGGTTAAGCAATGCTATGTGTAGGAAAAAAGATTTAAATTAGGTTTTGAAGAATTGCTAAGAATTTGGGACAAAAATGAAAGAACAGAAGTAAGGAACCCCCAAACATTTAGGACTCAGCAAATAGATCCATCTGGCTGTAATTGAGGGTTCCTGAGCGGAGCAGAGAGATGTAAATTTGGAGAAGTAAGATGAAGCTAAATTTTGGAGGATTTTGAATGCCTAGCTAAGGATTTCAGACCATCTGGTCAGCAATAAGGAAACTTTTTAATAGTCCACAACTTGATTTTAAACTACAAGCCTCCTAAAAGAGATTTTGTGTGTTCTTCCCTTTATACATGGGTAACGGCTTTATTTGATGCTGAAGTGAGATTTGCCTTGACACTCTTTTCAATAATTTTCCAATAATTCTTTCTGTGGCCCTTGAAGATGATTCTGGAAAATAGTTTTCTTTTCCTTTACGAAGGCAAACTTTCTGGGTGAAATTCGAGCCTAGTGTGTTAGTTCTCTAAGCCTATGTCTTCATTTGCCTTTCTTCTTGTAGAAAAATATTTTCATCTGTTTCCCAAACCTTTCTGGTTATAGACCTCCTGTGCTGCCCAGCACACCGTCCTGTGTCTGGCAGCATTCCACTGCTCCATGAGCGTAGAGACCCTCTCTGTCTTAACTGCCGTATCCCCATTCCCCACCACAGTACCAGACACATAGTAAGCTCTTAGGAGAAGTCTGTTGAACAGATGAAGGAAGGAAAGAGGTAAGGTTAGGAGTGACAGAATGAAGGAAGGAAAGCAAGCCTACTCTAGAAAATGACGAGCAGCCCTATTTGAACACAGCAAATTGCAACCCCATGTGTTGGACCATTTACAAGCTCTATTCTTCATGATTAGGATGTTAAAGAGTGAAATCAATAAGAAAGATTTATGTTACAAAATAACAGAATGTTTTGAGGAACGCCTTGTACTAGAAGGCCAGTAGGGAATTTCTAATGGACCATATATTCCTGGCCATTTTGCCCATCCATTGACTCGGTATGATGTAATTTAAAAGGGCTTGGGGAGCTTAAAGCAGATTTAAAGGAACTCTGAGTGGTGACGTGAAAAATAGGAGTGTCAGGTAATAGTTGCTGTGTCGGTTGGTTGCAGCTAAGCATCAACAAAACTAAGTCACAAGACTATTTTGTTCTTTTTTGCCTTCCAACTTTTTCTTTCATCAAAGAGGAAGGCTTTCTGTCTAAAACGTGGTGGTATTTTTAGGAGAAAATGAGTACACAAGCACAAGTGATAAATAGCCTTAATCTATTATTTAGAGACATTAAACAAGTCCTCCTGTGTATATATGGCTTTGAATAGGAGAGAAAAGCCAGAAAACAACATCAGGAGACTAAATTGCAGAGTGACCTTCGAAGTGCCCTCGGTGTATTACCACTTTCCTACGGGACTAGGTTTATTTGGGAGCAGGGGTTTCATTTAACTGTCAAAAGGGAGAAGTCGCCACTTGTTATTTTACCATTAATATTGTCTAGAATTGCAACATCCATTGTAGTAGCCAAAGCCATATGTGGCTATTTAAATTCAATCTAAATGAATTAAAATTACACAAGTTTTAAAATTCAGTGCCTCAGTCATTATTACATTTCAAGTGCTCAGTAGACACATGCGGCTAGTGACAATGATGCTGGACAATGCAGATGCAGAACTTTCGTCACAGAATGTTCTCTTGGACAGTGCTGCTTTAGAACCAGCCTCATCTGATTTCTTGAAAACAACCAGACTTTGGGCATAACCACAAACAGCCAGTGTTATCTGACCCAGATCTCACAGTGTTTTTAGGTCTTTTACTTCAGACTTTTTTGTAAGCTGTTTTCATTGTCATCACATGTACGAACAGTGGAGATTGTACTGAGCCTGTTGGGAAAGCCTAGGATGGTTTCATAGGGAGCAGGAAAAAGAAACTTCTATTAACCATACTTAAGTATTTATTTCTTGCTACATGAAAGGCTAAAAAATAATGTTAACTAATTACATGCTTCTTTAAAACTCCTAATATAACATTTTCCAAAATTCGCTGTGAGGGCATCCCAAAGAAAGATCCTTAGACAAAGCAGGGTCCATGAAATAAGTGTGGGAAATGCTCCAGGCCGTTCTCCACGCAGCAGTCAAAATGAGCTTGTAAAATTGCTAAGGACACTTCACTTCCTCCTTGAAGAAAACAAAAATAATCTTCAAATGCATCCTTTTGCCTTTTAAAATCCAAACTCCCTCCTAGGAGGTCCCAGGCCAGGCGTGTGGATCCTGCTTACCTTTGCAACTTTATCTCTCGCCATTCTCCCCTGCTGACTCCATCCAGACTCAGTGGCCTTTTAGTCCTTTGAAATGACCATATTCTTTGCAGGCATATGTTTTTGCATATGCTGTTCCTCTAGCCTGGAATACTTTTCCTCTCCCTTCTCCTCTGACAGGCTTCTTCCAATAACTTCGTTCTCAACTTGAACCTCCCTTCTTTGGGGAGGACTCACGTGGCCACCTCCCCAGTTCCCGGAAGTTCTCTATTTCACAGGGCTCTGTTGTTTTTTCCTTGGCTATCTTCCTAACAATTCAACCTTGTATCTTGGCTTATTAACTTGTTTATTTTCTGTTGCCTCCCTTAGACTGTAAGTTCTACAACTGTAGACACCATGGCTGTTTTATTCATCATCAGTTACCACCCAGTGTGCTGAAGCCAGCTTGAACTGGCCGAAAGAGCTGATCATGTGCATTTTGTACCTACTCATAGTTCAATGATTCCACATTGATAGCTTGAAATCAACCAGGTGGGAATATATACATTATAGAACTCAACAAACACTCCAAGTTAGGGTATTTGGTTTATTTTTCCTTAGAGAGCTGGTTTTTAAACATTTGCTGGCACACCTCAGCCTGGCATATGGTAAATTCTTAATATTTGTTGAATGAATGAATTAATATCTCTTGGACAATCAAAATACTCACCAATAGGTTAATACTCTGAGAAGTTCCATAAATCAAATTCATCCGTAACCTAATATTCCCAAACATATATGGGCAATGAATTACCCTTTCAACTACATTTTACGATATCTCTCAGAAGTAGTGTGGAACACCATTTTGGAAAATGCTGCCCTAAAACATTAGGGAAGAGGAAATATACATGCCCTAATTTGGCTTCTCCATTGAATAAAGACTCCTGACACAGAAGATTCCACAGCATCCATTCTAAGGAAACCGAATCTCGTGATCATCAGGCATTACTATTGTGTCTACGACACAGAACACAGTGCTAGGCAAAAGCACTAGTCTTACTCGGCAGGGAGCTCTTAGGGGAGGCTTCTTATACAATCTATAAACATGAATTAGCTATTTCTTGTGTAAAGAAATTATACAGAAGCTGTGTAGCATTCAAAGAAGTAACAAAAATGTTTCCTGCCCACTGGGAATTTATAGTCTCACTGATAAGACAGAGCCATTGTTTGAGGAGATGCTAGGCTGTGCGTTTGGCCATGTATCCATTTTATGGAGCATAGTTGAGGCTGGAGTGGAGAGGTAGCCTGTTCCAGATGAAGGTGGAGAGGGGGTAATATACCACTTGATCAGTTGCTTCTGTAGGAGCACAGAGCTCACATCACGAAATCTCCAGGGGGTTGGCCCAGGGGCACAGCAGTTAAGTGTGCATGTTCCGCTTCGGCGGCCCGGGGTTCACCGGTTCGGATCCTGGGTGCGGACATGGCACCGCTTGGCACGCCATGCTGTGGCAGGCATCCCACATACAAGAAGTAGAGGAAGATGGGCATGGATGTTAGCTCAGGGCCAGTCTTCCTCAGCAAAAAGAGGAGGATTGCCAGTGGTTAGCTCAAGGGCTAACCATCCTCAAAGAAAGAAGGGCTAATCTTCCTCAAAAAAAAAAAAAAAAAAAGAAAGAAGAAATCTCCAGGAAATATTTGAAAAGGAAAATCAAGTTTTGAGGACCTTGTATGGCAAGCTAAGGGATTTGAACTTGACCGATGGGAGGGAGGGCTCTGAACATTTGGGGAAATGAGGATAAAATTCATAATAGAGGAGTCTGCCTCAGAGAGACTCTTTACGGGCTCTTATAATACAGCTAAATCGTTAATTCATCCTACAAAGATCTTACATGACCTGGCCCTGCCTATGTCTGTAGTATCACCTTGCGTGATTCTCCCATGACCACCACTCTGTATTCCAGACACGCTGGCCTCAGTCCAGATCCCTGAACCATGCTATGCTTCCTTCTCTCCCCAGGCCCTTTCTCAGGCCCTTCCTCTGGCCAGAATGCTCTTCCCCACTCCCACCCCTACTTGTCCTTTAGGTCTCAGCTTGATCACCACTTCTTTAGGGAAGCCTTTCCTTCCCACTTCCCTGCTTAACATCGCTTTAGATTACTTGGTTATAATCACTAATAAAATTGTATTTTTTAAATTTCAGAACAGTTGTATGAGTTTGTAACTACACATTCATTAGTATGATCAGTTGTAATCTGTCATTCTCTCTACAGCATGTATTTCCTAAGAATAGGGACAAATGTTTTCTATGTATCCCCAGAGCCTAGCCCAGAACCTGACATCGTAATAGACCCTTAGTACATATTGGTTGAATGAACGACAGAGAGAATGAATGAATTAAATGCAATTGATCAAAATCATAGATACCATAAAACAGGGTGAGAGAGCTAAGGATTTGGATAGTAGATACATTTCCCGAAATTATCTTGACAGATTAATACAATGGGCCAAATGTAACAGGATGAGATTTAAGAGCGAAAATATGATGAAGAAGTGAGGAGGCAGAGTAGAGCAGACGGGGAAGGAGCGAGTTTTAATTAACTGTAGGTTTAATGTGGTCTCAGAGTAGTGTGGCGGAAAAGCTGATTCAGCCTCTGACTGCAGTAATTGGAATGTAGACACTCCACACGAGAGATAATTGTTTCTCTCTCCTCTGCATTTGTCCTGTTACTCATGGAAGATCGTGCCCAATTCTGAAGGAAAAATATAGATAATAAGAAGCATGTCCAAAGGAAGATGGCCAGAGTGATGTGGGAGGCTCAAAATGATGTGAGAGCAAACCAGGGACTTAGCAATGCTTGCCCAGGAGAAAAAAATAGTCTGTGAGGGGTCATGTCAGTTGTCTGAAAGTCTCTGGTTGTTGTGAATATTTTAAGACAATAAATTGCAAAAATGGATGAAAATGTAATAAAACCAACAATTCTGTTAATTCTTTTCCTTTAAGAAATATAAAAAAATACTGAGATTTTAATTAAAAAATGTGTTTGGAAATGCACATGGAAAGGAACTAGGCCTATTTTAAGAGGTGTAGAAAAGTCCACCATTAGGAAGAACTGCTTAATAATAATTGGAGAAATCCTGTAATGGAATGGGCTGCCATAGAAAATGGTGAGTTACTTGTTAGAGGAGAAAGCAAGCAGAGTGTTTGTTTGTTGTTGAGGAGAATTCATGCATCAGTTCAGTGTTTGGTGGGTTGCCTCTGAAATTCAATGAGGAAGTAAAGACAGCATTTGATCTCAGATGACTACTCTTTAAAAATGGAATTTAAAAATGAATTGTTGAATCTGGAGACAACCAAGATGCCCTTCAGTAGGCAAATGGATAAACTGAACGGTACATTCTGACTACGGAATATTATTCAGCACTAAAAAAGAAATGAGCTATCAAGTCATGAAAAGACATGGAGGAGACTTAGATGCATATTATTAAGCGACAGAAACCAATCTGAAAAGGCTACACACTGTATGATTTCAACCATATGACATTCTGGGAAGGGCAAAACTATGAGACAGTAAAAAGCTCAGTGGTTGTCCAGGAGATAAGAGGAGGCAGGGATAAATGGGCAGAGCAGAGAAGAGTTTTAGTGCAGTGAAACTATTGTGTATGATACTATAATGGTGGATACATTTGTCAAAACCCATAGAATGTAAAACACCAAGAGTGAAATCTAATGCAAATTTTGGATGATGATGATCAATGTAGGTTCATTGATTATAGCAAATGTGGCACTCTGGAGGGGATCACCATAGTCGGGAAGGCTGTGCATGTGGAGGGGTAAGGACTAAACGCAAGCTCTGTACTTCCCGCTCAGTTTTGCTGTGAACCTAAAGCTGCTCTAAAAAGTAAAATCTTCTTGAAAAAATGAGTTGTACCAGTTCATAGAATTGTGGATCTGTTGTCTTTCGTTTTTCAGTATAAGACTTAGAGCTTTTATTTTCAAACTTTGAATGTCTTTCCATTTTTATCGAACAAATTTGCTGTAGTTTTACTGAAAATGAGAAACACTGTTCTTGAGTATTAGAACCAAAATTACTTAAGCCTTTTCCCCTAAGTATCAGTTATATAAAAACCTAAATTTAGTCACAAAACTGTTTTAGATTTACCTGAAAGCACATGCAAAGTCTTGTCCTGAATAATATGGTGCTTTGCTATTCAGGACAATGCAAAAGGGGGAATAGTAGGACAATGTAAGACTTCAGCATGGTTTTTTCTCTTCTTTAATAAATGGAAATTGAGAATCAGATCCTACAAGGAAAGCGTTAGTACTTTGGGCAATGCAGAAGAATGCTTGATTCTCCCTGGTTGCCAATATAATTCAGATTCTAGAATATATTGATTTGGAAACTCCAAAAGGATATTTGCTTTTAATTTTCATTGTTTCTGAAATCCATCTTCTCCTGATAACCTGCGGTCTGCGTCTGGCATATGGGCCTGTTGGGCTCCTGAGGTGTGCCATGACGTGAGAACAATGCATGCTGTCTGGAGCACGTGCAACAAGGCACTGCTTTGATTTTTATCAATTAAAAGTTTTTATAACTTAAAATTTTGGAAAAGACTTTAAAACTTTAAATATACTCTTGGTAACAGCAGTGAGAATTCTGAGGCCTTAACTATCAGATTTTAATTCAAGTCTGCCCTAGGTCAGCATTTTCATTTTCTGTGCTTGTTTGATGTTTATCTAGTGGCTGTTCATATAGGAAAGGAAGGGTGCTATCAAGGAGTCAGCATTTTGACTCAAACTCTAAAGAGCCCCCCCATAGGAGAATGACTCAGATGTTCATGCTGACCTACAGAGAAATGACGCCTGAGTTTTCTAACTTTTAATAAGAAAATGGGATCGGGAGTAAACAAGTTCACTAAATAGAACTGGGAAGTGGAGTGTCCCAAGAAGGGAAAGTCTTGAGCTGGGAGTACCTGAGGGTGCTGGGCTGAAGCTTGGGGCTCAGACCTGCCCAATGTGGGGTACATCAGCCCAGGACACCCAGCGTCTGACAAATTGAAATGGCAAGCAATAGGATATATTGCAGTATATGAGGAAGCCATTTGGTATAAACCTAATTCGGCCTGACTTTGTTTTTTCCAAAAGGGCCTGACTATGGCTGTTGAGCACGCATTGTACATCTGCTTTAAAACATTTATTATGGCAAGAACAAAGGCCCTTGAGATAAAGGTGCAACTTCCCCCCGCATTGGCATTTCCTTAGGGATAAGCATCTTTCCTTAGGCTAGGAACTGATTGCTATGCTCACCTTTGACCACCCAGCTCACCTGTGACCACCTAGCTCAAGACAGCAGTCCTGCCAACCTGCTGTGTCCACCAAGACAGCAGACCTACCAGCTGTGTCCATCAATCGCTGTGCCGACAGAGCAGTCTCGCGACTATTGTAAAAGGGACATTTCAACCATATGTGAAACATCCTCTTTGGGGGTATATAACCACTCTGTGCACCTCACTTCATCAGTGCCCTTTCTTCCTTTGGGAAGAAAGGCCCCGGGCCATGGTCCTCACATTTTAGCTCAGAATAAACTCTCCCAAATTTTCATTTATGGATTGGTTATGGATTATTTTCATCGACACATCTGTATGGAGCTTGGTCCTGGGGAGTGGCAGAGTAGGTGTTCCTACCAGGCCCTTTCAGCACAGCGCCTTTGGGCCCATCAAACGTTTCTGCCTCTCAGAAGTCTATCAAGGACTCGTTTTTTTCTCGACAAAAAACCTCATTGTTTTCTTCTATGGGTAAAAGTTGCCTTGCGATTTTTTCTGGTGGCCTCCATTGAGGAGGTGAAAAGCCCCTTGCTTTTTTCTCTTAGCTCTCTTTTTTCCTCTTTCTCCATGGTGTACAAGTAAACTACTGGTTCTAGAATTCTAAGGTTCCACAGAAGTGTCATTTGGAGGTTCCGTAGGGTGGGACACAAGGGGACAGGTAAAACCAGGGAAGGAAAATGCAGTCAGGCCCTGTTCATGCACAAAACTCCCTATGACCCCGCTCTTTAGCCTCACCTCTCTGTGTCCTGTGCTTCCCAACACACTAAGCTCTTTCTCACGTGTGCTCATGCTTTTGGCTTGCCTGATAGGACTTCCCCCATCGTTGGCCTGCCAGCTCTCCCTCCATTCTTTAAGAAACCTTCCCTGGCTCCCTGTCAGCTCGTTTGGTGCTGCCGTAGTATCCTGTGCATATTTTTCCTTGCACTTCCTGCTGCTCCTTACAATGACCTGTTGAAACATGTCTCTCATACCAGTAAGCTCCTTGAGCATAGAGACTATAACTGATTCATCTTTTTAATCCTAGTGCTTAACAATTGCCTGGAATATAGCTGATGATGAGGAAATGTTTCTGAATGAGTGAATGAAATGCTCCTTTTCCTGCTAAGCTTTTCCTAGAGCTGGGGCCCCTTCAAGAACACAATCGTTTATGCATATCTTTATTGGCATGTGCTAAACTCTGGGGTTGGTGAAGGCACCGGGTATGGTGGTTTTCCTTTGCTCTCTCTTATATCCATGAACTCTCTTCATGAAAACAGAAAAAAAATGCTTCCTCAAAGGTCCACTTAAACATTACTTACAAGAAATGGTTAGATGGATTGTAGGGCTTAGACTAGTAAAGCTCTACCATCATTGATTAATTCCCAATTGAATGCACTAAGAGGGCATTTACATTTCTTATAGAGTAACATAGCGCTGATTTTCAAACTGGCCTACTGGAGCACTAGGAGTCTTCCGAGGGCTCCAGGGCAGGCCCAGGGAAAGTTAGGAAGACACTCAGACTGGAAGGTTTAGAACCCCCCCATCAAGTACTCCATTTCAACTCCATTTTTACAGTCATCTTTCTATAAAATTTCCTTTGAAGACTGGATTTACTGTTCTAAAAAACTTTTGAAAACCATTGGTATTGTTTTTGAGAAACAAGGTTGAAGAAAGAAAATAATGTGCCCATATTCTTTTTTTTAATTATTGTGGTAAAAAACACATACAAAATTTACCATCTTAACCATTTTTAAGTGCAGAGTACAATAGTAACTATATGTATGTTGTTGTGCAATAGATCTCTTGAACTTTTTCGTCTTGCAAAACTGACATATTCTTTTAAATGCAGTAACATTTGAACAATATGACATTTTGCTATTAATTGCTCAGTTCAGCCTGTCTTTTAATCTATTTTCCACTCCCGACCCCCTTTTAGGGAAATATATCATGCTAGCATGATAAGAGATATTTATTTCTTTTTCCTATTGTTTGCACAAAGAGGACATATTGACACGCTACCCTATGACCCTTCACTCTTAAATTCATGTCTTAGCTTTATTTGTGTAATGAAAGCCTCTAAGAGTAGGATTTAATTGGATCATCTAGTTCAACTTCCTTATTTGACAGATGAGAAAAAGAGGCCCAAAGAAGCTAAGTGACTTGCTCACCATCACAAAACTAGGTAAGAGCAGCATATGGTTTAGCTTTCTTATCTCCTGATCCAATGTCTTTCACCTACTTAATTGGCTTCATTTCAAAATCAGAGGTTAGTGGGTTATCTGCAGTCTTTTCCACTGACTCCTTTGCTATGAGCACGCTCCAATTCTTTTTGCATGTATTGGTGGTGGGGAGGAAGGAGAATATTAAGGATGGAATGCATCTAATTGCTACCTGCTGTATGCCAGACGCCAATTAGGGGCGTTAATTAAGCCATCTTACATTTTTGTAACTTTAAAAAATTCATTTTTAAAATTGTAGTAAAATACACATAACCTAAAATTTACTATATTAACCATTTTTTTGTGTATACAGTTCAGTGGCATTAAGTACATTCACATTGTTGTGTAACCATTACCACCATTCGTCTCCAAGACTTTTTTCATCTTGCAAAACTGAAACTCTGTGCTCGTTAAACAATAGCTCCCCACTCTCCCCTCCCTCCAGCCCCTCCAACCACCATTCTCCTTTCTGTCTCTATGACTTTGACTACTCCAGGTACCTCATATAAGTGAATCATACAGTATTTGTCTTTTTGTGACTGGTTTATCTCACTTAACATGATGTCCTCAAGGTTCACCGATGTTGTCACATGTGTCAGAATTTCCTTCCTTTTTTAAGGCTGAATAATATTCCATTGTATATATGCACCACATTTTGTTTGTTCATCCGTTGACGGTTAGGTTGTCTTACTTTTGAGGGAGCATTATTATCCTCATTTGACGGATGATGAAACTGAGAATGAAAAATGTTCAATAACTTCCCACTGGTTACAGAGCCATAAGCAGTAGAGTTACGAGTCAATCTAAGATATTCTTGAACCTGAAATTCATATTCTTTTCAGTGTATGAGACAGTCTTCCAAAATCTGCAACATATTTTACCTATAATCAGCATGGTTGGGGGGCTGAAAATCCCTTAATATTTCATTTTAGAGCCATTAGTTCTTTTATTTTAGAGATAATCTAGAAGGAGCATTTACTAACCTTTTTAAAATTGACCTGATTTTTACCCTTTAAGGTTTACTTACTTGCTGGGCGTAAGGTATTTATTCAAAGTGACTTTATCATAGTATGAATAGATAGTAGTATTCACATAAAAAGTGGATTTTTTTCCCCAAATACATAGTGCCTTGGTAAAATACGAAATGTAAAAATCAACTCACGCTGTTAAGAAAAATCATTATGCCCTTTAGAGTTGGAGGAAAATATTACTGTCCTGGGCTTCTCCTCTGTGAGGCAAAGCAAAACAAACGGAGCTTTAAGGATCTATATCCCACTTTCATGATAATAATAGCTAGCATTTACTGCTTTCCAGCTATGTGCCTGGCGTTATGCTAAACACTTTACATACATTATCTCACTTCATCCTCTCAGCAGCCCTGAGATGTCCGGACTCCTTGTATCCTCATTCTATAAAGGAGAATCAGGTCGGGAAAGAGGTTAGGTAACTCTTATAGGTTGACATGTGTCGCTCTCCTCCTACGAGATGTTGAGGTCCTAACTATTAGTATCTCAAAATGTGCTCATCTTTAGAAATAGGGTCTCTATAGAGTTAATCGAGTTAAAATGAGATCATTAGGGTGCCCCCTCATCCAAAATGACTGGTGTCCTTATAAAAAGGCAAATTTTGGACATAAAGACAGACACACACGGAAAGAAAACAGCCACATGACTGGAGTGAGGCAGCTACAAGCCACAGAATACCAGAGATTGCCAGCAAACAGGAGAGGCGAGAAGAGGCCAGAAAGGATTCTCCCCCAGAGCCAGCAGAGGGGTCTCGGCCCTCGGACACCTCATTTCAGATTTCTAGCCCCCAGAACTGCAAGACACTAAGTTTCTGTGTAAGCCACCTAGTTTTTGGCACTTTGTTACGGCAGCCCTGGAAATGAGTACCGTAACTTTTCTAGGTCAAACCGACGGCAAGTGATGGAGCTGAAATTTGGGCACAGGCACCTATGAAGAGCTCAATAAATCTTATCTGCTATTGTTATTTATAACATTATTAGCAATAATATCTAATATTATCGTAATTAATAATAAAACTTAGGGCTATTGTTGTTTCCTTTCTCCTAAGCCTGTACTATTATCCATCTACATATTCAAAACTGAATATGAAATCAGTTATCTATACACGAGCAGCTTGCAGACTTCAGACACCAGATAGTCTCCACTTAAAGGAAAAGTGCCCTTAACAGTCTGTAGGAGACCTCTGTGAAACTCTGTGAGAGAACATTCACAAAATGATCTTTAAATGTAGGCCTTTTACACGATACCCACCCGAACCTGAAGGCCTACATCCTGAGCAAGTGGAGAGAACAGATTGTTGAGGTCCTGTGTGTTGATGAGGATTTATCTGGAAAGGATTATTATAGCTCTCAACTCTGCACTAATGTCTAGCATCTGAACGCACATCCACGGAAACATAATTCAACTTCTTAATTTTCCAGACCTGCAGATAATTGGTTCCATAGAGACACGAAGACTCACGCTCCCAACACGTACGTCAGCGATAGTGCTTAGCAGTAATCAGAGGATCAGCTCCCTTTGAAGTTAGAAAAATGTGTGTGTGGAGGGGGTTTGGAGGGTGGGCAGAGAATCATTTCTGGGTCCTTTATCATAATTACAGTGGATTATGATTATTTTTAAGGGGAAGCACATTTAGCAGAACCAGACCGAAATTTTTCCCTCTCTCCCTGCTCTGCACCTCAGCTGAGTCTCTTGTGGTTTGCCTGGCTGAAGACTGCACTGGAATTCAGTGGAAAACGAAGTGAACAGTTTTTCTAGTTTCATGAATTATCCCTATCCTCATCTTTGGGGGAATTATGAACAGCTAAGTGAGGGCAGAGCTGGCCTTGTGGATAAAGCCATAGGCAGGACATTTGGAGATGTGGCTTCTAATTTAGGTTCTGTCGCTGGCTTGCTCTGACCCTCTGGGAAGTCACACGGTTCCTGTGAGCTTGGTTGGTTACTTGTGAAACACCAGAAACACACAGCCTAGAGCTGCTGCACAAAGTTGCTGGGAGGGCTACCGTGGTGAATTTGTAGACGTAGTGTTCTCTAGAAGCAAAGAGCACTGTCATGGAACCCTGTCTCCACGTTGCATTTGTTTGCATGACATAATGCATCCAATTCTTACAATAGTTGGGAGAAGAGTATCATGGTTAATATTAGGCAATGATTTATGCCTCCTTTCTCACCTAGTCTTTGGTCATAGCTTTAGAGTCAAAATAATTCCACAAATCTCCGTTGCATTCCAGTTACGCTAAGTGACTCTGGCTGCCTCCAAGGGTGAAGGAGTCAGGGCCAAGCAGTTATAAGCAACCAGGCACAATCAATTCAAACATGGACTCTGTCTCTTACAGTTGTGAGAGCTGTTTCTTTATTCTGACCTGAACTCCAGCTCTGAACTGTTTTTTCCTGTAGTTCAGCTGCCATGAATTTTAGACGATTTTGTTTCGATCCCTGTTGTTTTGGCATTTGATAATAGTTCGGTTGCCCAGTTAACTTAGAATCCACCTCTGGCTTGAGAAAGCAGATCTCATAGTAGCTGTGAGCAGTTGCTCTAGATGGCAAATCTGTAATATCATCAAGGGTTCCAGTGGGTGGCCTATCTCAGTCTCAGTCCTGGAGAAATTCGGAGGAGGGGAGTGCAAAGGATTGATTTACCTATTCCCATTAAGCAATAGCTAGAGCAATTGCTTTCTAAATCCTGTTCCTTGTTTCTAGATTTATCTTAAAGTCTCAGTTATGTCCCCTTCCTGCCTCCAAAAACCTTCAGTGACTTTCCAGTTTTATCAGTGAGCTTTCACTGCAAGTCATTCCAAAACTTAGTGGACTAAAACAATAAATATTTATTATTTCCCACAATTCTGTGGGTTGTTTAGACCCTTTTTCCTGTCTGAGTTGGCTCTACTGGGCTGGAATGTCTAGGATGACCTCATTCATATGTTTGGAGGTAGGTAGGCTGCTTGGTTTGGAGCCTTGTCTGGAATGGCTTGTCTGAAGTGCACCTGTCTCTCATCCTCCAGTAGACGAGCCTTGGCTTCTTCACAAGTGATCTCAGGGTTCCTAAGGGCAGGAAGAGAGGGCAAGCCCCAAGGCACAAGTGCTTCTCAAGCCTTTCCTTGCACCACACTTGCTTATGTACCATTGGTAAAGCCCAGAATCAAAATAGGGAGACAGGAAGCAGTGATTGTTGCAGAAGGTCAACACTACAACGCCATTTAATAAGGTCCAAATTGCTCAACGTGGTATTAATTCATTCTGACCACAATGTACCATCCCAACACCATGCCACACACTAACACCGTACTCTAGCCAAAATGAACTTGCTGTTTCTAGTTACCGCACTTTCTACTCTCCAAGTCATTATTTATGCACTTTCTTCTGCTTCTGCTTTCTGCTTTCTTCCACTTGCCACTTGACCAAATTCATCACAGAATAAAATTTTTTAAGCGTCTACAATGTGCTAAGCAGTATGCTAGGTGTTGGAGATAGAGCCTTGCAGAAGCTTGGAGGCTGTCTCTCCTGTATGAGTTTGTTAGGGCTACTGTGACAAAGTACCACAGGCGGGGTGGCGTAAACAACAGAAATGTATTTTCTCACAGTTGTGGAAAACTAGAAGTCTGAGGCCAGAGTGTTAGCAGGATCCTCCTTCTGAGGACCCCGAGGGAAGGGTCTGTTCCAGGCCTCTCCTTGGCTTGTAGATGGCTGCCTTCTCCCGTGTCTTTACGTGGTCTTCCTTCCGTAGATGTCTGTGTCCAAATTGCCTCTTCTTCTAAGGACATCAGTCATAATGGACTAGAGCCCATCCTTACGGCCTCATTTTAACTTCATCACCTCTCTAAAGACCCTATCACCAAATACGATCATGTTCTGAGGCAGCAGGCATTAGGACTTCACCATATGAATTTGTTGAACCCATAACATATCCTTAAATACCCGTACTCAATTGCTACCTCTGCTTTAAAACCTTCATAATACTGTCACTCGCTGGTTGCCCCAAGGAACTCAAGGTTGGGTTTGGAAGCATTTAATTGATTTTCCAAATTGTTTTTTTTTCTTTTGTTATGTTAAAGAGATGCAATCACCAACCACCCTGAACCAGATCAAGCCTCAGCATGAGAGCTACGCCTGTGACCTTTGCCTTATTTTTAATGCAAAGGAGGAGCATAGGCCTCATTACCATTTTTATGCAGGAGGAGCATAGACCTTATTACCATAACCTGCAGTGTATTTGGAAGTATGTTTTCCAACTGGGCCTGTCCTCCTCTTCCTTTTGAATATTCATTCCCCATCCAAAATAAATGTCCCTGTTTCCCTTTGTTCGGGCCACCATGACTTGGGAAATGATTCCACCTGTTCTCCTATTTGCTACAAATATACCTTACTTTGTGAGACAACTACTTCTGGTGGAGAGTCCTATTTAACTCGCCAGAGGATGAATGCACTTTGATTTCAGTAAGAATACCTCCTAGATAAAAGTAAATTTTATCTCCTTTTAACCTCCTTAGCTAATTTAATTGCCTCTTTTATGGTTCTGATCAGTTACTATCTTGTATTATAGTTATCAATATCTGTGTCTATTTTTCCCATTCACTCATTCAATATTTATTGGGCACCAATCATGGTGCTAAAGGTCAGGTCATAGAGGAGTAGTAGACACTGTGGGTGCCCTGCCCATTTTCCTGTGGGCACTCCCTGTTGCAGTACATGCTGATGGTGTCCTATGCAAGCTCCACAGCTCTCTGCCCTAGGGCTTTCTCCCAGCCACCCAGAGCAGGTGGGAGTGCCAGGGAGTTAATGTTCCTGGGAGCAGCCCTCACCAAGTGGTGGATGGGAGTTGGTGGATGAGAACCCCAGCTCCCTCACCCTCTCAGGGGGACAACTCAGAGGTGTGGTCTCCCAGAGTTTGCTAATGGGATGGAGCCTCAGCTGCCCACAGCATAACTGGCTCAATAATGCATCCCCTCATTATTGGCTCCCTCCCTGGGGTATTCTTGTCTTACTACGTTTCTTCTCCTCTCCTCGTGCTTCCTGGGATCGCCTCCAAATGAACTATGTGCTCTCAAATCCTTGTTTAGGGGGCTACTTCTGGCTGAACTCAGCCTAAGTCAAGAGGTGAGCGTAGAAGTCATGATTTCTATTCTCACATAACTTACTTGTTAGTGGGGGATACAGATACAAGAATGGGGAATTACAATACAGTATGATAATAGCTACATTTATTGTGTAGTTTCAAAGCAATCCTAATAAAAATATGAAATATTATTATTTCTGTTTTACTTATAAGGAAACCAAGGCTTAGAGATGTTGAGAAGTGGCCCAGGGGCAACACAAACTGATTTAAAACCACGTCTGTAAGATTTCAGAGCCAGAACTCTGCCATTTAGTTACCTCTCTTAGGTAACTCTCACTTAGTTCTTCCTCCTCTGTTGGCAGATGGTTTCAGAGGGTTTGGTTTATAAAAGAAAAAAAGGAAAAGACCAACTTAACAGGAATTGAAGTCATGGGCCATAAACATTGCCCAGGTGTCTAATTAACGGTTACAATCCATCACGCGGAACCCTGGCACGGAGTCGTGAGGCGCTGGGGCCCAGAGCCGCCCCGGGGCCCTGAGATGCACTCATCCCTTCAAGCCAGCTGGTTACTTACAGCAAATCCCTTCCCTGCAAATGCCAGCAGGACTTGGGAAGACATGGGCTGCTTTTTGTGGCAGAGCCGGTGGACCTGGCATCTTGGGTAACAGCAGCTGCGATAATTATTAGCTCTCAAGTGATGAAGGCCTCCTCCCTATCCAGCCTCCCTTCCTGACTGCTGGGGTGGGGCAAGGCACTGTGGCCTCGGTTACCAGGTCACTGATGACAGGGGTTCATCCCCAGCAGCTAATGGCTGCATTCTCCAAGAGACCCTTTTGTCTGTTCCAGGTCACCAGGAAACCCTTTCCCACGGGAGGCCAGAGTGGCTGCTCCTTCCTGAGAGATGGCGGGGAGAGTGGCACCGGGCACCTGGGGAGAGCTGGGTGCCAATGGGCCATAGGTCGGGTGTTTAGCAGGGGTGTCACAGCACCTAGAAGGCCAGCAACCTGTTTTACTTTATCTTTCCCTCTACAGGGATTAAAAACAAGCAAACAACAACAACAACAAAACAAAACGACAACCATAACCATGGTTAATTACTCCATTCTGTTTTACAGATGACTTGTAATAGCAAATCTAGATTTGAACCTCTGTTCTACCAGTCCCTGGCTGTGTGACTTCAGGCAAGTGGCCTCCCCTCTCCCAACATCTGCTTCTCCTGCAGTCAAGCAGGATAAGTATTTATGGAAGGCCGCTCGGCTAACGTGGCATGGTTGGCATTCTATCCCATGCCTTTGTTGGTATCAAACACACATTGCTTCCTCTTAGAAAAGTGCTGGGCAGATAGGCAAGGCTCACTAAGTTCAGAGCCAGGGACACTGCCTGGCCACCAAGGTGCAATCGTGAGGGAGGTAAAGTATGTGCTCACTGTTCCAGAGTCACCTTTCTGTCTTACTGACTTCAGCACCAGAATCCTCCACTTCTCTCCCCTTCACCCCATTACACCTGCTTCTTAGAAGGAGCCTGGAATTTGCGTTTTCCAGAAATCCCTGGACTTGCATTCCAGCTCTGCCACTGACTGGCTGCCCAATGGAGGACATAAGACTTCTCCTTTCTGCATCTCAATTTCTCATTCTTTAATGAGAAGGGACTAGTCTGGATAATCTGTAATTTCTTTTTTGGTTTAAAATTGTAGGTTCAGAGTGAGACGGTCTGGTTGGGAATTTCCAGGTGTATGAACTTGGCGGAGACCCTGCCTTCCCCAAGTCTAAAGTTTCTCATTGGTAAAATGGGAAGAATGGAAGCCTTTAACTCACTGGCAGTGGTGAGAAAAGGTCGGTGCCAGTGAAGCGTTTCTTAGGACAGTGCCTGGCATGTCCCATTAGTAGTAGTAGAAGTAGTAGTAATATACCTAATCTAAAATTCTCTGATCTGGAATCAAGTTGGTCATTTCCACCTCAGTCTGAATTTCAGTTATGGTGTTTCCTTTCTCTAGGGGCTGTTGCTTTATAAAGATATTGTTAGCTGTTAAAGGGATTTCAGTCAAAAAGAAGTATTGGAGGGGCTTTCCAAGCTCTCTGGAAAACATGCCACTTAGGCAGCTGCCTACTCCGACAATCTGTGAGACGTGTTTTGAGCAGAACAACCAGGTAGTTAGGCCAGGAGGTCAGATTTCTTCTGCAGAGGCTCTCTGTGGAATCCAGGACCTGCATCCCGCAGTCTTCAGTTTGAGGGTGTGTTTGTGTTGGGGAGGCAGGCAGAGGAGTGTGGCTGAAGATGCCAACCTAACCCTGGTCTGACATTTTCTTCTTAGAATTTAGAGAGGCTTCCTTATGCCTTTGCTTTCTCTTGGCTCTGCAGGCTTCGCATTCTTATTCAAATCAGACCCCAATCAGAGGGGAGTACACATCAGTCAGTCACACACGCTTGCTTGCTCTTGCTCGTGTGGGCTTTAATTACCCTGTGCCTTCCGACTGTTCACACCCAGAGGAAATCACTGCAGCAGAGGATCTGGACTTTATTCTCAAAGGAAGCATTCAGTGAATAGAAAGCGCAAAACCTGTGAAATGCAATGGAAATTGGCATTCAGATGGAGATGGAGGCAGGCCCTGGAAACTTCATCAGAGTGACGCTCAGGACCCAGCAGAGAACCTCCAAGCCCTCAATTACTGAAGACACTACCTTTTTCCAGGAGTCTCCTACCAAATATATTTGCTTGTGATTTGCTAGCTTCCACAACAGAAGTTTTTATAATCACGGAAACATAGCATCATGTGGTTCAAAGAGACCTTAACAGGCACATGGTCTAATCATCCGTGTCTGAATCCCCACTCTGCCATCTCTGCAAACAGCTTGGTTAATCCCTGCTGGAATGTATCCAGCAGAATACTTACCTGGTCCGATCCATCTTTGTTCAGCTGTCTTAGAAAATTCTTCCATACTGAAGTGTTCTTCCAGAAACTTCCATCTTTTGCTTCTAGAACCTCTTTGGACCACCATTCAACACATATATCTCAGTGATTCCCAAAATTCGGTCATTCATGCACCACCTTTACAATTGTTCTGTATCTGTGCACTTCCTATAATATTATCAACTTAAGGTTTTCCTTTTGAACTTAAATACTTTAGTTTTGTCCTAAGCAAAATTATTTGTGAAACCATGGATTGAAGGGCGAGTATGGTTTTTTTACAGCACATATAAAAATGAATACATGTACCAGGTAAAACCATCTGCATACCATCAAGGGTAGAACACCATATGTCTGCACTCTAAATAACAATGCTTTATCGTATTTAATTAAATGAAAAAAATTGCAAGGGAGGAATAATGTTTATTGAGCACATATTATATGCCAGATACACAGTAAGTGCTTCATATATGTTATCTCAATAAATAGTTTAATGCTCACAATAACCCTCTGAGCTCAGTGTTATTTTTCTACTTATTTTACAGACAAAAAAGTAGAAGTTCAAAGCGGGGAAATACTTGCCTAAAGTTACACAATTAATGAATGAAAAAGTTAGGCCTTGAATTCATGCCTTCTGTTTTCAAATGCCAAGCTTTGCTCACTGGGTCACAAAATGACCAGAACTTCAATTTGTTCCAGAAAGAAGGTAGTTTCAGTGGATTGGTGCCTTTGCTCTGTGTCTCAGCCAGGGTGGAAGAAGATATCTTTGTCTCCAAACAGCTTACCCTGGATTAGAACAGTTGTTCATGCCTCAATGAGTGCTCTTAAGGGCTCTAAATAGACAGCTAAGTTGACAGACATAAATGTGGCAGGTGTATCTTAGCTATAATTCCTTTCTTTTAAGAAATGTCTTGGTCTGTAATTGAGCTCAAGGCATGCTAGACACAAATAACAGATGTTGGTATAAAAGTTTGGAATGAGGTGGAAGAAGCGACAAGAATAGTTTCTCCCCAGCATCCCAACTCTAATCCTTTCAACCCTTCACGTGCTACTTTGAAAGTGTGTTTTGTACCACGTAATGGAGTTGGGAGGTGGGAATGCAAGAAAAGACAAGGATAGGTTGCAGGAAATCTGTAGGAGCTGTTTTCTCACTCAGGAGAGAGGAAAAACCTTAAAAACCACCAAGATCCTCGCGCAAGGGGAGTGATGTCCTCCTCTCCTTTTCTTCTTTTCTGTGAGTTTACAGTGCTCATGTTCATGGTTCCCAAACAGAGCTCTACAGAATACCGATGTTTTACAATGTCCTAAAAAGAATTCCATGAAAGAGGATCCCATAAGCAAATAAATCTGGGAAATAGTCCACACTATATTCTCTTTGTTTGTTCTGAATATGTATTTCCCATTAAAAGCTCTGAGAAAAGATAACTGATAACTTTGTTTAACCTAATGTTTCTCAAAATTATTTGACCACTGTCAGGGGAAAGTTGAAAGACTTGAAATGGCCTAAAGAGAGTTCAATTGAATATGAGGCATTAATTGCCTCATCTTTTTGGATTATTTGATTTTATAGGGGTCTTGGCTTTTTATTGTCTTTGACCAAGCTAATTTACAGATCTGTAAATTGTAGACAACTATGGTAATGCAAATGATTCTTGTTCTTGGAAGTGCAAATGCATTTCTTCCTACGGGGTTGCATAAATGCATCTGCTAGCAAATTTATTTCAGCATTCCTGGTCGCCATATACGCGTGTACTCTTTGGATTCTCCTCTGTACTGGTTTTTTACATCTTACTTGTTCCCTTCTTATTTAATGAGCTAAATAAAATCCTTGAAACACTTTAATTTTATATTTGTAGGAGAGGCATGATTTTTATCTTTTCTAAAAATTAACCTTTCATATCCAAACCTAATTTTGTTTGTAGTCTGTTATGAATTTGGTCTCTTCGTATAACTGTGCATCCAGCCCGTGTAACCTACCAGTTCTGGACCCTACCTTCTCTTTCTCTTCCAGCTCAGCACCTTTAAGTCTGAATCTTGCAGTAACCAACTACGTTCTGGTCTCAGGACTCCCTTTTCTGCAATGCCTGTGGGCCAGCTACCCTAGGGAAGCATAGCATCCAACATGGTTTCTCTACCAGCCTTTCCCAGAACACACTTATTTTTCCACCCTCACTTCTGGCATCATTTTCTACTTTTCCTGAGCTGCCGTTCTCCAATCTTTACTTACCCAGTTCCTTCCTATCCTTCCAGGCCAAGACCCTCCATGCAGCCATCTTTGGCTACCCTGGACTGAATGACTTTCTTCCTGCACTGAAGGGCCTTAACATTTTGTGTCACTCCTATGGCCTTCTTCATATACCTCCTGACGCTGCTCATGAATATTTAAAAGATCTCAACAAATTCCAGAAGGGAGAGAATAATTCTTTATATTTTTTAATGGAAGAATCATATGGTTGGTCCTGGTACATGGATTGGTTCTACCAACTCAGTCAAAATGGGAACAGTAATGCTGTGCATGTGTGTGCCTGGAAAAGTGATTTATTAAGCCAAGGCTCCCAGGTGACACTAGTGAGCATGAAAAGGAACAGGGAATGGGAAGAAGCCAGGAAAACGTGAGATTTCACACAAAATCTTCCAGGAGCTGCCTTCAGCCTGATCCCACTGGGGACTCTGGAGTGAGCTGTGCCTCAGAGTTGTCCTCACCAGGGAGCACCCATGGGTCATTGGCTCAGGGCCATCCCGGTGCTTCCTGGTCATTTGTGAGTGCAAAGTGGCTCAAGTTGCCTGAGAGAAGGCCCCCAAAGAGAAGCTGTGGGTGCTGGTTGTTAGAATCAAAATCATACGGGAAAAGAGTGCACAAAAATGTTAAATGGGAATCCGATGAGATCTAAGTGGAGGACCAACGTTGCCAGTGACACCTTGCTTCATAAGAAATTTTTTTAAATTGTGGTAAAATACGGATAACATAAAGTTGACCATCTAAGCTATTTAGAAGTTTATAGTTCATGGCATTAAATACATTCACGTGTATGATACCATCATTACTATCCATCCACGGAGCTCTTTTCATCTTGCAAAACTGAAACTCTGTACCCATGAAACAATAGCTCTTCGTTCCTCCCTTTCTCCAGCTCCTGGCAACCGCCATTCTACTTTGCATCTCTATGAATTTGGACTACTCTAGGTATTGCATATAAGTGGAATAATACAGTATTTTTCCTTTTGGGGAACTGTGATGTTTTTAAACAAATGCCAATGACCCCTTAAAAAATAGTGTCCTTAAATGTTTACATAACAGAAATGGCCTCTCCAGCTGTCTCTTATTCTTGTTGGGTACTAGTGACCCCTTTCACTCCTGGCAACAATTTAAAATTATAGATCAAGAATAGGCCCAAGAGGACTGTGAGTTTTTAGAGCTGTATGACACCTAATCTTGGCGATGAGATCAAGTCACTGTGGTACCTCTTAAAATACAGATTCCAAGGCTCCTCCCCAGACTTACAGCTCAGAATCTTCCATGCTGGGACTATATGCTCTATTTAAGAAAACTCTTTTCTACAGGAATTTTATGTAGCCAGAAAAGGATTTTCACAGTCACCAATCTTGAGGAGCAGTTTTTGGCCTTGTTTTTAAGCCACTGAATTTTTCCTTAAAATGACATTTCTCACAGGACCCCATTTTCCAAAAGAGAGAAAAGCAGAGCTGTTCATGCTGACGCAGGAGAGAGGGGCCTCAGGATTGGGTCACAGCTCACCTTGCTCTGCCATTTCTTCTGTTCCACCTCAGAGCCACAAGGGATTTTGGAAACAGCTTGAAAATGAATGATCTAGAAAAATATGTTGAAAGTTTCTTTTCTCTACCCATGTGTGAGAGGTGAAAAATGGCCCCCCCAGGAGATATCCATGTCTAGTCCCTGGAACCTGTGATTGCTACCTCATTTGGAAAAAGGGTCTTTGTAGAAGTGATTAAGGATTTTGAGGTGAGGACATTATGCTGGATTATTCCTGTTGGCCCTGAATGCCATCACAATTGTGCTTACAAGAGGAAGGAGCAGGAGATTTCAGGCAGAAGAGAAGGAGATACAGTCACACAGAGAATAGGGCAGTCTAAAGACAGAGGAAGAGACTGGAATGATGCCATAGCAAACCCAGGAATACTGGGGCAGCCACCTCAACCTGGAAGAGGCAAGGAACTGATTTCTTCTCAAAAGTCCCCAAAGAAAGTGTGGTCCTGCCGGATTTTGGATTTGTAGCCTTCAGAACTGTAAGAGAACACATTTCTTTTGTTTTAAGCCATCACGCTAGTGGTAACTTGTTACATCAGCCATAGTAAACGAATCCACCATGCAGTTAAAAAATAATTTTCAGAGATGTAAAATAATTTCTATAGCTACTCTGTGGAAACAAGTGTTGCTCATCGTCATCCCCTCCCCCAGCAGAAGATGGTCCAAAGCTAACATCCTAGACAAGCATCCAAATGAAACCAGAAAGCTTCCTGTTTCTTTTCTCCTTAGGGGAAAGAATGAATCTCTAACATTTCAGTGAGTTTGATTTTAAGTGTTCCTCTATCCACTTTGGCTTTGGAGAAACTCTTATGAATGAAACTATTCAAATAGTTTGAGAGTATAAGCCCCTTTTCCCATCCAATTTTCCCCTGCAAGGACTATATTTTGTTTCTGTGCTACTAATCCATTTACGTAAGTTCTGTCTTGGGGAGATGGAAATGTAAATGCCTTGGAAAAAAGGACTCTGTCTACAGTAAGAGATAATGCACCTTTTTATTTTGTGGAAATTAAGCTATTACTGAGTCTACGTAATATAAATATTTAAGCCATTAAGTGGCATTTTATGCAAATCAATAAATGAGAAGGAAACAGCACCTGCAGGAAAATAAATTCACTTTTATAGAAGTAGCAAGGCCACTTCTAAACAGTTCTTATGTACAGGATGCTCAGTATGCGGCTCATGTGCTGTAAGTCTCAAAAAACACACTCCAAGGAGTATTTTATGTCCTGATAACAGTTTCGCAAAATGCTTTTGTATTCATTCTCTCTCACATTCAATTTGCAAGTAGGTAAAACAGGGATTACCAGTTGTTAAGGGTTGAATTACGTCTCTCCTCTCTCCAAATTCACACGCGGAAGTCCTAACCCCCAGCACCTCAGAATGTGACCTCATTTAGGAACAGAGTCCCTGCAGATGTAATTACTTAAGATAAGGTCACACTGGAGTAAGGTGGGCCCCTAATTTAGTATGACTAGATATCTTTAGAAAAATGGAAAATTTGGACACAAACACGCAATGAGGGAAGATGATGTAACGAGTCACAGGGAGAAGATGGTTATGTGTAAGCTGAGGAAGACCTGAGGCTACCGGACGCTGGAGGAGAGCCCTGGAAGAGGCCCTTCCCTCACCGCCCTCAGAGGGACCCGACCCTGCCGACACCTTGATTCCAGACTTCTAGCCTCCAGGACCATGAAACCATACATTTGCATTCATTAAGTCATCTGGGTTGTGGCACTTTATGATGGCAGCCCTAGCAAACTAATGCATCAGTGGAGGCTAGGAAGTGACTTCACATCAAGAGACTATTGCCAAGATCATATAAGAATGGATCCAGGGGGCCGGCCCCGCGGCCGTCAAGGTGCAGGGAGCTCTGTGGTCTGAGGTAACTCAGGACATTTCCTGGTGATTCTGCGTGGCACTTAGAGGGAGCACATTCTCAGAAACAGGGGGTTCCCCCAAGGATCATATCAATTATCTTTGCTCGTGATTCTTTCCCATTGAGTTCTTATTTTTGTCTGGAGACATGACAGGGAAATATTGGATTTCGAGGAGTTTATTTGCCAGCTGACATTGTCTGGTCCTCTGTTAGGTGCCCAGGTGTGTGCTCACAATTGACAGCTGCTTGTTCTCTGCTGCCTTGTGAGGAACAAGTGCAGATACGGCCTGCTGCTGCTCCCTGAGAGGCAGCTGTATGCGTGATGAGGACAAAATGCCCAGTCCAGTGGGAAGCATGTGAGTTGGTTCTTCTGGTTGAAGGGAAGAGAGACTCCGTCAGACTATCTTAAGGATCCAGGGGTTTATCATATTGATTCATGGATGAATAAAGAAAGACAAGAACACTGGCTATGCAGTTGATCCTCTCAGAGGTCTTGGTATGGTTTGAATACTGGAGGGATCCAGCACCCCTCTGTTGTCACAGTACCCATCAGCAGAGCAGGTTCCCAGATTCCTACTCATGTCCTCTGCTCTTGCTTCTCTCTGCTTCTATGATTCCTGCCGGTAGAGGCTGCAGGAAACAGAAAATCCAAAATATGGCAGAGATATCATGGCTAGTGGAAGTTCTGGGACAGGATAAAGATGAAACCGTGAAAAGGTATGGGGAGGTAGACAGCTAGACAAGTGACTCTTTGAATAACGGCAAAAAGATTTTGCACCAAGAATTTGAGGAAACAAATGTAGGCAAGCTACAGATTCAGTTCACATTTGCTAAGAACTTAATGTGAACTACACACTGCGCTTGTTGCTTTTCCCTATGTTACTGCTTTTTAAAGCTGAGACTAGAGTTCTTCTTAAGGAGAGAATTGTTTCTGTTTAGGAAAAATCTTGGATGATAGATTTTCTGAAAGTACAAGAAGTCTTCTCTGCACTTCACTTTTTTTCTGGGCAAAAACCAGATGTGGAAAGATCTAAAGCTCTGTGTAATGAAGCTGGGGAATGTCCGATTTCCAGACAGCCCAAGAAGGAGGGGTTATAGCATGATTTAATTTAATCCTCACAGTGACTGTGCGAAAGATACCATTGCTATCTTCACGTCATAAAATGGAAGACAGTGCACAGCAAGTTTTAGTAACCTGTGCAAGGCCACACAGCTAACTAGTGACAGAGATGAGGTTTGAACACGTTCTGTTTGATGGCAAAACCTGCACTTTCATCTATGAGGCTATACCACTTAGAAACGTTTGCCTGTTAGAATGTATCTAATGCAATGAAAGAAAATAAATCTTTAACGTCTCCAGGTAAATTTCCACTTGTCTTGAAGTATCCAGCGCCCCTGTCATATGGCTCAGTGGTTATTGTGGTTTGCAGCAATACAACCTTCACAGCGTTCTTGCAGACGTCATCCCGAGGGAGACGAGAGCATCATCTGCTTCCTCCTCCAAAAGTAGGTGTAACAGCAACAACAACAAAAATCGCATCTCAGCAGAGCTGCCTCCAGACAAGCCTATATTTTTGGCTTGGACTTGACTTTGTAAGTTTGTGACCGAGAGCGAGAGAGGCTGAAAGTTATGCTATTTTTGAGATAATGCAGTAAACTGGAATGCCTAAGTGATTTTCAGGGCAATTACTTACCAAAAAAAAAAAGAAGAAAATAGAAAACAGATTCTGTTTTGATAGCTTAAGCAAATGTATCTTAAATTTGAACCGGACAGCCCACGGCTCATGTGGACTTGTTAGCTCCTTTTAAGCTTCTTGACAGACTTAGATTCCTCAGGTTGGTGGTAGGGATGAATTGAGCATCAAATTCCATTTGTCGGGGAGACCATGTGTTGGACTCAAAAACTTATAAAAATAGCTTTTAATTTGCTTCTCCTGTAAGCGGATTATATAGAATTTGATTTTCACGTTCTGAGGATCTTGCTCCTAACCCTGTCACTATTACTCGAGCTGCCAGAGGAAGGGAGGTGCTCATGTTCCGCAAAGCCAAATCACCGTGTTTCCTTCGAATGTAACAGCAGCAGAAGACAGGAGCACTTTCTCTAGATATGCTTTGCTTTAATTCCTGAAAAACCTCGAGATATTACCCACCTACCGGACTTTGTAAACAGAGGATTCCTGTGGGGTGTTTATTTCTTTCCTAACCACAAGATGAATTGATGGTGCGTGTGCTAGGATAGAGGAAACAAATAGAGAATTTCCAAATGCTTTTGCAATGAATGCAACTAAACTGTCTGTAAAAAAATCAGACTAGTCAAAATAAGTGCAATTATTTTTAAAAATAAGTCGTCTTTACAGAAGAAGCAGTCTGGAAATGTAAGCTGGAGGAAGCAGAGTGTGTGTATGTGTTTACGTTGTTATTGTTGGGTGTCAGTCTTCGAAGGCTGCAATTATCAGACAGTCCTTGCTTAAATTCTTCAGGGAACTTTTCACTGTAGTGTGTATCAAATGAAAGAGGAGGAGAATAAAATTTAGCCAACCATAGTACGATTCAGAATGCCATCCGTACACTGTGCTCAGGACTCTGATGATGAAAAACACCAGTTTCCCTTAGTTCCTAGAAGGGTTTTGGAACCTAAGTGTCTGTTCCCAGCCCTGTGGGAATGCATTTTTATTTATTTAATATATTCATAAAAATCACCCATTTAGTCTTAGGAGTCACCATCATTTAAAAATATCCAGGATTAATAACTATTTAAAAATCCCTCAGAAACATAAAACTTTCCAATGTCTTTGGATCCTTTAAAAGGAAACACAGACAGGCAGGATGGAAGGAAAAGAAGAGAGAAAATGGAAAACAGATCAAACTGACTGGCTGGTGTGGTAGCTTGAGGGCTGAGGCCCTTTTCCCTCACTTCATAAATGACTTGTGTTGCAAGGTAATGTCTTTGGAACACAGTGGCTGGTCATTAAATATTTATCTTTCTTTGAAACTGTTGGAAGAAAAAAGCTACAAATTGAGTAATAATGACCATAAAACTAACTATTATTTATATGCAGTACTTTAGAGATTACAAGGCAAATATCACATCGTTATCATCATTACACCCTAGTGGTTATTGGGGATTTGTTAGATAAAATGTGACCAGAGATTGGGGTGGGATGAAGAGGTGGGGAGGGGAGGAGGATGGTTCTTCACTGGTAATAACTCCTTGTTTATTCCTTGATTTCAATCATGATTCTTTTACTCTTGGTTGTTAACTTTTAACATAAAGAATTGGAGAAATGCATAAAAGTTAGGAACCCATTCCTTAGAAAAATAAACACACATAACCAAAACTCTGTAATTTCAGGAGGTTAATCGATACCATAGAGGCCAGCCACGGACCTTTCTTAGAGGATGTGGCCTGTTAGTACGAACTGGACAGTACAGAATGGACAGCTAAGAGATCATGGGTGGGCTGTTGTCACTTTTATTTACCACTGTATGCCTAATGCTTAGCTCTTTGGGTGGCAAGTAGTAGGTGTATAATAGATGTGTATTTAGATGAAAGTGAGACCTTGAATTCTATAAAGTGCCTTTCAACCAAGCATTTCAAAATATTGACATAGTCATCTCTTGGTTATTCAAGTCTATCTTTGGTTTTGAGGAATATCATAAGGAAATATTCAATTTGGGTCAGTTCTTTTTTCTTTCCTGCTGTACCCTCTTGTCATTTCTAAAGTGAGTACCAATGGAAAACAACTGGTTCTAATATCTATAAGCTTCTTTGTGAACTTGAGCGAATCTTGTCTTTGCTAAAGTCGAGATGCTAATTTAATACCTTCTCTCTCATTCCCACTGGGGTGTTGGAGAAAGGGAGTGATATGATATATGTATGAATTTTCTTTAAATAGGGGCAAGTATTTTTCAAAGCATTCTAATTTCCATTGGTGTGGTGCCAGGGATAAGGGTTCACCCTGTTGATCATAGTGGGACCGATGTACCATAGGCTATTAAATACTTGGTGGCCAAGGTTTGGCCTTCCACATAGGTGATGTTTTAAGGCAATATTTCCTCAGGCAGAACTAAAATAATAATAAATTGCAAGGGCTACTTGTCTGCCTGTTATTGAATAATGCCCCCTACTTCCTTCTGTTCTTACATCTTCACCCCCCATTATGTCATCATCATCCCCCATTATGTCATCATCATCCCCCATTATGTCATCATCACCCCCCATTATGTCATCATCATCCCCCATTATGTCATCATCACCCCCATTATGTCATCATCATCCACCATTATGTCATCATCACCCCCCATTATGTCATCATCATCCCCCATTATGTCATCATCACCCCCATTATGTCATCATCATCCCCCATTATGTCATCATCACCCCCCATTATGTCATCATCATCCCCCATTATGTCATCATCATCCCCATCTCCAACATCTCCATATTTCCTCACTAGGAAAATGATGTTGACTGTTGTCTTGCCCAAGACATTGTAAAGCCTTTTTGCATCATCTATATTGCATATTTGGAAGTTTAAGCTTCTCTCTGCTTTCAGGGGTGCCATTTAAATAATTACAGCTATTGTTCTTAACATCACAGCATGCTTCTGCAATCACCACACCTGTGAAGACTTCCCCCTCCCTTCCTTGGTCTGTCAAGTGATTAAAGACCTTTGCCCCATTATATGACAGACTTGGGTTTGAATCCAACCTCTGCTATTTACCAGCTGTATGTTCATAAATTTTTAATCTCCTGATACTCAGTGTTCTTGTTTGTGAGACGGGGCTAATAGGACATTTTCATAGTTATTATAAAGCATAGATAAGAAAATGTCTACACAGCATTTAGTGTCATGCTTGATCGCGAGAAAGAGCTTTATAGCTGTTAGTTGCTGCTGCTCTTGTCATTGAAGCAAGTGATGTTTGTTTGTTGAAGAATCTGTCCTGAGAGTGCTGGTCTGGCTCTGAGTTTAGAGTGAGTGTTGTGGCCTAATGCAAGGGGGTTTCCTCCAGGAGAAATCTTCAGTCAAGGCAAAGAGAGGCTCAGCTCTCTGCCAACACTCATAGTCTGACACTCTGAGACTTTTCTTAGGATGTTTAGGGGCTTTCTTTCCCCTGGGTCAGGATGGACAGAAGCCTCATCAGTGGCGGAGTCTCTCAATATTCAAGCAGCTGATGAAACAAGTTGTTTCTTAAAGTACAAGTTACAGAGAGCCCCAGAGCTCTCTGCTTACCCTCTGGTAGCAATTCCCAGAACTGGAGTCTGCAGCAAGGCCCCTTTTGGTCCACACTAATTCTGCCAGCCCCAGAGTCTCTCTTTGCTAGTAGTTTAGTGCTTCTGTATTAGACAAATTGCTGTATCAGAAACTCTTAACCAATCTCCTCTTAACCATTTGATTAATCAGTGCTTTCTATGCCTTATATAAAACATATTGCCTAATGCCCAGAGAATGCGGTTTGATCCCAACTAGTGGGCTGCTCTCTGTTTCATCCTGGCTCTTCTGTTCTCTTCAGTGCAGTTGTGTACTTGCCAAGAGTCAATTGTGTTGCTGCCCATATCTATTTATGCCAGTTCTATTTGTTATATAATTACATATTTCAATTAAATGTTTCATAAACTCATTTAATATAAGTGCAGAAAGAGAGTTGGTCATTCTATGAATGTTTTGGCAAGAGTTAGTAGGGTTCTGTTGCTAAAAGTGCTGTTAATTCAGATGTAGGTGAAACAACTCTAAAAGCCTTAAGGGTGGAGGGAATCATAAAAACTAGAAAGAATCTGCACTCAGACTGTTTCACAAAGGTCTTTACATTCTCTCTCTGCTTATAGAAAGCAAACCTGGAAATCCTGGTAAGTGATGCATTGGTTGAGTGTTTATGCAAGAGAGACAATGTGAACTCTGATCTTTGGACCAATGTAAAGTCAACCAGAACAAGAAACTTGGGGCTACATCAAAAGCTTAGGAATGGATCCAATTCATACATTCTAAGTTACAATAAAAATTTAAGGTACGTATGCAGCATTTTTAAGGATTTTTCAATTTAACTAATATTTTTATTAATTGACCAACTACTTGTCTGGTCACATGGATGGCAACAGAACATGTCTACTGTCCAAGGTACCTACCATGATACCTGATGCATCTGCTATCCACTGCACAAGCTATTTAGGGAACAGCCTGTGGTGGTGGTGGGTTGTGCAGATAGGTTCACAGTCTGTTATCTGGTGTCTTTTGAGCTCTCTCATGGAGCAGGCACCTAGGGCTGAAGGTGCGTTCCAGGGCCAAAGAAAACATGTATGACTGCCAACCTATATTAACTAATATTTTATGAGTAATTTGCCATACACTGCTTTATTCAATCTCCAAATAGCCCCTGAAAGGTAGCAATTATTATCACCATTTTACAGATGGGGCCACTGAGATTCAGAGAAGTTAAATAACTTGAGCCTAGTCACACACCAAGTAGAGACATGGCTACGGTGAGTCCCAGACTCCAAATCCTGTGATTTATCCATCAAGGCTTATTTGCCTATTGATTTGAATGTTAGCATTAATGGATCCACTCAGTGCTGAGATCCACATCCCAGTACCATTAGCACGGAGCTTTAACCAGCTTCAGTTAACCACGGTTCTCACATTCTTAAGATTCTGATCCGTTGGACTAGGTACAGGCAGGGAACTTGATGCAGACTGTCCTCCAAGCTTCCAAGCTGAGGCTTTGTCAAAGCAGCACAATTCCTGCTGATCCCGCCATTGCCCTCCACTCTCTTACTGGCTGTGCTATGAGGTGTTCCACGAGCCAGCAGACACAATAAAACATTCCAAGTGAGCCACCAGAACAAGAGGGGAATGCTTTTGGCAACGCACGCTATTTGCATTGTTGCAACACCTGCTTGTTTTGGTGCAAGGTAAGGGTTTGTCAGAATTTCCATTGTTCCCCCTATTCAGTGGGACAGTCACTTGGCTAACTCTTTTCTCTCTGCTCTACAATTTGGGACAGGATATGTCAGCTCAGCTAGCATTGCTTTATCATTAAAATTGTTGACCATTTCGAGTGAGTATTAAACCAAATGAACATGTTTGTTTTTTGTTCTCTAGAATACTTGTTAAAAAGCACAAAAGAAAGAGCCTGGCTTTTGATAAAAGTCAGGGAAAAAGCAAAACACCTTAGCAGTTCAAATCAGTGTTTTATAAAATGTTTTCGGTGATCCACCATTATTGAAATTATCAGAGGAACTTATTAACCTCACACATTTCTGGGTTTTACCCTAGATCTAATCTACTCAACTCAGTTAGATGCTGTAGAAGTAGAACCTGGGATCAAAAGTCTGGGAGCCTCTGGTTTAAATGAATATTACAGGGAGCAATAAACATCTGTATCAGTTTCCTAGGTTGCCATAACCAAGTGCCTCAAACTTTGTGGCTTAAAACAACAAAAATTTATTCTCTGATATAAATGAAGGCCAAGAGTTCAAATGAAAGTGTCAGCAAGGCCTTGCTCTCTCTCAGATTCCAGGGAGGAATTTGTTCCATGCCTTCCTCTTAGTTTCTGGTGTTGCAGGTAACACTGGATGTTTGTGGACTTGTAAGTGAATCACTCCACTCTGTCTACATCTTCACATTGCATTCTCCCTGTGTCTCTGTGTCTCTTCCCTCTTCTTATAAGAACACCAGTCATATTGGTTTAGAGCCCACCAACAAAGTCTGACCTCATCTTAATTTGATTATAACTATAAAAACCCTATTTTGAAATAAGGTCACATTCACAGGTACTGGGGGTTAGGACTTTAACATATCTTTTTTCTGGGGGGGAAACAATTCAACCCATAACAACATCCAACACATTTGCTGACATGACCTTTATATCAATGGAAACAACATATATTTTAGACCCTAGTGTGAAAAATTTAGCAGGACTTATGCTTATGAGAAATAAGCATTCAACTCAAACTAGAGATGTAACTTTTTATTTCATCATAGCTATTTGAAATTCTGAAACCTTATTTAAAGTGTGTTTTCAGTCATGAAACTTCCTTCATGTAAAGAACTCTTGAATTTTAGTTTGTAGAATACTAATTTTTCCACTAATTGAAAAACAATAGTGAATTTCTCTTCTTTGTAACTTATTCTAAAGATAGATATTATTTTACTATTGATCTCATCTACTTATTTTTCCACAAGTATATATTATACCATCTGTTATATTCCAGGCACTATTTTAGACCCTGAAGATACAAAAGCAAATGATACATTAGCCTCTGTATTATAACATAAAAATATCATTTTTTATTAGAAATTTTATTTTTTCTCCATTGCTAGGATGCATTTATTCATATAAAATTTTCACATTTTTTCCAGCTTTATTGAGATATAGTTGATATATAACATTGCGTAAGTTGGAGGTGTTCAATGTGTAGATTTCATACACTTATACATTGCGAAATGATTACCACCATAGGTTAACTAACACCTCCATCGTGTCACATAGTTACCATTTCTCTTTGTATTGAGAACATTTAAGATTTACTTTCTTGTAATTTCAAGCATATATACAGTATTGTTAACTCTCATCACCATGCTGTAAGTTAGATCCCTACAGCTAATTCATCCTATAAGTGGGAATTTGTACCCTTTGACCGACATTTCCCCATTCCCCCACCCTCCCGCACCCACCTCTGGTAACCACGACTCTTCTCTCTGTTTCTGTGAGTTCACATAAGCGCTCATTATTGAGGGATTTGCACTCTAGTGATAGAGACTGGTAAGTGAATTAGACATTACATGTACTTTGATCAAAGTAAAGAATATTATGGGGAGATGTGGCAGATGGGAGAGGTGAGAAGACAAGCAAAGAACGCTTCTTGAAGGGGCTAAGTTTTGAGTAGAAGTTTTAAGGAAAAATAGAAATTTGTCAAGTGAAAACGATGGGAAGGGTGATACAAAAGATTAATAGAACTGGAAAACTTCCAGGGGTTTGTTAAGGTGGAGCAAAAGAAATGATGAATTGGTGCTGAAAGGTTGACTGAGTCGGACCATTAACAGCCTGTGTGTTTTGGGTGATTTGCCCAAGTTTTTCTCTGGAACAGAGTTTGCTGAAGGATGAACACTATTTGATGTGAAAATCTATTTAAAAAGGAAAAGATTCTTTCTGGTAAAGTGCTTTCTACACACTGCATGTCACTGCTTATTCCTTTCTTGTAGGTTCACAACAATCTTGCACTATTAAAGGCTCTAAAATATCCTGTAGAAAGGAAATCCATTTTACTTTAACTTAGCATTTCCCAAACTTCCTGATAATGAAACTACATTATGGAACAGTGAATCTAAGTGTTTTCTGGGCCTGCATCATGATAGCCCAAGGGGACAGGGCTGGAACAGTCTAAGGGAAGAGGAGTCAGTGGCAACCTCAGGAGTAACTCCCCTGGAGTGGTTAAAAAGCAATCTCTTAATACTCCTGAGTGGTAAGCTTTATAAGACTGCTGCTTAAGAAATGAGACAGACACAGGAAGAATAACAAAGAAAATTGTATTATGGGGTGTAAATGATTCAAGGTTTAGGATGCAGTTTTTTGATCAAGAAAATTTTGATTTAAAAACAAATCATTGTAACAGTAATACATATTCATTGGTAAAAATGTTTAAAACAATATGGAAGTACATAAAGCAAAGTAAAATGTAAACCATTTTTATTCATATATAATAAGTTTATTTAAAAATTTGATCATGCTGTACTCCCTGTTTTTCAAGTTGCTTTTTCACTTAACTATATACTTTAACCACGTCTGTACACAGAACACTGTCACATTGTATTGACATGCTGTAATTAATTTATCCAAATCCTTAAAGATTTTAGAATTATTTCTTATGTTCAGTTGATTCAAATAGTGCAGCAATAACTCTCCTTATGCATATATCTTTGATACCTGTGTAGCTAGTTTCTAGAAGGGGAAATTCTGTTAGAATCAGGGCAGAGATTGTTAGTTTCCTCTCAATATCCATTCTTTCCTACTTCTTTAATAACATAACCTTACATTTATTCCTGGCAGCAGTGTAGTCAGCTAAAAGACCACATTTCCCAGCCTCCTTTGCAGCTATGTATAGCCATGTGACTTATTTTAACCAAGGAAATATGAGCTCAAGTGCTATATAATTCTTTGAAGCAGGCCCCTTAATAAGGAAAAAGTAATCCTTTCTTTGTCCATTCCTCTGTCATGCTGGCCAGACTTGAGCAGCCTCTTGGATCACGGTGACATGCTAAGTGCACAGGGGAGTCACAAGACTGAAGGAGCCTGGGCATCTGATAAAGTAAAGCCACAATAGCAGCCCTGGAGTGCTTTCTTCTGGATTTCTTTTACATAAAGAGAATTAAATTTCTATTTTGTTTAAGCTATTACAATTTTTTTCTATTACATACTCTCAAATGAAGTCCTAATTTATTAAAAAGAGAAGCACAGGGACCGGCCCAGTGGCTCAGTGGTTAAGTTCGCACGTTCCACTTCTCGGCGGCCTGGGGTTTACCGGTTTGGATCCTGGGTGCAGACATGACACCATTTGGCAAAAGCCATGCTGTGGTAGGTGTCCCATGTATAAAGTAGAGGAAGATGGGCATGGATGTTAGCTCAGGGCCAGTCTTTCTCAGCAAAAAGGGGAGGATTTGCAGTAGTTAGCTCAGGGCTGATCTTCCTCAAAAAAAAAAAGAGAAGCACATTGAAAAATTTTAAAATAATATCAAAACGCCCTTCAAAGGGACTGTATAAAGGGGCTGTATGAATATACACTCTGATCAGTCATGAATGAGATTGCCTGGAAAACACTAAGTGTTTTACAAATGATGTGGTACCATTTTTTGTCAAGAAAATTTTGATGGTTTTCAGAACTTTTGTTTTAAGTATGCAAATATCTATAAGTCAACAGCATTCAGTGGAGAGGAAGTGGAGTTGTACAAACTTCTATTCATATCTTGACTTGGCCACTCAATAGCTTTGTGACTGTGACCCTGATCTACTTTATAACCTTTTAGAACCTCAGTTTCCTAACATACAATATGGGGCTAATAACATTACACTCAGCAAATGTTAGCCAGTATTATTATTCAGCAAATAAATGGAGTATCTGCTTTTTTAAGCTATCATGTGAGATACAAGTGTGGGTGACCCAGTGCCTATAATCAAATAGCTCAATAAACTAGTTGTGGGGGAAAAGACATGGTCACACATACTGTAACCACCACAGTGAAGATAGCAGGAATCCCAAAATAGAAAAGTCACAGGAATTAGAGGAAGGAGAGATTACTTCTGTTATGGGCATGGTGTCAAGAAACGCATCTCAAAGGCTTGAAGGATGGGGAAAATTCAAACTGGCAGAAATATCAGAGGACTTCATTCTTAACCAGCCAGCACGGTAGCAGAAAAATGTTGGGAGGGGAAGGCATGGGTCAGCTAGTGATCCAGATGGCTGAGTTACAAGGAACGTGCAGGGTAAGCACAAAGAGCCATAGCAGCAAGATAAAGCCAGATCCTAAAGAGCTCCCCCTGAACAGCTTGAATGGGTCCTTAAAGCACTAGGGAGTCATTGAAGGGCTTTAGTGTGAGTGTGAGGACAGATAGAAGATAAGAGGTGTGCCAAATGAAAGTTAACTTGGCGTTGGTGTGCACTATGGATTGAACAGAGGTAAGACGGGACATGGGGCTTGGTAACTACTGCCCAATGTTGCATTGTCACAGTGGGAATGAATAGGAACATATCCCTGCACAGAGCATCCATTGTCATAATTTTTTCCAATTATCATTTGGAGAAGCCAAGAGGCAGAGCAGCCCTATGTCTTCCAAGGTTGATAAATGAGGCAGTAATGAAATCTTTAGCAAGTCGCCTTTGATTCCTGCTCCCTGTCCACAAGGCAAGTTTGTCTCTTAGCAACACGTTTTGAACTTGGCAAGACTCAAAGCTCCCTGTGAATGAATAAAGCAGAATGGGGGAAATGTGAAAGTTACTTTGATGTGGGGAAGTGTGTCTGCTGAGTATGTGTCTGCTGGGCATGTTCTGGATCCCCAAATCATGGGGAGCCAGTGAAATGTACAATAGGAGATTCAGTCTTCAGTACACAGAAAGTTCCCTTCTTCCCGAAGTTGGAAATAGGACATGGTTTTGAAATACATAAATTAGGTACTTATAGAGGATTGCCTACTTTTTGTTGCTAAAGAAAAGGACAGTCAAGTATGAGAAAGAACTTTGCAAAGGATGCAAAGAATAGCTCTAAAGTTAAAACGGAAGCAGAATAACCACTACATCAGCCTCATCATCGCCCTTGGTACATAGACTTGATGCATCTTGAGGGTCCGCCCTGTGTCTCTTTAGTTGATTGGTCGATTCCTTAGGATTGTATTATATACAGGTAACTTCTTAATACTTTTATGTATTTGTTCATTTAACGTATATTTATTGAAAACCTTCTATATGCTGGGTATTGTTTTTGGCCTTCAAAATGTTCTAAGCATGGGTTTGACATGGCAAGGTTTGCTTTTCAGTTACTCTGCTGGCGGTGGCAGAGCTGGATGCAGAAGGGAGAGAGACTGTGGACAGAAAAGCAGTGAGAAAGGTCTTCTTGCACCTGTCCAGCTAAGACTTTCTCAGAGCAGGTATAGTTTTCTATAGGGCGTAACAAGTCATCACAGACTTAGCAGCTTACAACACACGTTTAGTATCCCACAGTTTCTGTGTATTATCTCGCATTCCTGAGTCCAGGAATGGCTTAGCTGGATTCTCTCTTAGTTGGGCTTCTCACAGGACTGCAATCAAGGTGTTGGCAGGGTTGCATTCTCTTCTGGAGGCCTGACTGGAGAAGAATCTGCTTTAAGCTCTCTCAGGTTATCAGCCGAATTTATGTACGTATTTATTTTTGCAGCTGTAGTTCTGAGAGCTTCAGTATTGTCAGCTGTCAGCCAGAGGCTGCCCTCAGTCCCTAGAGGCTGCCCTCAGTTCTCTGCCATGTGGCCTTCTCCACAGGCACTTTACACCCTTTCAGTTCACTTCTCCAAGACCAGCAACGCAGAGACTCTAGAGAGAGTCTGCTAGGCGTCTTGTTCAATGTAATCATGGGGGTGACCTATTTTGCTGTATTGTATTGGTTAGAAGCAAGTCACACATCTTACCCCACACACACTCAAGGAGAGGAGATTACGGAAAGGCGTGAACACCAGAGGCGGGGGTCAGGCAGGGGAGGTCACCTTAGAGTCTGTCTGCCAGAAAAGGCACTGGAAGGCAGATATTCAAGGCAGGCCTGGAATAGATTTTATTTAACTTTCTATCCTCGTTGTCTAGTACACAGGGATTAATGAAGAAAATAAACTTGATTGGGCTTCATTATTGACTGGATATGAGGAGTGATGAAATAAGTAAGGAGGAAGCTTCAAGGATGACTCCGAGGTTTCTAGCCAGGGTAAACTGAATGCTGATGCCACTAACCGGGACAGGAAAACAAGTGGAAAAAATGTTGAAGGTTACAATAGATTAACTTTGAGATACTGTTCAGGTGAAGGAATCTTGTAGAGAATTCTTAAATGTTACTGGCATATGAATTACTTGGGAATCTTAGTAAAATGATTCTGATTCCACAGCTCTGAGGTGGGGCCTGAGATCTGTATTTCTAACAAGGGCCCAGGTGATGCTGATGGAGTCCAAGGACCACATTTTGAGGAGCAAGGTTCAAGAGCAAAGAACTTCAAATGTTTTTGTTTCTGAACTGTCTAAAGAATTTTGAAAATCTACCTTCTTGCATATTTGTAAGTTAATATCTAACATTTTTCATTATGTTTAAACAGGTATAAAGGATATGACTTCTAGTGTGTTCTCACTATTCATATTTTAAAATAAAACAGTTACACCTCTTGTTTAAATGTATCCACAGGCCTATAACCATAGTGATTTGATTCCCGTCATCATTTATTTAACAGTATATGTGAAAAAGCTTTTCTTACACAGTCAAAAAATTATGCCCTATTCCTTTTTCTCATTGAACTCACACTTCCATTCTACTTTTCCTATAAAACTTTATCCTAAAGAGATATATTTTTCCATTGAAAGCTTTTATTGATCACTCTATCTATTTAGCTATTACAAAAATATGCATATAAATTGATATTTTAAAAAAAACTTAAAATTTCTTATGTTCATAAGGCCTAAAGGTCAAAAATTTTTTCTGGATTAAATTATTTGTTAAAATTAATTGATAAAATTAGGTATAATGGATCAAAACAGCACATAAATTTCAGTAGACACTTACTGAAATTATAAATTCTATTTATAGAATTATGTTGGAAATGCATCTTTTAATGAGATAATTGGGACTGTTTTACTTTTTTTCTCCAGTAATTTTATTGAGATCATAAAGGTTTATAACATGGTGTAATTTGGGGTGTACGTTATTATTTATCAATTTCTGAATAGATTTCATTGTTTTCACCACCAGCAGCCTAATTTTTGTCCATCACCGTATATGTGTGCCCCTTTACCCCTTTTGCCCACCCTCAACCCCCTTCCTCCCTGGTAACCACTAATCTGTTCACTGTATCCATGTGTTTGTTATCTTCCACATATTCCACATATGAGTGAAATTATGCAGTATTTGTCTTTCTCTGTCTGGCTTATTTTGCTTTACATTGTACCCTCAAGTTCCATCCATGCTGTTGCAAATGGGATGATTTTCTCTTTTTTTTACGGCTGGTTAGTAATCCACAGTATATATATACAACACGTCTTCTTTATCCATTCATCCATAAGGGGCCACTTGGGTTGCTTCCACGTCTTGGCTATTGTGAATAATGCTGCAATGAACATAGTGGTGCTTAAATCTCTTTGGATCATTGATTTCAAGTTCATTGGGTAAATACCCAGAGTGGGATAGCTGGATCGTATGGCATTTCTATTTTTCACATTTTGAGAAATCTCCATACTGTTTTCCATAGTGACTGCACCAGTTTGCATTCCTATAAGTGCATGAGGGTTCCCTTTTCTCCACATCCTCTTCAACATTTGTTATTTTTTGTCTTGGTAATTATAGCCATTCTGACCCATGAAAGGTGATATCTCCTTGTAGTTTTGATTTGCATTTCCCTAATAATTAGTGATGTTGAGCATCGTTTCATGTGTCTGTTGCCCATCTGTATATCTTCTTTGGAAAAATGTCTGTTCATGTCGTCTGCCCATTTTTTGATCAGGTTGTTTGTTTTTTTTGTTGTTGGGTTGTATGAGATCTTTATATGTTTTGGAGATCAACCCTTTATTGGATAAATGATTTGCAAATATTTTCTCCCAGTTCGTGGATTATCTTTTCATTTTGTTCATGGTTTCCTTTGCTTTGCAGAAGGTTTTTAGTCTGATGAAGTCCCATTTCTTAACTTTTTCTTTTGTTTCCCTTGCCTGAGTAGACATAATATTTGAAAAGATGCTCCTAAGACCAATGTCAAATTGTGCATTACCTATATTTTCTTCTAGGAGTTTTATGGTTTCACATCTTACATTCAAGTCTTTAATCCACTTTGAGTTAATTTTTGTGTATGGTGCAAGAGAATGCTCTACTTTCATTCTTTTGCATGTGTCTGTCCAGTTTTCCCAACACCATTTATTGAAGAGACTTTCCTTTCTTCATTGTATGTTCTTGGCTCCTTTGTCAAAGATTAACTGTCTATAGATGTGTGGTTTTATTCCTGAGCTTTCAATTCTGTTTCATTGATCTATGTATCTGTTTTTGTGAAGTACCATGCTGGTTTGATTACTATGGCTTTGTAGTATTTTTTTTTTTTAAAGATTTATTATTTTTTTCCTTTTTCTCCCCAAAGCCCCCTGGTACATAGTTGTATATTCTTTGTTGTGGGTCCTTCTAGTTGTGGCATGTGGGACGCTGCCTCAGCATGGTTTGATGAGCAGTGCCATGTCCACGCCCAGGATTCCAACCAACGAAACACTGGGCCGCCTGCAGCTGAGCGTGCAAACTTAACCACTCAGCCACGGGGCCAGCACCTGTAGTATATTTTGAAGTCAGGGATTGTGTTACTTCCAGCTTTGTTCTTTTTTCTCAGGATTGCTTTGGCTTTTCAATCTTCATAAGGCCTAAACCTTGTGTTTAAGGTTGTTCCATATAAATTTTAGGATTCTTTGTTCTATTTCTGTGAACATGTCATTGAGGTTCTGATTGGGACTGCATTGATTCTGTAGATTGCTTTAGGTAGTATGGACATTTTAACTATGTTGATTCTTCCAACCCATGAGCATGGAATATCTTTCCATTTCTTTATGTCTTCTTCAATTTCTTTCAATAATGTATTATAGTTTTCAGTGTTTAGGTATTTCACCTCTTTGCTTAAGTTTGTTTCTAGATATTATATTCTTTCGTTGCAGTTGTAAATGGGATTGTATTCTTGAGTTCTCTTTCTGCTAGTTCATTGTTAGTGTATAGAAATGCAACTGATTTTTGTAAATTGATTTTATACCCCGAAACTTTGCTGTAGTTGTTGATTATTTCTAACAAGTTTCTGATGGATTCTTTAAGGTTTTCTATACATATAATCATATCATCTGCAAACACTGAGAGTTTTGTTTATTCCTTTCCAATTTGGATTCTTTTTATTTCTTTTTCTTCTCTAATTGCTCTGGCCAAAACCTCCAGTATGTTGAATAGGAGTGGCGAGAGTGGGCACCCTTGTCTTGTTCCTGTTCTCAGAGGGATGACTTTCAGTTTATCACCATTAAGTATGATGTTGGCTGTGGGTTTGTCATGTGTAGTCTTTATGTATAGTATTGAGGTACTTTCCTTCTATACCCATTTTATTGAGAGTTTTAATCATAAATGGATGTTATGTCTTGTCAAATGCTTTCTCTGCATCTATTGAGATGATTGTCTGATTCTTATTCCTCATTTTATTAATGTGGTATATCACGTTAATGGATTTCAAGATGTTGAACCATCCCTGCATCCCTGGCATAAATCCCACTTGATCATGGTGTATGATCCTTTTAATGTGTTGCTGTGTTTGGTTTGCCAATATTTTGTTGAGGATTTTTGCATCTATGTTCATCAGCGATATTGGTCTGTAATTTTCCTTCTTTGTGGTGTTCTTCTCTGGTTTTGGTATTGAGGCAATGTTGGCCTCAGAATAAGTAAGGAAGTATTCTGTCTTCTTCAATTTTTGAAGGATAGGTATTAAATCTTCTTTGAATGTTTGATAGAATTATCCAGAGAAGTCATCTGGTCCTGGACTTTTGTCTTTTGGGGGGAGGTTTTTGATTATTGTTTCAATGTTTTTACTTGTGATTGGTGTATTCAGATTCTCTATTTCTTCTTGATTCATTTTTAGGCAGTTGTATGAGACTATCCATTTCTTCTAGGTTGTGCAGTTTGTGGGCGTATAGTTTTTCATAGTATTCTCCTATAATCCTTTGTATTTCTGTGGTGTCTGTTGTAATTTCTCCTCTTTCATTGCTAATTTTATTTATTTGAGCCTTCTGTCTTTTTTTTCTTGGTGAGTCTGGCTAAGGATTTGTCAATTTGTTTATCTTCTTAAAGAACCAGCTCTTAGTTTCACTAATCCTTTCTACTATTTTCTAAAGTCTCCATTTCATTTATTTCTGCTCTGATTTCTATTATTTCCCTCCTTCTGCTGACTTTGGGCTTTGTTTTTCCTTCATTTTCTAGTTCTGTGAGATGCAGTTTTAGATTACTTATTTGAGATTTTTCGTTTTTGTTGAGATGGGCCTGTATTTCTATGAATTTCCCTCTTAGGACCACTTTTGCTGTGTCCTATAACAGTTGGTATGTTGTATTTTCATTTGTCTCCAGGTATTTTTTATTTATCCTTTGATTTCTTAATAGGTCTGATGATTGTTCAGTAGCATGTTGTTTAGTCTCCACATATTTCTGACTTTCCCAATTTTTTTCTTGTAGTTGATTTCTAGTTTCATATCATGTGGTCAGAAAAGGTGCTTGAGATGATTTCAGTCTTCTTAAATTTATTGAGGCTTGCCTTGTTTCCCAACATATGGCGTATATTTGAGAATGATCCATGTTCACTTGAGAAGAATATGTATGCTGTTTTGGATGGAAAGCTCTATACACATCTATTAAGTCCATCTGATCAAGTGTTTCATTTAAATCTACTATTTCCATGTTGACTTTTTGGCTGGATGATCTGTCCATTAATGTGTGAGGGTGGAGGTCGCCTACTATTATTACGTTGCTGTTAATTTCTCCTTTTAGGTTTGTTAATAGTTGCTTTATGTACTTTGGCGCTCCTGTGTTAGGTGTATATATATTAGTAAGTGTTATGTCCTCTTGGTGGAATGTCCCTTTTATCACTATATACTGCCCTTCTTTGTCTTTCATTGTCTTTTTTAACTTGAAGTCTCCTTTGTCTGATATAAGTATGGCAACATCTTCTTTCTTTGGTTTGCTGTTAGATTGGAGTATCATCTTCCATCCTTTCACTCTGAGGCTATATTTGTCTTTAGAGCTGATATGTGTTTCCTGGAGGCAGCATATTGTTGATTCTTGTTTCTAATCCACCCAGCCACTCTGTGTCTTTTGTTTGGAGAATTCAATCCATTTACACTTAGAGAGATTATTGATATAGAAAGGCTTAATACTGCCATTTTACCTCTTGTTTTCTGGTCATTCTACGTGTCCATTATTTCTCTTCCTTTGTATTTCTGACTGTCATTTCATTTTGGTGGTTTTCTGAGGAGGTTTTCTCAGTTTTCTCTCTTTGTGTGAATTGTGGCTCTGCTCTGATTTTTTGTTTAGTGGTTACCATGAGGTTTATATAAAGATCTTGTAGATGAAATAGTCCAATTTCTCATAGCCTCTTATCTCTGTTAACCTACGAAAGTTCCATCCCTCTCCTCTTCCCCTTCTGTGTTATTATTGTTACAAATTATTCTGTTTTTATTGTTATGAGTTTGTGACTAAGTTGAAGTGTTTATAGTTACTTTTGATGCTTTTCTTCCCTTTATCTTTTAAGTTATAGTTGAGTATTTGCTTCCCTGTTCTGATAGAGAGCTGCATTTTTCTGATTTTCTCTGTCTATTTATCTCCTTGCTCAAAACTCTGCCTTTTGTTTCTGGTGTGAGGGCATTTTTAATTATTTCTTGTAAGGGAGGTCTAGTGGTGGTGAACTCCCTCAACTTTTGTTCATCTGGGAAAGATTTTATTTGTTCATCATATCTGAAGGAAAGTTTAACTGGATGAAAGTTTTTGTCTTTCAATATCTTGAATGTATCATTCCATTCTATCCTAGTCTGTAGGGTTTCTGTTGAGAAATCCACTGAAAGACTGATAGGGGTTCTTTTGCAGGTTATTTTCTTCTGCCTTGCTGCACTCAATATTTTTCACTGACTTTTGCCTGTTTGCCTATTATATGCTTTGGGGAAGGTCTTTTAATGTTGATGTAATTAGTCATTCTATTAGCTTCATGTATTTGTAAATCTGGTTCTTTCCTCCACGTTTTCGAAGTTCTCAGCTATCATTTCTTTGAACAAACTCTGTGTTCCTTTCTTCCTCTCTTCTCCTTCTGGAATGCCTATAATCCTTATGTTGCCCTTCCTAATTGAGTTGCATATTTCTCAAATAATTCCTTCAGTTTTTTAAAGTCTTAGTTCTGTCTCTTGCACCTGTAGCAGTTCTATATTTTTATCCTCTAAATCACTAACTCTTTTCTCTGTAATATAAGCTCTATTTCTTAAGGATTCTAGATTATTTTTTATTTCATTAATTGTGTTTTTCATATCCAGAATTTCTACTTGACTTTTTTTTTTTTGATGAGGAAGATTGGCCCTTAGCTAACATCTGTTGCCAATCTTCCTCTTTTTGCTTGAGGAAGATGGTTGCTGAGCTAACATCTGTGCCCACTTTCCTCCATTTCTTGTGGGATGCTGCCACAGTGTGGCTTGACGAACAGTGCTAGGTCTGCACCTGGGATCTGAACTGTGAACCCTGGGCTGCCAAAGTGGAGTGTATGCACTTAACCACTATGCCACTGGAATGGCCCCTGGTTGTTTTTTTTTTTAATAGTTTCAATCTCTTTGGCCAAGTGTTCCTTCTTCTCATTAATTTTGTTTCTGAGCTCATTGAACTGACCTTCTGTGTTCTCTTTCAACTCTCTGAGTTTCTTTATGACAGCTATTTTGAATTTTCTGTCATTTAGACTGTAAATTTCTGTGCCTTCAGGGTTGGTTTCTGGCAAATTGTCATTTTCCTTCTGGTCTGAATTGTTACTGTAGTTTCTCATGGTGTTTGATGAACTAATCTTTTGTCAGCACATTTGTGGTAGTATTAGGTCACAGATTCCACCTGCTACCTCTAGGGCAAAGCAGGAGCAGAGTTTCTGGTCCCATCCTGTCTGCTGAAAGTTGTGGGGGTACTATGGGCACTTGCGCTGGCTTGGAGAGCATTCAGGCACTTGTTTAGACTACGCTTGATGGGCAGGAATTCCTCACAAGGACTGAGCTAGAGCCTCTCCTTGGGGCCGTGGAGGCATGGTGGTCTCCCCCATCACCAGGAAAGTGATCACTGAGCAGGGTAAGGGCTGCCACCACCTCTTCCTACAGTTGCCCTGGTGCGTTCTCATGTTCACAGCTCAGCACTACTATGGGCACTCATGCGGTCCTGGAGTGCACTTGCCTCAGTGCAGAGATCTGCCACTGTCTCTTCTTGCATTCCCACTGAGCACCGTGCCTGGTGAGTGAGGCTTCCTTGTGGGGATGGAGCCAGGGCCACTCCTTGGGGCTATAGGGTCATGGTGGGCTCTCCCCCAGGAAAGAAATCACGAGAAGGCTAAGGGCCACCTTTTCCTACATTCACCCTGGGGCATGTTCCCACTTTCGAGGCTCACATGCCGGACTGGAAAGCATTCATGCATGTGCAAAGGGCTGCCGAGGAGGGGCAGGGAGTGCTCACCTGTCTCCACCACTTCCTGAAGGGCCAGTCATTTAGTTGTAGTTCAAAGGAGGAGAGACAAAGGGAACAGCTTGCTCTGCCATGTTGCTGATGTCACCTCTGGTTTACTTTTTTAATTAGCTCCTGTATCAAGGATAAAAATTACTTATTGTCAGAATGAGACATGATGCAGCATCAATTCTTTGTCACTTCTCTGTTTTTTTTTTTTAATAGCAGTTTCTCAATGCTATGAACACCTTTAAAGATAGATGCCAAAAATCACATACTAGTCTATTATCAAACTTATTTTTAATGATCTGTTAGTGGCCATGTTCATTAAATTACCTTTCAAATTTATTGACAGCAAAGAGTTGGAAACCACCTGATTTATCTTATGATAGTAAGAATCACGATAGGTGAGAGCTATGCCTTTCTTTTGCAAAAACAGTTAAATGGGGCAGAAGGAGGAGATGGAAAAGAAATTGGCATAATGCTGACCGGAAGCACTTTATTAGGAGATGAGTTTTAGGGAAAAGTACCTATGGAAATTGAAGATTTTGAAATGTATTCCCTTGAAACTATTCGTGCCCTCATAGCCTTTGAGAAGTCTGTGCATAAGAGGGTACAAGCAACCCAGTTTGAAGACTGCTACAGTGGCAACTGGAAATGTATTGAGCTCAGGAGAAAGGCTGAGCTGAAGGCAAAGTGAGGGGACATAAGGACAGAAATTCATGCACATTAAAACCTTCATGGCACAGACCCCATTAATTCAGAATTCTAGGAGAGAGTCTGGATCAAAGGAGATTTTGTCCTGTATATTTCCATATATAGGACAAAAAAAAAGTGGTTAGCAAACCCAGGAGCCAAATAGACTTACAGGGAGACTGAAAAACATAAAGTATGTACCTTCAAATCCTTCAGGACATCCTAAATCCATGTGTACAGAAGTAATTGATATGTGATTATAACCCACCCTTATCTATTAGCATTGGTTCTCTGCTCAGCAACACTTTGCCTGCTTAATTCTAGTTACTCTGTGTACACAGTGTGCCTGAGCTAATGAATCCTCATTACTAGAAAGAAAGAAAGAAACGAAGAAGGAAAGAAAGGAAGGAAATCTAATTTGGTCCTTTTACTCAATCTACCCTTCCTTCTTCTGCTACTTCTGAAGTGTCTAAATCTGGGTGACTTTAGAAAGTTCTTTCAACACCAAGGTGTTTGAATTCTATGAATCAGTCACATTTTTAAGATCCATAAAATAGACTGAGTCACACTTTTCTTTTTACTTTTATTTTGAGCAGATCCTTGGCAAGGCCTAGTCAGGTATGCTGTTTATTTTCCTAGGGAAGCCAGGTAGGAGAGAGAGGGTGACAATTTCTACTACCAATGGGATGCTGGAACTATCTTATTTGCAACTTTATCAAATAATTGATAAGGGAATGCTATAACCCAAGGCTGGGGAATGGCAAAAGGAAGACAACCAGAGCTTTGCCAGCCTCATTCAAAAGCTAAATAACCATTCTCACAAAGAATGTATTATCTGTCTCTGAGATCCCAGATCTATGTTGTGTCACTTCTGTCATTTCTTTGTACATTTCTCTTTCCGGGCTATAGGCTTTTGCCTGCCCTGTTGGTATCTATATATGATCAAATACCTTGTGACATTTAAGCTTAAGCAGCAAGATATTCCTGAGAACAACTGTGGTTCAATATTTTCCATAGAACTAATAATAATCTGCTGCTTTAATATCTGTAAAGAGCAACCAATGCCTCATGGAAAATGTAGAGGAGTTTGAATTCTCTCAGGACAGAATCACAGTGCTGGAAGAGACCTTTCTTTGTTCCTATAAATCCACCCAGGATCTTTAGTGTTTTTCCCCCACCTATTATGTGAGGAAGTTGAAGCAGGTATAATAAAAGGTTCTAGATTCTTGCCTACACATTTGCTATGTCCCCTCCCCCCACTTCCGTCCTATTTCTCCACTGCTGACCTAATATTCATTTGCACACTTACCAGTTATACAGGTTGGAGGAGATGCTGACACTCCAAAGCGGCGAGTCAGCAGGGAGAATAATCTAGGATCAAAACTCCACTTTGCTTCAAATCTTCAATGCAGAAAGGCAAAACTGTTTTTGCCTAATACACCTGTTATCTTCTCTTCATCTGCCAAAGTATGTTTGACATTTCATAGGGGCTTAATTCTTAGATGCAAAATTTTGCATGTTTGTGAAATTTTCTCCACAGCTTTCCTCAGAGCCTTGAAGAGATAAATTTCTCCCTAAAGGGAAAGAACCACTAATATGATGGGCTGGTTTTTCTCCATGGCATTGAGTGACTTTCACGGATGCCCTAGTGAAGTGTAGAATTCATGGCACCTCCCACCCCCGATCCTTTGATATTTGGGAACTTCAGCTAAATAGATACCAGTTTGCCCTCTGATATGTGTTCTCTTAGAACAACTTTCCTCCCTAGTTCCAGATGATCTCAATTGCTTTTTCCACCAAAAATTTAGTGGAGATCATGAGAATACTTTTTCAAGATCTTCTATGTAACTGGGAAATCCTGTCTCTGGAATCTGATAGTAATTCACTAATATCTAACTATCAGCTCCCCCCCAGCATTTACTGGACCCTCACTATGTGTCAGGCACCACACTGAACACCTTCTGAGCATCATTTTGTTTAATCTTCATAATAACCCTTTTAAGTAGGTGTTATTGTTATTCGCATTTTGGATATTACCTTTATGGATAGTGGTAAGGGGGTAAGGACCCTGCTTATAGTCACACAGCTAATGCGTTTGATGAAACTCAAACTGATACCCGGACAACCTATTTCTGGAAGCTGAGCCCTAGTTTATCAAGTTTATCCATAAAGATGTGATCAATCGGCCAAACAAATGGGGAAATGCAGAGAAGTCATCAGAAGGCTGGCATAGGAGAGGAGGCATTGGGTTGGTATTCTGGGAATCTGTTTCTCAATATCCCCTTGGTCGTCAACTTCTGGAGTAATATTAGGACAGTTATTTAATATTTCTGTGCTATTTCTTCTGTAAAGTGGAAAGTTATTATTTAAAAATTTCATTTATTTATCACGGAAGTTAAAATAATAGATATCAAGCACTTTGACAAAAGGAAAGAGTAATGATAATAATAACAATAATAATTCATCTATAGCTTAAGATTAGAGGCCTGAATGCAGAAAGGCCTCAGGTTTCCTTTGTGGAAAAGATTCCTTTGTCACTATTAACTTAAGCATGGTTCTTATAGTCAAAAAGTCAATTCTAATCTTTGCTCCAGGTTTCTCCCATTTCTCTCTCTCGATCTCTTCCTCCTCGTCCTTTCTTTTCTCCTCATCCATCTCCCTCCCCTCTCCTCCTCCTCCTCTCCCCCCTCCTCCTCTTTTCCTCCTCCTTTTATCCTCCCTGCTCCCCTGTCTTGGATTACAAAGATGGTACTGTGCCTGGGAGAGTGCCGAAGGGGTGCAGTGCGAGAGGAAAATGAGGCCGAATAAGTTCCAACAAACTCCGTCTCTTTTTGCAGCTGCTGTTTGGAAAGCAGGCTTCCTGCCATTTTCAGGCTGAACCTGCCAAATGCCTTATCCTGGGCTGAGCCCCAGGACCTCAGCCACAGACTACTGTCTATGGCATTTCCAAATGCAGTCCCTCAGCTGTGCTGCAGGCAATAAATATCTCTTTCTGTAATGGGGAAACGGGCCCGTGAAATCTCTCTGTTCACCCTTCAGAGCCTCCACTCGGCTGCCTCTTTATTTTCACCCAAATTGCATTATTGCTCTTTAAGATAGAATCTGGAGACATTTATCAAGGGCAGTGTGCCAAGGGTCTGGATATTAGAATATTCTCAGATTCTCCAAGGGAGGGATCAGTAGAAAATTGCAGCCAGAGGACTGATTAGCAAGATAGCATGGAAGGTATTTTTCTTTCCTAGAGTCTGTAGCCAGCTCAACTCACATCATTTAAATTTCTTAGCCCCTTGTTATTAAAGACAGGAACGCAAAGTCTTAAGGTTAGAAACATTAGGTTTATTTTCTTAACATTGAAGAACTGGGACCATTACATAGAGCTAATTTAATGTGGTAGATAAACCAAATGATAATAATAGTATCAATTATTATTGTTTATTCATACATATTTTGTGGTCCAGATAATGCAAGGAATTTCTCTCTATATCATCTCATTTAATGTCCAAAACAGCCTTGCAAAATAGATATTGTTAGTTGACTTTTAAAGATAAGGAAAGCAGGGGCTGGCTCCGTGGCCCAGTGGTTAAGTTCATACGCTCCACTTGGCGACCCAGGGTTTTGCTGGTTCGGATCCTGAGCACGGACCTAGCACTGATCATCAAGCCATGTTGAGGTGGCATCCCACATAGCAGAACTGGCAGGACCTGCAACTAGAATATACAACTATGTACTGGAGGGCTTGGGGGAAAAGAAGAAGAAAATAAAAGACTGGCAACAGATGTTAGCTCAGAGCCAATCTTGAAAAACAAGAAAAAAAGATAAGGAAAGCAAAGCTAAGTGAGTTTGGCCACAGGTTTTTCTTCTTAATTTTCTACATCTTAAATTTACATGCTGAAAAATAGACATTCTTGTACACCATTGGCAGGAATGTAAATGTTGTGGTAGATAATTTTGTAATATGAATCAAAATTAAATACAAGCATAACATGGCCTATTTTAAAAATGAGAGCATACATCTATACTTATGCATGTGTGTGTGCATATATATGTATATACAAAAATGCAGTTATATTTATATCCTTTTTTGGCAAAAGTTCTAGAAGGACACACACAGTTATCTCTAAGGAATGATCCTGGAAGACTGTGGAGAGAGAGGGGCTTCTATTTATAACTTTATGCTCATCTGAACTTTCAATTTATTATTTTTTGCCAAGATCATATATTACCTTTGTATTATAAAAAAGCTCATTTAAATTGAAATGAAATGAGTATGGTCTTTGATTCAACAATTATATTTTTACGAATTTATGCAAAGGAAATAATTAAGCAATTGTACACAAATATGTAAAGAAAAGTTTCATTGCAATGTCATTAGAGACCCTAAAATTCTATCAATAGATGCTCAGTTAAATAAAATACGGGACATTCCTACAACAGAATGCCATAACAAGATTTTTTAAAATAAATGAACAGATATGTGCGTATTCATATCAAATTTCCTCCAGGTACTGCCTGCCAGGAATACACCTATAGTGGAACAAGTTGGGATTGTTCCTCATTGCTGGGAGGGAGAACCCTCCCTTTGGCCCTTATCACCATGAGGAATGGTGGGGCACATCAGTGAGGGGGTGTTAGGAAGGACTTATAGGGGATTTGGCCTTGTGTCACATGGTTCTGCAGAGGGTTTAAGAAAGCAGGGTTTTGCCGTGGATTGGATGCTGTCAAGCAGTGGAGCAATTCCATAAATGTTTATCCTTTTTTTGTTGTTGAGGAGGATTGGCCTTGAGCTAACATCTGTTGCCAATCTTCCTTTTTTTTTCTCCCCAAAAACATAGTTGTATATTCTAGTTGTAAGTCCTTCTAGTTCCTCTGTGTGGGATGCCACCACAGCATGACTTGATGAGTGGTGTTTGGGTCCGTGCCCAAATTCTGAACCAGCGAACCCTGGGCCGCCCAAGTGGAGTGTGCAAAGGCAACCACTCAGCCACAGGGCTGGCCCCTGTGAATGCGTATCTTAATAAACCTTTTCTTGAAGGAAGACAGTATAGAGCAAGGCCAACGCTGTAACTGATAGAGAAGCAGAAGTCACTGATATCAGTCAGGAAAGGGGATGTCTGGTTATTTTTGTGGTGTCTTGGACAACATTTACATTTTGTCTGTGTTCAGGCATGAATACAGATTGTTTTGTTTTTATCTTGATCCACATGGTCACAGAGTGGCCTTGTCTGATGTTGATCTCCTGTGAAATTATTTATGTTTAATGGGAGAACATGAAGTTCTAGCTGGTAGTACCAGGCTTTCTCCCAGATGTCAGAGGCTGCTTTTCTCTTTCTCAAAAGACACCCACGGTATATTCAGTAAAAACTAAAAGCAAGTTACAGAACAGTACTTATGATGGAATCCTACTTTAAAAACATCAATATGAAAGTTTATTCAGACACAGAAAAGAGGTTGGAAGAATATACTTCTTGTTATCAAGAACGACTCCATTGAAGAGGGTTAGACTAGGGGGAGATTCTTTTACTTTCTACTTCTCTTTTTTGTTGGAAATTTTTTTAAATAATGAGCACGTATTATTTTTACAATCAAAAAACCATTAAAATATTTCTAAATTGAAAACGAAAACTGGGATGTCTCTCCAAGTAAGCCTGTGTGTGTTCCTCTCCACCCAGGGCCCACATGGTGAACGTAGTCTCTTTTCCATGCTGGCTGTCTCCCTTGGCAGAATTTGGAGATAAAGCTACATCTTTGATTTTCTAAACATATGGTGGCCACAATTTGAGTTGTACTTGATCATGAGAGAAATAAGGATGGGGAGGTGATTTGAGTTTCAATAAGAAGACAGTTTCTAACCCTCCCCTCCACCCTTGCTTTCTAATCCCTCAGGATAGAGAGTTATATACTTGTATGAGCTACTGTGGGCACATAAAATGGCAGGGCCCCAGCTTAATTTTTGACAATACTCTGGTTCTCAAAAGTATCCTGCTTTGGATGACGGTTATGTAGTCACCCCAGGAAAGGCTTCCCAGAGGAAAGATGATTGGGCTGAGTGACTTGCCAAGTGTGGAGGAGGTTGGCTGGGAAGGAAGACAGTTCTAGGCAGATGGAGGAGTATGTGCAGAGGTCCATGCTGAGTAGGAGTAGGGTGCGTTTGAGGCACTGAAAGGCCGGTGGAGCTGGAGCTAAAGGAGGACTTGGGGGAACATGGTAAAAGACAAAGTTGGAAAGGAGATTTGAGAGCTGAGTACGAGGGTTTGTAGACCTGGTAAAGGAGTCTGGACTTTGTCTTGAGAGCCATGGGAAGCCACTGAGTTGTTTTAAGCAGGATAAGACATGATCAGATCAGTATTTTGAAATGAATCCTTTCTCAGTAGTGAGGAGTGGGCAGTAGGGCTGAGAGCTGGTCCATAGAGGCTGTTTAGAAAGTTGTTGCCAAAGGCCAACAGATGTGATGACCCCTTGCACTATAGTGATGGCAGCAGAGATGGTGACAAAAGGACTGATTGGGTAGATATAGAGGAGTTAACCAAGCATTCTTTTAAAAATTATAAACTGCATTCATTACTCCTAGTCCTAGACAGAAAATACAGAAAATATACACACAAGAGAGCCTAGGGCCAAATAATGAGAATGGCTTATGGAAAACCTAACCTTAGTGTCAGCAGAAGTGGACCAAGGTCGATTACATCATCATTTTGTCCAGCATGTGATGCCAGCCCCCAAAGTGCATCCTACTGCCCCTCCTTTCTGCACCTATGGAAGACATCTCTAATTGACCACAGCACTCTCTCCCACTGAGCCCTGGCAGGGTCAAAGAGCAATTTTCAAGTCAATATTCCCAAATCAACATTCCGAGCAGCCTCTAAGAATTGTTTAGGGTTATTATGCATGGAAATGTCTATCTGCCATCTTGCTTACAGGAGAGAAATGATTGCATCAATGCTCTTGCTGATTAAGCAAGTCCCCTACCACTTTATCTTTCTCCCCAGCACCAGGCCATCTGAGCATCTGGATGGCAGAGCTGGAAGAGGTGGAAAAAAGCTCTGTGGACACTGCATGATTTGGATCCAGATGGGTCAACACTTATCTTATGAGATTAAAATGAGATAAACCAAGGGGGAAATGAAGCATGTTCATTTTGGATGAAGGGTATGTTCACCATTATAAGGCACCTTTGGATTTGGTGTTGCCGTGCAGGTGAATTCAGTGCTTTTTAATCTTTTCCTCTGCTTAAACAGACGTATTGACTGGGAGAAGAAGGGAGTAGGTGAAGCACCCTACATTTATAGTGTGCTTGTGAATGTCTAAATGCTAATAGGCAAAGTGGGTGGAATAGAATTGCTCTTAAATAAGTAAAAAACTTAGCATTCAATTACCTTAAAAAATGGGCTTAATTTGGAGAGTTTCGTTTAACATATTGTGGGTAAAATCTCATTTTGTTTTGTTAAACTTTCTTTTGCTAGTGCAAGGCAGAAGGGTTTGTGCACTAAATGAATAGACCGAAGTCTCACTGGGGAGGGTCACAGATCTGAGATGCTTATGTTTTGGAGAAAGTGATTTAATTTTCCTAGGATCTTTTTTTTTGTAATGGAGAAAAATGATAATAGTGTCAGCCAGCCACAGCCATGGGTGTGAGCTGGGAGGGGTTCACAGAATTTTTCAAATGTTCAACTCTCTCCCAAGAAGAAAAAACCCCTTCCCACCCATCGTATCCACCCAAAGAAACAACCATCCTGGGACTCGTGTTTGTCACAGAAATTGTTTCAGACAGCTCCCTTATTTCAGACTCTGCATCTTCCCTTTACTGTTTTATTTCCTCTGATTGTACCACTGCAGGGGAAACCCTTTCTATAGCGGAGGGGCTAAGAGCAAGGACTCTGAAGTCACACGGGCCTCCCAGCAAATCCAGACACTGTTATTTACAAACAGTATGATCTTGCCTATTTCACTGAACCCCTTTGAGTTTTTTCCATTTAGAAAATGGGGATAGTAATAGTTCTTGCTGCCTAGAGTTGTTTGAGGATTAAATAAAATTGTGCACATGAAGTAGTAAACACTAAATGGGTATTAGCAGTTGTCATTATTATTGCTATTATTATTACTATTATTTTAATCTGTAGGGGTTTGATCCAAGCTTGGGGCCTCATTCACAGGACAGCTTTGGTAGCTGTGCCAACAGTTCCGCTGGGCACTGTGGCAGTGGTGGTGATGGTGGAGGAGGTGCCGGTGGTTGAGAGGGAGATAAGTGGGGTTAGCGGGAGGAAGGTATGGTGCAAAGGAGGAGGCTGGGGGAACACCTAGAATCAGGAAGCATCACATAGTTGAAGCCGATTACTGAATCCATGGAGCAGGAGGGTTTCTAATCCAAAGTGAAATGTCGGTGTTGAATAGTAACTAATAATATGAAATTTTCTTGTAATACCTAATCACGCTTGAAACACAGTCTGACAAAGAGCTTTTGCCCTTGGCATTTAGAACAGTCAAAGGGCTTAATATTAAGAATAGCCATTTTGAACAACAGTGCTTGGACCACTTGAAAAAGAATGTTGCAAATAGCCTGTCCAGTCAGAACACAAGAAGTGATTTCGCTTAGCCACTGAGAATGTTAACTCGCTGAACTGCCCATCCAGTGGCTGGCATGGCACTTATCTCCACAGGCCTGATTAGACAATTGTAGTTATTTGGTTTCTGTCAAATACAGCTGGATTCCTGGTAAACACCCTGATTTTTGTCTATTCGGACTCAAAACAGAACCAATTCAAATCAACAGGATACAACTGTTTAGGATGCTATGAGTATATAGAAAAATAGATCATTTTGGAGGCCCGGAATCATCACAAACTAACGACTTTAAGGTCCTATTTGCCATGGGATTTCATGGAGCTATGTTTTACAGGTATAACACTTGATTTCAAAGAAGTCACCATCTTCTTGCCAGGCCAGTTGGAGTAGTTATTAGGAACAAGACGGCCAGCATTTAAGTCTTGGCTTTGCAATTTACTGGCTTTCCTGTCTGGAGAAAATCACTTATCTCTCTCTGCCTTTCTGGCAATAATAAAAGTTTCTACCTCACAAGAATGTTTTAAAGATTAAATGGGTTAATGTGTGTATAGTGGTTTGCCCTAGAAGCAGGCAAGAAGGGGAGGGCTGCATTGTCCATAGAGAGGTTAGAAGGAATAATGAACCCAACTAAAAGTCTGGATGCTTTTTATTGTCCATCATCATGCACCTGCAATTGTAAACAGTATCAGTCGTGGGGTGGACTGCTCCTTCCACTCCCACCTTTGATTACACCACTGGGGAAGAGTATTAAGAACAGTGCTTGGCACAGAAAGCTCTCACTGCATTGTTACCTGCCATTATTTTTCCTTGAAGTTCTAGCGCTCGTTATCTGCTCAAAATTCTTCAGTGGCCCCTTACAGAAGTGGATTCAGACTCAACTTGCCATTCAAGGCCCACCCTATTTGATTCCCACATGTTGTTTTCCAATCATACCCATTAGACACTTTTTTTAAACTTACAGGGAAACCAACAGAATTGTTTTTCCCTGAAAACCTTCAGGCAGAGGCATATAGTGCATTCTTTCTCCTAGCTCTTCATGACCAAAGGACCCGTGTTCTTTAAGACCTAACCCAAATGAACCAGATTCTGAATTCCTCCATCAAAATCCTTGCTCCTTCTTAGAACTCTTGAAGCATTTCATCTCTTTTTCTCTAAGGGTTCTCTTTTCCTTCCTTCCACCTAGTTACATAAATGCTTTATCTCTCCCACTGCACTCTAAGTTCCTTGGGACAGAATCGAAGTCAAATTGCCTTTTGATTTCTCACAAAGCCTGGTAAGCACTTTACTCCAAGTGAATATTAATAAAGGCATGTTGAATAAATGAATTCCAGGAGCTCCATGGAGTGAAATCCAAAGCAAGCCTTTCTGAGGAGGAGACTCAGCCCTTGCCACCAGGATCACCGTGAGCAGGAATGCTGTATAAGGCACTTAACCACACTGTATATTTTATTGGGCTCTTTCTAGAGATTTAGGAATTGGCTAACATGATGGAGATAACTATAATTTGATATATTAAAACTTGGTTAAAGATGGTTATTCAAGTTACAAATATTGAGTGCGTGTTGTATGTATAGCAAGAATGTACTAGCGATGGCTCTAGAAGTAGAAGATATCATCTTTGCCCCTAGGGGGCCTACAGTCTAGTTGGTGAGAAAAAAAAAAGTTATGCTAGAAACTAGGCAACACTTATTAAGCAATGTGTAAACATGTGGATATAGATAGACACACAGTTGCTGAAGAAATGTCCATATATTTATGGAGAAGAGAAGTTACCTGAAAGGATAGTCATTCAGGGTCCTTTTGAAAGGAAGAGGCGGTGATTCAGGGAGACGACCGTGCTAGATGTTCTCACTCTGTGCCCTGGGGGCTGCCCTTGATGGGGCTGCATGGACATTGTACCATGCTCTCAGATTCCCGTTGTGTTTCAGCCAGTGGAGGCACTGGGAGGAGATTGAAGGGCCTGAAGGGCAGGGGAAGGTGAGGTTGGGATGGAGTAGTGGTCTCCTGAGTCCTTCCCTGCTGGTATGAAGTTCAGCTGCTTCCTTCTACGGAAGGTCCCAGTTCATGTCAAGCAGCCCTCTCTCAATACCTATGGCTCTGACTGCTTTCTCAGGGTTCCTATAACAGCTCTCTCCTCTCACCCGCTTCAGGGCTAGTAGGGATAGTAATTCTTTGTTAGTAGCCCGGGGCACTTCACTGTCTCTCTTTCTCTCTCTCTCTCTCTTTTTTTGTGAAGAAGATTGGTCCTGAGCTAACATCTGTTGCCAATCTTCTTCTTTTTGCTTGAGGAAGATTGTTGCTGAGCTAACATCTGTGCCAGTCTTCCTCTATTTTATGTGGAATGCCACCACAGCATGGCTTAACCAGCAGTGCTAGGCCCACACCCGAGATCCGAACCTGAAAACCCCCAGCCACCAAAGTGCAACATGAGAACTTAACCACTATGCCACCAGGCCGGCCCTACTTCCCCATCTCTTGATGGTGAATTTATCCTAACTCAGCCTAGACCTTGTAAATAGTCCCGTTAGTCAACTCTCCTTGATTACCTGATGTGAATGGCCAGTTGTTTCTAGCCAAGACCCTAACTAGTACAAGTTAGGAGGTTAGTGCAGCAGTTCAGTTTCAAAACACGTATTGAACATCTTTACACGTCAGGTGTGGTTCTAAGCATTGGGGATAAAATGAGGTTAAAACAAAATCTCTACTAGGGAACTTCTAGCAGGAAAGACAAAGGTACCAGCTGGTTTCAAATCGAGAATGGGTGTTAGAAAAATGCATTGTAACAGGGTAATGTGGGGTAGGGGGTCACTTATGAAAGAGATGAATAAAGCTACAACCAGCTGTCTGACATTTTATTGTAGAAATATGTTTAGGATTTTTAAAGCCAGAAGGAATAATAGCTGTTTATCTGGACCAACGTCTTTATTTTACAGAGGGGGGATTGCAGGGTCCCTTGAAGTAAAATGGGCTATCCCCACTACCGAGTAGCGAAAACCTGGAGTGAGACCTGAGCATTCTTGCTTCTAATCCACTGTCCTCTCTCCCTTCTCCTCTAGACTGTAGATGCTGCCAGTTCTAACTTCCACCTGTGTCTTCCCTGCCTCTGCCTTGGCATCTTCCTCCTGAACTATTTTTCATTTCAAAGCACTTGAGTATTTGGAGCAAGGAGAGGGAACTTATTGATTTCAATATTCTCATTGTCACAGTCAGAGGGAAAGGTGAAGAGGGCTGAGACATATGGAGGTGAAGTGTGTGGTTGAGGACAGACCACCAATACTAATCCACCCGCCACCAGAAGCCATTGGAGTGTCGGCAGGCTTTGAAGCGTTGCCAAGCCTCCTCCCCGTGCTTGTGAGCTGACTGGTTGCTCCAGCCCGACTGGGACTCTAATAAACATGCTGTGTGGGGCTGATTCATCCTTCTTCCACCAGCGCCAGAGAGAGGCTGAAGTGCCGGGTGAAGTTTCCCACACGGTGTGTTAGGTGATAGGAAAAGTCTTTATCTACAATGACTTTGGATGTTTCAACTTAATTTGCTTGGAAGCTGAAAGACTAGTGTTATTCATGCAAGGGTTTTAATAATCATAATATCTTCTATTTGTGGAGTGATTACCATGTGGCAGACACTGTCCTGAGGGTATCACATGTATTGACTGATTTAATCCGATGAAGTAGACCTTATGATGATTCTTGTGATGATTAATATTATTATTTCCACTTTACAGATGAGGAAATAGAGGCACATAGAGTGGAAGTAACTTCCCGAAATTCACACATTGTGTAAGTGGTGGAGCGGTGACGCAACCCAGGTGCCCCGCCCCAGAGCCAGTCTTGCACATGATTTGACGATGTTAAGACAAACAGTCACCTAAAAGCTGGTGTGCTCTTGTATTTGCTTTTCTTTAGTTTTTTTTTTTTTTTTCTGGAGTTCCGCCATTTCCAGGCATGAGAGTGAGGGAATTTGGGGTAGATTCGTAAGCTCTGGGAATAGGATCTTCAACCCAGGACCTCAGGAGCTTTTAAGCCTCAGATCTTACCTGAGCGAGTATCGTGGATTTGACTCAAGAAAGGAACAATGAAGTGTGTGTGCAGAGTAGAAATGTTGGAGCAACATGGAGTCCGCAGGACTGAGGTAATAATGCTTAGCTCTTCGATGAGCTCCCTGACACAACGGAACTTCTCTTTATGCTAGGGTGGCCAACCGTCCCAGTATACGTGGGACTAAATGGTTTCCTAGGATGTAGGGACTTCCCATGCTAAAACTGGGAAAGTTCTGGGTAAACTGGGATGAGTTGATCACCCAACTTTATGCTTTGTTGAGGCCAGTTGAGACTCACTCCTTTCTCAGACCCTGCAGCCAACTTTACCTTAATTCAGTGTTTCCTCTCCCATCCTCCACAGACCATCTGCATCTGAGACACTAGGGACCCTTGTTAAAAATGCTGATTCTTACGCTTCGTTCCAAATCTACAAGCGTGATTTGTGTGCAGGGTAAGGTTACAGCTCGGGGAATTTGCATTAAAACAAGCCTGCCAGCTGATTCTTACGCTCATAAATGTTCCCAAACTACTGACTTAGTCTATAAGGAAATGCAGAAATGTCATTTCACAGCTTAGGGGTTCTGGATCTATCACTCTCGCTGTTGCTCTTGTTCTGTGTTAGGGCCTCAGTTCTAATCAGTGGGATCCTGATTTGTTTCTCTGTCCCTCTTTGGATCTCAGCTTCAAGAGCTGTGTTTCCGGTCGCTTCTCCTTGCTCTACATACTAGTGCCTGCCTTGAAAACTGATCCAGCTCCCCATTTGCTCTGAGACCATTCCCACCCTGCCCTCTTCTGTTCTCTTGGAACTCAGTTTCTCTCCTGAAATCTCACTACCTATGGATCTCCAAGTAGTCAATCTCTACACTGTCTGCTTCGGGCTTTCCAATGCCACCTTCACAACTTTTAGTCAAAGCTGAGCGGAGAAGAAAAACAATTGTTTCCATAATTCTTTAACCAAGAAACTGCCTCTTATATGGTCAATAGGTTAAGACATCTACATTGGCTCTGAAAATTGGCCCTTTTGGAGCCTGTATCTACCTAAGCAAAAGCACATATATTTATTTAGGCAGTGAATTTGATCACAGCTAATGCATAGGTAGGGCTCCCTGTTTGCTGACCTCTGTGTAATCTGATATTTCACCGTATTTATCTGCACTTAAGTAGCAGCCCTCCACATCTCTCCCCTACATTTGCCCAGAGAACGCCTACTCAGCTTAGGTATCTGTGGTCCTCTGAAGTCTTCCCTGACTCCCCGAGATAGAGCTGATTTTTCCTCTTCAGAGTCCCCACTCTATAATGATAGACTTCTACAACATCCTCTGTAGCAGAGGCTGTTGGTACTACATCTCATATCCTCTTGGCTACTTCAGAGTCTCCCTGCAGCTGTGGTGGATAGTTTCCCCTGTATGCCAATGGCTTCCTACCTGAAGAGCCTGTATCTCTCTGCTTCTGTGTCTAAGGGTGTTTTCCAGATGATAGCCCGGAAGTTCCAGAGACAGCCTTCAACCAATGAGGAAAAGCATGATGGACAACTCAGTTTACCCATCCCTCATTGGGTCGATTCTGAGGTATGCTGTACACGGTTCTTCACAAGGCCCCATGAAATTGAGCACCATTTGCCCACATAGTAATCTGCTCATTTGTGATCCTAGGATCACCTTCTGAATAAACTATACATACTCATGTCCTTGTAAGAGTCTGCTTTTGGGGAAATCCAAATTAAGCCACCATATTTTGCACATTACTAGATATGTGTATTTATATATCTGTCTTTCTCACAGACTAGAGGCTTCTTTATGGAAGGGATCATGTCTTACATCTCTTTGTATCCTGACATGTAGCCTGACACCCAGTAAGCACTCAGTCAATATTTGTTGTGGGAAGGAATGAGTTTATCTACATTTAAATGACATAATGTTTCAGAGTCACATAAAATCTTAAAGTATGTCCTAAAGCAGCCATTGTAGTTCTATAAGAATTTAATGTAGTAAAATTCTTTAAAAAATTAAAAATCTAATAGGATTCTACAGGTACCTTAATATTACCTCTCTTATTGGATTAACCAGAATACTTCATTCCTTTTATTGAACCGGATAGAATATATTATACTTTTCTAATTGTTTTATTACCTTTTGCCTAAACTAGAATAAAATCTAGCTCTCTTCCTCATGGTCTGTAAGAAATATTAAACCTATAATGAAAGTAAATCTTTTATCTGTAAATGTTGATAGTACTGATGAGCGGTATGGGAGAATTGAGGTCTCCCTTTTTATTGTTTTACTTAAATGTCTTTTTAAAAAGATGTATTAGACTCTGAGAAGAATTCAAGTTAGTTTGTCCTCAAGGGACTACAATCTTTATTTATTTATTTATTTATTTTTTGAGGAAGTTTAGCTCTGAGCTAACTACTGCCAGTCCTCCTCTTTTTGCTGAGGAAGCCTGGCCCTGAGCTAACAGTGTGCCCATCTTCCTCTACTTTATATGTGGGACGCCTACCACAGCATGGCGTGCCAAGTGGTGCCATGTTCGCACCCGGGATCTGAACCGGCGAACCCCAGGCCGCCGAGAAGCAGAACGTGCAAACTTAACCACTGCGCCACCGGGCCGGCCCCAACTACAATCTTTAAATATCTTCAACAGAATAAAAGACTCACTCTGGCAATTTTATGTCATTTTGTTAATATTTTCAGAAAGCTGGAAGTTCCTGAGCAATATTAGTAAACCAATAATTTGTTCTAATTTTCATCTGGATTCAGTAAGCAAGACACTTGTCATCAGTGAACTCTTCCTCCATCATTTAATCTTTTTCCTTCAAAGTATTGCACATTGAGTTGCTTCAGCAGTGAAAAAACACGAAGCCTTCAGAATTATGAGTATGCCACTTTGCTTCTAGTGAAAGTACTAGAAAGATTGGAAGGAAATAATACGAACTAAAATAAAGAAAGATACACAGATAGACCAGGAACAAGTTCTAATGAATATTCATGATTAAAAATGTAATAATTTCCTATTTATGGTCCTTGCTTTACACCAAAATAAGTGATATTATGTTCATAAGAGCAATGAAAAGGCTGGACTTACAAGAGAGTTTTTAATTAATTTATATCAGAAACATTGCTGTCATGAGATATTATTTTTAATAAATTACTTTAACAATCACATATTATTGAGGTTTTGGGTACCTTGTATTTTGTTAAAATATATGATGAGTCGAATATAGAAAAGCTTGACAGACTTGCTACAGGTAAGGATCTAATCATAAAAGACTTTTCAGGAAGAACATAAATGTTGATACGGGAATTTTCAACGAACACTAAAAAATAGCAAGAAACTCTATTTTTATGTTATAAGGTCTAGAGAGAAAAGGCTAACATCACAGTAACATAATTAGATAAAAAAATAATAATAATAAATTAGCTATTAAAGAATGTTGAGATAGATATTTATGGTACCAATTTTGACTGACTTTGACGTTGATCCTTATCATATTATAAGCTTCTCAAGAATAAGAACTTTACAATTCCCTTGGTGAATGTGCATGACAGAATTTCAATTATCTGTTGGATGAATATTTTCCCCTCAAATATTAAAAAAGATATCTTAAAAGGAACTGTGGAAATCCTTGTGAAAGGACAAAAATAGAAAGAGAACATCGTGATTTATTCCAACAACTCAAACAAACCATCTTCTATCTTCTAAAGCAAACATATGTCATAGATGTTTGGTTTTCTCCCAAGAAAAATAGATTGTTCTATGCTAACAGATGGTAGAGCCTGAACAACTAAAGACAACATGTTCCAAAAGTCTAGATTTGTCAATGGTTTTAAAGGCAAAATAATGAAAATAATAATACTTTTCTCTGTAAAGAGCTATAATCTTCCTTTTTGCAAAGTTCCTCAAATGTTTAATTCATGTAAGGTTTAATCTCTGTGTTAATACTCAGCCAGTGTGCAATACCAAGAAATGCCCCTCCCATGATTGTTCAATTTCTCTACTACATAGTTGGATAGAAAGTCTTAGTGTACAGTTAGCCCAAGCAATGAGATTCCCTCATCAGGAAGAAAAGTTAACCAGCTGTGAGGGACATTGCTTTCCAAATCTTTCTATACAGATAATATTTTGATAGTGTTTTGAGGTTTGTTTTTAACTGGAGTTCCCTTTAAATAGACCCTTTCATTGTCCATTTCCTTGAACAAATTGCTCTTCTCTTATTTAGTCATAAGCACTCATTGCCCCAGGTAAGGGGGAAGTACAGCAGAAAGCAGACAAATTACATTTGAGTCTCAAAAACTCAGGCTTTTGAGTCACAAGAACCTGGATTAGTTTCAAAAGTTGAAGCCCTGAAGGATTCGGAATGTAAAATGTATGCAATAAACAATAGTTTAGATAAACTGAAATGCAGGATGCCCCCCAGCATAGTTAGCATACTTAGGTGGGGATTACTGTAGTGTGAGCCAGGCTCTCCAGGGTGTCAGTGAAAACAATCCATAAGCAATCTATACATCAAATTTGGGGCGAGTTTATTATGAGCCAGATCTGAGGACCACATTGCTCAGGAGAGTCCTTTCACAAAGGAATGGAGCCCTCCAAAGAAGTGGAGGTTGACAGAGTGGTTATATACCGTTAAAGAGCATGTGTCACATGTGATTGGAATGTCTCTTTTACAGTAGTCACGAGAGTTCTTTGCTGGCACAGCATTTCACACAGCAATTGATGAACACAGTGGGTAGCAGTCTGTGGTCTCCAGCTGGGTGGCCACAGGGTGAGCACAGCAGGCCAGCAATTAATCCTTAGTTTAGGAAGAGATGCTTATCCTTAACGAAATGCCAATGTGGGGGAAGTTACAGCCTTATCTTTAAGGACATTGTTCTTGTCTTTGGGACACAGTAAATACTTAAAGTGGATATACAATGCATGCACAATGGCCAAGTCAGGCCCTTTTGGAAAAAATAAGTTCAGGCCGAATTAGTTTTACGCCAAATGGCTTCTTCCTCTGCTCCAATGTATGCTATTGCTTGTCATTCATCTATCTGGGGTAACTAAATTTGAGCAAAGCATTTGATAAAGTTTTACATAATATCCTTGAGGAAAATGTCTGCCAAATGATAGTGATTTATAGATAGTCAAGAGTTGAATAGTGTTATCAGTATCAACTTTAAGCCAGGTTGCCAGTGGCATTCTGAGGCTCTGTTTGCTCAAAATTTTAATAGTTTAGATAGCATATAGGAAGTTTGCCAATCAGGTTTATGGGAGGCCTAAAATTAGAAACAGGGTAGAAATCATGTTAGAAATCACATGGGAGATCTAAAGAAAAGCAGCCAGGTAGGCAAACTGGGCCAGATTCAACAAGATAAAAATATACAAAGATAAATGTAAAGACCTGTGTTTAGAATTTAAAAAAAAAAAAAAAAAAAAACTTGTACGAATGAGGAGCTGGCAAGTCCTGCCCAAAAAACATGTTTCTGTGAGTTAATTTCATGCTCAAGTTGAATGGGTGACATTTTTGCCAGGAAACATAATGTCTCATTGGGTTGTAGTCAAGGGGGTGGGAACCTAGTCACTGTGCTTGGCGCTGGTCAAACTATATCTGGAAGAGTGCGCTCAGTTCTGACTTTCATCTTCTGGGTTGGATATCAATGAACTGTAGGACATCTAGAGTATGTGGCTAAGATTTTATATTCAGCAAAAATATTTTTGGGTTCTTTTTACATGATGGACACTCTCCTAGGTACTCGGGATATAGTGGCAAGCAGGAATTAAACGTGGTGGGGTTTCGGCAAAGGGGATAATGAATCTGGAGATGGAATGGGGGTCCTTGCTAGCTGACATCCATTGAACAGCTGACATTGTGGAAAAAGAATTAGCCCGATACTATGTGGCTCCAGAGGGATTAGGCAGAAGTTATAGGGTTGCAGATTTCAGTTACAGCATCTGTTCGCAAGTGGAGAGTGTGGCCTTGGATTGGAGAGTGTCTTGTCATTTTCCAGCACCGGCAGAGGTGCATCTGTCAGGGCAAATGACATAATGCAGAAAACGCTTAGCACAGTACCCAGGCCCGTCACAGGTGCTCAGTCAATGGAACGAAATAGTTGTACAGGGTTTCTTTTACCTTTTGGGAGTATGTGATAGATGATTCCAGAATTCTAGAGAACTCTTACCCATATTTTTTCCCTCTGTGCCCACCACAGAATTTGGCATATGGTTGGTGGTCTTTAAATTTCAAATAAATGAAAGAGAGATTTATGTCATCTCCAAGATTTTATATTAATAATTATGATGTTAAAGAAGCATCATTTAGAGTTCAGAAATCACTGTTTCCAGTTCCGTTTTTAGTGACAGTATGATTTGACGTTACATTTTTTCAGCATCCTTTTTCTTTTTTTTGCCTGCTACTTAAAGAAAATCTGTCAGTCTCCGGAACACACGGATCTTTTAGTCATTTCGTAGAATGTCAACATTCAGCGGCTTGTGGAAGATCCATAATTTCATTCTCCAAATCAAGTAGGATCCTTTCAAAGCTCAGCTCATCCTGTTATAACCTGCATTATTCTGATCCACATAATACATCTTTCTCTTCATTTATGAAGTCCTCTCACTTCCAGAAGTTTCTCTCTATTTATCCCCTTTCATGAACATTATTATTTTCAACATCCTTTCTAGTTACTTTCTCTCCCTCTAAACTCATTCTGGAAATAATTGATTATTTCTAGTCCTCTCAGGAGCTGGATAAATGTGTCAATGTTAACTCTCCTTAGACTCCTCTATCATCTTTTGAGTGCTTACCACGTGCCAGGAGCCTGATGTATCTTATCTCCTTAATGCTCCAGACAACTTTATCATGTTGATGTTATCATTCCCTATTTACAGATGAGGAAATGGAAGGTCAGAGAGGGTAGGTAATTTCCCCAATGCTACACAGCTTATTAGTGAAGGAGCTAAGATTTGAACCCACTTCTTTCTCTTAACCCCACATTCTATGGACTCTTCAAGCTAGAAATTTTGGATTGAAACGGTAAACTGGCAAAAAAGAGAAATGGAAAATTGGGCTTTGTTTTGAATGTGGTTTACCTTTGCAAATAAACTGCATGGCTCCTTAGAACATGAACAATGAGAAATTCAAAAGACTGACAGTCCCCCAAGTGCCCCCACGCCTTCAGGGTGAGGTGAGTCTCTACCAATCAGACTAGAAAGTTTCTTCCAGAGGTTTCAGGCCAACCTCCTGGTTTTAGGACAAGGAGTGGTGCACTGACTTGCTCAAGGTCACCCAGCTGCTTAATAGAACAGAGAGGACCAAAGAACAGGCTTCTAGATTTCCAGACTATCAGACTATGCCTGGGGAAATTTGAGTGAAATTATGGGCATTTCCCCCAAATAGAAACTCTACCCAAACATAAGACACAACAGAAGGGAGATATTTTGATAGTTTCTAGCAAAAAAAAAAAAGCAAACTTGATTTAAGATCAAGTAAGTGTTTATCAAGCCTTTCTGGAACCCCTTGGAGAAAGATACTTTCTAAATAAAGTTTTATTTGATCATTTTGAAATGTTTATTTTATGCAAGCATTCTTTTCATAAAATATTTACATGTGCTCTAATAGCAAACATTCACATTAGTATGTGCTAAAGATCTGAAATTTACTTAACCAAAATTGTTTGCTTTTCTGGGTACAACCAGCAGAATTTCCAGAAACCCAAAAGAAATAAAGGGATTTCCTTTCAAAGCCTGTGAGAGCATCAGATAGGAATTTGGAAAGGGCAGCTCTAAAATAAGGCTCATTTAGAATAAAACTTCCTTAAGATCTTGACTTGAAGAGTCTACACTAGCTCAAACACCTGCAAAATGAGCAAATAAAGCATAATTTCCCCAAGACATTATGCCAAAATCTTGCTAAATTCTTTTCACTGCCAAGGACTCAGTTAAATGTTTCAAAGAACGAAGTAGAGCAGGTTTTAGCAGTTTTTCTGGATTTCCAGAAGAGAGAATAGATTTGGGAATTGCCTATTTTATCAAAAGCAAAGCAATAAAGAGTAAACTTCTGCCTCTATTAGAGGTGATTCTAGAGATGTCAAAATGTTCCTAATGTTGGCAGCAAGCCCTGCGGTAGGTGTATTTGAAATGAAAACAACCACACCTGTTCCTTTGAGCTTATTTTGAATAAATCTCCTGGGAAATCATAAAGGAAAGCTCTTTCTCATACAAAGGAAATCTCACTGCCCGAAGCCCCGTGACGAGAATCCGGACAAGGTAGCAGGATGTCTAGGTTCTTCTTTCAGTTTTGCTGCCTGTCAGATATGTGCCTTAGGAAATTTGGGACTCGGTTTCTCCCTCTGTAAAAGGAGGGCACTGGGCAGTTTCTAAGGCTCCACTAGTGTTCTTTTCATCAATATCCTTTTCTGGTGATTTAGCTTTGGCTCTTCCCAGGCTTCTTAGGAATCCATCTCCCAGAAGCACTAGATCCTTACAAGATACGGCTTCTACCTACCCTTGCAAATAATATTTATGAGGCAAGAGGCACACATGTCAGTTCCTCCCCTTTTTAATCACTTTTCATACATGTTGAAAAGTATCTAAAGTAGTCTCCCCTTGTCTGCAATTTTGTTTTCCGTGGTTTCAGTTAAGCTGCGGTCAACTGCCGGCTGAAAATATTAAATGGAAAATTCTAGAAATAAACAATTCATAAATTTTAAATTGTGCACCGTTCTGAGTAGCGTAATGAAATCTTGCGCAATCCCGCTCCCTCCCGCTTGGGATGGGAATCATCCCTTCGTCCAGCATATCCACACTGTATACGCCATGCACCCCTTAGTCACTTATTAGCTGGGGGTCAACCAGTCACAGTGTCAAGGTGCTTGTGTTCAAGTAACCCTTATTTTACTTAATAATGGCTTCAAAGTGCAAGATTAGTGATGTGACAATTCGGATATGACAAAGAGAAGATTTAACGTGCTTCCTTCAAGTGAAAAGATGAAAGTTCTCAACTTAATGAGGAAAGAAAAAAAATCGTATGCTGAGGTTGCTGAGATTTATAGTAAGAGCAAACCTTCTATTCATGAAGTTGTGAAGAAGGAAAAAGAAATTTATGCCGATTCTGCTGTCACACCTCAAACTGCAAGTCACGGCCACAGTGTGTGGTCAGTGCTTAGTTAAGGTGGAAAGGCGTTAAATTTGTACAATAAGATATTTTGAAAGAGAGATAGACAGAGAGACCACATTCACATAATTTTTATTACAGTATGTTATAATTATTCTGTTTTATTATTAGTTATTGTTGTTAGTCTCTTACTGTGCCTAATTTATAAATTAAATTTTATCATATAGGAAAAAACATAGTATTCACAGGGTTGGTACTATGTGATTTCAGGCATCCACGGAGGGTCTTGGAACATATCCCGGGGAAGAACGGGGGACGACTATAGAAGAACTTTCTTTGTTATAACCTTAGCAAAGTTTGTTTTTCTCTCTTTCAGAAGAAGTGGCAGTCACTTAAAACTATGTAAGTCAAGTTTGTAAGGGGAATGCTTGACTTCCTTAAGAAAATTAATTCTTTAAGCAAAGCAGCCGGTTAGTTCTAATGATGCGCTCATGACAAGACTAAGCAGAGTAGGTTTTGGCAAGGGCTTACGATCCATCAGCCTTCGCTGGCTTTATAAAACGTGATTGAAAGTAATGAGGCCCATTTCCTTAAGAGTGGTCTTTGGTTGAGACTTTTTACTCTGTTTGTGGCTACACTTACAGAACTAATTAGGTCTTTGGCTCCAAACTGGCCTAACAAATTGAGTAAGGGGGAGAAAACCAATTAATGACACTTTAAAAAGTACAGTCCACCAAAAGAGTTAATCTAGTTGTACATGTATGTTTCTGGTCACGGTGTAAATTTTGTCTGTCACTCTAGGTCTGGTTAAGAAAAGGTTTAAGTTCCTGGGGAAAGAGATTCTGAGATGGTGACTTGTGTACAGCAGGTTTATTGGGAAGGGCAGTAGGAACAAAACCTGTGAGAACAAGAGGGCAGCAGGACTAGACAGAAGAAGAAATTGCCAGAGATCCAATTACAACAGAGGTCTCAGCTGATCCCTATGGGGAGCTCTGGAGCTAGGCTGGACCTGTAGAGTCGTCCTACCCTGAAGAAGGGGGTGGAGCCAGATCTTGCTTGTGGGCTGCTCCCAGGGGAGAGGCGTTGCCTTGGGTGAGGTCGCTCCCTTTGCTGGCTAAGGGCAGTCAGCGGAGGAACTCTGCCTTGTGCAATCAGTAGCCTGCACAGCTGGAGGAATGAGTGTCTGGGTGCTGAAAGGGGCCATCTGGGAGGCACCCCCTGCATCTAGACAGCCACTACCGAGATATAGCCTGAGTTGGACTACCCCATCTTTAGTGCAGAGGCTCTCAGCCTCAGCATTATTGAAATTTGAGCCTGGGAAAACTTTGTTGTGGGGGCTGCCCTGTGATCTGTAGGATGTAATAGAGAGTCTGACTCTGTTGTTGATGGTTGATCATTGCCAACTTTCAAGCACCACCACTCCCCATTGCCCGTTTGCCCACATCTGAACAAGCCCTAAGAAAGCTAGGCTGTTCCTTCCCTGGGCTCCACCAGGGAAGTTCAAATCGGTCAAATCCAGGCCTGTGGGTGGGCGTCTTCTCTTACCTTCCCCTCCTGACCACTATAAAAACCCAAGCTGTTTTCAGACTGGCTTGGGCATCTGCTCTCCACTGCAGGAAGCCTCATTATGTGAGCAATAAAGCTTTTCATACCCACTTGGGGGTGTGTGTGTGGCAATATTAGTCTTGACGTATGAACGAAATTTCACACATAGGATCTTCAACAGTATTCCCATCCTCTACCCAGTTGATGCCAGTCATATCCTTCTCCCTCCAAACTGTGACAACCAAAATGTCCCCAAATATTGCCGTTGCCTCTGCGGGACAAAATCACCCCTGGCTGAGAGCCACTGCCCCAGAGCATAAATGAACTTTTACAAGACAGGCAATTAATGGATATCAAGATGTAAGTCGAGTGTGCTGTGTTCCAGGTATTTTTGTATGATACCCAGAAAAGACCCATGGTAGTTCTAAGTCCTCATGGCTCCAAAGGGCGGTTAAGACAGTTTCCTGGGTTCTGTGTGATTAGTTCGCATGTCTGGTTTCTTACTTTCGGTCTGGCTGTGAAGTCAGAGTGGGTGGTCTGGTGAGAAAACAGACTGCAGGCTTTAAACTTGATTGTTTTATTTATGGGGCACATTAGCTCCTTCTCTGGAAGGCACATAAAATCATTTAGGCCCAATAAAATGAGATAATGTGGCGATTTGCATTTGCCTGCCATTTAAAAAAATCCATTTTACGAAGTGGGAGTGAAGCAGAGTGGTGTAGTTGGATTTTAATCACTAGAGTTTCGACCTCCCCACTTGGGAGCTATTATGCTATTTCAAAGATTAGAAGCTACAGCGAGCAAGAGAATAGAGGTGGGAGCTGGACGGAGCGGGTTTTAAATGAGTAATTGCTGAGGATGTTTTTGCTAACAATGTTAGACAACAGAATCCCACCCTTTACCTTGGTTGCCTTTATTATTGAATCCACTCTTACACTAAAATACAGGGGTTGAAGTGAGGTGGAATGGCTACACAATTTCGTTAGACTCCCCCAATAGTTATTTCTAAATACTTATTTGGCGTACTAGAAGAAATCTTCTCCAGTTCTCATTCCGTGATCCACTTTCGTTCATGGTAATGAATAACATCGTTTTCAGGATTAACCAAAAATTTTAAGAGTATAATTTGTTTTTAATTTGAACAGGGAAATTTTAATATAATTGTTTATCACAACTGGGGATTGAAGTAACAAAGAGTTGGCTAGGGAGGAGTAAAGAGAACTGAAAGAGTATAATTTAAAAAAAAATAACTCATTTGCAAAGTACTTGAATCTGGACACATGCTAGTATAAGTTTCAGCCTTGTATATTTTTGTCTGGGCAATTCAAGTCTGATTTTATTGACGAGAAAGTGACTTTTGGTGGAGAAATTACTAACATCCATGAGGAAGTTATCTCCTTGCTGGGCTTGGGTGCCGAAGGCATGCTGGGAAGTCACATCAAGTCTAAAGAAAGTATAAGAGCTGGGAAACACCATAGAAATCATGAAGTGCAATGACTTCTTCTCTGGACAGGATTCTTTTGATTGCTAGGAACAGAGGCCACTTAAGCTGGAACAAGAAAGTTGGACATTATTATAAGGATCTAAACAGATCTCGTGGAAGCCAAGAATAGGACGCAGAGCATTGCTTGACCTCATGGGACCCAGAAAGCTGGTAGAAACTATGTCCACCTTTGCCAGCATCTCTCAAAATTATTTGCCTCTGCTTCAGGTTGGCCTCTCCTTCCTTTTCTTGCTGTTCGCTATGCATTGTTTTCCTCTGGCATTCTTTAGGTTATCGACGGTCCAAAATACTGGACTAAGGGCAAGAGTTGACATGACTTTCCCTTAACCTCACACAGTTGCTAGCCCAGAGTCCCAAAGCCAAATTTCTAGGAGAATCTGATTGGCTCAGCCTGAGTTGTGTGCTCACCATTCATCCTATCAGCTGTGGCTGCCTGGTCCAAATGCTTCTGCAGCATTGTGGGTGGGCAGTCACAGCAAACCAGGTCTGCTAGGCTTTCGTTTTAAAGATGAGGAAACTGAACACCTGTGGGGGAAGTGGTTGTCCTTGGTTATATAGTCAGTTATTGACTGAAGAACAGTAATGGAACCCAGGGTTCCACATTACCCCCACCGTTTTTTAGTCATCAAAGTATATTACATCTGTCACATCTCTCTAGCATTTCCCCCTAACTAGAGGGAAGGAGAACACTCTTGGACAGGACAACTGAGTCAGAGGGTGACTGATAAGTCAGAGATGCATCTAGGTATTCTGTAATTCAGTAGGTTGTTAATTCAATTTCTTTTAAATACCTTTATTGAGGTACAATTTACATACTATAAAATTCACCCATTTTAAGTGTACAAGTCAATGAATTTTAGTATGTTTGCAGCTAGACAGCCATCACCACAATCTAATTTTAGAACATTTCCGTCACCTTGTGCCCGTTTACAGTCGCTCCCTATTCCTAACCAAGCCTTAAGCAATCATTATTCTACTTTCTGTCTCTGTGTGTTTGTCTTTATTGAACATTTCATAAATATGAAATAATATAATGTGTGCTCTTTTTTGTCTGTTTCACAAAGGATAATATTTTTGAAGTTCATTCATGTTGTAGCATGTATTGGTACTTAGTTCCTTTATATATATATATTCCATATAGTAAAATATATATAAACCTGTCCTCACATTTTCTCACTCAAGGATTATGATATCTGAAATTACATGCAATTTTAAACCAGTTTTAACAATATATATATTAACCAACTTCATACAAATCACTATGGATAATGCTGAAAAGAATAACGTGGTTCTGGTCTTATAAGTCTAGGAGGAGAAAGGATATATTCACAAATTACTATTTTATAAAGGCAGAATATTATCATATCCTTTCAAACAGCTATGAAGTCATAGAAGAGGGAGAAATAACTTATGAAATTAAGGAAGGCTTCTTGAAAGAGGTAGTAATTAAGCTCTAAATTGAAGAAAGCAGAAAATTTTAAAGATAAAAAGGGACATTGGTAAGGTGATAATTTATTGTACATCCTTGGACAACAGGAGGGGGAGCAGAAAAAAAGAGAAAGAGGAGATCCTATTAATAATTACCCTGATGCAATAGGAACAAACTGGAATTGTCCTGGGAAAACTGGAATGTGTGATCACCCTAGTCTTTGGAGGGAAGGTATATGTGGAGAAGACCTGAGCAACAGCTCAAAGGTGGGAAAAGAGAAGACCATTTAAGGACCTAGCATATGAAATGATATTGCTATGCTTACCAGTACTCAGTACTCTTGTTCACAGGGGCCGTATCTAATGGGTTCTGTTCTCTCCCACCTTGGTAGGTCATGAATCCAATTCCCCATTAGTTCTCCACCTTCTGTTTGGGGGCAACAAGGGATGAGCATCCTGGGAAGCGTGGGGAGATGGAGACTGGATATTCAATGGCCAACAGGCTGGACCCTGGAGGTCATTATTCACTCAGCTCCCCATCCATTTCCATCCTCCAAGTGGGGTCCTCTTTCCTCCCTCCCACTTTAGTACGCCAGTTTCTCTACTCCTGCTATCCAAGTTATATTTCTAATCCCTTCTCCCCCTTTCTAGCCCAGTTTTGTCTGTTTTTACAGAAAAGCAAACTCTGCAAATTTTTCGGTCTCCAACTTCTGCCAGATAATTATTTGAGTCTTTGTTTCTGGTTGAGAGTGAGCTGAGGAATAAAGGTGAGTTATAACACTGCCATACAATTAATCTAGTATGGTTGTCACCTAACTGTAAGTAGGGCAGTGGTGGTGGGACTGGAAAAATTGGTGAATGAGGGACACATTTGTTTTGAGTTCAACCCCTGTGGTCCAATTTCAAAATTCAAAATCTCAGAGAAGTAAAGTTAAATTATTTTTAAGCAAGGAATATAGAATATATCACATATAGCAAAGGAACTTGGTATTTACTGGGGATATCAAACTAACACCCTGGAATGTGAGGACAACCAAAAGGATTGGTGATGGATGAAAAATGGTGCTGAATTTTTTTTTAAATACAGTTTTGTTTAGAAGAGATCCTGTGAACAACTTAGCAGCACTAAAAACTTGAGCCTAATTTAAAGACTGTTTAATTTGGGAGAGCTTGAGCTATATATTTCATAGAAGCTGCCCATGCACATATCTAGACGTTTACTCCTTGATATTCATCTTGAGAACAATTTCATTTCATCAGCTCCTTTGCTCTAAGGATTACATAGGCCACTCCCATGAAGCACCAAGAAGAAAACTATATATGAGACACTAGGGTGGGATATGAACATGTGAGATTTGTTCCAAGATATTGACCTTCAGCTACTTTCCCATCTATCAACATTTCACTGTGCATAATAAAATATAATGATTCTAAGATTTCCGGGGCCTATATAACTCTTTAATTTCCATGTAAAATATTAATATTAAGTAGATTTAAAGTAAAGTAGGACCCTGGTTTCATGTACTTCTAGAGCAATTTAATACAGATACCATTATAATAAACTGGCGACATTTCAAAGTTACCCACTGAAGAGCTCCAAAATGAAAAGAAGTGATCTTTATGTATACTAAGCTAATTAAAAAAGAACTTGATAATTTAAGGTTTTTCATTTTTGTTGTAAGTCAAAGCGTAACCAAGATAATTAAAATAATGTAATGTGATACTGCTATTTTTATTCCAATAATGCTCCTATGAAGTGAGGATCAACACTGGACCATCATTATTCCATTAAAAATGAATCAGCCTTGAGTGTCTGTCAAAATTTATCATGGTCCAATTATGAAGCCACATTAGTTATAGTTTGTTTAAGCTGCCAGCACACAGTAAGCTCCAGGGAGATCATTATTAAGAGCATAAATCCAACAAGAAATGAGTAAATCCATAGTATTACTTCAGTAAACGGAGAAAGTTTTTTCTTCGTATCCCAAAGATTATAGAATTTTACTCAAATGAAGAGCACTGGGCTTCGTCTTGTCCAACCTGATACATTATTTTGTAAATGAAGAAATTGAGAATCAGTAAGTTAAGTGATGTATCCAAAATCACACAGCTAATTAGCAATTGATCTAGAACTAGAATCCATGTGATAGAGTAAGAGTGAAATATACTGAGAGGAGTGGTGTTTTTCGTAGGGTACTGCTACGCTCAGTTGTGACTTGCTGGTAAACCTCTTTACAGAGAGATGTTTATTTTAATTAGGGAAGGATGGACAGTATCTCTCTCTGCCACTTACAAGCTATAGTCAAGTCACTTAATCTCAGTGTCATGATTTACTTGTTGGCCAATGGAGATAATCTGTGCTATGCTTCCTTCTTAGGGTTTCATAACCTTCTTAGGGTTGTGAAAAACAAATTCTTTCATTCATTCTATATTTTATTGGACAGTTACATGTTTATACTATCATGTTGGGTATTAGCTCAAAAGCAAATCGAATTGGTCCTTACATTTAAAGGCTTGCAAGGTAGTCTTCACTATGTGTCTGTCTTCCCCACCAGAATGCAAAATTGTGTCCATCGCTGCATACCAATGATCCATCATAATGTTTTACATACAGTCACTGTTCAATAACTACTAAGTGAACAAATGAATATAGGACAAATCAAGCATATAGAAATAACTCTAACGTAAGATAACAAGTAGTAAGAGTCATAAGAGAACAGAGGATTCAATACTCTAGGTGTTTATAGGTCTTTGTTAGATTCCGAAGAGCCCATGAAGCTGCTGTGAACATTCTCAGCTCAAACTCCAGAAGTCTTGGGGTCCTAGAGCCACTGTAACTAACACTGTACCTATTTCTATTGTCTTGACCAAACCATGTAGACTCGGTAAGTTATATTTGTAAAATGAAAAGTTTAGACCACAGAGACCAGACTGACAATATAAATGAGTGAAGTAGAATGAGGGCAAGATAATGGGGCTGGTAGAGACTGTACCAATCTAGAGAGTTTCCCTGTCTGGAAGGGATCACCCTTTCTCAATCCAGCAGATTGCTCCCATTCAGGAATAAGGACCTAGTGTTCAAAAGAAATCCAATTTTTTCAACTTTTAGAGCTTTCCAATTTTTAAATGTTAGCAATGAGTTTTAAATTTTTTAAAAAATACTAGTCCAAACAAATCTGTCTCTGGACCAGATCTGGCCCTTGGGTTGCTAGTGTTTCACCTCTAGACTAGATGATCTTCAAGATTCCAATAATATCTAATTCTTTGTTTTGCTATGTGTCCTAAACTAAGATTGCTAAGGTTAGGAAACAATGCAATTAATTTTGGAGTGACCCCTGATTTTTTCCAAAATATCTCTCAGTCAAGTTTTACTTATGAGGTTTGTGCTGACAATTTTCCATGGAGTTGTGGTCCATAACATCACAACATGATTATCATTTCCTGGAATTTTCGGAGGATAATTAATATTTGAAAACCATGCTGAGATCTGGAGTTCCCGTTAACTGCAGACAGAAGGACAAAGGCAGAGTGTATCTTTATTAGGGTTTCTCTATTCAGTTTATCTTGCAATCTTTAGGAACTGTTTTTCCAGAAAGTGTGCCCTTAATTGAATGTTGACAGCTTAGAACTAACTGGAAGAGGTTCTTGGCTTTCCCATCATGCATTTCTCTGTCTGGTGTGGGTATCCATTTACAATGAGCTGACTGTTTAGAACAGTAGATGCCTTTTATTATTGCTGACATAGATCTTGGGGTCTTTTTTCCTTTGCATTTGCACCACCTAGATTGATTTCTTTTATGTTTATTCAGCTAAACCTTGCATGCCTGAGAGAAATTGAAATGGTATGCCATTTGTCATTTTACCTGGCCACGTCTTTAAATAATGCCTACTTTTTAATTGAATATTTGGAAAAATAATTTATTTATAGATTTTACATGAAAGCAGCCTGGTAGCATATTACAATATCATCTATCCATTGATTTAGGCTGCACTTCTCCCTGTTACCTTTTGTAAGATGTACCTTTTATGAGGGGGCATTCATAGGCCTCCTTTTACTTTCCTATGACATATTCTGCCTTCAGTAATTTATCTTCACTGCAGGTTTTTCCAAGTACTTTTTCAACTAAAAATTAAAATAAAATTTAGCATGGAATAGCATGGTATAGGCTCTGAAATTAGGTTGTCTGAGTATGACTTTCATCTATTTCTACCATTTACGGTGTGACTTTGGGCAAGGTACTTAACCATGCTGAACCTCAGTTTCCTCACCTGTAAATTGGAGATAATAACAGTACCACCTCATAGAACAGTTTTAAGAATTAACTATGAAAATTAATAGTACATGGTACACAATAATTATTATGTGATAATTACTAGTTGCTGTTTTCATTATTATTAATTTTAAACTCTCTCTTGGCAAGTATAGTATTAGGTTACAGGTAGCACTGGGCTACAATGTAGGGGATAACATTTGCACTACACCATCCGCTTCTCCAAAAATCCCACCTTTCCTCCTTTCCTTTCTTCCTGCCTTCCATTGTCCTCTCTCTCTGTCGTCTCACGCTCACTCTCTCTTTAACTCATTCTTGGATATTTGATTACCTACTCAGTGCCAGGCATGGGCAAGAGACTAAAAAGACAGTGGTGATCAAGAGACTCAGTTCTAGCTCTCAAGGAGCTGGCAGGATGTTGAGGGCAGGAGGCTGCCATTAATCCAACAATGGAAGGTGTATACAATTACAAACAGTGACAGCTAACCAAAATTAAGGAACACCCTCAGTTTACCCTTGCTCCAAGAACTGTAAAGCATAATAACATTAGCAACTAATGTTTGTAAGTTGTTTATCTCTTGCAAAGTGGTTGTACTTACTTTGTTGTATTTGAACTTTATAATGGTGGTATAATGTAGATATTATTCGCTTCATAGATGAAGAAATTGAGAAGATGAGTGACTTGCTTATGGTCACACAGTAATTTTATTAAAGGTCTTAATGCAGGATCTTCTATCCCAAAACTCTACACTCTTCTAATAATCTGCAAAATAAGAACTTTTGAAATTGTTGAACTTGCCTGGTAGCTTCTAGAAATGACTATGTCTCTCAAGGGACTTGTATTCAAATGATATTTTGGGACCTGAGCTCCAGGTTTCAATCCCTGAATAGACCAGTTGACCAGCCTACCTCTATGCTGTTGTTCTAATCCCAGCCAGTTCCTACCAAAGCAGATTGTGAATGCTAAGGAAAGCCATTGAGATTATAGCCTGATTTATCAGGACCCACTATTGCTTTGGGGAAAGCCCACTTAAGGTCCAGATAAATATGTAGACTCTTTCCTATCCATCCTGGTTGCCAGCCTCCCTACCAGAGTTCCTGTTATTGCCACCCAAACCAGTCTGATTTTCTCTCAGTTTACAAAGACAAAAAGACAATGGTAGAAAATATCCATTTCTTTCCAGCAGAGTTGGAACTCTTAGAATATCTAAGAACAAAGTTGCAAAGCAACCAACCATGGCTTGACCAAGTAGGAATTCCATTCTTCCAGGTGTGTGTGCATATGCTTCTCTATGATGGCCTCACATTTCAGGAAATGGACATGGGATCAGGTCACCACACCAGGAATACATGCTCAGGGGAATATTGGAGGAAGCTTTACACATATTTCCCTTGAAGCTACATCTTTGAACAGTCCATCATGTTGACTTGCTTGGTTGATAGCAAAATGTGGCTCTAACAGAAGTGATTCCATGTTAGTACATTCAGGAGGGTCATAAGCAGCCATGTAACAGACGGCAGCCTCAACAACTAGTTTCAAAGATCAACCCTGAGCAAGCTCCCTGTTCCATCTTTGTGATTCGCTGGTGGTTATACAGCTACAACACCATAACTTATGTCTATCATTGGTCCTAGATGAAATGAGCATCCTCTTCAAACAAAAGATTTTTTTTTCTTTTGGACCTTTGCCTAGAATGGTTTATTTGGTAAAAAAAAGTTTAAGACATTCCCATACATGCAATTAAACAATAGTTCTTTCAATTTAGTACTTCTAGTTAGCTGTGGCAATAATTTGATTCAAGAAAGAATAATTATCAAACAAAAGATTTTGACTTCACTTTTAGCAAACTTTTTCATGAGTTGTTATGGAAAAGAAGCATGACTTCTGGTTTTGACAAACCATGGGAGCAAATGGAGTCATGACATTTTGGATTTGAAAGAACTTTAGTTCAGTGCCTTCATTTACCAAAAAGGAAGCTGGGGCATTGTGGTAGGCAAAATAATGGTCCCTCAAAGGTACATACATCTTAATCCTAAGAACCTGTGAAGATGTTACCTTACATGACAAAAGGGACTTTGCAGATGTCATTAAAGTTAAGGACCCTGAGATGGGGAGATTATCCTGGTGGGATCAATCTAATCACAGAGTCCTTATAAATCAAGAGAAAGGCAGAAGAGTAGATCAGAGAGATGCAATGTGAGGCCTCTACTAGCAGTTGCTGGCTTTGAAGATGGAAGAAGGGAACCTCCAGCAGAAGGATGTAAGGCCTGTAGGAGCTGGAAGTGGCCCTCTCCTCACAGGCAGCAAAACAATAGGTACATTGGTCCACAACAGCAAGGAGCTCAATCTTGCCAACAACCTAAAATAAGCAAAGAAATGAATTCTCCCCCAGAGTTTCCAGAAAGAAACACAGCCCTCCCTATTACCTTGATTTTAGCCCAGTGGGACCCATGTTGGATTTCTGACCTACAGGAATGTAAGTAATATATTTGTGTTATTTTAAGTTGCTAAATTTATGGCAATTTGTACCGGTAGCGATAGGAAATGAATACAGGCATACAGAGGGAAAGAGTCCTGGCTAACGTCACACACCTAATTTACAGCATGGCTGGGAGCTGTCCCCAAGACTTTTGACCTCCCGTTGCTCCAGGTCTCCCCAAGTCATCTCAATCTCAATTACTCTCTAACATATCACCTGGCTTCTTTCCCTTATCCCGGTGACTATCCTTCAAACAATCTGAAATTATCTGGCCTCCTTGTTTGGTTGCTTATCATCTGTCTCACTGTCTGGAATGGCAGCTCCATGTGGACAGGATCTGTTTTTGTTACTCACTCCTTCAGACTTAGTGACCAGTACGATGCTGCACATGGAGTAGGGCTCAATAAAATCCACTGAATGAATGAAAAAATGAATAAATGAATGAGAAAATGAATAAACACTGTCAAAATCAATGAAAATCAAACTATCAAGCTAAAAGAAATTTCATAAATTTTTGCTCAACTCTCTCTTTTTATAGATGAGGAAACCTGAGATGGGGGAGGTCACAGGTCCAACTCTTAGCAGATCGAGAACAGAATTTAGGCCCCCTGACCACCTATGTAGCGTATTCCCGCTTTTCATTTGATGTGCACCAAAATGTCACATTTTAAAAGCAGCCTGGAAGTAGACAGATGCTGCTCAACCAAAGGACAGAAATTAGAACTGACACAACCTGGGTGTATATATTTCTGAAAATACCCAGGGGCAATACCTGTCCTGAAATCGTTTGCCTTTTTAATCTTTCTTCCTCTATTGGCTCAGATAGACCACAGACTTCTCAAGCAAACACTTTCATCCATTCTGGAAAAAAGATTGTAAAGCTCTTTAGAAGTTACAGGCTTGGCAGTTCTGTCCAGCAGCCTGATTGTGCTGGTCTGGGCTATAAAGAGGTGACTGCCTGTCTGGTTATAATTTAAGTTTGGCTTTTAAAACCCACTTCTATATGGTTTGTTTGCTGTTCCTATGTCTTTTTGACTTTTACACATGCGGTGTTCAATCTTTTAATGACCACCTCCGTGTGTTTCGGTAAAACCCTTTTTGTCTCTGTTCATGTTTTTTTTTGTTCTAGAAAAGAATTTGGAATCAACCAATTTCTTATCTCATCTACCAGTTTCTTCACCAAATGTCTCTTGAGAAAACTTCGTGGACAAGAGCAGAGATGACAGCTTTGAGGGGACACGGAGGCTTAGACCAAGGGCATCGCTGCTGTGACTGTCACGGGCAGATGCCTGGAGGGGACTCCCTGACGGGTCACAGCAAGGCCACCGATTCCTCGTGGAGCCAGGCCGCAAGCCAAACTGTGGTCTGCACTCCTGCGTGTACTTGGTGCTATATGCTAACATTTGCGTCCCCTCAAAATTCGTATATTGAAACCTACTCCCCAGCGTGAGGGTTTGGGAGGGTATCCGGGAGGTCATCGGAGTGGAACTCTCGTGAATGGAATGGGTGCCCTTACGAAAGACGCCAAGAGTGCTCCCTCGCCCTTCCTCTCTGTGAGGACATAGCAAGAAGACGACCTGCAGCCCAGAAGACGGCTCTCACCAGCGCCCGACCACACCGGCACCCTGAACTTGGACTTCTAGCCTCCAGAAGTGCGAGAAAGAGAGTTCTGTGGTTCATAAGCCGTGCAGTCTGTGGAACTTTGTTACAGCAGCTAGGGCTGATTAAAGCACGTGGGGTGTGATTATCTGCTGAAATATTTTCCTCTGATTTCCAAACCCTTCCTCCCTCTTCCCACACTGGCTTCGTCTCCTTCTCTTCCCTGAAAGTAGCAGCCCCATCCCCATCAGAGCCAAGGATGAGAAAACCAGAACATTTTTAAAATGAAAAATAGACCAGCAGAATCAAGGGACAGACAGGTAAAATATCAATTTCTAGCCACAAGTTACCCAAGTCTTATTGGATTTCTCTCCTTTCCTGTCCTGCACTGCCATTTCCACTTCTGCCAGGTGGCATCTTCTGTTGGGCCATAAGGCCAAGTCGGGTATATCTTCTGGGCTGTCTGCACGCACAGCCCATGCCCAGGCTGGTGGCTTCTGTCAGCGTAGCAGCCTCTGTTTGCTTCACCTCAGCATCCCTCTGCCTCCTGCCGACAATGAGGAAGCAGCAGGTGCAAGCGGGCTCCCACGAGTGAGTGCCACAAATCAAATTGTTGTCCCTTTCATAAACCTGACCCAGGCAGTCACTCCCACGAGACAGCTGTTTTCCAGGAGAGCTTTTTCTATTCTGACAAAACCCATGAGGCAACTATTTTGTGAAAAGATTGAATCTAGCTTTCCCATCAGGAAGAAAACTTTCAAAATTATACTCGGTAGCATTAATGCCAATACTAAGTCGCGGGAGACTCGCCTAGAGTGCAATCTCATTTCTGCAGCTGACCAGCTGGGCCACCTTGGGAAAATGTCTTAATCTCTCTGGTCCTTGGCTTTCTCACCTGTAAAGTGAGAGTTGGTCTAGTATCAGATATGATGACATGGAGGCCTGGGGTCTGAATTCAGTCTGCATGTGTCTTTTATTTATTCTGAGCAGTTTTTTCTTTCTTTTTTTTTAAAGCAAGAATTTTAATGCCTTCGGTTGAAACAGTTGCCTACTGGTCTTTCACAGTCTCTCCCAATCCGTCTTGGCTTAAACTTTGCCTATTTGGTCCCTGGGGGCATTTCAGTTTGCAACCCCTGGACTAGATGACCTTAAAGTTTATTCCTGGTTTTAATAGTTTATGATTCCCCAATACTAAGTCATCTGCGATTGAGCAAAACAAAGGGGGTGAATTAGACACTTCAAGGATGTGTTCATCTAGACTCTGGATTCTAGAGGACTAATGACTGTTCCCATTTCACGTGTCCTCAATTTTCCATGCATGGTGATAATTTTCGCAGTAACTCCATCTTTGGTGAACGTGTGTGACTCAATGTCCCACGAAAGAGGAGAACACCAGGGGTGGTGACTAAGCAAGCAAGCAAGTGTTTTCAACAGACTTGAGAAAGGAGAATCTGTGGTGGACAGCAGAGAGGCCATAACTCCCCACCCCGCCCTTTATGCACAGCTTTGGTAAAGTGACTTTGCAGCTTCTCCCATTGAGGTAGAGAGCTCTTTTCCCCACTCCTTGAATCTGGGCTGGCTTGTGACTTTCTTTGGACAATAGATTGTGGTAGAAATGATGTTATGCCAGTTCCAAGGCTGGGCCTCAAGGGGCCTGGCGTGCTCCCATTTGTTGTCTCAGAACCCTGACAGCTGTCATATGAATAAGCCCTCGTTAGCTTTTTGGAAAATGAAAGACATGTGGCCTCGTTGCCTGCATCACCCCAGCCAACCACCTGCAAACCCTAGAAACACAGTTGCCTGCCAGACCAGCCGCTGGCTGCAGGTGCACAATGAGCCAGGCAGACCCTAGAAGAACCTCCCCAGCTGACCCTTGCCCAAATTGCTGAGCCAAAAATCATGAGCTAAAGAAATGGGGGTTGTGTCAAGCACTAAAGTTTTGGGGTGGTTTGTCCTGCATCAGAAGCTGCTAAAGACTCATGCGCTCAATTCATTTCAACAGACGCTGATGGAGGAGCACGTGAGAATGCAGATGGGTAAGACACTATCTCTATCTCCAAGGAGGAAAGAAGAAAAACGTAGAGATATTGACAAAGGAAATGAGATCCAGCAGATGTCATAGTGAAGGTGCAGTCTTGGCTTTGCTTGTTTAGTTTGGAGGACTGGAGAAGACTTAGAAAAGAAGGTGCCGTTTGGAGTGGATATTACATAATGTGTTGGATTTAGACAGATGAAGGTGAGAGGTGGATCCGTCATTTGGAGACAGGGGTGGGTGGATAATAGCAATAATACTGACACCTAGAAACAAGAAACAAGAGCAGTTTCAATAAGTATTTACTGCACTCCTATTTTCCTATTTATGAAAACACAAAGACACGTATAATAGGAATCTGGACCTTAGATGGCTCATGATCCACTTGGAAAGGCAAGAAACAACTACATGGAAAAAATTATAAAATAAGACACGAGGCTTCTCCCTGAACTACCACATGGAATGGTGTCTCTGATGGCAGATGAGATGGCAAGGCTCAGGCCACCCAACCAGATAACAACACGATCTTCAGGAAGAATACCTGCAAGGAAATCTCGGCCAAAAGTCATTTTTGAGGATGACTGACATCTTGCTTTCCATGATATTTTCCTTCAAGCACCAACACATTTTGTGGTGACATCTAAGAAACAGGTTTCTCGGATTTCTGTAGCAGAGGTGATGATAAAAGTCTTCTTGGACATTTAATGATTGTTGGTAGGAAATGTGCTGCTGCTCTGGGCCTGAAGAAGGGTTGTGGAATGGCGGTGAAGGAAGGTTCCAGTAAGGGACAGGCTGGCTGTCACTTTCATCCCCGTGTTCCTAGAAGTCAGCAGATGAATCCGCTTAGGGATAATTTCTCCTTCTCTAGGCAATAATCAGCTTTGCAAGTTCCAATGTGCTAAACAGTATGCTAATTTTTTGACCATGTATGGAGAGACTGAGGAAATAATTTAAAAAAACCATACGTAATAAAATACATTGTTGCATGGTTTATAGGAAAAAAAATGGCATGAATTAAATGATAACACAAAAGTAGCTGCTCCCTCTATTAGGACTATGAGACACCCTGGAAATAGAGTTCAATATTTTCTGGAGAGTTTTCCATCGGATCTCAATCCTGTAAGATGCTTCATGGCCTAATAAGTTGAGGAAATTCTGCATGCTATAAACTGCTCACGGAGACTACTTATTCATTTTAACATAAAAGTTCTGAGAAGGTACTGCTTTAAAAAGAACAGTATAAAACCAATGTTTCTTGAGGAATAACTTTAACATCTTGGCAAACTTTGAACTAATCTGATGTTTTCCTTTGCCAGGTGAAGGAACCAGTTAGTGGCTGATGACTTACTCAAAGTCTTAACCTCGTTAGTGTGAGAGATGAACTAGAACCCAGGTCTCCCCGAGAGATTCTTAGTCAGGGGTGTTTTTTCTCGGGCTTCTCTTTGTCTCACACATCAGAGACCCTGCTCCTGAGCATTGGGACCATGAGTACAATGAATCCACGAAGGGGAGCAAGCCAGAGCCTTGCAAGCAGGAAGGGTGAGGAAGCTCCCTGAAGGTGGTGGAACTTGGGTTGAGTATTAAGTGACAGGGAGGGTGTGGATAGGGCTAATGAAGCAGAGGGCGTTCCAGAGAGTGCACAGAACGTTCCAGAAAGGACTCACTCTCACTGCTGCATCCTCCGCCTTCCCCCCCCATTTTTACTTTAGTAGACCTTATTTTTCAAAAGAGATTTAGGTTCGCAGCAGAATTGAGCAGAAAGTACAAGAGATTTCCTGTCTCCCTCCTGCCCCTGCAGACGCACGGCCTCCCCTACCGTCAGCATCCAGCAGCACAGTGGGACGCTGCTTACAGTGGATGAACCTGCACTGACACATCCTACTCACCCAGAGTCCCTAGTTTACCTTAGGGTCACTCTTGGTGTTGTACATTCTAAGGTTTTAGACAAATTTATGATGACATGTATCCACCATTATAGTACCATACAGAATGCATCCCTCTTTATATTTGCCATAATGGGTAAAATTGAAATATAAAAGAAAAATACTTCTACTCTGTGCAAATAAAGCAAAATCCACCCCCACGAAATTTTAGCTAACAGCTAAATCCCCTAGTCAACTGGCTTCAATCTATTTCTCCAACCTCATAGAAAAAAAAAATTAGGGGAAAGAGCCAAATTGTGCTGGGAATGCAGTTTTATAAATCATTTGAGTTTTGGGTGTTTTTTAACGGTGTATCTGTGCTGTGATATTATGAATTGTATCCAGCAACATAATGCTATAGGGTTCCCTCTCTGTTCTCTCTTATTCTTGAGTATGCTATCAGTAATTTTTCCTGTCCTCTGCATATGACTTAGGTGCAGAATGTATTAATTCAGCTAAAATTGAGGAATAAGCCAGAAGCTTTTTGGGAAATTACAAAGGCAGGGTAGTGAAGAAAAATTTGTTTAAAGGTATTAATTACAGAATGTTGTGAAGATGCAGTGCGGGGGTCACATAGATTAGAAGTGGAAGAATTGCACAGACTGTCAGCATAAAGTGGTTACGTGTTGGAACAAATGATGGGGGCTGCGCGGCCCAGGCCAGAACTCCATTGGACCTGCTGCGTTAGCCTCCAGCGTGACAAATGGGCTTTTTGTTCCTGCTTGAGTATCCACTCAAAGCAAGGAGGGCTCACTTAGGAATGAAGGGAGGAAAAGAGAAGAAACGAAGGAAAGAAAAGTTAAAATGTATAGTATGGTCCTATGTTTAAGGGCAGAAGGGCCTCCTACAAAGCGTTTTGAGTAGGATTTTCTTGCTCCTTCATTTATTCCCAATAAATGGACATGAATTTAGTGCTGGGTTGACTGCTCAGGAGAGGGTTTTTCCCCTCTTCTCCTTAGAACAGGCACAAATGCAGAACTGTCAGAGATCCCTGTCCATATCACCCTCCCATTTCTCCCTGGCCTCGGGTTCAAGGGCTGCAGCTCCTCTGCCTTGGGCCCCCTTCCTTGTGATTTGAAGGATGCACATTTTTAGAGGGAAATTTATCTTCCTTTCTCATTTAAATCTGTCAGCCCTACTTCCAGAGCTCTACCTACGGGTGGAAGAGACACGTTGATGTAGCAGGGATAAGCGACCTTCTTTTGTGGCCAACATCTCTTCTCTTTAAATTTTACATGTAATCATGAAAACAGAGGTTTTCAAAGGTCCCTGAAACTTTGGTTCTATCTTTTGAAACCTCGGGTTAACCTTTGGAACTTTGTTAGTCAAAATCTTACAACTAGGACCAGCCCGGTTCTGTAGTGGTTAAGTTCCCATGTTCCGCTTCGGCGGCCTGGGGTTCGCTGGTTTGGGTCCCGTGCACGGACCTATGCATGGATTGGCAAGCCATGCTGTGGCAGGTGACCCACATATAAAGTAGAGGAAGGTGGGCACAAATGTTAGCTCAGGGCCAGTCTTCCTCAGCAAAAAGAGGAGGATTGGCACCAGATGTTAGCTCAGGGCTAATCTTCCTCAAAATAACCCCCAAAAGTCTTACAACTGGCATCAACTTAGACCTGCAGTCTATTTCTTCAACCAGACTTCATCTCGCCTCTAAAAACACCTGCTGCTGTCTCTCCTGGCTGCATCCTGCTTCTCCCCTTCTCCGCGTAGAAAAACAAACTGTTTCTTGCTTCTGGGCAGAACAGAAGCATACGCGAACTGCAGCGGGGCTGGTGTTCACCCTCCACACCGCATATCTCTGGCTGACTGATTTACAGAGACTCTGCTCCCAGTGGCTGTCCTGGGGCCAATAAAGACTTTTAAAGGGGGGATTATGGAGAAGAAATGGCCCAGGCATTTCCACAAGAACTTCTCTGTACTCCAGAGAGGGTATGAGTTTTACAGGATGACAGGATCAGCTGCGATTTGCAGCTTTCTGGATTGTAGAGGGCAGGGTTCCCCAGGCAGGGCTGGAAGGAGCCGGGTGGGGGAAATTTGGCAGAGAGATTATAAGGCCCTGGAGGAGGCCCTCAAGCACTAGGAAACATAATGCCTGTCTTCCAGGAGCATAGAGTCTATTCTAGACAAACAGGACACAAGGGAATAGGGGGAAAAACTAAAAGTCACTGAAATGGTATATGATAAATGAATGCCATGGGCAACAACGTGAAAGAATTTAGAGCAGAAAAATTATTTCTTTCTAGAAGGGAAAGTAGGACATGATTTGGAGTTCAAAAGAATAAGCATTACACCAACTTAAAATTACAAAAATAATTTGTGTGTGTGTGTGAGGAAGATTGTTGCTGAGTTAACATCTGTGTCAATCTTCCTCTACTTTGTATGTGGGACACCACCACAGCATTGCTTGATGAGTGGTGGGTAGGTCTGTGCCTGGGATCTGAACCTGCAAACCCTGGGCCACCAAAGCAGAGCATGCAAACTTAACCACTACACCATTGAGCCGGCCCCTATAAAAATAATTTTTAAAGTAAAAATCTCCCAATAAAATGGAACCATGACCCTATCATGGAACCAAAGTAACTACTTTTATGCTCCCTTTCAATCTGGGATTATGTATTTCAGAGTTATAGCGTGCAAATAATTGTGTATTGTGCTTTTTTTCCACATTTTTTTCCTTATACAAGTTTTGAACATATTTTGTAGACACTGTAGGTGTCTCCCACATAGCAATGTACAATAGAATGATCCAATTGTTGTCCTGTTTTAGTTTCTGTGACTTTCCCAGTTTTAGCACTAAATTCCTGCATCCAGCAACCCCCGTTTCTACCTGCCCAGCCCTGGCAAACCAGGACTGTTGATCATCTTGTAAAAAGACCCTGGCCTCATGGAGCTTACAGTGTGGTGGAGACAAGACTATAAGCCTGTGATTGTATATGCACTGAGTGTTACAAGGAAAGTGCAGAGGCTACTATAATGACTGGACATGGGAAGGCATCGTGGAGGAGGTTATATGTCATGAAGTCCAAAGAAGACTTGGTTAAGGGGAGGAGCCACCTTAAATATGCTACACCTGGAAGCACACTGACTGTGGGAAGTTAAGTTACATCCCCTAAATTGCTTTTCATCCTGGAATCAAAATCCTAGGAGAACATGCGGTTGGTCCTAACGTTTAGCTATGGTGGGGGAGGTCTGTCCGCACGCTTCATCAGCAGCACTGCATTGTCAGGCTGCTGCTTCTGTAATGATAAGGTTTGTTCGTTTGCTTGTTTTCTATATTGATAACAATTTGTCGATAATTGAACTTCAGATAGAATACTGACTGAGGGGTCACAATTTACATAGATGATTTTATATATTTCTGACCCTTTCTCATGTTCCTGACAGTTACACACATTTATTTTCTTTCTGAAAAATTTGAGACACGTGACATCCCTTTGCCTTACCGTGCTTAAGAAAGGCTGATGGTCTTAAAGGGTGTCCCTCCTGACCTTAAAATGACTGTAAGAACAGAATGGTGGAGGGCACTGCCTCTCCTCAGGTCTGGATGAATACTGCCCAAATCTTTCCCTTTTTGTATTCCATCCAGACCATCCCCCATTTCTATTGATGTGTTCTTTCTTCAGATATGCTAATTCCATTGATTAAGCTACAGCTTTCTTTTGTAGTCAAAATTTGATTAGATTTCCCCAGTCCCTTTCTTTTCGTCTTTGGCCTGGGAAATATTCTACAAGGAGAGTTGCTTTCCGAAGCAGTGGAAAATCAGCCATTAGGATTTCACTGGTGAAGCTCTCAGAGATTGCGGAGTATCTCACAGATTCCCCCATGGGTTAAACACATTTCTCTGTTGATATTCTCTTCCCACCTCATCCCCTGCCTTTGTCGATGAAAACAATCCATAACCAATCTGTAAATGAAAATTTGGGTGAGTTTATTCTGAGCTGAAATCTGAGGATTATAACCCGGGAGAGTCTTTCCACAAAGGAACAGAGCACTCCAAAGAAGTGGGGGTACATAGGGCGGTTATATACCCTCAAGGAGGGTGTTTCACATATGATTGAAATGTCCCTCCCACAATAGTCACAAGATCACCCTGTCTGCACAGCGCTTGATGGACACAGCAGGTAGTGGGTCTGCTATCTTCGTGGACGTAGCAGGAGGCAAGTCTATTGTCTATTGAGCTGGGCGGTCACAGGTGAGCGCAGCAATCAGTTTCTAGCCTAAGGAAAGATGCTTAATCCTTAAGGAGACGCCAATGTTAGGAGGGGGAGGGAAGTTGCACCTTTATCTCAAGGGCCTTTTGCTCTTGCCATAGGGAATCTCTAAAGCAGATATACAATGCATGTTCAATGGCCTTGGTCAGGCCCTTTTGGAAAGACAAGGTCAGGCCTAATTAGGTTTACACCAAAATGGCTTCCTCATTAATTCCAATATATCCTATTACTTGCCATTTTTATTTGACACCTTGCTCCAAAAAAAGAGGATTTTATGTGGTCCATGCCTCCCTAGGCTTCCAAAGAAGGTGCAAACTCCTGAGCAAGAATAATGCAATCAGCCCCAGTGGGAAGCTTAGAAGTACAATTTGTCCCTTCATGTCCCCAAGAAACTTGACATTCAGGAGCTGTCATAATGCATTGTTCATTTCCAGTTGAATACTAGAAAGAAAATAAGAGTCTTTAGTTCAGGGGAAGAGAAATTTTTGTGTAGTACAGGACCCTTAATGGAGGAAGAGACTTCATCAGGGTTTTGAAAAGTAGGGAGAGGGGAGCTCCCCATAGAGACTGCTCTTTCCCTTACCAGCATAATGTCATGAGTAATAAGGCGCAGTGGTATTTTTCTTCGCAAACGTGTTTCATATGCTACTTGGAGCTTCACATCAAGCCCAGTGACCTTTTGAAAGAGGCATTGAGAATGTTCTTCCAACAGGCAGCTCCTTACCTGGAAAAGATTGCGATTAGTAACCTGGAGTAAAAGATTGCTTCTCCATTTCTGTCCAAGCTCGTGAGCCTGAGGCCAGCCGGGCCACCGTCTGCCTCTTCTAAGGAGTGGATGATCTATAACGTCCTCTTGGGCAGAGCAGTGCTGGGGCGTGGGGCTGTAGCCATGAGCTGGGGAACAAGGAAGAAGGCCCCTCATGATGGAGAATATCTGATCAGATTACATATCTCCTTGCAAAATACCTGGTCAGGCACAAATACAGCTTTCCTACTGCATAAAATAGTAAGTCATAAAGAAGAATGTGCTAACTTTTTTCCAAATTAAATTTCCATTGGTGCCCACGGCTTCTGAAGAATGAAATGCCAAAAAGCAGACATTTATTTTGGGAAGGCTTAAAATAAAATTTCAATTGAGCAAAATAAATAAATAAATAATAATAACAAAATAAATGCAAGTTTAATGTCTAACAAGACATATAGTATGTAATTAAACTCAACTTTATCAGCTCCAGCATTCATTAATGGATTCTAACCCTGAGGAGCTATGAAGTTCTTTAAGAGACAATCAATAATCCATTATAATTGTGACACAAACTCTGAACCTAATTACAAGCAACAGAATAGTTGTGGCCCTTTTAATAAGACAGTAGTATTATTAGAGGTGAGCAAAAGTATCTGGGAGTTAATCGACGTTGGTTTATAGTTCAGCAAACCTATGCCTTAATTTTTCCTTTGTATTATCACCTATGAAAAATACTAATTAGCATGGACATTAGATCTCCCTGTTCTTTCCAATCTTGAACGCCAGGTTTGTTCTTTCTGAAAACTTTGCTTTTGAAGTGCTCTGAGGAGTGGATCATTTAATTTTACGGTATTTTACAAGATTTCCACTCAACTTTCTCATTTTCAGCAACCTGGGAATTGCCTTCACCATCCTTTCTTCTAATGCTCTTTAATGTACTCTGATGGAACCCCACTCCCCATAGGCATTCTCACTTGGATCTTTGGAGCATCATTGTTGTTGAGCACCCTACATTGAACCTTCTATGTGCCTGCTCTGTTAGAACAGATTTGAAAGAACCAAATTTTGTACTTGCTACCACCCAATGTTACTGATGTTACCTACTCTCTTACTTTGGGTTCCTCAGAAGCAAACCCTGAGATAGGATTCGATGTGAATGGTTTATCTGGGAGGTAAAGAGAATACCAGTAGGGACTGAGGAAGTGAAGGGAAGGTAGCCAATAAAGAAAATGATATTCATCAAGCTAGATTTACTATGGGCCACTGGAGTTTAATCCTGCTGAGGAAATTCTAAAAGCCCAGGGTAGAATACACACCCCAGTGTTCTGCTACCCAACGGACCAAGGAGCTGGGTATTTGTACACCAACTCCTGTCAATCATTGGTTGAGGACTGCTCCAAGGGTCCATTAATTCCTTGGTACTTCTGCTCTGCCACTTGGATGGCAAACAGTGCTCAAGAGCTCAGAGAATGCCCTCAATGTTGGCAATTGGGAGTCAGGCAGCATGCACTGACACGGTGAGGATAGAGGATATGGAGGGCCTCGAAGCATCTGCTCCATCTACCATTGGGAGGCTTCTGCCCATACCTCTCTAAGTATTTGAAATCTGTAGGGCCTTGGCTAGAATCTTACATTCCTAGCAATGTTTGTTGTCCTGGCAGACATTTTAGATTTACACTGAATATTAGTAGCTGGAGAAATGAGTTTGGGGGATAGCTATGGAAATACAACAGGAAAGATCTTGTCAGGAGAGGAAGCTAAATGTCTTAAGATGAGAAGGGTGGGGAGAAGGAGCTTAATGACTCTTCCTGGAGATTTTCCAGATGGTTACCACAACAGGGACAGAAAGAAATCGTACAAAGAGATCATTTGCCAATTCTCGTAGCATCCAAAGAGACAGAATCAGGTAACAGCCTAGAATCAGACTGGATGAGGAGCACAAGACTCTATGTGTGTGTGCATTTGTGCACATGCGTGAGCCAGAGCATCTGTGCTACATGCACGTATGCTGGGAGATGGACCCACAGGACTGCAAATCGGGGGTCATCTGTCTTGCTTAGATTTTGCATTAGACTGAACACCCAAATGCAACCCACGGTTCCCCATCTTTTCCCTTGTCTTGAAACACTGTTCTTCAGGTTTATTTTCAAAACCATGACCTGTCTTTAAAGATCAAAAGACACCAAGTGAATAGTATCATTTTAGTAAAAAAGCAGAAGGACTTCTTAAGGAATTCAGCTGATTATCTTGAACATAATCCACGAGGCTTTTCTGTGATCTCGGTTTTCTCTTCAAAGTGTTATTTTGAGGAGCAAAATCAGCATGTGTGAGGTGAGACTTCCAGACTGAGTAAGAGTGAGAAAAATCAGACTTAGCTCTTTAGCATGCATTGTTCAGTTGTCTCTCTTTGGGACTGTTCAGGTGCCTGTCAGTGCTTATGGTGGCAAACTCTCCAATTATGTATGCTTACCTGTGTAATCAAGATATAGACGTGTAGATTACATTGTACATATGCATGCAAATGGAATCCCATGGAACATTTGAGAATCTGAAAGTTTCTTTTGTTTTGATTGAGCCCTTCTCCAAAGTATTTTTTTCCCTTCATTTTCTACACTCCAGGACCATTTGTATACCTTAAAACGATTTTATGTGCAGTAGTCCTGTGGATGCTAATTAGAAAATCATCGGCCTTTGTAGTCTTTGGGAATCACTTAGGAAATTAACATAATTGGCTATTTCTTGCATTCTAAAGTTTCACACACTCGATGAAGGACGCATTCATCTTGTATTGAGCTTTCCTCAATCCCACATCCCCCTGTTCTTTGCACCTAATGGGTGTTCAATAAATCTTGGTTGAAATAAAGGTATCTTCTAAATCTTTCAAAGTCATTCCTTCAGTCCTTTGTCCAGTTAATACTCTGGAATATTTCAAATCAGTCAAGCTGTTTGTTTACCAGTCCCTTTCAGCTGCAATGACCTGTTAGTCCTGCTGTAGACTCAGCTCACTTAGTCCCCATGGGAGTAGGCAGTATACTAGCCCAAGCCAAGAGTGGGCTTTGAGATTAGACTTGTTGCTTTGCATGTAGAATCTGTTTTACCTGAGGGTACACGTCCACTAAGCCTTAGCATGCTCCTCATGTTGTGGCCTAGGATGTACGGCTGTGACTTTGTCTTGATTTCCTTCCCTAATTAGCACTCAGTTTTTTGCTGGAACTGCAACTTGTTTAAGATCCAACTTACTCAGTTGGGGCCGTGACACCTTGCTTAAATCATGCTAACTCCTTCTCCCAGGAGCTAAATCATACACAAATACCTCAAGACCACTGTCTGTAGCTCTCCTGTGAATGTATTTTGTATCCCAAACTATTCTTCCAAGCACATTTGACCTGAGGAATTTGGTGTCACTTAGACCTATGACATTGTATCATGCTGATTAAATTTGATCACCTCAGTTTTCTATTTTCCTTAGCCATTCAAACATCTACCCGTCCAATTATTCGCTCATTGATCCTCTTACCCTTCTGGGGGGACTACTCTGCCCCAGGCACAATTTCTAAAGAGATTCTGCCTTTTGGATCTGCACTTTGAATTGTCAACTGCTGCACCAAGAGTGAGTTCTACACCTGGTCAGTTTCTCTCATGCCTTGATTTTCCCCACACCCAGCTTCTCCTCCCCATCAGCCCAGTTACAGAAGTCCCTACTGTGTTGTATCCAGGCCTACCTAAGTTTTAGAATGAGCTCATCTCACTTTGGTCTTTATATATTTCATCTACTCTTGTCAAGCACATCCTGTTGTTTCTTTATAGTTTATGTGGCAGTTGGGGTTAAGAACTAAGTTTTATATCCTAAAAGGAAAAATGAAATTATATAAATTAATTAATTGGGCACATATTTATTGCATACATACTACATGTCAGTCATGGTGGGATACAATGAACAAGACAGACAATATTCCTACTCTCAGGAAGCTTGAAATCTAGGAAGGAAAACACTCATTTAACTGGGATAGTTGATCCCTCATTATTTGCAGATTCTGTATTTGCAAATTCACCTACTCACTAAAATTTACTTGTGACCTCCTAATCAGCACGCACAGCACTTTCCTGGTCATTCACTGACATGCACAGAGCAGCAAAGAATTTGAGTTGCCCCACTGCCATGTTTCCAGCTGAGGTTAAACAAGACAACAATCTGCCTTCTTTTTTCAGCTTTCCTACTCTAAATAAGTATCCTCATTGTGGTGGATTTAATGCCATATTTTTTTTGTATTTTTGTTGGTGAGTTTGCTGTTTAAGATGGCTTAGTGCTGAAGGGCTGTCTAGTGTTTCTAAGCACAAGAAGGCTGTGATGTGCCTGACTGAGAAAATATGTGTGTTACATAAGCTTCCTCTGCACATGAGTTTACTGCTGTTGGCTGTGAGTTCAATGTTAATGAACCAACAATATATATTAAGTAAGGTGCACCTACAGATATGGATACACACATAAAAGAAGGTTATGGACTGAGCGGTTGACAAAAATGTAATGAACAAAGACTCGCAGGACCCTAATCCTGTGTTTTCCCTGGGAGGAATATTCAGTATTGACTCATTTAGTGTTCATGGTGACTTTATAGAACATAAGTCTGGTGAATAACCAGAATTGACTGTAATTTAATGAATAACTCTTTAATTGTTTATATTACAAGTACTATAAATTAGTGGCACTCCACACTCTGAGAGTGTATAATAGAGGGACTTAACTTTAGCTGAGAGGTTAGGAAAGGCTTCTGTGGGGAAGTGATGCTTTTACTGTAACATTAAAGAGATGTAGGAGTTAGCTGAGTCCAGAGTGGGAGGAAGGGCGCTTCAGGTGAGGGAACAGCATCAGAAAGGCCCTGATATAGGAAAGAGTGTGATTCATATGAGGAATAAAAGAAGGTCACTGTGAGACGATGATTATATAGGGGGGAAAGTGGTGAAAAATAAAGCTGTGAACATGGACAGGGGACAGTTCACGCAGGACCCATGGGCTAGGTTAAAGATTTCAACTTTACTGAACAGTAGTGAGAAGATGCTGATGGATTTTAATTGAAAGACTGGTAGTTCTTTCTGCTCTAGGAAGAATGGATTAAATGCGGGCAAAGCAGATTTGGGGTGACCATTAAGAGTCTATTTCAGGAGCCCAGACAGGAAATGATCATGACTTGAACGAGGTGGTGACAATGGATATGGAGAGGAGATAGAGTCATAAGAAATATAAGAGGTAAAAATGGCAGCATTCGGTGATTGAGGAGACTGGAGGATGAGGGTAAGGAGGATGATCATGGTAGGAACATCTGGGTAGATGGTGATGTCATTCATGAGAAGGGGAACTCCGGAGGAAGAATACAATTAGAGAGAATGCAGTAAATTTTATTTCCAAAGATGGCTGCAACAATCTCTCACACCTCTCCTGTGTTTTTGCAGTGTGACCTTAACCCTTTTCCGTGAAGAGGTAGGATGTACTCCCCTTCTTGAATCTGGGCCAGCCCTGTGTCCTGCCTTGTCTAACAGAACGCAGTGAAAGTGATGCTCTATAGCTTCTGAGGCTGGACTGTAAGAGAATTGCGTGTTCTGCTTTTGTCTCTTGGAATGCTCCTTCTTGGAATTCGGTTGCCATCTTCAAGGAAGCCCAAGCACCTACATGGAGTAGCTCATGTGGAGGAGAGCCAGGGCTGTGGCTGATCACCCCAGCTGGAAGTCAACTGCTAGCCATGTGAGTTTTGGACCTTCCAGACTTCTTAGCACCTAGTTGCCCCACATACAGCAGAACAACCATCCAGAACCTACAGAATCATGAGAAAAAATAATTTTCTATTTGAAGCCATTAAGTTTAGGGGTAACTCATTATATAGCAATAGATATCCAAAGCAGAGACAGGAATTAAATTTTGGACATGTACATGAGATGCTGTGGAATATTCAGGTGAAAATAACTATTAGGGAGTTGGTTACAAAAGTCTAGAGTTGAGAAGTGAGGTCTGGGTCAGAAATATAAATTTGGGAGTTCTTAGCTTATAAATGATGATTTTAGCCATGGAAGTTGATTAAAAGAAAAAAACAATGAGAAAGTAGTGTGACAAATAAAAGTGAAAGATGGAATTAGGACTAGCCTTGAAGAATTCTGACACTTAATAGTCATGTTTCGAGCAGGTTCCTCAATGGACATCAAAAAGGAGCAGCCAAAGAGGCTTTCTTGGTATCATGGAAGACAAGAGAAGAGACTATTTCCAGAAGAAGTGTGTGCTCAATAGTAGTATCAAAAGCTAAGAAGAAGTTATGTACGATGAGTTCAAGAAGTATCCCGTATTGATTTAGAAGCAAGGTGGTCATTGGTGAGTCATCTAAGAAAATTTCCAGAGAGTGGTAACTTACTTCTTACAGTGCTGATAATATTTTTATTTTAACCATTTTAGTTGTAATAGTTGACATTGCACACTTAGATATATGTAAGGCACTATATTGGATTCTTCATTTATATTATATAATCTCTAATTTAGCCATTGTAAGAACCATATATATTTTTGATGAGTGGTGCCATGTCTGCACCCAGGATCCGAACCAGCGAAACCCTGGGCCACTGAAGCAGAGCGCACGAACTTAACCACTCGGCCACGGGGCTGACCCAGAACCATATATATTTTTGAAATAACTAAAGCTTAAGGAAATTGAGTGCCCTACAATTATCCAGCTAGTGGGTGACTATGTGGCCTCTCTTCCTGACCCCGCCCCTGACTAATTTACTGCTCCAAGTCTGTTAAAGAAAAGGAAGCCACATAAGCAAACTTGATACAATTATGTGCATAATGAGTAGAAGAGTAGCTGTCACTAAGATATTATTGTTAATTATTTTAGATGTGATAATAGTCATTTCCATGGGGCTTTTAGAGCTCCTATCATTTAGAGGAAAACTGAAATATTTACAGATGAAATTTTGTATCTTCATATGCTTCAAAATAATCTAGTTGAGAGAGGAAGTAGACAGGGTAGAGATGAAATTAGACTGGCCATGAATTGGTACTTGTTGAGTCTGTGCAATGGGTAAAGAGGAGATCAATATACCTTACTCTATACTTTTCCGTAGTTTGAAATTTTGTGTAAGTTAAAAATTTAAGTGTCTCAGTGAGATTCTAGGTCTTCCCAGCGAATAAAAGTGCATGGGCTTTGTAATAGCTCTTTTGGGTACGCAGAGCTTTATTTCTGGTGGTTTCTCTCTAGTGTTGTAGACAGCTAGAGGCGCTAGATGATGACTCTGGACATAGGAGGAACTATTTATTAAGTACTCTATAAAATCTGCAAGAAGGAAAAAAAATGAACCCTCAAATTTCAATTTACTGAATAATCACTAAATGTGGCATTCATCATCACTCTATAGGCTTTGTAGCATTTGAGAGATGACAATTAATTAGCTGGATGGCTTTATAAAATGAATGTTGCTATTAATTGCTATGGCCCATTTTTCCTGTTTAATACAAAATTGGAAGCTCTTAAATGCATCAGAAATCTTTCTGGATATGCTGTTGCATGGTTCCACAGACGTTTCCCCCCTGGAGACATGGTAATTTTGCAACTTTTAAATATTCAACACAACTCTAATTATAAATAGTTCTCTTTCAAAAGCGATAGCCAGACTCTTGGCACAAACCACCTCTTGTTAAATGAGTAAGGATGACAGCATAATGACTGATGATATGTGTTAGATTCCCTCATTTCTCTTAATTAGAATTTTCTCTGCATTATCATGCTTTGTAACTAATCAGCTCATTCTTGACAATGGTTAATGTGATTGGGAATGGTTTTGACTTTGTATTTCATCTAGAGAAACAGCCCAGCCAGTCTGTCTGGTAGCCTATGTGGGCAGAGGAAGAAACCTCCCCCAACTCCTTCCAATTTTTCTGTTCTACTTGGACTGGTCAAGATATGAGGAGAGAGAAGGGAAAAGGGAGCATGGTTTGTCCCCTCGGAAGTACAGGAATAGATGCAGAAGAAGAAGGATGCAGCCTTGGGATAGAAGGCAATGAGAAGGTTAGAGAGGGTGACCATCTGGAGCCATAAATCAGTAGCTACCTAGGCAACAAAGCTGACCCTGGACATCTGGTTTGTGACTCACCAGTTATTTATTGAGCACCTGCTGTGAGCACAATCCATTCATGGCTGCTATGGGGGAATACAAAAGACTCCAGAGACCTTTTCCCTGCCTTCAATTCTAGTTGGAGGCAGACCATCTACAATTTAATATCATCCTTGAAGGCAAAGAATCAGTCTCTTTGGTTCACCCCCGTAACCAATTGCCTGGTACTGGGTTTAGCTCACAGTAGTTACCTTCAATAAATCATTAAGGAATGGATGATGAATGAACACAACAACATGCGAATAGTTATGGGGCTACTTATGAAACACCAAAATAATCCACTTCAAACTAAATATGTAGAGCTGGCGGGGTGGTTGCAGAATACAGGAATGATCAGAGCAAGAAGAGGTTCTACAAAAAGCTGTCAGCCTTCTCAAAAGCCCACCCTGGCTACCATTCCACCTGCACCCGTGATGGGATAAATTAAGGTGAAGACTGTGAGGGTTAAACTGCCCAGGCTCCACTCATGGAACATTCGTGGCAGCAGAACTCCTAGGAACCACCCCTCAGGTAAGTAAGAGAGTGTCTGGTAGTTGTAAGAAGGTAAGAAAGTTCCAGCTCCTCATGGGCTGCACAGACACTCTTGGCTCAGCCACCCAGAAGACCTGAGGGACGAGACCATGTGGCTTTACCAGAGACTCAGGTGAGCTGGATGCAGGATGCAGGTGGATTCCATGAACCATTATTTTGACTTTGTGTTGTGGCCAGTCCTGAGCCCTTTGAAGCATAAGGAGACAGTGTCCCAGAGGTCAGTCTTTATGGTGTCCTGGAAAGAGGTATTTCTGAGCCTTCTATACATGACTTGAGAGGGAGACCCATGGCAGCTTTACTGCAGTACTCTGGAAGACTCAAAAAAACAAAAACAAAAAAAACAACCGTGGCTTGAATTCAACCCATGGATTGCTCGTCATCAACAAAATGAGAACTTTGGAATGGGTTTGTGTAAGATAATAGAGAATATATATTGTTCTCTGCCTCCAGTTCCTGACTCAGGACTCCTGAAAACTTTGTAATTTCCTAGGTGATAGGAGTGTGTTTTATTCTACTGAGGTGGCTCTGGGTAGGCTCCTGGATGGCTCCTGGATGAAGGCTGGTCACCAGAAAGACCAAGTCATGATTAGAAGGTTGGAATTTTCAACTGCATTCCCCATTCTCTTGGGAAGGGAGAAGGGCTGAAAATGGAATTTGTGATTAATCGTGTCTATGTGATGAAGCCTCCAGAAAAATCCCAAAAGCATGGCGTTCAGAGAGCTTTTGGGTTGGTGAACACATGGAGATGTGGGGAAAGTGGTGTACTCAGACAGGGCATGGAAGCTCTGTGCCCCTTCCCCATACCTTGCCATGTGCATCTCTTCTATCTTGCTGTTCCTGAGTTACATCCTTTTATAATAAACTGATAATCCAGTAAGTAAAATGTTTCTCCGAGTCCTGTGAGCCACTCTAGCAAATTAATTGACCCAAAGGTGGGGGTCATAGGAACCTCCAACCCCCAATATAACCAGTCAGTCAGAAGCACAGGTGACAAACCGCAATTGGCATCTGAAGTCGGTGGAAGTCTGGTGGGACTGAACCCCGAACCTGTGAGATCTGACGCCATCTCCAGGCAGAGTCAGAATTGAGTTAAATTGTAGGACATCTAGCCGGTGTGGTGGAGAACTGCTTGGTGTGGGCAAAAATAACCCATACATTTTGTGACCAGAAGTGTCAGAGTGAAGTGTTCTACGTAGAAGTGAAGGAGACACACAGGAGGGAAGGACTAAATTTTGCTAATACACTTTGAAAATAAATTTTTGTTTTGGGATCCTCCTCTAAGTTCAGTGAAATATCTGACTTGAAACAAATATTTGGATCATTCTGTGGAGTTGCTTTATCCAGAAATTCACATCACATTTGTTCTTCAAATGAACATATATGAAGAAAAGTAATTCAACTGGAGAATTTTTGAAGAACACTCTCCCATCCCCCTTCCCACTCACAAACATTCTGGAAATTCTTTTTTCTTCTTCTTCTAGTGAACATGTGAACATACTGATTAATTACCACCACATGTCCAGACCTCTGCTTAGGAGAGAATATCATTGTTATGGAGTGAATTGTGCCCCCCAAATTCATATGTTGAAGCTCTAATTGCCAATGTAACTGCATTTGGAAATAGAGCTTTTATGGAGGTAATTAGGTGAAAGGAGATTATAAGGGTGAGACCCTAATCCAATAAGACTGATGTCCTTATAAGAAGAGGAAGGGATCCCAGGGATGCACGCCCACAGAGGAAAGGCCATGCGAAGACACAGCGAGAAGGGGGCCATCTGCAACCATAGGTGAAAGGCCTCACCAGGAATCGATCCAACTGGCACCTTGATCTTGGACTTCCAGCCTCCTTAACTGTAAGAAAACACATTTCTGTTGTTTAAGCCCCCTAGTCTGTAGTATTCTGTTATGGCAGTCCTAGCAGACTAACACAATCGCCTAAAAGTAATAAATAAAACGTGGCTTCTGTTGTCAATGAACTGAAGTTCAGTTGAGGAGAAAAGACTAACGTACGCAAAATAGAGAACATACCCTGCTGTGTTGAATAAGGCTGACAGTAAAATAATAAAAAAGCCTATTTTAATGGTCAGTTTACTATGTGACCATTAAATTTACTATGTGACCACGTCAACTTTATGTTAGACCCTTGTTACAGGTTGAACTGTGCACCCCAAAAAATGTTATGTTGAAGTCCTAACCCCTGGTACTCAGAATGTGACTGTATCTGGAAAAGGGGTCTTATACAAGTAATCAAGTTAGAATGAGGTCATTAGAGTGGGCCTTCATCCCCTATGACTGATGTCCTCATAAAAAGGGAAATTTGGACATGGAGACAGGAACGCCTACAGGGAAGGTGATGTGAAGACTCAGGGAAAAGGAGCCACGTACCTGGAGTGACGCATCCACAAGCCCCAGCATGAAGGATTGCTGGCACACACCAGAAGCTGAAAGGGGCAGAGAAGGATCCTCTCCTAGAGCCAGCAGAGAAAGCATGGCCCTGCCACTTTCAGACTTCTAGCCTCCAGAAGCACGAGACAACATATGTGCATTTTTAAGCCACCCAGTTTTTGGTACTTTGTTCTGGCAGCCCTGAGAAACTAACACAACTCTGTTCTTGGAGCTAGATAAACAGTGGTTTACCAGGGCAGCTTCTCAGTCACCCATCCATAAGGTTTTCAATTATCACTGGAATGGTTTAGAAATTATAGTGCCAGCTAGCTCAGGTTTCCTCACATGGAGTGAAATGTCCGTGCTGAAATAGCGGTGTGTGTCTATTGGAAAGAAAAAAATAATAATAATTTAAAACATCTCTTGCTATTGCCCAACTAATACTTTGAGCATTTTTGTGATGCACAAACAATTTCCATAGTGACTTCCTATAAAGCAGATACTGTTATTATCTCATTTTATAGCTCAGGAAATGAGAGTCAGAGAAATTAAATGATTTTCCTGACTTGCCCTTAGTCACACGGCTAGTCAATTGTAGACCTAGCATTCATTCAAGCTAAGGTTTCCTAGAGCTATGTGCTGAAAGGTGAAAGGATTTGGAGAAATAAAGAAGAGAGTAGGAAGTGCTTCTGAGCTGGGAGAGTAAACACAGTTATTTCCACTAGAGAGATTTCCAGGCATACATAAAAGAGAAAGTGGAAAGTGTGACTGGAAAATGAGGAGCATAACAAAACAGGATTGGAGTGAGAAAAGTTCAAGGTGGCCTTTTCCATACAAGGTCAACATTTCCCCATCCTCAGGATCTCCTGCTCCCAAGACTAGACTAAGAATAGATAAGGAGACAATAAGACCTAAATCCATTTAGCGTTCCCTGCCTAAGATGAAATTCTGTGTCCTCTTCTTGTTTCTTCTCTACCTCCTTACCTCTTGAAATTCCCTATGGTATGAGGGAATATAGAGGTCATTGATCATATTGATCATATAGAAAATCCTTGTATATCTTTTGAGACTTACAGAGAAGAATCTAGGCAAATAATGAGCATTTTCTCCAGAGCTATCCAGTATTTTACAAACAACTAGCAATAAGATCCATTATTTTAAATTCTCCATTCATTAAGCACTGTGCTGTAGTAAAATAATAATAATAATATAACCTTGTGAAACAAAACACTAATAGCAAACCTAACGCAGATGTTCTGAGGGGAAGACCAGCCTTCTTTACTGAAATTCTGAATTACGGAGTGTTTAACAAGAAATGTTGCTTGGTAGCAAAGTCTGCAGCTAAATTTGGGCCATAGAGCTTGACCAAATACAAACCTAAGGATTTACTTAATAGGTAAGAGCAATTCGTCATTAATAAAACAGGGAGAGGGTATAGCATCGTATAGAAAAAGCACTCAACTGTGACTGGAAGATCGGATTTTGGTTCTTCCTCTGGCTTGGAGAGTCTCTTCACCTCCCAGGCCCTCATTGTTTTCATCTATAAAGTGAGGGGATTTCATTAAAAATCAAAAGTTCCTCTTAAGCTCTAAGTCCTGCCTTGTCACGTATAGAACTCAGTGCTTCTCAAGTGCCTAAACATACTTCCAAGTGTCTTTTTAAAACTTGAACTTCATTAAGATGGGGAAGATCATCTCCAAGCATTATCTTCTGCCTTGGAAAACTCTATCTTGGTCTGATTAGAATTATGATAAATGCAAATCAGTGTTTAATGAAAAAGTAGTGTTATAGTTGAGTGTATAAGCAGGCCTGGGTGGTTACACTCACACAATCTTTCTCTAATCAGGACCTTCTTATGCCACATTGATAATTTACTCCTTGGCAAATGACTATGTATCTTAGATTCTGAACCTAGCTATTTACAGTTGTACCATTATATGAGCACTAGTCAATTGCTTGTATTATCACCCCAAAAACAGAATACTTTTTGACGTCACTGCAATTTCTTGGATTTCACGTATATTATTTATATGGAATTCTTTCAGTGTATTATTTAGATATTAAGCAGATAATAGCACAAATCATAATTTTTGGAGCAAAGAGTAAGGTTTCTCTTTTCTTTTTTTTTTTTCTTTCTTTTTGAGAAAGACTAGCTCTGAGCTAACATCTTCTGCCAATCCTCCTCTTTTTGCTGAGGAAGACTGGCCCTGAGCTAACATTGGTGCCCATCTTCCTCTACATTATAGATGGGATGCCTGCCACAGCATGGCTTGACAAGCAGTACATATGTCTGCACCTGGGATCTGAACTGGCGAACCCCAGGCCGCCAAAGAGGAACATGCAAACTTAAGCACTGTACCACCAGACTGGCCCTTGTTTTTCTCGTCTAATTAATCTATCCATATAGGAGGGAAGTTCTGTCCCCATACTCTTCCTGCTTGTTATTCTTCCCCATGTTAGGAGGAATTAATAATCTGATTGATCCGAACTGGGGACATTCATTGAGCCACATTTTTTAGGCAACAGGATGACTAAATTAAAAAGGCAACCCCAGATCCTCTGTTGCTTTGTTGTGTGCTGCATTGTGCTGGGAAGACGTTTGGAGCAGATCTTTGTCTTCCATTCATCTGGCTGGGTGGGGGAACACACCTCTTCTGCAGTCCAGCTATCCACGCACAGGTTGACCCCAAGATCCAGGTTTCTGAGGAAATAAGAGGTGCTCACTGACCTCAAGTCCAAGCTACATTCTCGAAAACCATTAACCAGAACACTAACCACCCCCCCCACCCCCCGCACCATTTGAGGGTCATTGGGTGCTTGCTCAGCCATGGGTAAAGCTGATGTGTTGTGTCATTTTCTTGTGCCTATTAGTTAGGACCCTGATAAGGAGGCGAGGTGAATCTTGGCCTCCTCCCAACTTCCAGCATTGTTTTGTGTCAGCATTCTAGACAAGAGCTTGCAAACTCCTGACTTCATCTGATTCAGTCTGCCTTTTCAGACAGCCTCTCCATCCCAGTTTTCAAGACACGTCTGTGTGTGTGTATATATGCATATATTTTAAAGTAATCCCGTTTTAACTAGCATAGCTGTTACTTTTATGTGTTATTATAAAACAGTGCTTCAGCTGTCAGCATACTGTTCTCCCTCCATATGCTTCCCCTGTGTCTTCTGACACTGCCTTTCCAGGGCCCCGAGGAACCAGAGGGAGGCTGTGGCTTGCCTGGAGGGTTGCCTCTGGGTCACAGTGCAATTCTGAACAGTTCTGTCGTCTCATTTAGCACTTCTCGACACTCCTTTGCTGAGTCAGGAGGATGTTCCCATGTCTCCACGACTTTGTGCTTTTGGGCATGAAGCCTAGTTCTTAAACCCCAGTCTCATAACCCAGTGCTGAAATTGCTGTTGCCGCCATTTTATTGTGGTAGACGGGAACATAGACAGTGTTTTGGCATTTTATATCTTCTAAGGGTGAAAACTATTATGTTCCTTCAGGCTTGTAAAAATCTCTGGCATTTGTACAGTGCTTTATGGTTCACAAGGTGTTTTCATATTTATTATCTCCATTAAGGCTAACAACATTAAATACTTCCTCAATATTTATTATCTATATACCAGTTAGAATAGCGACAAATCAGCCGTTCGACAGGCATTATTTGAGCACTTATTTTTTCCTGGGCATTAGGAACTTCAGGGTGAGTTTACTATGAATATTATTGTTATTTATTCATTCTTTATTTGCTTGTTCATTTATTTATTATTTAGTTCCATTTTATAGATGAGGACACAGGGTGAGAGAAAATAAGTGACTTATGCTAGGTCATCCGGATAGTAAACAGTGGAGTAAAATTCTCAAACTTAACATTTTTCATTTTCCTATACCATTCCAACTTGTTCCTCAGTTAAGTTCTTCTAATCTACCACTTCTCTTTTGAGAGATTATTTTTTTTCTGATTTAGCTCAAAGGCTAACAGAATAAGCAATTATTTACTGAGTATCTGATAGCCCCCGAGTATTAATCATTAATGCTAGGTTAGTGTCAGAAATGAGAAATAATGTCTTTAAAAAATATAGATTTAGAGAATTCATAGTAAAGAGTTACAAAAAACAAGAAGATAGCCCTCAGGGAGAAAACAGAAGTATTAAAATGATCTTTTTTGTACTTTCCACATTGATAGGTAGATTGTCAAATGGTTTTCTGGACTGGCAATTATACCTCTTGTACATATGGAATATTGGGGTTCATTTAAAAAAACATAGTTTCTATCATAATACAGGCTTTAACTTATAGAAATGTTAAATAGAAGCTAGAAAATTATTGTGAAAGAATAGCAAAGAGCTTAACTGAAAAACTATTAGAAATACCAACCAAACTCCAAACTAAAGCAAAGTATAAAATAACTGTTTTAAAAATTACCTTGCCTAAATACTAGTAAGAATATGTTAGACAATTTATTAAAATAAGAGATAATATTCAAAACAGCAAGAAAAACACTAAATTCTTAAGAATAAACTAGAAAGTAACTTTGTTCCTGGAGAAAAAAAATTAACCAAGGAATCAAATATTGAGCTTTTAGCACATGGATAGGAAAACTAAGTATTATTAGAACTTTAATTTCTCGTAAAGAAATATATAGCTTAAATGCAATTTCAGTTAAAATCTCTAAAGGACATTCTGTAGATTTGACCATGATTGTTCTGAAGTGTGTCTGCAAGGAAAAACATGGCAATAAACCAAGAAAATTTTGAACAAGAAGAGTAGTAAAGGGGAAACTTGCCTTCTTAGACATTAACATTTATTACAATGTACCTATACAATCAAAATATGATGTTAGTGGCTCAGGATTGGACACATAGCACAATAGCACACAAATCAACTTTGGAGCAAATAAGCATTAGAAATACAAATGGAAAATAAATGTTAGGGCTCAAACTTCTAATAATTAAAAAAAATCCAACTTAAATATGAAAATATGCAATTTTTCATCCATTAAGGTGAAAATTATTTGGCAGAATTTTAAAATGATAATATTTATTGTTAGCACATTCAAGATATGATTACAGAAATGAGCATGGGAAATGTGGGTGGAGAAATAGGATAAACTACTGCATTCTTTTACTGCTAGACAAGAAGGAGTAGGAGTTGGTATGATAGGCCTAGAGGGAATCAAATATCAATCAAGAGTCCTAAAAATATTCATGGCCTTTGATCCAATCACTTGACTTCTAGAAATGCCGGGAATTAGAGATGTACGCAAGCAATAATCTATAGGTGTGTTTATTGCATTATTACTTATTTTTAACAAAAATTGGAAACTCCCTGTTTAATGAAAATATCTAATTAAGCCATAATATATGTACAAATGATCGACTACCTTATAACCATCAATATATTTTCAAAGAAATGGGAAAATAATAAAACTACAATGTTAAGTGAGAACAAAGCAGAATCCACAATCATTTATATGAATGAACTGCTGGGTTAATAATGGCTATGTGTGGGAGATAGAACTTAAGGTCATTTCAATGTTATTCTTTATATTTTTCCATATTTTCAAAATTGTCTACAAACAGCATGTATTATGGCTATGTTTTTAAAAAATGAATGGTAGATTTATTATTTTTAACATTATTTTATTGTTTAATTAAAATTATTATTTTATGTATCAAGTCCAGAAGCTAGTTAATTACAAATTCAGCTAGTTAATAATTCCATTTCCCTGAATGCTTTCCTTGGTTAATATTAGAATTTTACAAATTTCTGCTTAAGACATGCCATTTGATAGTTGTAAGTAGTATTTTTGATGTTTTAATTGGCATTTCTTTGATATTTAATAATATTAAATGTAGTTTCTTACATTTAGTGGTCACTATTATTTCTACTAATTGTATACACTAAAGTATGATTTCTATACATTCTATTCCATTCATTTCTTTGGCTGTTCATGTGCCACTACCCTATATTAATTATATAATACTTAATTTTATAAGATACTTTAATATCTAGTAGCACAAGTTATTCTTGCAAGGGCAAATTATTCTCTCTGTCTTCTGTAGCTTTGCCTTGCTCTTTTTAAAATATTATCAGCTGTTGATTTCATCGAATGGTATAACAGCATACAGTGGAACTTATTTTCTGAGATAAACAGATTATGACACTCAAGGCTAAGAAGTTGGGGCCACACTTATAAAAATATATATTATATTTGAGTTGCTGATAAAAGTCCCATTGCTAAATAATTTTCAATCAAAAAATTCAGACCATCTTGTGTTACTGAACCAAAATAAATATCACAGATTGATGAGTTGTAGGCACTCACGAAATGAGCAGATCCAAAGGACTATTACTTCTCATTTTATAGATGAGGCAACTGGACATGCAGAGGTTAAGTGTTTCACTTAAAATCACTTGCTCCATTTGGTGGTTATTAGACAGAGAAGAGTGAATATAACACTTGACCTAAATTGAGATATAAACATAAAATTTGGGTTGGTTTATAAGAGCACTCATTAATCATGTATACTTTTTAAAGACTTGCAGGGACCATCCCTCGTTTGGTCTAGAATAGTGGTTCTCAACCAGTGGTGATTTTGGGCTCCATGGGTCCTTTGGTAATATCTGTAGACATTTTGGCTTCTCACAGCTGAGGAGTGTGGGGAGGTTTCCTGGCATCCAGTGGGTGGGGTCCAAGGATTCTGCTAAATATCCTACAATGTGTGGGCCAGGCCCCAACCACAAAGAATTATCTTTATCTGGCCCAAAATATCAATAGTCCTGAAGTTGAGAAATCCTGGCCTAGAATGCCAAAATAACACTTTTGGGAAAAAATGTCTTATATGAAAGAACAATTTCTCCTATTTAGAGACATTACTCATCAGCCATTGTAGGCATGAGCCTCCAACTACACTGGCCATTAAAAAAAAATTCTCCATGCTGAAATCCAATTCCCAGAAAATGAGTGTTAGTGCTTATTGAGTTATTGAATTCTACTAGGATTCTGGAGACTAGTGTTCTTACCCCTACCATGTTTCTACGCAGCCATGTGATGTGAAACAAATAACCTCATCTCTCTGGAGATCTTCATTTCCTAATCTGTAACATGGTGGAAAGATAGAAAGAGATAATTGATACGAAAGTGATTGAAACTGTGAAGTGCTATGTAGAAATATGAGGTGGTGTTGAATATGAGATGGTTATATGCTCAGTATGGCCAGATGGTGGCCACCTTTCTTTGGTTCTGACCACAGAGTCACCTTCATGGTCTTTACACTAATTTGCCCTTTTCTTGTAATGAACAGCAAAGAATAGCTGATTGACGAAAATAGGCTTTAAAAAATATCTGCTAAATTTGAGGGGTAATCTTCCATTCAGAATATTCCAGAACCCCTTCCCTTACCTAAGAGGTTGTGGAACTTTTAATTTTTGCTAGAGATCTACAATTCCTATATTGGATGGTATTATGAGCTGAGTTGTGTCTGCAAAGCCATCTGTTGAAGTCTTAACCCCCAGTACCTCAGAATGTGAGTGTTTTTTGGACATAAGTTCTTTAAAGTTAAAATGAGGTTATTAGAGTGGGCCCTAATCCAATATGACTGGTGTCCTCACAAGAAGAGGTGATTAGGACACAGAGACACACAGAGGGAAGACACAGTGAGAAGGCTGCAGTCTTCTAGCCAAGGAGAGAGGCCTCAGAGGAAACCAGCCCTGCTGGCACCTTGATTTTGGACTCTGGCCTCCAGAATTGTGAGAAAATAAATTTCTGTTGTTTAAACCACCCCATTTGTGGTACTTTTCTATAGCAGCTCTAGGAAACTAATACAAATGGACCATTCTAAATTTTTCTCTCTAGAAAGCCACAGCACATAAAATACACATCTCGTCTTCCGACTTCAAGATGCTGGGCTAATTTCAGCAAATAAACTGGGCTCTAGAAAAAGCTTTGTGCTTTTGAAACCTGCCATACTAGGGCTTTTCATGGAGAACAGGGACAAGGGCCAAGCCCCCATAAACTCAGATGCAATAGTTCCAGGGGGCTGTTCCAATCCATTGCTTTTGGGTTCCAGAGGGATTCATAATCACTTCTTCTCTCCTGCAGCCTTTGAGAACAAGGGCCTGCTGCCTTCCGTGGGCAGCATCTGCTGCTTCTGTGTGTGTTCAGTCTTGAGGCGGCATTCCCTACTTGTTTGTAAATGTCTAGCTAAAACCAAATGTGTTGGTCTGTTGATGATGGCACTGCAAAACGATGTCTCTGGGTTGCAAATGTTTTGTATCCATCTTGCCCAAGTTTAGCAGATGAGACCTAAAAGCATTTTGTTACTCTCCTGGAATAATGGGTAATTTGACCCTGGGGCATCTTCAGAACAAGATGCTTCTTCCCCTACTTCTGCTTTTCCTTCCAAGATAGTCCTGGAAAGTTCTCAAACATGCTCTGTTGTTTGTACTTGTTTGCGCAAGAGCATGAGTCTAGGGCAGGGCTCAGGCTGGGGCCAGATTGCAGAGATTTAAGTATTGATCTGATATCTCCTGACTTTATGACTTTGGGCAAGTTATTCAACCTTGCTGTGCTTTACTTTTTCTTACCTGTGAAAAAGGAAAATTCTAGTACTGTCTTCCTATGGTGATTGTGAGGATTAAATGAGTTACTGCATGTAAAGCTATTAGAACAGTACTTAGCACATAGTAAGCATTCAATAAATGTTACTAGTGTGGGTGGACTATAGCAGCTGTTGAATATAAGAGATCTTTTATTTTCCAATACAATAGAATGAGAATGGACCTCATAAAATTTTTGCTATATAAATGCTACAGTGTACTGCTCCTTTGGCAGAATAAAAACAGTGCGATTGAGACTTCCTATGCATCAGGCACCAAACTAAGCACTTTATGTGCTTTATCTTGTTTAAACCTCATAACAATCCTGTGAGGTCAACGCTATGTATCTGTCAGGATATGGCAGGTTTTAGTGCGGTAGCAAATAACACCAAAATCTCAATGGCTTAATGGAACAAAGATTTCTTTCTTGTTCATGCTCCATTTCAAATACAGATACATGTGTTTGCTTATTATTATCATTCAGAAAGCTCGGCTGATGGAGGATGATGCTGTCATCTCAACACAAGTCTTTAGGACTAGCCATGGGAGGGGAAGAGAGCCAGGAGAAAGGAGTGCTAACTCTTCAATACTTCTTCGATGTGTGGAGTGACACATATCATTTCTGCTTGAATTAGCCACAGGAAGTCAAATGACCATGCATAACATCAAGGGAGAGGATGCCTAGAAGAAGAAGAGAGAGAAATCTCAGTGAGCACATACTGACATTGTTCTTCTTTTATACATGAGGAAACTTCAGCTTAGAGAGGAAAAGTAACTTGTTCAGTGCCATATAGTAAGTGAAAAGCCACAATTCTAATGTTTGACTCTAAAATTGGTTATTCTAACCATTGTGATTATTGCCTGTCTAGGCTGGTGACATTCTTGTTGGAGACTCTTGTGTTTTGAACTGTATCTACCAAAAAGATATGTTGAGGTCCTAACCCCCAGAACCTCAGAATATGATCTTATTTGGAAATAGGGTCTTTGCAGATGTCATCAAGTTAAGATGAAGTCATACTCCTTTATTCCAATATGACTGCCATCCTTATAAGAGAAAACAGAAAAGCCAACAGACACACAGGGAGAACGCCCTGTGATGATGGAGGCAGAGCTAAAAATGCCAAAGACTGCCAGCAACACCAGAAGCTGAAAGAGGCAAGGATAGATGCTTCCCGAGAGCCTTCAGAAGGAGCGCGGGCCTGCTAACACCTTGATTTTGGACTTCTAGCTCCCAGCATGGTGAGAGAGTACCTTTCTGTTGTTTTAAGCCACCCAGTGTGTGGTACTTTGTCACAGCAGCCCTGGGAATCCAATACAGAGCCCATCCTGTAATCATGTGTTTTGGGTCTTCATTTTCCCATTCTTTATTTGGCTCATATGTCCTTTCCAACCAGGTTGGGTCTTCTCAGGGGCCATCTTTAAGAAACCTTCTATGAGGGCCCTGTGCCATGTCTTACTCTTTGTGTCTCCAATGCCTCGGCAGTATCTGACACTGAGTAGGCACTCAGCAAATGCTTATTGAATGAATATAATAGAAGCTTTTTAATGTCCTTTTTTTGTTTTCCCAGGATATTTATTTCAGCCTTCAAGAGATATTGAGAGTTTATCAAAGGACAGTTCATGGATTGGTTCTCCTTTTGAAACTCTTGAGCACAGGGTACACCCTTAGCTTCACATACAAAACCTCTGATAGTTTGATCCATGGTGGTCTCTAAGGTTGGGTTCTCCAGAAGCAGACGTGAGACAGAATTTGGCATTCAAGATATTTACTGAAGAGCAATGCCACTGAAAAGAAGGAGGAGAAGCAGTGTTGAACAAAAGAAGTCAAACTGTGGCACAGGCCTGACATAGCCTCGGTCAACCTACCTATCGGGGGCTCTGGAGGAATTCTGTCTATTAGAGTGTCTCCTGTTGGGCCAAAGTGACTGGGCCTTTAGATCCCGCAGGCTGCCCCAGAAACAAAACCTTGGGCAAAGCAACTCTCTGCAGCTGAGAGCAACCTCAAGTGCTGACAGCTGGAGGCCCCTGCAGACTGCACTCCCAGCAGCTGAAGAGCAAGTCTTTCTTTGAAGAGGAACCTGGGTGGCCCACCTCCACATCTACATCGATCTGCCTCTCTGGCTTCATCTTACACCACTTCTCTTTTCCCACCATCACCACCAAAGCACCAGCCTCCCCCAACCCCTCACCATGGCAACCACGTGCAGATCTTCAAAACCTCCTGTTTTCCACCTCTGTATCTTCACGTTACTGTCCCCTTACTCTGGAATGCTCCTCCTATCTCTCTCTTCCAGAAAACTTTGTCTCAGTCTCTGACACTTTAAATCTTATTTTTTTAGGAAGGCTTTGATGACCTCACATCTATTTCTTCTTTGTACTCCTTGATATTTTGTAGCACCATCATAACAGTGCCCATAACACACCATCACATCAGCTACTTGCTAGACCGTAAACTTCCCCAAAAAGGGAATTCAAACTCTGTGGCACCTGCGCCTAGTCTGGTACTTGGCACATATAGGCAATTAATAAATGTTGATTGATGATGCACTGACTGAAATATACAGAAGGAAACAGAAGGGGCTTTGTAATGTCAAAAGAGGGAACATTTGACTTGATTGTAGTAGAACTCAAACTAAAATGAAGTATTTATTATTGTCTTCCACTTGGCTTCCACTGACCAGCCAGAGCCAGCATCCTTGGAAATCCAGCTTTAACAGATGAGCTCCTCATGGACCCGAGAACCCACACAGGAATGCTACAAAGACAAACAGGGAAGATATAGAACTTAAGATCAACTTACTTGAAGGGTGTGTATTGTAAACTGGACTCTAAGTGCAGAAGGAAATGTGTCCTAAGGACTCTTCACTGGAATCGGCCTGACCTTTAAGCTAGTAAAAGGCTCCAAAGGTAGATGTGTATCTAAAGTCAGAGTTTAAAGAGCCTTAGATGGGCTAATATACATCTTCTGTCTTTGTCTAGCCGGTGTCAATTTCTCCTTTGTCTGCAATAACCTCAGTTTTTCTTTAGAGAACTATCCTTCTCTCGTTTGCATCCAACCCTGAGGGGACTATCTGTCAAGCACTCTGCCCTTCCTCAAACACAATGGATAGTTTTGCAGGGGGCTTGGGACTCAAGACAAGCCAGTCAAACCAGTGGGTGTCAGTTCTGAGAAGGAGAAGCTCTTATACTGCTAGTGGTTAGGATGACAGAAGGTAAGATTGGAGCTGCTGGAGAACACCAGGACATCAGGCAGGTAGAGCTGCCAGAGATGAAGCCAATACAAAGAACATTAGAGACAAAGGATGGAACGAGACAAGTTTTTGATGACATCATTAGAGCATCAGAACTTAGACTTGCTTGAATTTAGTATAATCTTCAAATTTTCCATTAATGAGCCAATAAATCCTCATTTTTTGTTTAAGCTAGTTTGAATCAGGTTCCTGTTAGTTGAAACCAAAAATTTCCTCCTCAGACACAGCTTTGTCCTCCCACTTAAATGTTCAGATGAAGGGAGTAGAAGAGACAGAGGGGGAACCAGTATTTGGTCTATATATCTTTGACTAAGCTCTGTACTTCAGACCAAAACCCAAAGTGAAACAACTATTTTATGTCATTTGGAAAGGGCATTTTGTCCTTGAAAATGACAAAAGATGTATGAGAGCTTATCTCCATCCTCAAGCAACTCATAGTTTAGCTGAGGAGACAGGCTCAGCACATATGAAAACAGGGCAATGTGAGGGTTTAAGTCTCATTAGTCATGGCAAAAATTCCGACCTCTGATGATCTTGGTGCTCACCCTTTGGTAGGACTGGCAACGAGCTCATCAGGTTTGTATTTCTACCAACACGGTTAGCAGGCACCTTCATCTGGGGTGGTGAGTGGTGACTCCTCATCTTGGTAATTAGGTTTTGCCTGCCTGGGGCTTAATAGAAATTAATAAAGTGGTATATTGGGGTGCCTGGCCTGGCCTTGTCAACAAGACCATAATTCCCTGGGGATAGATTGCTCAGTGCTTCAGTGTTTTCAGGATTGGATTGAATCATTCATTGGTTACATTGTTTCAGAAACAAATAATAAAAACTCAGGAGGCGTGGGAAATAGCTTAGTTTTTGGAGGGCTTTGAAATACACTTAAGGAACTCTAGACTTAGCTCAATAGATAAGAGTTTTTTATAGCTACCATTTATTGGACATTTACAATATGCCAGACGTTGTGCTAAGCGCTTTACACGGATTGTTTCATTTAATTCTCATGATAACCTTATTCATCCTCCTTTTGCAGATATGCAAACTGTGGCTCAGAAAGATACATTCACTTGCCCAAAGTTACAAAGCTAATAAACATGGGAGTCAGGATCTGAAATCAGTTCCGGAGCCTGAGTCCTAACTACTTATACTGCCTCCCCAGCAAGAGAAAGGACCCAGTGACAGCAGGAACTGGTGAAGAATGTCACTGCATAGAGAGATGTGCAGAGAGTAAACCCTGGATTCTGACAGACTAGCTCAGAATTTGCTTCACTTATCTTAGAACAAAGTAAAGTAGGCCCTGACTGGTGTGATGGCAGGAGGAGAGGTGAGGAGGATGACAATGAGAGATTTTGCAAAGCAACGTTGCAGGATTTTGATACTGGGTTAAAAAAAAAAAAAAGAGAAAGAATAATGAGTCAAAACACATTAGAGTCCACTTTAAACATGGGTATAAAATATCAGTATCCAAAATAGTAGCTGTCAAGAAACTACTTGCAGTGTATTCCGGGAATGCACTTCATTTTCATGGCAGAAAGTTGTGTCAAGGAAAGAACTACTCACATACACATTTATTGGAGGCTCATTAGTCTATTTAATGTATTTTTAAATTTTTAAAGGACCATTTGCTGCAATTGTATCTGGGCACATATACAAAGGAAAAAAAATCAATATTGAATTTTACAAATAGATGCCTCTCTCTGCCCTCACTTTATCATTCCCATTAGGCAAATGACAAATTAATATTATCATGCAGAGTGGAGTTGTTTAGCAGACTTGAAGAAAGTTCCTAAGATGCTAGTCCTCTTTTTCTATCCAAGTTCTTCATGCTAGCTTTCCTTCAGTTTCATTTTCACAGTGACCCACACTGCGTTTACTATTTTTTAAGGTTTGCATTGAAACGGAGCTCACACAGTCTGATTCTACTCATGCGGAATAATTCTAAGACACATTAAAATAAAAGAAAATGGATTTCCCGGTGAAATAGCATAACAAACAACTCAAAAATGATGAGTAAATGGTGACATGAGATTATTTTGGGTAGTATGCAGATAAACATTTTAAATTTTAAGTCACTCGTCTCTCATAATGTGTATTAGAAAAGGTATGGCCAGCACATCAAACCAGTGATTACATTGTTATTGCTTCCAATGATGGTAAACTTATTTAAGGCAAAAAGTGAGTTGATTTAAAGGTATTGTGTAATAAAGAATTTGGCTTGCCTTTGTCCCTGGTTTCTGGAAGGTAACCTCTTAATCCTTGGAATTGCCAAGTGATAGAAGTGTTTTTATTATTCATAGTGGGTGCTTCCTGAGTTTATGCCAAGAGGTAACTCATGGTGGACCCCTCCATAGTTTCAGGATTGAAGTCTGCCATGCTGGAAAGACCAGTCATGTGGTCTGAGGGTTGGGGGTCTGAGTCAGGAAATATCAACTTGACCTCTGGGGAGGTTGGAGATTGGTGCAATCACACAGCCAATGATTCAATCAATCAAGCCTCTGTACTGAAACCCCAATAAAAACTCCAGACACGGAGCTCTGGTTGAGCTTCCTGGTTGGTGACACACAGTGATGTGTTAGGAGACTGATTATCTTGAGGATGTGGAAATATTGCATTTGGGACCCCCCTAGATCTCATTGTATGTGTCTCTGCATTTGGCTCATCCTGATTGTATTCTTTACAGTAGAACTATAATCATAAGTATAGAACTTTCCTGAGTTCTGTGAGTCATTCTAGCAAATTATCAAACCTGAGAAGGCAACGGGAACCTCTGAATTTGTGGGTGGCCTGGGAGCCCTGGAGCTTGTGGCTGGTGCCTGAAGTGAAGTTTGTCTTGTGGAGGGCTGTTACTTTAACATTTGAAATTTGACCTAATCGAGGTAGTGAGTGTCAGAATTGCATTGCAAAAAGACAATATTAAGTAAATAGCAGCATTAATTACTTAATAATAAAATGGTACACAGGTATATGGCCCAAATGCTGTACACAGCATAAAAATGACTAAAGTTTGGGAAACACTAGTATAATGTTCTCCGTAGTGAGGTTAACTATTTTAAGCCTGTTATATATATTTTACAATTTGTTCCTCAGAAAAACCCTATGAGGCAGGTAACTATTGCTATTTCCATTTTTAAGGATTAAGAAACTGAGGTCTAAAGATGTTAAATAACTTGCCCAAGGTCATGTCACAAGAAAGTGGCAGTGCTAGGATACAAATTTAGGCTTAGTCTATCTCTAGAATGCCTTATTCTTAGTGTGCTCGTGATCACACTATTAAAATACCTACCTTGTAGGATCACTGTGAAAATTAAGTGAAATATTGCATATAGAGCTCATTGAAAGGCTTCTAGCAGTTAGTAAGCATTCAGTAAATGTTAGCTTTTATTATTCTTGTTGTAATTAGAAATAAATTTCTGTATTAAATAATATCAGTCATTAAATAAATGAGGGGACCTTTAATTTGGCCATACCCTATAACATTGTCTAGAATCAATTGAAAGTCATATATATGCTTTGTTATATACGAAAAAGAAGAGTTTTGTGTTTCTAAGGTAGAGGACTTGCATCTCAGACTTTTCTAGGTGTGAAGCAATCCCTTTTCCAGTCAAGGAATATCATTAATTCCAAAAGTACAGTCAGCCTGATAATGAATCTGGCTTTTTCAACCTTTTCTCGGTATTATGTAATTCTAGGTCACATGGTAGAAGACAATGGAGCAGAAATTTTAGCTAACATAGCAAAATGTGGGTTTTGAGATTTATTTAAGTGACTACAGTGGCTTAGTTAGTTAGAATGCTCTAGAGTGGTAATTTATCTTTATTTGTCAGCTCCCAAGGGTTGAGTTCTTATGAAGGGCAAAAAGTGAGGAGGAAGCAAAAATCACTGCCAGTTTTTGACTAGTGATTGTCCTCAGATTTCAGGTTGATACATCTCTAAAACTCTTTTGTCAGAAGAAAACCTAAATACTCCCCTAAAATTTTAAATGTATAACTTGACAGGAATTGGGAAACGTTTTAATAGTTCACATATCTTCTTTCACATGAACTTATGATGATATTAATAATATTGGCTGGGATAAAATACCTAGATATATTAATTTAAGAAAAACCCACAATTTATTAGAACAAAGGGGCTTTTGACATAATGTGGGAAATATTTTGACAGGAGCACTTTTTCTCGCCATGGTCGTCTGTGAGACAGGTATGAGCTCTAAGAGAAGTGAAGGTGAGTTTCCATGCAGGGAAAAAGCTTCATCGTTCACCCCGAAGGAACAGCAAAGGAAGGGCGATCCTACCTCCTTTGCAAATTCATTGACTTCATGGAAGAAGGGAACAGTGGAGGAAACTGCTGCAGCGCAGTAGGGGAAAATAAACAGATTCATCTCCAGAACCCAAAGGAAAGGGCAAATGTGTTTCCATTAGCCAGCTCTATCCTAGATGGTCATTTTCCAGTGGACACAAATTAGGCCTGATCACTCGGGCACTTAAGTGGTTCCAGTGGGGGAAGCTGTAAAACTGATCAGTGTTTTGGAAATTCTGTTTTCTGGTATGTTCGGGAAGGGGCCATTTTATGTTGGTTACTTAAATATTCTGACTAACAGAGGTTATCATGTATATATTGTGGCAGATGGGAGTTATGGTATTTATTTATTCATTCAGCCACCCAGCAAATGATTACTGAGTGCTTTCCACATACTAGGCACCGTTTTAAATAGCCTAGACACAATTTGTTTGTGAATATCACAAATGAGATCCCTGATGTTTTGGAATTTCCATTCTAGTGGGAGAGGACAACATGTAAAATCATGAATAAATACAGTGATTTCAAATCATGAAAAGTGCTTGAACAAAGAAAACAAGGTACTGAGATTGGAAAGTGACTGCAGGAAGGTGGGACTGATTAAGATTGGGTATTCAAAGAAGGCTTCTTGGAGGAAGTACCATTAGAGTTGAGACCCAAATGACAACAAAGACGCAATGTTGTAAAGATCTCAGAAAGAATCTTCAACATAGAGAGCATCAGGTGCAAAGGCCCTGAGGTTGAAGATGGGCTTAATGAACAGAAAGACTAGTGTGAGATGGAGCGCTGTGAACAAAGAAAGTAGGGTGGATAGATCAAAGCTACAGGCAAGAGTCAGATAATGTAGAGCCTTGAAGCCCTGAGATTTAAAAAGTCTGGGATTTTATTTTGTTTGTGTTGGGAAGCCATTCGAGGGCTAAAGCAGAGGAGGGACGTGATATTATACATATTTTAAAGCATTACTCTGGCAGCTATTTGTACAATGGAGGGTATGTGTGGAGGAGGCTGGAAGAGTAGGCCCACGAGTGCTTCCAAAAGTCAGAGAAAACTAGGGAGAATAAATACTAGTGCCTATTAAATGGAACCAACAGAACCTTGAATGAGGCCTGGCTTTTTTGCTTGCTTGCTGTTCTGTCTTAGGCAAGCTTCTTCCCTCTCTGAGCCTCAAGTCACATCATCAGAGAGAAAAAAAATGGTCTTTAATACTAGATCCCCATGCAAGCGCTCCTGCACACTAACATTATATGGTTCAGTAGTCTACTCCTTTCCAAAAGTAGGAAAATTTCTGAGACTGGAATCACAAACTATAACCAACACCCAGCATGAATAGTGGAAAACAATGGGGTGAAGCTGGATCCCTGGGCTGCCATCAATCCACGTGGTCTGCTGTGTGGTCTTTTGTTTGCATGAGTCAGCACCTGTTAGCTGGCCTTTGTTTGGTGGCTCTCATCATCCTCGTTTGTGTAGTTATCTTTTGCATTTGCTGCCTCCTGACACTCCTTGGGCCCAGCATTGCTCCTGGCTGTGTCATGGCTGAGGAGCTGGGTGACCTGTAGCAAGAGAAAGCATGTCTGATATCTTTTCATTTCTGATTTCATTAAAATATACACCATTTGGGTGAGTCTGGGTGTCAGCATTGACACTTAAAAGCAGGAAAAGTTGATGTGAAGTGAACTGTGCAGTTGTCAGTGCTTCTGCAAGCCTGAGATTGTTGCAAATCCAGAGCAAACTGCCTAACCTCATGGATTCTTCATGGCGCCATCACAGCCGAATTTAATAACAAGATGGTGCCCTAGGAGATGGTACCTCATTGGACTTATTCCTCCACCCCATAGAAAGAAGTTTCTTTTCCCTCAAATTGACATTGTTGTGGCTTAATTTCTTTTAACTGTTTCATCAGGATTTATTGTGTCCAATTTTGAAATGCCTATATTGTCATATTACTTGTTTAGTATGGAGTGACTTGGAAACTAAAACTAAAACCAAAGAAATATTAAGATGTTTTAAAAAAGAGTGTGGATAGGGGCCGGCCCGGTGGCGCAGCAGTTAAGTTCACATGTTCTGCTTCGGCGGCCTGGGGTTCGCCGGTTCAGATCCCTGGTGCGGACATGGCACCACTTGATGGGCACAGATGTTAGCTCAGGGCCAGTCTTCCTCAAAAAAAAAAAAAAAGAAAAAAAGAGTGTGGATAAGCACACCATACTATTTATCAAATATTATTTGAATATTTTTTGAGTGATAGCTCCTGATTTTATCACTAGACATTTAGATACTGATCTCTTTGCTTGGTATATTAATTTCTATTGCTGTGTGACAAATCATCACAAATTTAGCAGCTTAAAACAATACCCATATTTGCTCACAGAGCTGTAGTTAAGAAGTCCAAGTGAGTTCATCTGGGCTTTCTGCTCAGGGTATCAGAAGGGTGAAATCAGGGTGCTGGCTAGGTTGAGTTCTCATCTGGGGAAATGTCTGCTTCCAAGCACATGCTTGGAAAGGATGACTTCTTGGAAGAATTTAGTTCCTCGTGTTTGTAAGACTGAAGTCTCTGCTTCCTTGCTGGCCATCAGCTCTCAATTCCTGGAGGCAGCCCACATTCCTTGCCATATGGCCGCCTCCATCTTCAAGGCAGTAAAGATGCACGTGTTGAATTGTTCTCGCCCATTGACTATCTCTGACTTCCTCTTGTGCTACCAGCCAGAGAAAGCTCTCAGCTAGTCTCATATGATCAGGTCAGGGCTACCTGGATAATCTCCCTATGTTAAGGTCAACTGTGACATAAAATATAACCTAATCATGGAAAGAAAATCCATCATCTTCAGTCTTGGAGATTGTGCAGCGCATATATTCCTCAGGGTGGGAAATCTTAGGGACTATCTTAGAATTCTGCCTACCACACTTGGTTACTTAACATAAATTTAGCTGGGAATTTTCTGAGTTTGAGTTATCCCAAAAGAAGGCATAAACTTGGGTATAAATAGTTTATTTGGGAGGTGGTCCGGTTAGCATGGTGAAGGAGTGAGAGAGTGAGACAAGGAAGAGAGCAAAGTCAGGAAAGGATATCTTAAGGAGCTAGTTACTACTATAAGCAGTGAGGGCTCAGTCCTTCTGGGGACCCTCAGAACTGGTCACTCCTATCCACCCCCATTGGGTGAACGTTGCTCCAGTGGGCATTGACACCACAATGATCTGGTTTGTGTTATGTGAGGGCAGCATGTGGTTCAGAGGCCAGAGAATGCTCCTGGCATGGGACTTAAGATCACACTGGTATGTAAGTTCACTGTCATCAGTCACTGGGGGCTGCCTGCCGGTCTAGAACTTCACCTTTATCATCTTTTAGTCCCTCAGTTTAGCCCAGGGAGTGGGAATAATTGTTGCCTATTTGCACATTAGGAAACTGAGACTTAGGTTAAAGTGGTTTGTCTAAAATTATTCTACTAGTGGGTGGTGGCCTATATTTAACCTACACTGGCCAACTTGCCCATGGCATATACAGACTACTACAGAAGACAGAAGCCACAGCCACTCTCCTACCTTCTGGTGTTTCTGGGGTTACTCATTGTCTCTTTGAGTCTACTTTTTAAACAACTTAAGAATAAATAAGTGCCGAGGTGATTTTGAATAAAGGTGATCAGAATGATAATAATCCATGAGTGCTAAATGGAGAAGGCCCCACTAATTCTCAGAAGAAAATACAGGGCTACCTCACATTTGATAAGTCTATTATAGACCATTAGAAACCCACGCTTACTGATAATCCAATATGATGAACGTGCTTTAATTTTCAAAGTGTTTTCTTATTCAGGATGCCATTGGTTCCCCAGGTTACCTTTGTGGTCCATGGGAGAGCTGTTACACTGCTGTCATTACGAGCTTGGGTTTTGGAGTCAGATCCTCCTGAGTTTAAAGCCAGGCTCTGCTGTCTGTGTGACCTTAGATAACTACAGACATTCTAGCCTTGGTGCCTTCTTCAAAGAATTACTGTAAAGGCCAAATGAGATGGCATATTCAAAGTGCTTAGCAGAGTGCTCCATATGTAGTAGCTATTATTACTATACTCATTGACAGATGAAAAAAACTAATGTTCAAAGGGAAGGAACTTGCCCGAGGCCATCTGCTAGATGGTGGTGGAATTAGGGTCGGAACCCCTATCTCAGGGGTCTAGGTGAGATCTGTCCTCTCCTCGCTGGAGAGAAGATAAGAATCTTCTTTGCTCTTCTCCAAGAAGCAGGGCAACATCCAAGTGAATCATCTGGTCTCTTTAAGAACTGCTTTGGGTGTCCCAGGACAGCCAATTCTCAGCTCCAGATGAAGTGCTCTGTGTAGGGGAATGGAATGGATGCACCATCTTCTCCCGTTGCGAAGTCCTTTCCACAGTCCCTCTAGGCTCATGGCCCTCAGTGTACTGTTCCAGGACTCAATTAGAGGCAGAGAAATGGTTTCCAACAGGTGCTGGGGAGGATCTGACAACTTCCTTGGTGGACTTGAAGGTGTTGGAAGGCTCACTTCCCCGCATTGCAGCCAGCACGGGCATGTGGTGTCATGATGGCAAATCCTGAGAATCAATTTTTATACGAAGAGCTACTTTTTTATTGAAGAGTTACTTCTGAACAAATACTCGTGGATATTTTTCCTTGTCTACCTTAATAGGCAAATTGAAACCTTCTAGATTTTTCTATAACTGTTTTCTATTCACAATTCTTGAAAGAAGTCTTGCCTTCACAATTCTTTAATTTAATCAATATGTATTGAATGTCTGCATGTGCCAGGTACTGTTCCAGGCATTGGAGATACAGTGGTCAACAAAATATACAAAGCCCTTGCCTTCATGGAGATGATATTGTAGCAGGGTGGGGGTGGGAATTGGCAATAGACGAAATCAAGTATATTATGTAATATGTCAAGAAAATAAGATAAAGAAAGGAGGATAGGGAGGGCTGGAGGATGTTCGGGGAAGGATGGTCTGAGGAGGTGATATGTGAACGAAGGCTGGAGGAAATGACGTAAAGAACCATCCAGATATAAAGGTGGAAGGAAGCACTAGTTGGAAGCACATTCGGTACATTATTTGAGGATAATAAGAAGGCCAGTGTGGCTGGGACAGAACGAGCAAGGTAGAGAACCATAGGAGAAGAGGTTCTAGAGAAACAGTCAAGAGCCAGAGTGTAGAGGACTGGTATTCCAGTATGAGGTCTTCAGTATTGACTCTGATGGCTCACTCAGGTTGCTGTGTGTCTAACCTCATAGTTTTCTTCAAAATATAAAACAGCACGTCTAGAAGAAATGTTGGACTAATGATGTTTAGATATAATGATGCTCAAATACAACAAAACAGGCAATTCAAGCAAGGTGTTTGTGGAAAATATTTCGAGCCCCAGTACTAAGAATTGGGAGAAAGATCTTTGGGCTGTTGCTCTGCTGCCCCACTGGGCTTTAACCATGGGGTCCAGCTAAATTTGCATTTATTCCAGTCCTTTAAGTTTCAGCTTGCTTTCTTATTTATTCTTTTGTCTTTTGAGCTAAAAATCATCCTTTAAAAAGAAAATTTCATAAAGGGACATCAAATGTACTAGCAATATCTTAACCCTCACTTGGAAATGGGAGTTTGAATAATTAAAATCAATTTTTATGCCTTTTTGCTACTACCATGACAGGCTGTTCCTGTCAGAAAGCTCTTGTGGGCTCCAGAATGAGTTTGCTAATGGAATCTGGTCCATCTACAGCTAAAGCATTTTCAGCAAAAACCCCATAAAGCTCCAATTACACAGACTATTCTTTTAAAAACCCTCCATGGTGATTCTATTGAGCCACATTATAAGAAGCGAAACTGCATTATTAAAATGGCCATTTGATTATTTTTGTCTGTTTTTTTTTTTTCCTTCTGGCTGTTGGGAAAAACATCTCGTTTCAGGCCTCCTTAGGATTTATTCCTTCCAAGAATTTTCTCCGAAATAGAGGACAGTTACAAGCCTCTTTGCGAGTAATAATGGCAGTTTACTGTGCTAAGCAGCATACAGCTATTAAATATCTGTGCTTCAATGGAATTTCCTGGAACAATGGTGCAACTGCCATAAACTGCTCCAGAAACCCCGGCGGGGCTGGTAAAGCACAAATTGCCGTGCCCACCCCCAGAGTTTCTGAAATAGTAGGTCTAAGTGGGCCTGAGAATTCACATGTCTCACAAGTTCCCAGGTATTGATGACGCTTCTGGTCTGGGGACCCCATTTTAGGAACAACTGCGCAAGGGCCATGCTCCGCTGTGATGCATTAGGTCCTGAATTGTATTCCAATGGTTAATGTTGGTTCCCATCCGAGTGAGTCTAGATCTTAGAGATTTCAGAACTTTGTCTTTGTGTGTACTCAACTGTGACAAGGGTCTGAGACATGATCTTTAGTACAGCAAGGCTTCAGAATTGATTTGAATAAGGTTCAAGCCTTCAAAAAGAACATGACCAATTTCGAGTGTTTCTCAACCAGTTTTGGATCTACTAGAGCTACTTATTACAAAACCGACTCTGCACATCAGCTGGTTTACTTTTTGCTTGGGCACCCTCTGCATACATCATGGTTTTGTTTATTGTATTTTCCCACCCCAAGTGCCTCCTACCTTGTTCTCTGTCCAAACAAGCCTGACCTAAGGCCTAGGTCAAATCCCAACTCTTTTATGAAATATTCCATAAAGCAGTTTCTTCTTCTTATGGGACCCTATATCTTTTATTATTTGGACAATTAATGTGGAATGACCCAGTGGCCTGTTTTTGCCCTGAATTACTAGACAAACCCTGTATGGTTATCTAAGTTTTTATAGGAATGTCTTTGACCTCCTCAACTAGACCCTAAGCTCCCTGAGGACAGAGATTGAGGGTACCATGCAGTTGATGCTTAATATGTGTTTATTTGAATTTGATTGAAGGCCCACATTCTACCAAACTAAGTTTCTACTATATCAAATATAAGAAAAATAATTACTGTGTATTGAGCACTCACTATGTCCCAGGAATTTGTATCATCTCACCGATTCCCTGTAATAACTGTGTGATGTTGATACCATTATTATCCTTGTTATACCAATGAGAAAACAAAGACTTAAAAAGAGGTGAAATGACTTGCCCAGGGTCACACATCCAAGAAGGGGAGAGCTAGGATTGGGAATCAGTCAGACCCCAGAATCTACACCTTATCCTTTGCAATCCTATTGAACCATGATCCTTTTCCTATCCTCCCGTTCTCAGAAGCCCATACCTTCAGCTCTGTTGAGTACACAGTGTGAAGCTAGCTTCTCTTCTCTCTGCCCCAAACTCACTTGAAACCACAGAAACCATATGAAAAATGGAGTCTGGATACCTCCAATCTGTGGATCCCAGACCTCTCCTTCCTTAATGATTCACTATCAAGGGCTATAGAAGCCATGGCAGCAATAAAGGACTCTTGTATCGATCTACTTTGAAATTACAGAGGAAAACAAATTACCCTGAGCTTTTTTATTGGCATCAAGTGCTAGGTCCAGACAGATTCTAGAAAAATTTAGCTTTTAAAGTTCAATTCAAAAGTCTCTTGCAAACTACGGATGCAGGAAAATGACTCATTTTATATTAGGGGATAGAGAGAGAATGATGAGAAATACCTTTTTGAAAGTTGTGAGTTCCAAGCATAAGACCTTTTCTAATAGTTCATCAGAGTTGATTAGAAGTTCTAAAAAACCCGATTATGGCCCAAAGCTGGTAATTCCTAGTTTCCCTTTGGTGGAAATTTTTTAATCTGACAATATCCAAATAATATTCATTGATTGAACAATATCCATTCTATGTGATTGTATTATGGACATGTTAATAATTGGATGCTGAATAATCATTTCTACTATCTTTATTTTGTACGTAATTCATGAATCCAGTTTAGTTTTAGAGATTCAAAGAATACATGCATATGCAAAAAAAAAATTGAAAGTCTTCCTTCAACATCCTTTGCCCACTTGCCTCAGCCCATCCCTGTTCCCAGCTGTAGTCACAGTCAGTAGATGAATATAAATCTTTTATCGTCTTTGCTGCACACATATGTGTGTATGTGCATGTACAGAAACAAATGTAAGTTTTTTCCATAAATAGTATCATACTATAAAATTTGTTCTGTCTGTGTTACTTTTCCACTTGAAATGTTGAGATCCTTCCATTTTAATTTGATAAATGTCTCCATTTCATTATTTTTAAAGGTTTTAAAATTATTTTTACATACTCTGGTTCTATTTACCATATTTAATTTAACATTGTTTTCAAATGTACCTAGGATATTTTTATTCAGGTATGGTGAAGGAGGCAGAGCAGCAGGCAACTGCCATTGAAAAGATGGTTTGTTATCACAGTTCCCAAGAGGAAAGGACAAGCTATGCCATTCCTCCCAGGGCCACATGGAGAAGTACCAGAGTTGGTCAGGAGGGAGAGTGAGTGGAGAAAAATGTAACCTCTTTATTGTGATTTTATAGGAAGGAATGGGTGAGGCGAAGTTTAGGATTGGATAGTTGGAATAATTTCAGCAGACTCTGAGATATTAGCAGTGGTCCCTAATTGTATGGTACCTGGTCCTGGACTGATTTGAGGAGCAAGGAATATTGACTTGGTGTGTGAGAGTTAGATAAAGGAGGTGGTTGGGGGTATGGGCTCTGGATTGGTCGGTTTGCACATGAAAGGCGTGCTTGCAGGCAAGTTGTTTGTAGCCTCCAAGAATTAGCTACCTCTGGGAAGAGCTGTCCCTCCCTGGTTCCACAAGGCCCCAAGACGTTAAAGCATCATAAAATATAGAAAGTAAAAAACATGGTTAACACAAACATATCTCCATTTGCTTAACATTTTACCATTTCCACTTTGTTATTATTGTTCTCAGTCTGCCTATCTCACAAAGTGTGAAGATCAAACGACAAATGGATGTGCAAAGACTATCAATTAAAAAGTGATATACACATGTATGGGATTTTGATTCATCTATAGTACCCATTGTTGAATATGCTATAGCTATGATGTTTTATTTATTATTATATTTTATATGCCTTTATCTATACTGTTAATAAAATGTGGATGAGAGCTTATCTAAGTTAGCTTTAGACAGAGTTGTGAAGGAAAATAGCTTACATTCATTTTATGTAGTCCCCACAATGATGCTATTTCCTAGCTCTTGTCCCCATTTGACAGATGAACACTTGGAGACTTTGAAAAGTTAAAATAATTTGCCTAAGTTCTCTTAATTTCAATGACAAAAACCCAGCTATGGTTTTTAACTTAGATTCCTCTGGCCCTAGAATTCTTTCTGTGCATTTCTGACCCTCCCCGGTTCCAACACCATTTCTCCTCTTTCTCCCACATTTAGGAGCTAATTGACTGCCATCTATAAGTCAGCCCTGCCTTCTCCTGGGGCCAGATGGCTGAAATAACTCCTTAGGAACCTGCCTGCCACAAGAATCCTTCTAGGACAGAGATCCTTGTGAGATTTCACAGTGTCTCTGCCAAAGGCTGAGGTCACCCTGAACCCCGGTCTGTCCCCTAGATCCTACTGCCTGCCCAGAGATTCCCCAGACACAGACAGCCTCCTGGCTTCCCTCTCGTGATTCTGACCAAGTTTCCTCCCCTCCCAGAATCCCAAGTATCTGCCACTCGCTTATTCTGTGACCCATCTTTTGCTGAGCCCTTTGAATACTCTATGGTGCCTGCCAGGCTGGGATTTCCCTCCATATCTGCAGTTGCTCTGTCCCCTGGTGTCACTCCAGTTACAAGCCCAGCCCCTGGACCCAACCAGGCTGTGCTCCGCTGAGTCTCTGGTTAGGATCTTTTTAATCTCCTCTCCCTGAGTTGCCCACCATCTCAGAGATCAGATAAAGCCCCTCGCTCCTAATGCTCATTTAAAAATATCACTTACCTGTATTCTACTCCCTCAGGGGTTCTTTTGTTTTCAGCAATCCTGGGAAAATCACAATTACGATATTGATAGCCACCATTTATTGATCACCTACTACGATTTAGTCAATAGCTGAGGCACTTTGCAAGTAGTATCTCATTCGATCTCACAGGTCTTTCAGGCAAGTGTTATTGCCCCGTTTCTAGTAGAAAGGCACTGTGCCTCAGAGAGGTCACCCAGCCTGTGCGAGGGAAGTCTATGATTACCATTCATCTTTAGCCAACTCTGAAGACCTTATTCTTCCCAGAACTCTCTGTCTCCTTAAGCAGGTACACTAACTTTTGCTCTGGATGGGCTGATATGTCATCACTTAACCCATCTGAATTGTACTCAAGCTGGAGGATGGGAATAGGACAGTCACGACTCATCACGGCTAGCCTGCAGGACCTATACTCTCAGGGCGAGCAGACCTTGGTGCACCTTGTACCATCACTCTTACTTTCACCTAGAAGACTAGCTCTGGCCATCCTGTAAATTGAACCCACAACTGGCATATGTGGAAAGTCAAGGATGTGGCATGAGTAAAGCAGCTGACGGTCCTCAAAAACACAGGAGGAAGGAGAAGAAGCAGAATTAACTGAGCTGGGCATCACGGAACTTGCATCCTAATCTTGCCTCTGCCTCTAACTCATTTAAAATGTGAGGAGTAGCCAGGGAGGGCATCTCTTTCTGCAAATCCTATTGACTGAGTAGTACTGCCTGGAATGTGGTGCTAAGAAGGATGCTCAGGCCATATCTGGGCTCTGTGGTGAATCTGAGGGCAGTGTGAGAATGGTCTGGGTGCCAGAGATTTCCTTCCCTGACCACTGTAACATTTGAGCTCCACCATTCAGAAACCATCGTTCTTCACTTCATCTCCTCATGGCCATCACATAGGAGACTTCATTACATATCACAGTTGAGAATTAGCGTGAGTTTCTTCTACACTGACCTCTCCCAGAACTCTGAGAAAACAGCGTAAAGGTTAACTGATTAGCTGTGAAGTCAAACTATAAGTTAAAAGCCCTTAGTACTCTTTCATCTAAATCTGTGCCTTCTTTACAAATGTGTTACTATCCATTCCAGTCCTTTCCTCTGGGTTTTGCATCTATGCATTTGCATTCCAGGCAAATGTTCCTTTCACGATAAGAAAACCACAAGTTAGCCCTAGCATCCCTTTGAGACACTTGGTTGGCAGTTCTGTATTGGCCTTCCCACTTTTGGCCTTGCTCAAGACTCATACCATCTTTGCTGTCACCATGGGTATCTACCCTTTCCTTAACCAGTACTCTGTCATCAGTGACCAAAATTAGATGAAATCACATTCTTGCATATTTAGCAGCAGCGATAGTAAGAGTATGGCAGCAACAGCCGCTGCCCAAAAGCCGTTCTTTGTTGGGTCCATCATGAATAATCTGGGGGGACCTACAGGTCATAAGTGGGTCTAGGCTTTCAGGACAATATCCTTGCTTAAGCTGCTCCTTTGTCTCAGGACTGTGGTCACAGACACTGTAACACTTTATTTCCCTAAGCTCTTTACAAAACTCTTTGCACTTCTATGTTGACTTTTTTAGTTGTCTCTCACTTTTCTCTTCTTTGTCCCAATTTTTCTTGTCAGAATTTGATTTCTAAGGCTCCCATTACACCTGTGAATTATTAGAAACATTCTCCACTGTGTTCTTTCTATATCTGTTCTGATATTCTCTTTTGGATCCATTTTACAATTTCTTTTATGCGTTTTTCTTTCTTCCCCTGCCGCCCACTCATCAACTTAAAAGTTCTCCACTCTCCACTGCTTGCTAATCAGGGTGGGGGGGACCTGGAAAAGAGTCTGCGTGGAGTCCAGAGCTGACCTCCATGTCCTCTTTGGCAGCCAGTCCCTTTCTCTAACATGTTTCCTCATCTGGTAAATGAAAGGGCTGAATTAGATATGTCTAATGTCCTCTTCCATGCTATATTGTGATTCTAGTTGTTCATAAGTAATAATGCCTGAAATTTATTGAATGCTTAATGAGTGCTGGTCACCGGGCTCAATGCTTTTCCTGCATGACGTACATACAAACTGCATGACATCCTAGGATGATGATAATAATACTGGCAATAATAGTGAACATTTAGGGGATGCTTCCTATGTGTCAGGCACTGTGTTAAGCTCTTTTTGTGTATCATCTTACTAAACACTCACAGTAATTCTTGATGGGTTTTATTATTGTGCCTACTTCACAGATGAAGAAATAGAAACTCAGAGAGATTTAAATAGCTCACCTAAGATCATGCAGCCAGAAAGTGGGCATGTGGAGATTTGAGTTCCAGGTGGTTTTACTCCAGAAGCTGAGGTCTTTTCTGGGTTAAATGATTCTAGTAGTTATTTCCATAGTAAGCGGCAAGATTGGCCTTTGATTACCATGACTAAATATATTTCAGGAGCATGCAGCAGGGCGATCCCCAAAATATTAATAATTTGGCAAGGGAAAGTATAAGGCCCAGAGAAATAAGGGAGTTGGGGAAAGAGATCGCTGGAGAGGAAATTCAGTTCTAAGCAAAGAAAAATCAAACCAGGGAGGAGGCCTTCCAAAATCTGCAGAGACAAGGAGGGAATAATTGAAATTAAGAAGATTATAAACCCTCTGGGCACTGCGACCCTGAGCTACTCAGCAGGGACCCACAAGGGCTGACATTTCAATGGTCCATGAAATCAAAAGACGCTTAATGAATTTAGCCAGTCCTGTGTCTTAGGAGGAGGTAATGCAGTTCAAAGTTAGTTCACCCTGAGATCCAACATAATTAGAACACTTCAGAATCAAATTTTTGATTAAAAAAATTCTCAAAATAAAATATTGAATCAGGTATGGTAATAAGAGAGGCAATTAAGTTAATTCAATGCACTTTTGAGTGCTGCCCATTCCTGAGCATTTAGAAGCCCATGCTGTCAGGCTGAGGAATTTGGATTTGATCCCTCCACTCACTATCTGTATTTAACAAATTCTTAATGCGGCACATCTGTTACCTTGATACTTCCAACCTGGGAGATGCGTACAAGCAGTGAACCACTATAGGATTTTTGGAGTGGGGGGTAAGAAAAAGTAGACAAGATGCTTTTGAATTTAAGATGAATAAAAATGACATAAAACAACAGATAAAAAACACAACTTAATTCTATAAAATGAGGACACTTTCACAAGGTACCTCTCATACTACAGACAGACATCTACTGAAAACAGGAGCATCTTCCCATCTTCTGCCACAAGTAAAACTCCTTTTATAAAGGTCATGTCTCAGCTGCCTGGGAGTTACGTGACTGCTTTTTGTAGGACATTCTAAAAGCCTCAGACATCTCTCCCTGAATGTATCTAATCCCTTCAATTGCTCATTTAATTCCTTTTCACTGCGGATTTCCTAAGTGAAAAGAGATGAGAAAAGCATTAGTAAATCTATTTATTAATTGTGAATTAAACTCCGAAGTTATCCCCTTTCATTCCACCATTCCTCATGGGCATTGAGGACCAAACACTTGCTCATACCACAAACCTAAGGAGACTTCCTGAATTTTTCCCTTTTCTTCACCCTGCAAATCCAGTGAAGCAACAAGTCCTGTTGTTGATGCGTCCAAAATATATTCCAAGGGCACTTATTTCTCTCCATCACTGCAGCCACCAGCCTTGTCTCCTAGACTGCTGCATAGCCTCTATTACTCCTCCTGATTTCATTCTTTCCCCTTCTAGTGTATTCTCCGAAGAGAGACCAGTATAAATGTTAAAAAATATTCATCTCATACAAAGTAACCCCCATAAGGCTATCAGTGGATTTCTCAGCAGAAACTTTGCAGGCCAGGAGAGAGTGGGGTGATATATTCAAACAGTTGAAAGAAAAAAACCCGCCAACGAAGAATACTTTGCCTGGCAAAGCTTTCCTTCAGAAATGAAGGTGCGATAAAGACTTTCTCAGACAAGCAAAAGGCAAGGCAGTTCAGCACCACTAGACCTGCCTTATGAGAAATACTAAAGGTAGTTCTTCAAGCTGAAATGAAAGGATGTTAATTAGAGCATGAAAACATATGAAGGTATACAATTCACTGTTAATGATAAGTATACAGTCAAATTCAGGATGCTCTAATACTGTAATGGCGGTGTGTAATCACTTAGCTATAGTATAAAGCTTAAAAGACGAAAGTGTTAAAAATAACTGTAGCTGCAACAATTTGTTAATGGAAACACAATATAAAAATATGTATATTATGACATCAAAAACATAAAATGTGTGTGTGTAGGGGTAAACGTGTACAGTACAGTTTTGTTTTTTGGTTTTTTTTTAATTTTTTTTATTGAGTTATTGATAGGTTACAATCTTGTGAAATTTCAATTGTACATTAATGTTTGTCAGTCATGTTGTAGGTGCACCACTTCACCCTTTGTGCCCAACCCCCACCCCACCTTTCCCCTGGTATCCACTAAACCATGTACAGTTTTTGTATGCAACTAAAGTTAAGTTTTTATCAGCTTAAAAGAGAATGTTGTAACTCTAAGATGTTTTTTGTAAGCCCCATGGTAACCACAAATCTATAAAAATTTGTAGTAGTTACACAGAAGATTTTTAAAAAAGGAATCAAAGCATATCACCATGGAAAATCACCAGATCACAAAGGAAGACAGCAAGAGAGGAAGAGAGAAACAAAGCAACTCAAAACAGCCAGAAAAAAATTAACAAGAGGGCAGTAATAAATGCTTACCTACCAATAATTACTTTAAATGTAAATAGATTAAATTTCCTATCAAAAAGTATAGAGTGGCTGAATGGGTAACAAACCTAAGAAAACACAACTCTATGCTGTCTACAAGAGACTCACTTCAGCTTTAAAGACACACATAGGCTGAAAGTAGAAGGATGGAAAAAGATCTTTCATGCAAATGGAACCCAAAAGAGGATGGGGTAGCTATACTTACATCAGTCAAAATAGACTTTAAGTCAAAAACTATAACAAGAGAAAAAGAAGGTCATTATATAGTGATAAAGGGATTGATTCATCAATAGGATATAAAAATTGTAAATATATATACACCCAACATCAGAGCGCCTAAGTATGTTAAGCAAATATTAATAGATCTGAAGTGGGAAATACACAACAAAACAAAAATAGTAGGGGACTTCAGTACCCTACTTTCAACAATAGATAGCTCATCCAGACAGAAAACCAATAATAAAATATTAGACTTGAACTATACTTTAGACTAAACGGACCTAACAGACATATATAGAACATTCCATCCAACAGCAACAGAACACATTCTTCTCAAGTGCGTGCAAACATTCTCTAGGATAGATCATGGGGCAGATCACAAAACAAGTCAACAAGTTTAAGAAGATTGAAATCATATTATGTTTTCTGACTGTAACGGTATGAAAATATAAATCCATAACAGGAGAAAAGCTGGAAAATTCATAATATGTGGAAATTAAGCAACATGTTCTGAACAATTAATGGGTCCAAGAAGAAATCAAAATATATATTGAGACAAATACAAATGGAAACAACATCCCAAAACTTATGGGATACAGCAAAAGCAGTTCTAAGAGGGAAGTTTATAGCAAGAAATGCCTACCTGAAGAAACAAGAAAAGTGTCAAATAAACAACCTAACTTTACACCTGAAGGAACTAGAAGAAAAGAAAAAATGAAGCCCAATGTTGGAGAAGGAAGGAAATAAGGATTAGAGCAGAACTAAATGAAATAGAGACTAAAAGACAAGAGAAAACATCAACAAAACTAAGAACTTGTTCTTTGAGAAGGTAAACAAAAAATACAAACTTTTAGCTAGTTTCACAAAGAAAAAAGAGGATTCAAATAAATACAATCAGAAATTAAAAAGGAGATGTTACAACTGATATCACAGAAATACAAAGGACTATAAGAGACTACTATGAACAATTATACACCAACAAATTGGACAAACTAGAAGAAATAGATGAAATTCTACAAATATAAAACCTATCAAGATTGAATAATGATGAGATAGAAAATCTGAACAGACTGACTACTAGTAAGGAGATTGAATCAGTAATCACAAACCCCCCAACAGACAAAAGTCCAGGACTGGATGGCTTACCTGGTGAATTCTACCAAACATTCAAAGAAGGATTAATATCAATCCTTCTCAAATTCTTCCAAAAAAAATATAAGAGGAAGGAACTCTTCCAAATTCATTTTATGAGGCCAGCATTACCCTGATAGCAAAACCAGACAAAGGCCAAGAAAAGAAAATTACAGGCCAATATTCCTGATGAACATAGATGCAAAAATCCTCAACAAAATATTAGCAAACTGAATTCAACAATACATTAAAAGAATCATACACCATAATCAAGTAGGATTTATTCCAGGGATGTAAGGATGGTTCAATATCCACAATATACACACATATATAATGGAATATTATTCAGACATAAAAAGGAAATTCTTCATTTCGAACAACACGAATGAATCTGGATGGCATTATGCTAAGTGAAATAAACACAATAGAGAAAGACAAATACTGTATAGTATCACTTATATGTGGAATCTTTAAAAAAAGTTCGAACACATAGAAACAGAGTTTAGAGTGGTGGTTGCCAGAGGCTGGGGTGGGGGGGAAAAGGGGAGATGTTAATCAAAGCATACAAAATTTCACTTACGATAGGAATAAGTTCTGAGGATCTAAGGTACAACCTGGTTGCTATTGTTAATAATACTGTATTATACACTTGAAATTGCTAAGAGAGTAGATCTTAAGTGCTCTCACCAAAACAAAAAAAAATGCAATTATGTGAGGTGATGGATGTGTTAACTAATTTGATTGTGGTAATCATTTCAATGATTACAATGTATACATGTATCAAATCATCACATAATAAGCTTTAAATATGTATAATTTTATTTGTCAATTATGTCTTAATAAACTTGGGGAGGTGGGGGGGATGAAAATTCCTGGGTAATTCGCAATAATAAAATCTACTGTTGAGAGTTGGCCTACCCCCTTACCTCAACAATTCTTCTTTCCAGAGTGCTCTTAAAATCCTTACTCTGGCCTGCAAAATCCTACGCAATACTCTGCTTTCCAGTCACACCGGGTTTCTCTCACTCCCATGACCTTGCCATCTTCTAGCCCTCTACACGGCATTGATGCCTGTCATCCTGAGATCTGGAATGCTCTTGGCTGACTTCTACTCCTTCAGATCTTAGCTCAATCACTTCCTTAGGGAAACCTTCCCAGACCTACCAGTGTGGCTGATTTCTTAACTATACGCTCTCATAGAATCTTGTTTTTCCTTCTGAGCCCTTATCTACATTTACAGTTGTGAGATTCCTAGTGCAATTATTTCATGAATAAGAGGTCTGTTTTGCTCACCACTTTCTCTAGCACCTAGCACAGAGCATGGCCCAATACTAAGAAATGAAAGAAAAAATAAGGGTAGGAGGTGAGATCAAGAGGGTGGAAGCACACTCTTCCATTCCTCTAACCACTGCTCCTCCTGGATCTGAGTGGGAAAGTGGGGAAAACTAGGTAGGAGACTGCATTTTGCAGTGTTACTATCTTCTGAGCATAATTGCAAGGTAAGTGAATCCAGCTTTAGCTGGAACATTCCAAAACAGTTCCTCAAGCCAAATTATGACTTATTTTTAAATTTGGCAACATTATTGCAAACGTGAAAAGGGCTGCCCAGAGCAAAAGTACCTGTGCCTGCCTGTGCTCTAAAGAGTATGGGAAACTGATAAAGCACTAAGGTTGTCAGAGTGTACGTGTGTTTTGGGTGTGTGAAGGTGATTATCAGGATATTTAAGCTCAGGAAGTGAAGTTTGTGGCTGGTGATTACCAATTTAATCTTCCACATCAATGAAGTTTGCCAGGTAATTGTTTAATTTTATACTTGATTTTGGAGAACACACACGCAAACACACACCACACACACAGAGGTTTACGCTTGTGTGTCTCAAAATGGGTTATGGTATGTCACAGGAATGTATTTGTGCTTATTTCTTTTTCTGTTAGCTTGAGATATTAATGTTGCTGTGGGAATTGTTACCATGGTTGTTTCAGGAGCGTTTGCAAATGTGTACAGATATTCCCCCTTGATATTTCTTTCGTCTCTAAGATTAGCATCAGAACAAACAGTTAGAATAGTCAATATTACCCATTTGAGCAGAACAGTTGGGATGATGTGTGAAAGTCTGTGAAGTGGTTTTTTTTTTTGTAATGTATTAAATTTTTGGTCCTAGAGGATATTTTTGAAAGATACAGAATATATGGAAAGATGTCTAAATATGAAGAAGACCAAGTGTGGGTCACCTTGACTGGATTATGAGTTGTTTATAAGAAGGAGCATCCTGTAGAAAGGGCAGCTATAGATATTTTTCAAGCTGATTTTAATTTGGCAATATTGAGAAAGACTTTTTTGAAATCTATGCTTAGAACTTTCTTCATCAGAACTTGAAAACATTTGGTAAAGAAAGCTATCTTATCCCTCATGCTTCAATCGGTCCTTGGAAAAAAATTGAGAATGGAAATATACATAATGGATAGATTAACTGCTAGCAATTGGGTTACATTGCCTCCCTAACTCAGTCGGGCCCAACTAATCTTTTAGGAAGCAAGCTTCTTAAATACATTGTTAGACCAACTGGAAAATTAACTGGGATGTTGACTGGAGAGATCTCATTTCCATGCTAAAACTTGCCAAGTAGAAATGAAGGAGGTGTTCAGCTACTCTTTCAAAACATGTCTCCTATTGCTGGAATGTTTTATGTAAATTATCTCTTCCAGGGAAAGGAGAATTGAAAAGATTCCTTAGTCATTAAAATAAAATCAAAACATTAAACAAGATCATGGTTAGTTCAAATAACAACTGCTCTAAATAGCCTGCCATAATCTTCCTGGCCAACAGAACTTACTTAACATTTAATTTCCATAACACTTAGTTTCACCTCTCTCTGACCTAACTGAAACCGGTTTAAGAAAAAAAAGTGTGAAACGTTGGCTTATATACCTAAAAATCTCAGCAGTGACTGGTTCAGGCACAGCTGGAACATTTGGATCGAAGGATATTAGCTATATTTATTTGGTCGTTTCATGCTCTATCTCTCACATTTTCCTTCAGTCGACACCTTTCTCAAGTAAGATGACTACCAGAAGTTCTAGGCTTATGTTCTAGCCTCTCAGCAACTTCTTACATCAGAAAGAGATTTCTCTTTTCCTAATAACTTCAACAAAATTCCAAAAAGTGAATCTCATTGGCCTGGCTTGAGTTACATACCTATCTCTGAGCCAATGGCCACGGCCAAAAGGGATAGAGGGCTGTCATTATGCAGATCTAAGACATACACCACACTTGCGAGCAGGGAGTGAGAGCCAACAACACAGGGACTAAAAGTGGAGTAGTTTCCTAGAGGACAGTTAAGGTGTCCTTTCCAGAAGTAGGAATGTATACAGAACAGACAGGAAAGAGATGTTTGCTGTGGTAGATTGCATTAATGACTCCTTCCCGTATCCATCAACTTTCTCATGAGACTTTTCTGTTCCTCTAAGAAGATGGAGGATATTTCCCATCCCTTGATTCTGTATTTGGCCATGTGACTCGCTTTGGCAATGAGATTTAGCAGAAATGATGTAAGCAGAGGCACGAAAAAGCATTTACTAGTTGGGCCTGCCTCTTGCACTTGTGCTACAACTATGAAGACACTACCCCACTGGTACCAGAAGAAGACAGACATGCAGAGCAGAGCTTCCAGATACGGTGCCCTCACCTATGCATAGCACGGAGCAGAGGCCCAAAGGCCTTACAAACATGAATGAAAACAAGATCAGTTGACCCACTTGTTACTTGTGAGGTATAATCATCAATGCCCATTATTTAAAGCCACTAGGTTTTAGAGTAGTTTGTTAGGCAGCAATAGCTACCTGATACATTTATTGTCTCTGTTAATATCGTTTACAGGGTTGATAATCAACCATTGTATACTAATTTGGATGTTCCAGTGGTTATAATATTGAAATACTTTTGAATTAGTGGGTCAACAGTTTCTTTCCCAAGCTCCCTGAGTGTCACCAAATCTGGCCCCTATCCAAGAACCCTTAGATCTCCCTACAATCTGATAACTAAAGGTGTAACACCTACGCTGGCCAGGATCCTCCAACACTCTGATCCAATTCTATAGCACAAATACATTCTGTTTGGTCAGTACCCAGGCTCTACCATTTGTTAAATATTCTGAATATCAGTTCTGGTCATTTATGGACTTGACTCATCTCCTCATTAGGCTGTTATGTTCCCAAGGGTAGTCCCCATGACTGAATGATCCCGATCATGCTTCCTCTGGGCCTTGTACAATAAATATTGGTTGAATAAACCCTGGATAAAAATATGTACTGGAAGAAGCAGTTATGGTCCAGCATGGTCACCAAAAATGTTGAAGTCATTTGCTGCACAAGTTTAAGTGCCTGATGGATTAGCAGCAGCTCAGTGAATGAAAGAGAGGAGAGATCCCCTTCAGGGCATTTATATTTGTTCTCCTTTTGAGGACAAGTAATTTCTGAGCTGGTGCATGTTGGGATTGTGTTTTCTAATACACCTAAAACTCAGTCATGTCTCAGGCAGAATCACTGTCTTTTTCCTCTCCTCCAGTAACCATGAAATTAATTGCTATAAATTTTCATTCGGTGTTGTCAAACATCTCTTGATCATTCATACTCAAAAACTGGAAATCAGTCTTCAGGGGCTATGCTAGGTGCTATGGCAGAATACTGAGCAAAACAGACAGGAGTCCTGTCTTTGTGGAGCTTGGAGCTCATCATATGCCCAGTAAAGGCTTCAAGGCTACTTGGAGACCATCTTGACTTTGATTTCTTCCCTGCCCTGTTGTCTAGTCTGCCACCAGTCAGCAGACCCTAACACTCATTCCACCTCAAGGCATCACATCTGTTCCTTCCTTTACATTCCTGATGCCCTCAGCTTAAGGGAAGGCCTTGTTATAGTGTACATTGACCTGCATTGGTTCCTTGGTATTAAGACAGGCTCTCCAAAAACTTCTGCAGGATTCACATTGTTTCCTTTTCAGACTTCCACAGCTTTTAGATTCCCAGGCTAGAGAACAGAAGAAGATAGAGATGGATGCTAAAAGCAAAATCCCCAAATGGAAGCACTGGGTTTATTACTCCACTTTTTCTACACCTTGGGAAATTGTGGCCTTGTCTCCCACGGGGGCTCCATGTCTTGCTCGAAGTTGTTTGAAATGCTGAGACTTCTCTTACCCAGAACCACATTTCCAGTGTTCTCATCTTCATTCTCCATTAACATCTGATAACTGGCCTCCCCTTTCTTGCCCATAGAAGTTTGCTTCATGTCAAGAATCACACAGTATTGGTTGGAACTGTATACCTGACAGTTATTCCTTGGGATAGTGTCTTAGCCTATCTGAGACTTAGTTTATTTATCTTTAAATTCGAGGAGGAGGTGGTAGTGAGAGTTAAATGAGATTATTTACATAACACACCTGTTGTAGTGTTTGGCACATAATAGAAACTATTATCATTATCATTATCCATGCCATCTCTCCCCTTCATTAATGTTTTCAGTTTTAGTTAGAGAAAGTCTGCCTGTGTATTAGTCAGGAGTACCCAAAGAAACAGAACCAACAGGCTGGATCTAAAAGAAGAGATTTATTATGAAGAATTGACTTGTGCCATTATGGAGGTCTGCCACCTGCAGGCTGGAGCCCCAGAAAGCCAGTGGTATAATTCTATTCTGAGTCCATAGGCTTGAGAACTGGGGAGACAATGGTGTGGCAGGAGAATACTGATGGCCCAGCTCAAGCAGGCAGACAGGAAGGAAAAAGGAGCAAATTCTTCCATCCTCCGCTCTTTTATACTATTTAAGACCTCAGTGGACTGGATGATGCCCACCCACATTGGGGAGGGCCATCTACTTTACTGAGTGCACCGATTCAAATGCTACTCTCATCTAGGAACACACTTAGAGACACACCCAGAAATAATGTGTGATCTGGGCATCCCATGGCCTGGTCAAATTGAGACATAAAAATTAACCATCACAGTTATTTCCTCTTTTGCTGGCTGAATGTGGACTTGAAAATCCTACTAACTGTAACAGTCAATTTTCTACACAATTCTGTTAAAATAAGCAAACCAAATCTGGCATTCTCTTAAATTGCTATTTTCAAGTTCAGTCTGCTCGAGTCATGGGCATGTTCATTTGGGGCAGAGAACAGCTGCATCCTCATACAAATCACACTGCAGCCACTTCTCCTGTGTGCATGCCTTGGCCCTACTCTGCAAGCTGACTCTTGGACCAAGACTGTTATCCCAGGCCAAAACAGAAAATATTGTCATCAAAGAATGGGAAGGAACCTAGAACATCATCTAGATTCTAGTCTATCACCCTACTGGATGTTTGATTCTCTTTTACATCCCCCAGGACTAAAGATTGACCCATTCTACTTGAGCACAGCCTCTTGAAGCAAAACGTCTATCTTTTGTTAGCTCTGATGACTGTGGGTCATTCTTCTGTACTTTGAGTCCAAATTGGCCTCCCTTTAGCTTCCCTTCTTCTTCTGCAAAGAACTCGTTCAGTGTGGGTTGCAGAACTAGTGAGAGAATAGCTTTGAGCTACAAAGCAGTCTTCCCCTTAAAACCTTAGTTCTCAGGTCAGATATGCAGAAAAAGAATCAGGCTCAACTATCATTAGTTATTCTCTTTAGGAATGCGAAAATTATCAGATGAAATTAGAGTCAGGAAAAATCTCTAAATAGCTGCCCACATTGAAATGCATGACTTTGGGGTGGGTAGTGAGCTCAAGTGGTCCCCATCAGGCATATTTTCTGCTGCTTTGATTTTCAGAAGTTCCTTTTCGTCTTTTGCAGCAACACAACACTGTGCATCCTCAGCTCCCTCCTAGGAATGTAGCAAGTGGTGTTCATGTGGATGTGTCTTTCCTTGGCACCAGACTTCAAGAAGGTGTGAATGCAGGAGTTGTTCTGAACAACCTGGAACTCCTTGGAGGGTAGGGGAGAGGCATGTAGAGAATTAGCGAAGAACTTACTCATGTGGAAAGGTGGGAGGTAGGAGAATTTTGAGCAGGCAGAGTTAAAACTGAGGCTAAACTGAGGAACCTTTCCGAATGCTCCACTGGAATTTGACTGATCTCAGTGGTGGCCACGTAGTCTCAAACTACTCCACACTTCACCTCTGACACTCTGAGTCCAGGAGACCGATGTCTTGTGCCAAAAAGCGTAGTTGGTCTGAAACTCTTGGTAAACAGGAGACCATCATTATCCATCTTTAGCAGTTCATGCTGGGTCCATCTGTGCCTCTTAACAGCACACAGTGTGCAGCGTAAAAGATGGATGTGTGTTAGTCCTAGAGGAACTTAGCTCTTTCTCTTTGTGGTTTTTTTTTTAATTGTTTTGTTTTTGCTTTCGATATTTTCTACCAGGTCAGCCTTAGTCCAAATTGGAAAGTAAAGGATTAGTGATACTTGTGGGTTGTACTTTATAGATATTGAAGTGTTTCCACATCTATTACTTGATTTTATGGGGTACTCACAAATCAAGAAAGTCAAGGCTAGGTGCTACCTTACTGCAGTTTATATAAGAGCTGGCTAAAGCCCAGAGAGGCTACACAAGCTGCCCCATAACACACAGTAGGTTAAATGGAAGTGAGAAATAGAACCCAGTAATTCACTCTCCGAGTCCAGCGCTCTTTCCACTTGGCTCCATCTTTAGGCTCTACTAGCTTTTTCTTTCCGGTTCTGAGCACTACGCACCTACTCCTCTCCACTTGTGCAGCACACTCTGTCACTGAGGCCAGTATAAACCACCAACACAACCAAGGCTCTGGATCTTTTCCTAAGCTTTTCCCCATTACCACTTCATGCCAATGTATCGTATCTTTAAGGTTTATTCGCTGCTAGCAAATGATTTCAAAATATATAGCTAGATATCTAAACAAACGTTTATAGAAATAGGGGTAAAATAGGCTACAGACTCAAATGACCTAGGGACCAGGCAGGAAGTGCTTATGAGTAAAACAGTCTTGGTGTCAACACTAGGGAGTGGCAGAGACTGTGGCAAACCAAAGAGCTTGTGCCCTTTTTAAAGGAAGTAGCTGCTACACAGCTCCAGCTGACTGTGGCATGGGAGAATGCAGGCCTGATGCTGCCAGATCTTCCTATATATTCTTTCCTCCACAAAAACTGAAAGTTTGGACTTTTTGGTGTGATTTTCCTATATTATAAAACATTGGGCAGGCCTCACAAAACACTCATGTGTGTACTTGGGCATGTAGTTGGCCAGTTTGTGTCCTCTGATCTGGAGAGACAAAAGAGGAAGGCCTGCTCTACTTGGCCTTCACGGGACTTCAGTGGAAGAACAGCCAGTCTGGGCACCATCATTTAAAAGAAGAATAGACCAATTGGAACATATTTAGACGTGAAGGACCATGGTGGCCAGGAGACTCAGACACGTATGAGAAAAGGTGAAGAAACTAGAGACATTTACTCTGGCTGAGAGAATAACGGATGGGCTATCATATACAAGATGGTAGAAAATTATTCTGCAGAGTCCTAAGGGTTACTTCTCATGTCACACCACCCACTACATTTTAGATACTAGACTTGGCCCTTCCTTCCCTCTGCCCTCCCCATCCCTTTGCTTAACCATACTTTATGCACTCAGCCTATATGGATTTCACTTTTTAAATTTTAATGTCTTAGGGCCGGGGTAGGCAAATATTATTTACAAAGGGCCAGATCGTAAATGTTTTAGGCCTTTGAGCCACAGAAGTCTCCGTTGCATATTCTTCTTTATCATTTTGTTTTTGCTTTTACAACTGTTTACTAATATAAAAACCATTGTTAGCTCCTGGGCCTTATAAAAACAGGTCTCAGGCCAAATTTTGTAGTTTTCTGGCCCCTACCCTAGATGGACTGAATAGTTAAACAAATAAACTGGGTATCCTTTTGATTCTCCCCAAACAGCAATTTCTATACTGTGTTGCCATAAATAGGTATTGTAAATAAAAGAATTCTTTTATCAAATAAATTTGGGAAACCGTGAGTTAAGCAAAGTTAAAAATCTTCCCCCCCCCCCCCAAGAAACTTTAAGAATCTCTCATAAAGACAGCAAAAATTAATAGGCAGAAACCTCACTGAAATGGAGTCAGGAGGCTAGAAGGAAGAGCTCTCATGCCCTGTGACAATTGCAGAGTACAACGAGAAGAAGAAAGAATTTCTCTTCTTGCCCAGCAGCAGCTCAGCCAATGAGAGACTGTCACAACTCGGCCAATGAAAACCCACTACACTTTGAGCTCCCAGTCTCCTCCAATGGACTCCTGTTTACAACAGCCCTCCCAACTTCCTCTTCCTCTCTATAAAAGAGTTTCTCCTCCTCCTTTTGCTCTGGATTTGCATGTGGCTCACCATGGTTGCAGACCCAGAATTGCAATTCTTTGCTGATCACAAATAAACCCATTTTTGCTGGAGAAATAACTGGCTGTCTATTTGTTTAGTGTCAACAGACCATTTCCAAAATTGAATATGGAATCTTTTTCCTGAGGATCTTATCATCTCCCAGGATATTTGCTTGGGAAATGCTCTCCAAAGTGAAACTGTTCTTGAAAACCAACTAAGCCAAATCAACAACAACAAAAAAACTTTTATTTTGTTCCTAGCCCACCTTTTTAAAGGCACTGTACCTGAGCTATGGAAAAGATGTTTATTTAGAACCTTTCATATTCTAGAAGGTGTGAAGAGTGCAATTAATATTCTTTGGAGGAAAAGGGCAGCCAGCTGAGTTGGAAATAAGCGGGGGAAACGTTTGGACTGTTTTCCACTTAAGGGTGATTTCTGTGAAGTGGATTCCTAAATACTTGAAATGACTCTGTTACTAACCATTAATCTCTGGAGCCCACAGAGCCACCAATAGTCAATTACTTGACCAATTTGATTAAAAACAATTACCAGAAACTTTGTCTATTTGCTGCTAACTGCTGATTTCCCTGAAGATAAATATCTGCTTAAAATGTAAAGACTTGGCTCTAAACTTTACAAGGCAATAGGATAAAACAGCTTGCCCACGTTGAATAAGAAAGAAGCTGGGCTGGGCGTGTGACACACAGGAGACACCAGGCTTGGCTCCCACCCTGAGGTAAGTCATCTTGCTAATTGGGGACAGCAAGTGAACAGTTCTGCAGTGACAAGGGCATACTTTGGGCCAGGTGCATCTGTGTTTGAGCCCAGCCTTACTTCTTGAACACTGCCTGCCCTCAGGTACCTTATTTAAATTTATTTGATTCTCAATTTACCCATCTGTAAAGTGAAGACAGTGAAACTTATCTTATAGGGCTTTTTTGTAGTGTTTAGAGAGAGTGCGCCTAAAATATTTTGCCCATAGTAGCCATTCAAATACTAGTAGCTGTGACATGTGTAACAGGGTGATACAAGAAGTCCAGAGGTAGGCAATCCAGCATTGCTGCAGCCGATCAAGTCAGCTTCTAATGTTCTGCTCCATCACCCTTAACATGCCTCATGGCTACAAGGCAGCTGCTCCCTCTATGGCTGTATTCCCAGTGGGATGAAGAGGAGTGTTTGAAGGGGAAATAATTCATTCCAGTTGAGTTTGTCTACTTTTTATCAGGAAATCAATAGCTTTCTCTGAAACCTCACACAGTTTATTCTGCTTACATCTCATTGGCCAAAACTGGGTCACAAAGCAACTCTTAGCTGCAAGGGAGTCTGGAGAGGAGAAGGTATTTTAAAAATGCACATTGGATCCTGAACAAAACTGAGAGTAAAGAAAACAAAATGGTGAGAAGAAACAAGAAGGGAGAGTGGACAGGATGACCAAGTAAAATGCATAATCTGCCCCAGGAGTTTCACCCACACTTGCAGGCCATGCTCTAAATTTTGGCCCATTGGCTCCAATTTGTACTCCAAAGTACAAAGAAGCTGACGGGGTTCTTCTGTCTTTGTCCCTAAAGGAGATGATAATGACAGCTCTCAACTATTGAGAATTTACTACTCGTGCCAGGTCCTCATGTGAGTACTTTACATCTCTTATCTCATGTAATCCTCAAAACAGCCCCAGGAGCTAGGTACTTTTATCTTCCTTTCACTGAGGGGAAGCCTGATGCACAGAAAGTTTCAGTAACTTGCCCCAGGCCATCCAGCTACTAACAGGCAGAATTAAGATTACTTCCCAGGTTGTTTGCATCCATGGCCCAAACTCTTAAGCAGTATTCTCCTTTTATAGTACCTCTTTAAAACTCAGTGATCTTATATTTATGGTCAATTGATTTTCAACAAAAGAACAAAGGAAATTTAATTGGGGGAAATGATAGTCTTTTCAACAAATAGTGCTGGAACAATTCAGTATGCACACACAAAGAGATGAATTTAGACCCTTACCTCATACCACACACCAAAATTAAATCAAAATGGATCAGATCTAAATGTAAGAACTAAAACTCAAACTTTTAGAAGAAAACTTTTGTGACTTTGGGTTAGGCAAAGACTACTGTATATGACATCAAAAGCATAATCCATAAAAAAAATTGATGAATTAATTTTTATCAAAGTTAAAGACTTTTGTGCTTCAAAGGACACAATTTAAATGATGAAGATATAAGCTACAGACAGGAAGAAGATACTTTCAAAGAATATATCTGACGTAAGTCTTGTATTCAGAATATATAAAGAACTCTTACAATTCAATAAGACAACCCCATTAAAATTGGACAAAAGATTTGAAGAGACATTTCATTAAAGAAGAAGTATAAATGAGTAATAAGAATACGAATAAGATGCTCCACATTGTTAGTTATTAGGGAATAGCAAATTATCACCACAATGAGATTCTACCACACATCCACTAAAATGGCTGCAATTAAAAAGATAGTAACATTTATTGGTGAGGCTGTGGAAAACTGGGAATCCTTTACATCTGAGCAGTGTAAAATGCTACACCCGCTCTAGAAAACAGTTTGTCACTTTCTTAAAAAGTTAAACATATTCTTACCATTTGACATAGCAGCATTCACACTTAGGTGTGGATAGAGAAATAAAACCTATCTCCATACAAAGACTTGCATACCAACATTCCTAGCAGCATCATGAGTAATAGTCAAGAAGTAGAAAGAAACAAAATGTCTATCAACAGGTGGTAAGGAAATATGCTAGATCTGTGCCGTAGAATACTACTCAGCAGTAAAAAGGAGTTAAATACTGCTACATGCTACAACATGAATGCATTGCAAAAATATTAAGCCAAGTGAAAGAAGCCAAATGCAAAAGACTGCATATTGTATAATTCCATTTAGGTGAAATGTCCAGAAAAGGCAAATCCATAGAAAGAAAGCAGATTAGTGTTTGCCTATGCAGAAAGTGGGGATTGACTGCAAATGGCCATGAGGGATCTTTTTGGGGCTGTGGAAATATTCTGCAACTGTATTATGGTGATGTTTCTACAACTTTGTAAATTTACCAAAAGTCATTGAGTCGTATACTTAAAACAGGTGAATTTTATGTTACTTAAAATGTACATTAATAAAGCTGTTAAAATTAAAAAGTAGTCTCAAAGGAAGAAAAGGATTGTGTTCTAGATATCCCCCTTGACTTTTTTTTACTAACGAGTTTACAGTGAAATGTATAAAATCGAGCAATTCCCAACAGAAGCCAGGCTGAATTTCAATGCTAGATTTTGAATTACATTCTGATTCATTCACTACGAGTATTTCGTTGACTAAGCCTTTGCTTTACCCAGGTTTCCAATCACACAAGAAGTGTTTTCTAGATAAGTAATTATTAGCCAATCCAAAAACTCACTGTTGACTTTACCTAACATTTCCATCTTCTACAAATTCTTTATCAATATGTGCTATGGAGTCAGGATTAACATGGACTAGAAATCCTGGGGTTGGTCCTTGTGCTTGTCAATGCCCCTTGATGGCTACAGCATCTTTTCTGGAGTGGTCATTTGTCCCTTTGTCATAAAAACTCATGTTAAATTAACTTACTTGTATAGGATCTGGCACAGTATTAAAATTTGCATTCTGGAAACTGATCTAATATAATTTAGAAAGATTTTCATGATTGAAATAAATCATCAAACCATCGAAATTCAGCATTTCTGTCAAACTGAAGTTTCATCATCTCCCTTGGGTAAAAGCTGTATCATTTACATCTTTGAAGTATTTCGGAAATGTATTTGTGACTTTTAAAAAAATTAAAAACATGATACTGTGACTTTAAAAAAAATTTAACCTGTGACATGTTTTCTCTAGGCCTCTAATTTGTCTAAAAAGAACCATATTGCTTACACAAGTCTCAAATTCTGTCTTAACGCCGTAAAAGAAGATGAGACTTTTGCTTTTAATTATAGAAACCCTGCCTACATTATCTTAATCCTTTGGAAGCAATTTACATGCCACTAGGCAGTTTGTCCTCACATGCCCCTCTCCACATCAACTGTTATAGCATCATACAATGTCAGAGCTGGAAGGGACCTCAGAAGACATATAGTTCAACCCCCTCCCTTTGCAGATGGAGGAACAAATGCTCAGAGAGGTTCTGTAACTTGCTTCATCCAAAACCACATAGCCAGTTGGTGAGTCCCAGCCTAGAGATAGTTCTGCCGCACTGCTCTCCAAGCATCACAGTATTTCGGAGACTGAATAGGCCTTTGAGACAGTGCCATCCAATAATTTGCCCTCACAGATAGGCAGCTGTGCACAGAGATGTGAAATGACTTCTGCAAGGTGGTCTCAGAGCTCTCTTCCCCATTAATAGCATCGTTTTAGGATGTGGTGCTGGTGTTCTAGAACGTTCTTAAGATTCATTTATGTAGGGCACAATTCTAATAGTTCAGCTTATTTTCAGTATCTTGCTACTGCAGCAGGCTACAGAGAGCAAAGATTAGTGAGACTGTTTTAGTCTGTACAAGTGACCATTTACAGAAGACCATAATGCCTTATGGTGAGAAGTGATTGGGAGTAAATTTTTATTAAGAACGTAATTTATAAATTAATTCATTTTTCCATGTGTTTCAGGCTTATTTTAGAAAGTCCTTTTTTGTTTATAGAGTGCTTTCACATTTATTGTTGCCTTATCAGATCATCCTAATAGCACCACGAGGCTGGTATTGCTATTCTGATTTAACAGATAAGAATATATAGAGTTAGAAACCGTGGGTCGATTACCCAAGGTCATACTGCCATTAACTAAACAGAGGAAGTATTTAAGCCTTGGTCTTCTCATCCCAGAACATATACGCTCTTCCCAATTTATCTTACTATCTTTTGGAATTTAATGATATTGTTGTTCTATGGTTTTCAGTTTCCTGATAAGACAAATGGTTTATCACAGACTATATCTACAAGCAAGCTACTTTGAGAAAATTTACTAAAGCACAAGGGACTTTGCTGTGACTATGGTTTTTTTTTTTTTCAAGTCCTATTTTGTTGTGAGAAGAGTTTAATGTCATTGTTTTTATGCTGAGATCCAGAGACACTCACTAGAAGCATTCCTTACTTTAAGAAGGCGAGATATTCACAGAGTTGAAATTGCAAAGCAAAGGAATTAGGAGTGATGGTTCTTTTCATATGCATTTACTTTAGAAAAGATTTACCAAAAGAATCCTATACATAATTTACAAGTATTCTTTATGCATGTCAAACATGATTCGGTTGACCAAAAAAATTTAATCATTTTGTAATCAGTTTTTCCAAGAAATTCCTCTCTTGTTCTTTGTCAACTATATATTCTCATTTCTTTTCAGTTACCTTTGAACAGTAAGGTCGGCCTTATCTTCTGTTTTCAAAATTAGTGACAAGTCATGGATTCCAAAGAGATCAGGGGAAACACTTAACATTGAACTTGAATATACAGCAACTGGAGCTAACTCTGACTCCCTGAATGATGGAGTGTTATTAACATTTCTCCTATACTTATATTTGTAGCCCAAGAGGCAGGGTCATGGGGCTTTCAGTTTCGGTGAAGAGTAAGGAGATTCATTCCTGAGGGATGGAAGAGTAGCAAGGAACTTCGAGGCTCACAGTGTTTGTACAAGCACTGTATGATTTATTTATTATGATGATTAATTTATTATTTTTAGTCTCACAATAAAAGCGTTTCTATTGTGATTATATTTCTTTCCTGAGATGAACCATTACTGATTTTTAAAATCTTCAGATGAAGATATATATTTGTATTTTTCTGTTCCGGGTGGTGGGGCAGGCATGGGAGTGGGGCTGGGTATTTGTGAGTTGTTGAAAGAAAAGAGGTTGCTGGAGAACAGATGGCCTCCTCCAATCATACATATTCATGAGTGCATTTATTTCATTATGTCATCCCCTGGGAAACCCTACACTTCAGCTTTTATAGGTTTGCATGGCCATCAAATTGAGCAGTCAGAAACCCTCTGTCAAAACCTGTGTTGCTGCAAAATTTGAAGAAAAGTACGTGAAAGCCTCTACTTCACACTTTTGTCTTGACTTTTCCTCGCTAAAACACCTGTTATTTTGATATCTAAGACAAGAATGTCATTGTGCATAATAAATGTTAAGTGTTGATAGCTGAGCTAACATGTTTCATTAATCAGATGGTGGTATGTTATGTTTAGAGTATCACTAAGCACACTGTTTGCTATTTTCATAAGAAACATGAGATTAAAACAGGTCTGTGTGTCTGTTGCAGTATCGCCAAAGTTTATGCCAGGCCCTCCTCCTTTGCAGAAAACAAATGGTTTGAAAAATGTTTATTATTGAATTCCCTGTGTGTCTGATAATTTGGCAGGACACTGCCTCTTATGCGCTTCATCAAATTCCTTTCCACTGGACCAAGACACCGAGAGGACCGTGAGCAGCACAGATTTTTCCTTCTTATCTTGTGAGTGAGCTCCCGGCTAGTGATTATTGAAGGCATCTCAATAGCCTTTGCTTTAAATGTTATCACTGTTTCCGTTTACCTCCATATTCCTTTACCTCGAACAGGAATAAGAGCATTTTTGTCTTTTCCCATTGTTGTCTGGTCTTGGGAAACTTCTGATATATGATGATTTGTTCTACAGATTTGTAAAGATAATGACTCCTCTACCAGATGATGAGATGTCTTCTGCTCCGAGAATCTATGTGGAAACTGAGGCAGTCATGAAGTCTGCCCACTTGGATGAGGCAGGTCATTCATTTTCTGAAAATCCTGAAAATGATAATCATGATGGACTTAATAACAATAACACTAGCAATAAATCTAACATTTATTAAGCGGTTGCTATAGGCAAGCACTATGAAGAATTTTACACAAACTTCATGATGTTGATACTATTAGTATTTACATTTTGCAGTTGAAGATACTGATGTTTAAAGAAGTTGGATATCTGTTATGTATTGGGTCAAGAAACGTGAGAGCCTTTTAAACAGTGTTATTTAATTCTCATGGTCTCTCAATAATAAGAAATCCAAGAATCGTAAGAAGCCGAAAGGGCCCATGGAGTCTAGGCTGGAGCAGATTTCATTGCAAGAAAAGGCTTGTGCAAATGAGTGATTGGACATCAAAATCATGAGAAAGAAGAGGAAACTGTTTTTCAGAGAAGATAATAAAGTAGAAAACAGAGAAGCATGCAGTTGGGTTGGGGTGGCAGGAGGGCAGAGAAAGTAGTTGGCTGGGTCTCCGATAGTTTCATATAGCTCTCACCTCATTTCCCAGGAGCTCCAGCTGTGACTCATTTACACATTGTGACCTAGATTTTACAATAAACTTCCCTTGAGTTTGGGTAGCTTCAGTGCATTTCCATTCCTTGCAAGCCAAAGTATGAACTTGCAAATAATGGAGCTAAGACTCAAACCCTTGCTTTCAGTCCTTAAACCAAGGCCCACACTTGCTCTGAGTCATGCTCTGGTCAGTGGCCCTCCACGTTAGAAGAAAAAGTGCCCAGTGATCATGGCCATGGAGCAGACACATCTTTTTAGAGCTGTCAGGTTGAGGATACAAAAAGAAATATACAAAGGACGGGGCTGCATGAACAATGATTTCTGGCAACATGGCAATAAATTTAAGCAATAGATCAGGCTAGTCTAAGACTACCTTTATTAAAACACATTTTGCTGTCTTTAAAAAGTTTATAAAAGTGAGGATGCTTATTAAAAGTTACTATTATAATAAAAGTTTATGACAGAATAAAGTAAAACCTGGAAGTCCTCCTCTTGTTCTCCCTTCTCTAGTCTACAGGGGCCCACTGTGCACAGTTCGGTGCGTGTCTGTCTGGGACATTTCTACGCACAGACTGGATATGTGCATATGATAGAGTTGTGTTCAAACATTTCACACCATTCATACTTGCTTCTTATTGATTGTCCATTTCACTATGGAGACCCTGACATATGAATACATGCAGATTTGCCACATTTATATTCAGAGCTACATGGCATATTCCATGGAATGGGAATACCAGTTCTCTATCAATGAACATTTGTCTCCAAATTTCTGCTGTTACATATTAGACTTCACAGAATAGAAACTACTCTCTTTAAAGTGCTTCATTTGCTCATTTTAGGCCGTATTTCAGAAACACTGTTAGGATGATTAAAAATGTAATCGTCCACCTTTGTAATCCTAAGGGGCAGGTAAGTATGATAGGTATTGACACCTCAAGTATAACCTAAAAATCTGTTTGGATGTCATTTATTAAGGTATAATGATGCCAAGCCGTTAATCAGAATTCATCTGGGTTGCATTGTGATACAGAGGAGTAAAGGGTGGGTATCTTTGCTATTCTTTTTGTCTATCTAAAAAAGATTTTAAAACATTAAAAATTAATAATGATTAACAATTGACCCTCAGAGGGGATGTGGGATTGCTCTCTGAGTAATTTACCCTTGACTGCTTAGAAAACCAACTAGTAAGCAAATATTTATTGATCACCAAGAAGTGCCCGGTACAGATGTAGGAAAGGATCTAGGATTTTTTTAATACTTCAAGCAGAACTCACACTCTGTGAGTAAGTGCTGCGGGAAGAGATGGATGGGCTGGTGTTGATGAACAAGATGTTGAAGAGATGTTGTTGCTGATGTTTCAGTACTTCGTATGTATCATTTCCGAAACAGAGTAGATATCCACAGCACAAAGAATATGACGTTATTGAGAATACTTAGAGAAATTCTGGTAATGTTTTATAAAATATGAGGATTTTCCTTACTGAGGATACAAAACACATCTAATCGAAAGCTGTGTGTTTTGTGAATATGTACTGCCTTCCAAAGTCATGGTAGATAAGGAAATCTTAAAAATTAGTGAAGCAATATATACGATAGCCATCTCCATACTTCTTTATTATGAGCCAGTTAGGTGAAAACTCCATGCTTAACACTTCAGAAGACTTCAAGAATTTAAAAAACACAGTCTGTCCGCAAAAAGGAAATGAAGGTTAATGCCGTATAATAAGTAACCAGAGTACGCACATACTTTTACCTTAAACAAGGTAAAGGTTATCATTGAAGTCCAATTCACTTCAATGTTTTCATCAGTTCTACTTACGAAAAATTAAACAGCTGTATATGAGTTTCCTAATAATGCTCTTCTGTGCCCATATTCACCCAGGGCACGGGTTTGCTTTGTTTTGTTGCTAGATGGGATGAGACTTTTATGGTGATGGATAATTACAGCTGTCTTTCATTGACGGCTTGCTAGGAGCCAGCACCATACCAAAAGCTTTAAACGGATTTTAAAATTCTCCCAGCAGGCCCTTGTGGGGAGATTTTTACAAATGCAGAATCTGAGAGCTATTAAATGGCTGAGCCGGGGTATCCAAGCCAGGCTGTGTACCACTCTGCCAATGATTACCAACTTCCAGTCATTCTTAGGCCACCTTGAGAGGTTTGCCCAATCTCAGTACCATCCAAATAGTACTTTCTTAAGATTTTTCCTAAATCAACTCACTTTTCATACATGTTACTTGTCCTTAGCATTTTGGGCCATAAAATTTTGGGGTTTATTGCACTAGTTATAGGTTTTTTCTAACAGCTGATCAAATAAATAGATAGCCATGAAAAAAAGAAGTTTTCCCGTGTATCTTCTGCAATAATTTCATTTTATTACCCGTGTTACATGTACCACACTTGGGGAAACCTTGTACCATGTAATGCTATTTTCAGGTTTTTCTTTTTTGTGCCATCATATATTCTCTGGATACATGCTTATTACAGATGTCCACATCCTTACAAAGAAAGTAGACATATAAAATCAGGTGTACATTTCAATTCACCGTGAAGACATACAAGCTCATCTTACACAAACTGAATACAATAGGAAACATGCTTCTAGAGGTAATCCTAACAAATATAAGCTTCACAATTAAAATTACCAGCTGTCTGAAGACACCAGAATATGCCCTCAGCAGCAAAGTCTTGCCATATAGGATATTTTATCATTCAATTGTTATGGCTTTCTTTAAAAGGTAACTTAAAAAATAACATGAGAAAAGGATTATGTTTCACCATTTGGATAAATTGATAAAGTATGTCATTTAATTAAACTAGCTCATTTTATTATTATTACTATTATTATTATTATTAACATTGTGAAAAGTCAACAGAATATATTGTTTCAATGGATATTTAGGGGTTTTATTCATTTTGAGTAATCAGACACTCAAATATAACTTACAGAGCAATATATCTAATCAGAAGAAGAAATTTCCATAAGAGGAACTATTATTTGCCTGCTTGTAATCAATCAGTTTTTTACTTCACAGCCCATGTGGAAAGATTAGTTAAAAAAATCATAATAGTATATAAAGTTGCTCTTTCAGAAAATTAATTTTCAAGATCATGCAATAGACAAAAATTAAAACGAATTGAAGAGGGACCAGGAAAAAATTTTTACAACATTTTGGACTCCTTCCAATTAGGACAAAGTCTTCATTGCTTATTCTGAACAGAAAAGCTCATTAATTTGTGCAATGCGGGTGCAATATAAAACATTAATGTTCTTTGGTTTTTTTAATTCTGGAAAAAGACAAAATTCTTCATGAATTGTCTTATCCTGAGAGGTAGAAAAGTATTACTAAGTTTACTTTCTCAATAAAGGAAGTTGAAGCAACATTAAATTGCTTAATTCTGTTTTCAGATTTTCCGCTTTGCCTCTGACTAAAGCAGGTGGGTAGCGCTTGCATTCAAGACCTGGGATTTTGCAGCTCAAGCCCTCAAGGTTTCAAAAATAGCAACATCATATCTGGGAGGTATCAGGAGCAACTGAGAAAACCCCACAGCTCTGTGCTCAGTGTACCCAGTTTTGTACTTTGGAGAAAGGACACGGAGAACTGGTCTGTTTCCAAGATGCCCATATCCAGAGGGAGCACAGAGAAAGCATGGAGAAACAGAAAACCTTCCTTGACTATCATGAGTGAGGAAAAAGACAAGCTACCTACTGTTTCATTAGCAGCTTTGTTGCTTAGTGATTTAGAGTGGGTGACAAAAATACATTGTTGGAATATATTTTTTGCAGTCTAGAAACTAGTGCTTTCGCCATCCACAAAGAGGATGAGTTTTAAACCTGTTCAGCCCAATCAGCGCATGACTAAGCTTCTGACCCAGGAAGACAGTCTGCTTCTAGGATGTGGTGGAAAAATAGGCATGTATTTGACCAACAATAAATACAAATGCACAGAACTTAGCACGGTGCCAGGCATGGAGGAAACTCTAAAGAAATGTCTCTTCCTTTTCTCTCCTCACTCTCATTGCTTGAGAGCAGAATCCTTGAGAATTGAATCTTCCATACGCCTTCTGTTCCTGTCTGGGAATGATTTACTCACAGCTAGATCCCTATTGGATTGTGAGTTCCTTTGAGGGTATCGCATCATGTCTTATTAATTATACACCCTCCCATTTCCAACCTCACAGCATGGAGCTTGCATGCAACAGGTGCTCAGTAAATGTTAAATATATAGTGGAAAGTAAGTAGAGTGTTGTTAAGATTGGAGGATTACTTCCTTTGTTCAGTATTATATTTCATTAAAAGGGTCTAATTTGCTTGTTTGAGCAAGACTACCTGAAGGACATTCACCAGGGCTGACCTAATTTGGTAACTTGCAAAACTTGATAGATCGGCTTTGCATGTTAGACTATTGGATATTTTTCATGGCACCCTTATTATGTTGCTTTCCCACTTTGGGTTGAACTTCCGTCCTTCAAACAACTGCTTGCTTCACTGGAATAGCACTTGACTTGATTGCAAGTTAAAACCCTTTAAGGGGTAGCTCACTCCAATGATTTTTTCAATGACTATGCTGTCAGTGGGGATTTGTGATTATTGCCACTGCTCCAAATTTCTATAATCATTTGCATTTTGAAATGATTGGGATGACCGTTCTCTGAGAATATAATATATAATTTTTTCCTTATGGTGTTTCAGCAGCTTTTTGCAAGGAGAATAATGAGGAGAGAGTAAATTGTATTGTAATTCATTTGAATAGAAGCCCATTTCAGGGAGATTTCGGGGACACGGCTCAGACTTCGACTCTTACTTTAGCCCTTTAGAAGTATTTCTACTTGAGTCACTGAAGGGCTCTTAGAGCCTTATAGCTTTCCAGCAGCTAGGAATTCTTAATGAAAGATGAAATCTGACTTTCAGTTTGAGGTATTCTTATCAGTGCTGGAAGATGGGAAGGGAAAGCAGAAAAAAACTCTTTTTTTGAAGATTAAAGCTGCAGTTTTCCCCCCTTCCATCCCATTTCTCCATTTATCTCCCTTTTTCCTCTTTCTCCCACCCCCAGTGTTCAGTATAGCAGCTAGGAGAAGGAGCACCTGAACAGGATTACTCAAAGCAAGGTCCGTTTATGATGATCACTGACACAATTAGACGAGGTATTTATTAAACATTCATATTCCTGGCCATTACTTCAAACCCACTGAATGGAAGAATCTCCATACTATGTGAATTTTAAGAAGAACCCCATTTTAGCTACTTACAGTTTACAAAGTATTTGGGCTGTGTGGTTGGATTCAGGGGAGTAAAATCAAGCCCAATTTTTTTTTAAAAAAATCATTTTGTAAGGCCTGAATATTTATTTTTACAAGTAAATTATAAAAACCTCATTTTAAAAGATAGCACTTCTCCTATTGTAAAGTATGAAGCCCATGGCTGGCAGTTTGGTGGCAGTCCAGAGGCAACAGGATGGGTGCTTCCTGGGCCGCCTTTCACAGCCATAGGGGATAAGTCGATGCAGTGAAGCAACAACCCACAGAGAAAAACTGAGCATCTTCTTAGGTCTTCATTACGTACAGCAGTATCTCCTCCTTATGCTCCTCCTTAGCTGAGATCATATGTGACTTAATCGAAAAGATGGCCCATGTCTCTATCCCTAATGGAGAAAATGGGTTTTACATACCACGTAAATCATACTCCCTCTCTCTAAAATCACATTGATGTAACCAAATTTAGTACTGATCTCCTGCTTAATATGTTTTTAAAAGCAGCAAGGGAATTCAAATTTCAATGCCAAAATCAATTCCTGTCATTCCACGGGACCATTAAAAGGTTTCATTCCAAAATCATATTTCTTTCTACCGAACTCTGACATTTTTGTCTATGAAATTGTTTACCCTTCATTTGTTTTTAAACAGGTTTACTGACATGTTTTGACGGATGCTGTATAATCATATCCTCTATTATAGGTATTGTTCATGCTTCTTAAATTTCCTTTTAATCCATTTTGCCTGCATAAACTATCAAATAAAAGCCAGTAAACTGGAGATCAAAATTCAGCCCCATATGCATCCAGGGACAATTTCTACTTCTTACCACAGGTTCCCTGTTGACAACAGCACAGCAAAGCATGACCACGAAAAGTGGATTAAAGGTGATAATGCTTGGCAGTGAGAAAGAAGGTCACCAGAGTGGTCACTAATGTATCTCAGGGTGATATCAGGAACTAGACTGGAGGAATATGTCAGAATGCCAGACACCGCAATTTTTTTTTTTTAACAATTACCTGTTGTGTTTTGTTTTTTTCCAAGAGTGGCCCTGAGCTAACATCTGTTGCCAATCTTTTTTTTTTCTTCTTCTCCCCAAAGCCGCCCAGCACACAGTTATGTAATCTAGTTGTAGGTCCTTCTAGCTCTGCTATAGGAGATGCCGCCTCAGCATGACCTGATGAGCGGTGCTAGATCCGTACCCAGGATCCAAACTGGTGAAACTCTGGGCCACTGAAGTGCTGTGCATGAACTTAACCACTCGGCCACAGGACCAGCCCCAGACACCACAATTTTAAGTGACTATAAGAGTAGAAAATATTAATGATACGACAAGGAGAGATAGAGGTGATATATAGTTAGGTGGTGTGAGCTTCAGGCTATGGTGGGCAGAAAGGTCACCCAAAGATGTCCATGGCCTAAAAGATGAAATGTGGGAATATGCTACATAGTATGCCAAAAAGGACTTTGCAGATCAAATTAAGGTTAAGGGTCTTAAAAGAAAGTGACTCTCCTGGATCATCCAGGTGGGTCCAGTCTAAAAGTGGAGAGCTTTCTACAGCCAGAAATAGGAGAGATGAAATTGAAGTTAGAGCAATTCAAAGTGTGAGAGGACTCCACTCACCATTGCTGACTTTGAAGATTAGAGGGCCACGAACCAGAGAATGTGCAAGCCCCTGCAACGACCCCTGGCCTACAGCGAGGAAGGAAATAGGGATTCTGTCCTACAACCACATGAAATTGAGTTCTGCCAATAACCTAAATGGATTGGTAAGCAGATTTTTCCTTCAAAGCCTCCAGTCTGTCTGATTCCTTAATTTTGGCTTTGTGAGATCCAGAGCAGAGAAATCAGTGCAGCACCCTGGGACTTCTGACCCATGGATCTGTGAGATAATAAATGTATGTTGTTGTAAGCCACTAAATCTGTGGTAATCTTTTATGGAAACAATGGAAACCACTACAAAAGGCAACGCGGTTGTTGCAGGAGTGCTGACAAACTCTAATCTGGAATGCGTATGGGGAGACAGGCAGCAGTGGTGATGCCTCTGGACTTGCACATATCAAAGCTCAAATCCCAGCTGACACCAGCTGAATGATCTTACTCAGGAGGCTGCACCCTTATAAAGCTTGATTTTCCCCTCTACAAACTGGAAATAACAACAGCATCTCCTCCACTAGCTCATAGTAAGAATTAAATGAGGTAATGGATGTACAAGCATTTAACAGTGCTTGGCACAGAACTGGCATTGAGTAGAGTGGCCTTTACTAAAACAGAAGAAAGCAGTCTCTTGTCCCTGAATCCAAGGACAGATGACAATGGGCAGACATTACTTGATAGGAGTTACAAAGTAGCGTCATCAAAGGGAAAGCCAGATTCCACCCAAAGCTTGGAAATGGAGAAAATGTGCTCAGAATAGGGTCTGGAGCAAGTGGTGAGCCAAATGTGACTCAGAGCAGCTTTCTCAAAATCAAATGTGCATAAAGATCACCCAGAGACAGATGATTGTGGGAAGATGGCAGAATAGGAAGTACCAGGAATCTGTCTCCCCACCTAGACAACATTTGCATTGGTAGAATCTCTCTGGTGTACCTATTTTGGAACTCTGGAGTCTATTGAAGGCTTGCAACTTCCAGGGGAAGGCTTGGATGATAAATTATCATTGATTTTGGTCAATTTCAGGTCTTAGCACAGTAACAGTCACCCATCCCTCACCCCCAGACACATGGCAGGCAGCTTTGTACATGTTCCTGGAAAAAAACCAATCTGTACACAGCTTTCAGGAACCAGTGTGGGCAAAAAGAATCTGTCCTCCAAACTTTGGGAATCTGTGCTCTGATCACTCTGATTTCTGCTTTCAATCCCAGAAGTGTGGACAAAGAGGTGGGCAGTCATTCTTGTTGCACTTTGCTCTATTGTTGCCAGTCCCTCCCCCTCTGGCTGAAGTGACTTCCAAGTGATTTAAAGGAATGGTGTCCTTCATTTTACTCTTTTTCCCCCTTTGGGAGCCAAACATTAAAGACTGGGACATTCAAAAACAACTACATATGAGGAATATTAGAAAGTGACTGTGTGTGCCCAGGGAAAGGCTCAGAGAAGACCTGTCAAGACCTTAAGATTATACCACAGGCTCATCCTCAGAACAGAGACACCCTACAGCAATGCAAAAAACAAAAGCAATGAACAAAAACAATAAAAACAGCAAACCTTGGGAGGGGGGAGAATCTGATTTCCAGAGTTACCACATTATTAGATTCAAATGTCCAGTGTTCAACAAAAAAATATCAGAAGGCACACGAAGAAACAGGAAAGTATGGCCCATTCACAGGAAAAAAATTAATCAACAGAAATTGTCCCTGAAAATGACCTGATGATAGATATGTTAGACAAAGTCTTTAAAACAACTCCCTTAAAGATGCTCAAGGAACTAAAGGAAGATGTGTAGAAAGTCAAGAAAACAATGTATGAACAAAATAGAAATATCAATAAATAAATAGAAAACCTAAAAAGAAGTCAAAAAGAAATTCTCAAGCTAAAATTACAAGTGAAATAAAAAACTCACTAGAGAAATTCAAGGGCACATTTGAGCAGGCAGAAAAAAGAATCAGCAAACTTGAAGACAGGACAATGGAAATTATTGTATCTGAGGAACAGAAAGGAAAAAGATTGAAGAAAAGTAAATAGAGCCTAAGGAACCTGTGGGATACCATCAAATGGACCAACATACTCATTGTAGGAATCCCAGAAGGAAAAGAGAGAGAAAAGGGCAGAAAGGATAGTTGAAGAAATAATAGCTGAAAATTTCCAAAATTTGATGTAAGATATCCACGAAGTTCAATGAACTCCAAGTAAGATGAATTCAAAGAGACCCACACCAAGACACGGTATAATCCAACTTTCAAAAGCCCAAGAGAAAAAAATCTTGAAAGCAGCAAGAAAGAAACAACTCATCACATACAAGTGGTCCTCAATAAGATTAACAGTAGACTTCTCATCAGAAACTTTGGAGGCCAGAGGCAATGGGCTGATATTTCAAAGCACTAAAAGAAAATAATTGTAAACCAAGAATCCTATAACTACCAAAACTGTCCTTCAAACTTGAGGGAGAAATTAAGACATTGCGAGATAAATAAAAGCTGAGGGAATTTGTTACCACTAGACTTCCCTTGCAAGAAATGCTCAAGGTAGTCCTGCAGGGTGAAATGAAAGGTACTAGACAATAACACAAAGCCATATGAAGAAATAAAGATCCCAACGATGGTAAATACACAGGCAATTATAAAAGCTAGTATTATCATAACAATGGTTTTTAACTCCACTTTTTGTTTTATACATGAGTTAAGATTCTAATACATTTTTTTTTTGAGGAAGATTAGTCCTGAGCTAACATCTGCTGCCAATCCTCTTCATTTTTGCTGAGGAAGACTGGTCCTGAGCTAACATCCATGCCCATCTTCCTCTACTTTATATGTGGGACACCTACCACAGCATGGCTTGACAGGCAGTGTGTATGTACACACCTGGGATCTGAAATGGTGAACCCTGGGCCACTGAAGCATAACATGCAAACTTAACCACTATACCACCAGGCCAGCCCCAAGATTCTAATACATTTTTAAAGAAATAATTATTAGTCTAAAAGGTAACATTGTTGTAACTTTGGCTTGTAACTATACATTTTCTTTCCTAAATAATTTAAGAGACTAAAACATTTAAAAGAATTATTAGTGTATGTTTCTGGACATACAATTTATAAAGATACAATTTTGTGACATCAACAATCAAAAGGGGTGAAGATAAACACGTAAAGGAGCAGAGTTTTTGTATGTTATTGAAATTAAGCTGGAATAAATTCAAATTACAGTGTTATAACTTTAGGATGTTAAATGTAATCTCCATAGTAACCACAAAGAAAATAGCTATAGAATATAGACAAAAGAAAATGAGTAATCAATTTAAATATTTTGCTACAAAAAAATCAACTAAGTACAAAAGAAGAAAATAATGCAGGAAAAAATTCAGTAATGTACAAAAAAAAAGAGCAGGGGTGGCTATACTAATATCAGAAAAAATAGACTTTAAATAAAAAAAGATTACAAGAAACAAGGAAAGAGTTATATATTAATAAAAGTTTCAACACAGCAAAAAGATATTACAATTATAAACATTTATGTACTTAATGACAGACCTTGAAAATATATGAAGCAAAAACTGATGGAATTAAGAGGAGAAATAAGCAGTTTCACAATAATAGTTGGAGACTTCGATATCCTACTCTCAATATGGATAGAAGAACTAGAGAGAAGATAAGTAAGAAAATAGAGGACTTACAATAAACCAACTATATCTAACAGAACTCTCTACCCAACAAAAGAGCATACATACATGTTCTTCTCAAGGAAACATGGGATGTTTTCCAGGATAGCCCATATGTTCGGCCACAAATTAAGTTTCAATAGATTTAAAAAGATAGATATCATACCAAGTATTTTCTATGACCACAATGGGATGAAGTTATAAATCAATAACAGAAGTAAAACTGGAAAATTCACAACTTGTGGAAATTAAACACCATGCTTAAACAACAAATGTGTCAAAAAGAAATTGAAAGAGAAATTAGAAAATTCTTAAGAGATGAATGAAAATGAGAGCACAATATACCAAAACTTACGGGATATAGTGAAAGTAGTGCTTAAGAGGAAATGTATAGCTGTAAACACTTGCATTAAAAAAAGAAGAGAGTTCTCAAATCAACAACCTAACTTCACAACTTAAAGAACTAGAGAAATAAGAACAAACTAGAAATAAGAACAAACTAAAACCAAAGCTAGCATAAAGCAGGAAATAATAAAAATTAGAGCAGAGGTAAATGAAATAGAGAATAAAAAAACAATAGAGAAAATTAATGAAGAAAAAAGTGGGTTCTTTGAAAAGATTTTAAAAAATTGACAAACCTTTAGCTAGATGGACAAAGAAAAAAAAGACAAATTACTAAAATCAGAAATGAAAATGGGAACATTACTACTGACCCGATAGACATAAAAAGGATTATAAGAGAGTACTATAAACAATTGTACACTAACAAGTTGGATAACTTCGATTAAATGGATAAATTCCTAGAAACACAAAACTTTCTGAGACTAAATCCTCCAGAAATAGAAAATCTGAATAGACGTATAACTGGTAAGGAGATCAAAACAATAACCAAAAAGGCTCACCAAGAAGAAAAGCCCTGGACCTGATGGCTTCATTGGTGAATTCTACCAAACATTTAAAGAAGAATTAATACCAATCCTTCTCAAACTTTTCCAGAAACTTGAAGAGGAAACACTTCCTAACTCATTCTATGAGACCAGTGTTACCCTGATACCAAAACCAGACAAAGACACTACAAGAATAAGGTAGATCAATATCCCTTATATGTATTGATGCAAAAACCCTGAACAACACATTAGCAAACCAAATTCAGCAGCATTTTAAAAGGATTATATACCAAAACCAAGTGGAATTTATTCCCAGAATGCAAGGATGTATCAACATATGAAAGTTAATCAATGTAACACATTACATAAACAGAATGAAGGAAAAAAAGTACACGATCATCTCAATTGCTGCAGAAAAAGCATTTGACAAAATTCAACACTCTTTTAAGGTAAAAACACTCAACAAAATAGAAATAGAAGGAAACTATCTCAACAGAACAAAAATATATGAAAAACCCACAGCAAACATCAGACTCAATTGTTAAAGACTGAGTTTTTCATCTAAGGTTAGAAACAAGACAAAGATGTCCATTTTCACCACTTCTTTTCAACATAGTAATGGAAGTGCTAGCCAGTTTAATTAGGCAAGGAAAAGAAACAAAAGGCATCAAATTGGAAAGGAAGAGGTAAAGTTATCTCTGTTCACAGAGGATATGATCTTATATGTAGAAAACTCTAAAGATTTCACAAAAATCTATTAGAGCTAACAAATTACAAAAACAATTCCATTTACAACAGCATCAAAAAGAATAAATTACTTAGGAATTAACTTAACCAAGGAGGTGAAAGACTTGTACAATGAAAACTACGAAGCATTGCTGAAAGAAAGTTAAAAAGACACAAATATATGGAAACAAATACCATGTTCATGGATGGGAAGACAATATTGTTAAGATGTCAACACCACTCAAGCAATCTACAGATTCAATGCAATCCTTATCAAAATCTCAGTGACATTTTTGGCAGAAATAGAAAACCCATCCTAAAATTCACATGGAATTTCAAGTGACCCCAAATAGCCAAAACAATTTTGAAGAAGAAAAACAAAGCAGCAGGACTTATACTTCCTTAATTCAAAATCTACTACAAAGCTACAGTAATCAAAACAGTGTGGTCCTGGCATAATGACAGACAGAGAGACCAATAGAGTAAAATAGAATAGAATAGAGAGCCCAGAAATAAACTCTTGCATATACGGTCAAATGAACTTTGAGAAGGGTGCCAAGACCAGTCATTGGGAAAGAACAGTGTTTTCAACAAATGATTCTGGGAAAGGTGGATATCGACATGCAAAAGAATGAAGTTGGACCCTTACCTAACATCATACACAAAAATTAATTCAAAACAGATCAAAGACCTGAATGTAAGACCTAAAAGTATAAAACTCTTACAAGAAAAAATAGGGCAAAAGCTTCCTGACCTTGGATTTGGCAAGGATTTCTTGGATATGACACCAAAGGCACAGGCAACAAAAGAAAAAATAGACAAATTAGACTTTATGAAAACTTTCAAAATTTGTGGATCAAAAGCCAATATCAAGAGAGTAAAAAGGCAACCCAAAGAATGGGAGAAAATATTTTTAAATCATATATCTAACAAGGAATTAATATCCAGAAGATATAGAGAATTCCTAGAACTCAACAACAACAAAAACCCAATTCAAAGATGGACAAAGGACCTGAATAGACATTTCTCCAAAGAAGATATGCAAGTGGCCAATAGTATATGAAAAGATTCTGAACATTACCAATCAATAGGGAAATGCAAACCAAAACTACAATGAGATGCCACCTCACACCCACTAGGATGGCTACTATGAAAAAAACAAAAACAAAAAATAACACAAGTGTTGGTGCAGACGTGGAGAAATCGTAACCCTTGTGCATTGTTGGTGGAAATGTACGATGGTATAGCCACTACGGAAAATGGTATGTCAGTTCCTCAAAGAATTAAAAATAGAATTAGAATATGATCTAGCAATTCTACTTCTGGGTTTATACCCCAAAGAATTGAAAGCAGGATCTTAAAGAGATTTGTACACGTGTTCATAGCAGTATTAGTCATAACAGCTAAAATGGAAACAATCCAAGTATTCATCAACAGGTGAATGAAGAAGCAAACTGTGGTGTACACATACAACGGAACATTATTTGGCCTTAAAAAGGAAGGAAATTCTGACATATGCCACAGCATGGATGAACATTGAGGACATTATGCTAAAAAATAAGCCGGTCACAAGAAGGCAGATACTGTATGATTCCACTTATTTGAGTGAGACACTTAAGAGTAGTCAAAATCATGGAGACAGAAAGTAGAACGGTGATTGCCAGGGGCCGGGGGAGGGAGAAATGAGGAATCATTCTTTAATGAGTATATTGTTTCAGTTTTGCAGGATGAAAAGAGCTATGAACATGGATGGTGGTGATGGTTGCACAACATTGTGAAAGTATTAAATACACTAAATTTTACACTTAAAAATGGCTAGGCTAGTAAATTTTATGTTACGTTTACTTTACCACAATTTAAAAAACAGGAAAAAAAAGATCACTCAGAGATCTGGGTACAAAGCAGATTCTGATTCAGTAGGTTGGGTGTGGCCTGAGACTCTGCATTTCCAACAAGTTCCCAGGTAATGCAGGTGCTGCTGGTCCACGGACCACACTTGAGTAACATGGGATTAGAGTACGTGAGAAAAGAAGGGTCATCATCTCCCAGAATGCTGCTGGATGGTGACACGAGAGAGGAAGGGAATGACAAGCAACCAGCAGGGCTTGCTGGACTGTGGGAAGCAGGACCGAGTGAGCAGGCTTGCCTCGCTGTGCTGGAGGATCTCCCCTCCTCAGCAGGGCCTGTTCCCAGAGGTGAGTATGGGCCCACTTAGACACAGGTGTGTGTGTCTGTGTATTGTCAGCACCTGCAGGCAGAGAACGTCTCCAGGGCTGTGGCGTTTCCTCATGCCCCCTGTTCTCAGAAAGCCCACACTGCAGGCTGCTGGCGAGAAGACCTCAGGAAGCAGGTCCTGTGAAGAGGTTCAATCCAATTTGCCTTCCCCATGCTCCAGCATTGACCTGGACATTGGAATTGAGAAAGGTAGGACATTCTTTGACAATACTCTCGAGGTCTTGGCTTAGTATGACTAATACTTCCCTCTACCGCTTTCCAATCATTTCATTTTTCAAGATACTTTCTCATCTATGATCTCATCTTGGTCTCACGGGTTTTTTATTAAGCTGGAAAGGCGTTTACATGCAGTACATAGGGATGGTGCTTTGCATTCTCATCTGAAATTAAACACGTAAGCACGTCTGCTGTCCCTATAGTGCATCTTTTCTCCTTCCTTCTTTCATCATCTTTTAAATGAGGAAGTGTTGTGTTCATTACAGCCTCAGAAAGTAAACTTGGTGGGGACAAATCTCTAGTTCTGCGGGCCTGTTATGGCCTCCCGTCTGAGGAGTCAGGGCAAATACCTGGATGTGATTTAGGGACATTATCAGTGTTCCTATAGCTTGAAAAAAATTATAGCAGAACAAAGAAAATGTGACGTGAAGGTGCCGGGAGAGTGGAGTGGCTTCCTGGTGAAGGTTCCCGGCTCGTACTTATTCTTGTAACATTTCTTATTAAGGATTAAGCATTTTTTTGGGGGGGGGGGTTGATTTTGGGTTTTTTTGGTGGGTGTAAAATGTACTAAACTCTTATTAGAGGGAATATTTTATGTAAGCTATTCTCAGGTTCCTGTGAAGCAAGGCAAAGTGATAGTAAAAGCACAACTAAGCAAGGCATATATTAACATTTTTATATATCCATTTCTGTCGATGTTTTTGTTATCAGTTTTAAGACTGAATTATACAGTTACTGACTGAACTTTATGATCTAATCCTCAGGGATGCAATGCATGAGTGAATTTACTAACCTCTATGGGTTTAAGTGATTTAGTGAAAAATGAATTTTTAAGGAAAAAGATGGCAGGTAATAAACATGAGATACTTCCCACCTGCTTCTGATATACGACCCAATGTAGTTCTGCTCATTTATGCAAAAGATGGATCACTTTAGCCACGCCAGAAAGAACCTTTAAGTGAACTTTGTGAATGGCAATCAGAAAACAGGCCAAGGTCACTTGAATTTCCTCACAAAGATTATCTTGGCTAAAATGAGACTTTAAAACAGGGAGGTTTATTTATATGAAAGGGTTAGACTGCAAGAAAGTGCCAGATTAACCTACTCATTTACTCAAAGGGAAAATTAAGAATGTTGACTCTATGTTACTGCTTAAAAGGTGGGTTCGATGCGTTCCTTTTCTGTATTCAGGGGTTTGTGGCTAAGGACACTTTCACTTGTATAATTTTGGGCAGCCAAGTCATTGAAACACAGTGGCCAAGGGTGGACCTCAATTGTTGTTTCCTGGTATGGGTTATGTCAAAATGTATTCAGTCAACCAACAAACATTTCCACGCTCACTGTGTCCCAGACATTAGTCACTACTGAAGGAATGGTGAGCCAAAAAGACAAGACCTGTGCCCCATGGTTACAGTTCTGCTTAGGGAGGTGGATGATAAACATAAAAATGTGAGTATTTATAGGGATAAATGCTATGAAGGGAATAACAGAGGGGAGAAGCTCTTCTTGCTAAGAGCCAGGAGGCCACTGAGATGGTGAATGCACTGTGGGGCTCAAGTTCTGAGAGCTCTCTTTCCAGTCACACTTCCTCCTCTCACCTTGGGCACCTACTTTGAAAAGACTGCCAACAAGAACAAACGCCAGAGGTTTGGGATCCCCTCCACGTGGCAGTTACATGGAGCCAGTGACACCCTCAAGCAGTGGCTCTCAAACTTGGTTGAACTCGGCAATCACCTAGGGAGTTTGAAAAACAACTGATACCCGATTCGCACCCCCAGGGATTCTGACTTAACTGGGATGGAGTGCTGCCTGGAGAGTTCGTAAAACTCCTCCAGGTGATGCTCGTGTGCATCATGGTTTGAGAACGCTAAACCAGTGGTTCTCGAACATTCACATGCATCTAAATCACCTGGAGGGCTTACTAAAACACAGATGGCTGGGCCCATCCCAGAGCTTCCGATTCAGTAGGACTGGGGTGGGGCCTGTGAACTCACCATCTCTAACGAGCTGCCAGGTGCTGCTGGCCCAGGAACCACGTCTTGAGAGCTATTCCTATAAGGTGTTTCCTCGGGTTACTTGATAGAAAAGTGGCATATAGCAGAATAAAACTCAAATGGTGATAGTCATCACAGTCTGCTCCTTCCTCATCCCTCACCCCCTGGAGAGAAACGTAGTAGTTAGAAATCTCAACTTCTATTTTCTAAGTACTTTACCTCTTGTTCTTCTACCATTGTCTTTGTGATTTAAGAAAATGAGAACAGAGGCTGCTCCCCCAGGGTGAGACCACATTGTTTTTTGGTCTTAGTACCCAGCAGTTGGTTTAATCAGAATGTAGTTGCCCAGGAAGAAATCGGTAATTCTGTAGCAGAGTTGATTCAAGTTCTCTCCTGCTCTCCCTTCCCCTTCCCTTTGCAGCTTCTCCATCTCGTATGTTATTATAAAATCTCTAGGCCTCATGCTACTCTTGGGAATCCCAGCAAGGTAATCAGCCCTAAGTGGTACTTCCTGTGAACTTGTTAACTTTTGGCTTTAACAATAGTGAATGGTAGAGACTGATATGAAGAGGAAGAAATCAGCTATGAGCATTCAAGAACCTGGGGGAAAAAATTAGGCTTTCTTCACCTTTTGGAGTGGGAACATGCTTAAAAGGTCTATTTTAGAACTCTGTTCCAAGTGATATTCCAACTCAAGCAAAGTGATCAGTTTCTGAGCTCCTTACCTGAAAAGTCCAGGGATGGACCTAGCCAGCATTCAGTACCTGGATCCAGGGGCGCACACAGTCTCTCACCATCCCTGGACTTGGTTTTCTCTGTGTTGGCTTCAACCCTCCATTAGATTCTTCACTGGGGTTGCAAAGGAGGCTTTTGGGAGTCTTTCCTTTATTCTACCACAGTTATATCCCAGCGGAAAGCACATATCTTTGTCTCAGCAACTCAAGCAAAATTCTCAAGGCTGAGCCAGGTGGCGCATGTCTACCCCTTAACTAGTCACCGTATGCTGTTGACATGGAGGGCATCCTGACTGAGATGAAGACTGAAGTTGCTCTTAAAGTGCAGACAAAGGTTGAGCAGAAGGCATTCAAGGCCTGCATAGGGGGAGAAGAGAAGAGAGAGTATAACACATGGGGAGCAGTCACAGTACTGTTCAATGAGAACAAAGGTCTGTGGGGTTCTGGAGGGCCCCAGTGGAGGGAGTTGCTGGATCAGGGGACATCCTGGGGCTCTCAGGGGTAGGGCTGGGAGGGACTGGGAATGCCAGCTACATACCAACCACTATGCAAGTATTTCAATATTTTACCAACCAGCATTGCTGTTACCGTGTGTATCACCAAATACTAGACCAGTACACTATCAAAATAAGAATCTGTGCCGTAGGGCAGAAGAAACCCAAGGACTCTCCCAGAAATCCCTTTGAACTACTTTTTGTATAATAAAAGTAACTTGAACTTGCAGACATTTTTTTACTTTTAAAAAGTTCATTCACATATTCAATGTGCTTTTTAGAGTACTCATAAGAGTGAGGAACAAGTCTCACCTGAGTGGAGGCTCCAGCAGTGGACTACTGAATGTGTAACAAGAGATTTCTTTCAAGTCTCAAATTCATACAAATTTTGTAATCTAGTTCTTAATATGTATTTATGTTGCACATTGAGATATTATTTTAAGTGTTCCACTAGGAAGAATTTAGTTTTTTATTTCTAGGTTAATGGAAAGATCATGTTACATTGAATCTACCCATTTGGGACAAGTGAGCCAAATTAGAGCAAATTAAACATCATCCAACATAACAGGTTCAATGTTCAGGCAATTTCTCTTCTGTGTCCTGGTGTCAAGTCTTGCTAGAGCCCGGAATCATGTAATTATGTAGGTGTAGATGAGGACAATATTTTTTATTCTATTGTCAACTTTGTTGGTAAGTTTGAGTTTCAAAATCTTATCACAGAGGAGAGATGCCCCCAAACGCTACCCATAGGTGATCAAGCACAACATTTTCAGGCTCTAGTGGTCATTCTCAGTGCATTTGCAAGGGGTGCTTATGTAATTGGGAGACTGAAAGTATCTCTATTGTGGTCAACTTCTTTTATCGCCTCCAGGAAATACTCATCAAAGAAATTGTTCAGCTTTAGAGATGTTGAATGGTAGAGGCCTTATTTTACCACGAATGCCATAATGTTTCATAACAAATTTACATGAAGGATCTGGTTTATATGGTGAGAACACCCTCAAATAGTTTGTGAGCATCAAAAGAAAATCCCAAGTGGCCGCTCTGATGGATACTCGCAGTTCTGTCTCTGCCGGGGACCTGAGTTTAACCTGGCCTCACGGAAGCAGCTTGTCTGAGTTGCCATTGCTGCTAAGACTACTGGCTTCTTTGAACTCCAAAGCATGTTTTCCAACCAGTCACTACAAATTAATTTTTTGAGTCTTTGGACATGTACATGTTAGTCCGTATACACACACATACTCACACCCCACGAAAATCAGAGAAATAGACTGGCACGGAAAAGCAGTATTTTGCCAATTGTGCAAGCATTTGAGTAAACTTTGTGAGGCAATGACTGGAGTAATCTTTATCCTGTAACTTTGTCTGTAAGAAATGACACATGTATGTCTCTAACGAATATTCGACTCCTCTGAGTGCCAGGCTTGCCTGGCTGGTGGGAAATTTAGTCTCAGTCATCGGGGTTCCTTGTCCCTTAGAACAATCTAAAGATCCCAGAATCTTATAATATCGACCTTGGAGAACCCTTCTGGTGTCACAGTTGTGCTGTATGAACCTCTGTCCCTTCATCCTCTTTGCCATATCATGGGGGAATCTCTGCCATATCACGGGGGCATCTTTCTTCCTCTCCTCACATCTGTCCCCTTTTCCTCTCTGGCCCAGTTAGCATAATCGCCCTCAACATGCAGTATTTTTCAGAACAAAACCGAGCTTCTGTTTTCTCCCAGCAACACACATACTTTTGTGGTAGAGGAATACAAAAATGCCAGACTTCCTTCATTTAATGGGGCAGGGGAAATGCAGAAAGAGCAAAATCCAACTTAATAAATTTTTTTAAATTACCCTATTACAAGTATAAAAATTCAAAAGTGTTTTTCTCCTGAATATTCTTGCAAAATCAAATCTCGAAGGAGCCATGCCGTGTGTCTTGTTTAGCTTTATGTAGTTTTAGGATTCCAAATTATTCCCCAGGGCACATGTATTCCATCTGGAGAAATAAGGACATAAGTTCTCATTTGATTCTTCAAAACCCTATGAGTTGGGAGCCATTATCTCCCTTTTACAGATGACAAAACCGAGGCTCAAATAACTTGAGACTTGCCCTAGGGTGGTGATTGATTCATTCAGCAAATCCCCTGAGGATTATGCACCAGACACCGTTCTAGGTGCTAGGGATAGATTTGTGAACAAGAATGACCAGTTCCCTCCTCTTGGGGAGCTTCCATTGTAGTTGGGAGTGTGGAGGGTAGGGGAAAAGCAAGCAGTAAAATAAGTTAAAAAGAACTTTGGATTATAGCAATACGAACAGCTGAGATTTATTGAGTTGTCAGTCTTTGCCAGTCCCAGGTATAAGTGCTTAATATATATTGTCATCTAATCCTTCAAAGAACCCTGTGCAGTGGGGAATCTTATACTGTTTTAGATGAGGAAACTAAGGGAGGCCCAGAGAAGCTAAGTAACTTGTAATAGTAAGCGATAGATTCACTCTCAGACACCCATGAATAACTATGTACTGCTCTGCTGAAAGCAAAAGAGGTCATGGGGTTGGGGTCAGGTGGGCATGGAGGGAGACTCCTTTCATAGGGCTATGGCTGCCTCTCTGGAGTTACATGTGAGCTGAGAGCAGAATGGGAGGGAGAAGCTAGCAATGCAAACATTTGGGAAGAGGCATGTTCCTGTGCAAAGGACCTGGGGTAGGATGGGACCAGTTGAGAAATTCATGTCTATTGGAGTCCTAAATTCAGTGATCTTTCTGCTTTATAAGGAGGAAATCATTAACTGTGGGGCCTCCAGTAAAACAAAAACAAAGCCTTTGTTACAAAAGGACAGCTATAGCTAACAAAGGTTTTTACCCATTTGCTGAGCATTCAGCAGGAGATTCTAAGACTTTCACAACAGCTTCACTCTATTCTCAGTTTAGGCAGCCAGCTGAGGACAGCAGAGGTGTCTGTAAGCTCACATTTCTGTCACAAATTGCTTTCACAAACATGGCCAATTCTTATTTTTCTGATTCTTTTCTAGCTCTTAGTTTTGAATCAGAATGATATTTTAGAAATAACTATTATTTCTACTGTATTGCTGAAGCATTTTCCTTCCTGTTTTGTGAAGTTTGAGGAAAGATTTGTGTTTTTCCACCTAGATTTGTTCTGCTTAGCTAAAGAGGTCAGCAGCCACCTTACCTCCACACCGTTGTAAGAAGTCTCACCAAGTGAAAGTGTGATGGGTGGTCATCTCCCTAGACTGGAGGTTGGTGTTTGGCAAAGTGTTGTGTTTCTGAAAGCACAGAGATGAGAGCTCTCCCAACCTGGGAGGTTAGGGACCCCCAAAAGATACTTTGGTTCCAAGACTGAGCAGTAATATCCATGGACTGGGTCGTTTCACTTGCCAAATTGTCTATCCCTTAGTTACCTATTTCCCAGCCCTGTCTAGTAATGGAAATTTATTATTATTCAATGATTTCTTCATTCATTCAACAGTGTATGGAGAGAATAGTGTCTAACACCTGCTGAGCCCTATCCCCAGGTCTGCCTTGAGCCAGCAAGGTGAGCATCACTAAGTGAACTTGCATCTCTGAATTTCAGTTTCCACATCTGTAAAATGAAGGGTGATGGAATGGGAGAAGTTGAAATAGTTAAGATCCAGGATACTGAATTCTTGAATATATTAATACTGGCTGCCTAACATCCTTTGAGTTGCAGAGAAAAAGAATGACACCAGGCAAAGTACTGCTTTCATTATTAGTGATGGCCTTGATCCTAAACCAGGGTGGAACTGTAGTTGTAGCTCCTCAGCTGCCTGAGGTCCTGTTGGTCTGAGAGGTGCTCCTTTCACCCATGCTAATGGCTGGCTGAGTCTAGAAGCAAAGCAAGTCAAGGAGTCAGCTGGGCACCTTCCCCTAAGTCCCACTGATGCTGTTGTCCGCAGCGGCAAAGGGCAAGGAATGACGGATACGGCCAAGGTTACTTGGTTGTGTAAGCAATCGAAGTTTATTGACAAAGGGAAACATACCAAGGAGCCGGAATAAAGGGGAACAACAAATCGGTACTTACAACATCCATGCCACAACCAGCCGGGGAAGTCCCATTAGTTTGTCCGGCGGGCCAGAGTACCAATTGTCCGGGTCTGAGGCAAAGCATCCTCTATTCAGTGAGACTTCCAGTTGTTCTATGCCTGTGACTCCCTTTTATCTTAAAATTTCTCTGGGTTCTGACTCAGGGTTTCAGACATTTGGTTACTTGGAGTTATTTCTACTTGTTCCCAAGGATGGGGTGCTTCTATCTTTTTTGTTCCTATGGATGGGATGTTTCTACAGTCCAGTCAGGTGCCCATGGGGGTGGCCAGCCCAGATAAGGAACATGACGAAGGACATATTCTTTGTAACTTGTGCCTTAGAGTCAGGCCAAAGTGGCCGTCTTTGGCCCTGAGCCCAGACACATGTTTTTATGTAGGGCCCAGGCCCAGTGTCCTTGGAAGGCAGGGAGGTCAATGAACGCTGTACAGATGCTCAATCTTCTGATCTCACCATGCCAGTGTCAAGGATTGACCCTTCTGGAAAGAGCACATCGTCCTATGAGATGTAGCCCAAGAGAAGGAGACCTGGAGCACAGGCGCTATGTCCCAATGCCCAGAGTCTCTCAGCCCCTAAGTCTTTTCAGGTCTGAACAGCTCCAAAGCCAGAACACAACCTTCTGATCTTGCCACTGGAGACCAAAAAAGCAGGGCTGGACATGCTCAACTGGTTTGTCACTCCAATCTTATGAAAGAAAATGCCTAAAAAGAATTTCCCCCAAGTAGACTTATTTATATACTTCTGCAAAGGCTGTAAACCCTACAAAATATAGTCTAATGGATGCCTTTGAACTTAATCAGTGGCACTTATCCAGTCATCATGGTGGTGGAGGATATAAGTGGCAAAGAGTAGGAATGGAGATGAGCTATGCACTACCATAGACAACAAGTGGGTCAAACTATGTGATTTCTAAATATGTCATCTTCCATTGACAAATTGTGACTCTGAGTCCAAGGGTCACAAGCCAAAGCATGCAGGTGGCCTTTAGCAACTGGGAATGGCCCTCAGTTGACAGTCAGCAAGGAAACGGGGACCTCAGTCCTACATCACAAGGAACTGAATTCTGCTAACAATCTGAATGAGCAGAAGCACAGATTCCCCCCTAGAACTTCTGGAAAGGAACAGCTCTGCTGACACCTTGATTTTGGCCCAATGAGATCCATACCAACTTCTGACCTGCGTAACTGTTTGATTATAAATTTGTGTTGTTTTAAGCCACTAAGTTTGTAGTAATTTGTTGGCAGCAGCAAGAGGAAACTAATACATCCAGAGAAGGAAAAGTCAAAATACTTCCTTAATGATTCAGAAAGGAACTGATAGCGACATAAGTATATTGAGACATCATGGCATCTGACTTCACCTCCTCTTCTGTCAGGGTTATAGGAGTAACAGGGAAGGCAGGCTGAGGAGCTGATGCATGAATGAGTTTTTCAATACTCGGCCCCAACATCTCCTCTGAGTCCTATCAACGAGGGTGCACTGAGACATCATCACCAAGGGTACTGTCTCCTGTCCCTCTGGAGCTGGGTAAACATCTCCTTACATTTTTTCTTTGGTGAGGAAGCTTCGCCTTGAGCTAAGATCCGTTGGCAATCTTTCTCCTTTTTTGCTGGGGGAAGGTTAGCCCTGGGCTAACATCTGTGCCAATCTTCCTCTGTTTTGTATGTGGGATGCCTCCACAGCATGGCTGATGGGTGGAATAGGTCAGCCAAAGCAGAAAACGTGGATCCTTAACCACTCAGCCAGTTGGCCAGACCCAAACGTTTCCTTACTTTTCTGTCTATTTAACCCTCCTGAGCCAAACCCAAGTAGTACTTCTTAAATAGTGTTAGCAGCAATTATCCCTTTGGGAAATAATTCTTTGAACCTATGATTTGCTTCTAACAGCATTTCTGTAGAGCAGAAAACATCAACATTTAAATTTCACTACTTTTAAGTAGAGTTGAAGAGGTGATTAGCTCTAGTGCCAAAAATACTAATTTGAGGTAAAATTATAGTGAGGGCACAAGTTAAAAAGAAATGAAAGGGGCTGGCCCCGTGGCCGAGTGGTTAAGTTCGCGCGCTCCGCTGCAGGCGGCCCAGTGTTTCGTTGGTTCAAATCCTGGGTGCGGACATGGCACTGCTCATCAAACCACGCTGAAGCAGCGTCCCACATGCCACAACTAGAACGACCCACAACGAAGAATATACAACTATGTACTGGGGGGCTTTGGGGAGAAAAAGGAATAAAATAAAATCTTAAAAAAAAAATCTTAAAAAGAAATGAAAGGTTCACTTCATTATGCTGATTCAAAAGAAAAGCTTGTAGGGGTTCTATAGTTTGTTTTGGACTTACCGGAAAGACCTCATCTGTTACTTCATAATGCAGCTTGCTATCTGATGAGTGGTGCCATTGACATCATTCTGTAGGCATTTTGTTTATTTCTGGAAGTAGAAGCAGCAGGAAAAACAGTTAAGCCCTTTAGGGAATTAAGACTTGAAATGGAAAATTCAGTTCAGTCCTTAGTGACAAGCTTCCTCTAAAAGCCGTTTGAAGATGAAGCTGTCACTTAGAAATAAACAACTTGGAATCTTTTCCCACCGCTGATTGAGTTTCCATGAGAAACTTGAACTGCACGCACTCTCTGGGGGGATAATAAAACAACTGCTGGGATCCAAGTTGTCAGTTTCCTCTTTGGAAAGTCTGAATGCTGATTGGCTGCTCTTCCCCCATGAGTGATGCACAGGATGAGTGATAAACAATGGAGGACTGTAGTGACTGCTTCCTGGCCATGACAGAACGTGGTGTGGCTGGGCTCCAGGACTCCTTATCACACTTGCTGAGGCCTAGTAATCAGGACTTAGGACGAGATAGAGACAGGCCATTTCTCTGTGCTGTGATAGGACAGCAAGCCAGAGAGCAGTGATTATTTAATAAACATAGTGTTTCATAAAAACAGAGCATCATAGAATCAGTAGGGAACTCAGAAAGTTTTCAAGCCCAACCCATAGTGCCAGGAAGAAAGCTTTTCAGAGTTTTCCCCAAAGATAAAATTGAACCTCACGGTGATAGACTTGTCACCTTTCAGAAAGCTGAATTTGTTAGAAACCAGCTCCTCATGTAGACTTGAATCTGGACCTTTGTAAACTTTCCTCTAGTGGTTCTGTAGTCTGCGGCTGTGGAACAAGTCCAGTCTTGTCTCCTGCAGAACTCTCAAGCCCTGGAAGCTTCTTAAAAATCATGTTACACAAACCTATCATTTTAATGGTAGGAAAACTAGGGCCAAAGAAGTTCAGTATCTTTGCTCAGTCACAGAACTGGCTGGTGGCCATCAACAACTCAAGTTGCTCTGCTGTCTGAGTTTTCCCCAAACACTCTGTCCAAGAAAGGTACCCCAGTGAAGGGCTGTTCATGTTAGAACATGCTGTCATCGCCTGACCTGAGTTCCTATCATTGTTAGAAGAAAAAAAATGAATTTTGGAGGGAAAAAATTCTGGGTTCTAATCATGGCCTTGCAACTTATAATCTGTTTGATCTTGAATGTTTTCTTAAGCTTTCTTATTCTCAACTTTCTTCATTATAAGTTAAAGATAATAAGGATTACCCCGAGGATGGAAAGAGGTCATAGTGTCATGAAGCACCTAACTCAGTGCTAAAATAAAGTAAGCATGAATGTGTTTCATGGTTCTTATTGCTTAAAATTTTGAGCAGATCCTTTTTGAGTGCCTTCTAAGAGGTTCTGGACATTGATATAGATGCTGGGCATGTTGAACTAAACCAAAACATGACCAGTCCCTGCCTTCAAGCAAAGAGAGAGAAGGAGCAAATATACAGATATATCTAAGGCAGATATTAATAAGTGTTCCAAAGAAGATATAGGAAGCTTGGGGCATAGAGAGTAATAAGATGCAGGGACGGCCTCTCTGGGGAAGTGATATTTGAGGAGACACCTGAACAAAGGTTATGAACCATGTGAACATCTGGGGAAGAATATTCCAGGAGAAAGGAACATCAGGGGCAAAGGTCCTGAGGCAAGGGTATTACTTGAAGTGTTATGAGGAGTAGCAAGGAAGCCAGTGTGGCTGAGGTAGAGTGGGTTTGGGGAGTGACTGGAGATGAGGACAGAGAGACGGTGAGGGACTAGATAATGTGGGAACCTCATAGGCTGTGGTAAGGACTTGGGATGGTGGTCTTGATGTGGTAGGCGATCCTGAACACGAACGCGGGTCATGTAACATATGTTTTAAAACAGTGGTTCTCAAGCCTGGCTGCACAATGGAATTGCTTAGGGATGTTTTTAAAATTCCAGGGCATATTTCCAGAGACTTGTTGCCCGAGACTCTGGCTTAAATGGTCTGGAGTGAGGCTGAGCATCTGTGTGTTATGGAAGCCCTCCGGGAGACACTAATGGGCACGCAGAGTAGGGAGACAGTCTTGTAAAATGATACCAATAGTTAACAGGATAAGAAATGTTTATGATGAGCCAGTGAGTTAGATTGTGTGCTGAGGTAGCTGCTCTAAGGCTGTGTGGAAGTCAATATGATCAGATGGTCCCTAATGATGAATGAGCCAAGAGAGCTTTCGAATCTCTGTCAAGAGTCAGGAAAATCTTAACAAAGAAAAGGGATTTTCTGCCTCCCTGCTGGCTTCGCAGATTCTTTCTGAGTTGTAACAAGGAAAAAGATGAAGAGGATCAGAAAAACAAGAGGACAGAAGGGATCCACAAGAATGGCCGTCTAGAAGTCTGCTTCGTAAAAGCATTTTAGCTACAAAGAACTTCCTTGTGCTCATCTGTGATTGATAAGGATGTTTAATTTGAGGTTACATACTGGACTTTAGTTGACTAATAACTATTGCTTCCAGTGTCTTGAATACAGTACTTGTGAAAAAATTCATATAAGATATCAGTTAGCTTTGTGTTTTAGCCAGTTATTTTAGCTTACCATAAAAACTACAGCATCTCAGCAGTTAAAAATTATGTAGTCAAAAGTACTATGGTTGCTCACTGGTTCTCAACTGGGGGCAATTTTGCTCCTCGTGGGACATTTGGCAATGGCTGGAGACATTTTTGGTTTTTACAACTGGGTCGGGGGTGCTACTGGCATCTAGTGCGTAGAGTTTAGAGATGGCTCAAAGTGTCAATAGTGACAAGATTGAGAAACATTGCTTTAAAGTCATTGTTCCCTAACTTAGGAGAGAAAAAAAAATCCAACTCTACATTTCCTGCTACTTAGCTGCACAATATTAAATAAGAATGACCTCTCTAAACCCACAGGATTCTCATCTGAAAATAAGCTGTTGAATCAGGTTCAATACAACGCAACAAAATATGGGTGCCTGTTATGTGCCTGTCACTGTGCTAAACTGAAGCATAGAAAAATTCCTTCCCCTTAAGAAAGTAATGACCTATGAGAGTATATAAGTCAGCTATAGCCATGATAATGCTGTGTAACAAACCTCATTAAATTTCAATGTCTCAAAACACCATTATACATTCTCACTTGTGAATTTTCAGATTGGCTGGTGTTCAGTTGATCTAGCCATGGCTTGTCTCCCAGCCCCGTGTACATTTCATTCTTCCAGGGGCATGATCCTCTCATGGTGATGGCAGAAAGCACAGAGGGACAAGTAGAAACAGTCAATACCTATTAAGACCTGAGTTCAAAAATCTATCACTCTCCCTTTCAACTACATTCTTTCGGCCAAAAGGTGTAGTATGACTAAAACCAGAATTGAAGAGGTGGTGAAATATATTCTACCTCTAGAAGGAAAAATTGAAAGATCACATGTCAAAGGAGATTAACATAAGGAGAGGTGAGAATTAGGACAATAATGCTGTCTATACAGAGAGACCTTCCAATTCAAATGTGCAACAGTTTTAAGACTATATTCTTGTCTGTGCATCTCTTGAGATTTTTGATTTATTAAGTTGATTTCAATGGTATCTCTTCATTTAAAGATAATATTAAGAAAAATTTCCAGTTTGGCTTCCAAGATCCACCTAAACTTCCTTTGAAACTGTTTCCTTTGATATGAAGACCTTCCAGCCGGTTTTGTGTCCCAAGCTGTTTGGCCTGATGTATTCCTTCCACCATGCAGCCTTGCTACAGAAAAGCATAGAACTTGTTTGATGCAAAAGATGAAATTTATTACACTCTGGCAGTGGAAGGAAAAGGAACAGATGGCTAGCATCATCAGTACCATAGAATGTGTCAGCTGAGCGATATGTCAGATGTTCTTGCTCCTCAGTCGGATGGCTTTCCCCCCAGTTACTGTTCCTTGAATTTGAGTACCAGTGAACTTTGTATTTCATATGTGATTCTTTAAAGTGCTTTGAAGAATCTTCTAATACTATGACCATAGGCTAGATGCTTTACAAACTTTATGTCTGTGCCTAATGACGACACTAAAGCTAAGTACTCAGATCAATTTTAAAATATATATTGTGTAAATGCCTGTGTTTGTAAATGCGTAGAATATCTCAGAGGGAACTCATGATCAGTTAATGGTTGTACCCGCGACAAATATTGAGTGGCTATGGGACAGAGGAGGGAAGAAGAATTTGTTTCATGAATATTCTTTTTGACCCCCTGTGTTTTGTATCATGAGCATGTATTACGTGTTCAAAATATTTCAATAAGTAAAGGAGAGCACTAGGTTCCATACTGTACAGTTAGGGGAACTGGGTAAGTTACTTTCCTATTCACAGCCTCAAAGCCATATTTCTAGACAAAAAGGCAGAGCTGGGATTTGAATAAAAGTCTCTGTAATTCTAAAACCTTAATTTTTTATCCTGCTGTAGAGTTACTTCTCAAAGTTTTCTGGAAATAGATAGCTGTGTGTATACATTTGACTTACTGTTCAGGAGACATTCACGCGTTTTCATCAATGTCTCCGTTAGTGTCATCACTGTTTCTGCTCGCCAGGAGTTCTGTTTGACAGGCTCTACAAAGCCCATTCAGCAGGCTAGATTATCATATCTCCGGTCAGAGTGTGGAGTCATCAAGGCATTGAAGTTACCGCAGTATATGAAGGCATCCACTAAGAGAAGCTGAGAAGTCCAGTTTGCCAACTCCTGCATTTTTATCCTCTTCACCTATTAGAACAACTACTAATAACATTGCCCACAATATTGATCATTTGTGTCTTCTGAGAATAATACTTCCCTGAAGAACTCTTCCCAGCCCAGCCAACCTCTAGAGACTCTATTTTTTTCTGACTGTAGGAAACGAGCATCCAAGAATGGAAAAGTAAAATGTGATTGAAGGATAAAGTTACAAAAGTTTGTCTATTTGATTTTGCACCAAATATCCATGCAATGCCCTTTGCCCAGCAGCACATTAGGAGGTAAGGAATGGTTATGAAATAACTAAGTTTGAGAAAGGGGTAGTGGTTCACCCTCCTGAGAGTATTTGCACAGCTACGGAACAGGCATTTATAAAGCCAGTTATCTTGCTTAACAGTTGCTGATTGGTTTTCAAGAAGAACTTCTATCAGCATTTGCAGTTCTCCCTTGGCCCCTTGTAGGTTTGGAGTATTTTGTTGTTGTTTTTGTTTTAAGTCATCTTTGTGGAGGAGAGTGAGCATGATATCATGGGAAAATCCATAGACTGGGGATTAGGCCTGTGGTACTGAAGTCCTTGTTCCTCATCCAGGCTGCTGGGTGACACTCATGAAGTCTCTTCTCTCTGGACCTCAGTTTCTCAGGTCTAAGGAGAGTCAGATAGTATTCTCTCTATGGTCTCTGCTATCCAAAGTATGATAATCTCATGATTTTTTCCCAGGATACAGTAACTAAAGAGCACATTTCTCACCTGAGACAGTCCTAAATAAAATTGTCAAATTGTTCGAGTTTTCTTTGGTGGGATTTTATTTCCCTGCTGTGTCTCTCCTCCCTTTCCCTGCTTCTTCCTAGATAACTACTCTACAACGAAGGCTGCTTGTATTGGCCAGCTGCCAGGTAGGGCAGGCAAATGCAGTAGAAAGAATGTCAGATTTGGAGTCAGTCAGGAGCTGGTTTTATTTCCTGCTCTGCCATGAGTTGTATGAACTTGAAAGAGTCACTCAACTTCATCAGCAGGATGGCAGGATGACCCAGATAATGTTAGTAATTCCTTCTAAGCTCTAAAAACCTATTCCAAGCCCTGCTAAAGGGCTGGTGTGTGATGCTGCTTTCCCCAAACCTCTTACTCAAGTCTGGGTAATCGTACAAAGTACATGTTTTTCTCTCTTGATTTCAATTTATATCAAACAGTAAAGAAAAGAAACTCACCCCACAGTCCCACCATGCTGCCAAATTAACTGTTTCCATTATCCCATGGATTCTGGTTTTGGTCTGGCTAGGAATTGGATTCACTGTAATACTCAGTGGGAGAGTATTTGTTTAGGGCTTCCTACCTACCTCTGTCAAATCACTGCATAGGCATCTGGTTTGTTGTAAGGACAACCTGTTTTCTGTTATAAGGGGAGCCTCTCTCTGGCTTCGCCACCCATAAAATCATAGTAAAGATAGAACAGCAGCTTTAAAAATTTTTTGATTGAGACCTACAATAAGAAATACATCGCAATTTATGCATATGGAAATATACACTGCGGAAATATCTTACAAAAACAATTATCCTTATTACATGCAATGCAATCTGACTTTTTATTGTATTCTATTTCCTTAAGAAAAAAGAAGTTTGCACAAGTCATGACCTACTAAACTGATTTCACAGCCCTCTAATGGGTCTTGACCTGCTGTTTTGAAAAACAGTCACAGCCAATTTACCATTTAGTCAGGATGCCCTAGGGACCCAAAACCATCTTGGCCTAGCTTTCAGCAAAGAAGTAAATAGTATCCATTAAATGATGTATACTAGATTCAACGTGGTACAGTGGAGAACTTCTCAAGTGGTGGTATAATTCTCACATACACGTAAGCGATGTCAAAACCCTGGAGGATCTTATTAGGATCATCATTTTGCTCTATGATATATTTTCACATTTTTTCTTTTTAGAAGAATTTCATATCGTGTAACAAATAACTTTGCCATCCTGGAAGAACTCCCTTGCCTAAGTGGCATGAGTCACGCCAGGCACGCTGCCCTGTGTTCCTATGTTACAACAACTCCACGTGGAGACATATGTAGCATTGGTCCAGAAAATAAAAGACCTGAAGCTCTGACAAACTAGCTGGGAGGCAGTGGGTAAGTCAGTACCCAGTAGTAAAATAAAGCAGTTGGAATAAGGTCTTTCATTGAAGCATGTCAACTTGAAGCTTTCAATTGGCTTCTAGAAATCACCCATCTCTTGAGTTATCTCTCAAAGCCAGAAATCCCCACCGTTTTGGTACGTGGGAGTTATTCCCAAGCTTCTGAGGTCAAGTTTTCAGACAGAAGAATCCTCTCAGGACAGACTGATATTTCCAGAAACGAAGTAGGGAACTGAGGGTGTGTTAGTGATTCTCAAACTGTAGAAGCACAGTGATTTATGGAACGCAGTTGAGATTTCAGGCTCAAAATAGGGTTTTGGCTCCTAGATTTTTCTCAGCACATACACACATATGTAGTTGTTTAGTTTTAAAAAGGTTATTTTATGCATCATTCTGAAATTGCTTTCTTGCTGTAACTAAAAGATAAAACATGAATTCTTTCATACCAGGACCACAGATGTACTTTATTCTCTCTAATGGTTTCCCAGTGTTTCATTTTATAAGTATACTGTATTTTCCAATCTCCTATTGATGGGTATATAGATCGTTGCCATGTTTGTCCTATTATAAATAATATATTTTAGCCAGTGGTTTTTATCTATATATTATTTATTCTGTGTAAGTTATTTCTGTCAGATGGATTCATAGAAGATGAATTTGAGGATCAGAGTTTGGCCATGTAAAAAAAAAAAAAAAGGTTGATGCATTCACCAAATTGTCTTCTAAAAATGTTGTATTTAATTATTAATAGGTCACAGGGACCTTATTTTCCCACATACTCCCAAACAATGACCTTTGTACTTTTTCCAATCAACTAAATGACTATTAGTTGCTCATGTACAAATTTGCATGTTTTACTCAATAGTACAGAGAGAATTAACCCAATTAAAAAGTAGGCAAAGGATGTAAATAGACTTTTCTCCAAGGAAGATACACAAATGGGTAGTAAACATATGAAAAGATGCTTGACATTTTTAGTCATTAGGGAAATGCAAATCAAAACCACAATGGAATATCACTTCAAACCCACTAGGATGGCTAGAATCAAAGTCAGATAATAGTAAGTGTTGATGAGGATGTGCAAGAATCAAAATCCACTGTTTGGGAGAATGTAAAATTCCACATTGGAAAACAGTCTGTCAGTTCCCCCAAATGATTAAACATAGAGTTACTCTATGACCCAGTAATTACATCCCTAGGTGTTTACTCCCCCAAAATTAAAATATATGTTCACACAGAAATTTGTGCACAAATGCTCATAGTAGCATTGTTAATAATAACCAAAAAGTAGAAACAACCCAGATGTCTATCAACTAGTGAATGGATAAACAAAATGTGGTCTATCCATACAAAGCTATATTATTCAGCCTTAACAAGGAATACATTCTTTTTTCCCAGTTTTATTGAAAAATAATTGGCATACATCATGTATAAGTGTAAGGTATGTAGCATGATGATTTGATTTACATATATCGTGAAATGATAACCACAATAGGTTCAGCTAACATCCATCTTCTCATGTAGATAAAATAAGAAAAAAAGGCAAAAATTTTTCTCCTTGTGATAACTCAGGATTTACTCTTTTAACAACTTTCCTATATATTGTATGACAGTGTTAGTATAGTCACATGGTGTGCATTACATCCCTAGTACTTAATTCTCTTATAACTGAAAGCTTGCATCTTTTGACCACCTTTCTCCATTTCCCCTCCCCACATGCTCCACCTCTGATAATCACAAGTCTTATCTCTTTTTCTATGAGTTTTTGTTTTTAGATTCCACATATAAGTGAGAGCATATAGTATTTGTCTTTCTCTGTCTGACTTATTTCACTTAGCATAATGCCTTCAAGGTCCATCCACGTTGTTGCAAATGGTAGGATTTTCTCATTTTTTGTGGCTGAATAATAGTCCATTGTATATATTATACTGCAACTTCTTCATCCATTCATCCATTGATGAACACTTAGGTTATTTCCATGTTTTGGCTATTGTAAATAATGCTGCTATGTACACAGGAGTGCAGATATCTTTTCAAATTAGTATTTTTGTTTCCTTTGGATATATTCCCATAAATGGAATTGCTGGATCATATGGTAGTTCTATTTTTAATTTTTTGAAGATTCTCCATAGTGGCTGTACCAATTTACAATCCCACAAACAGTGCTCAAGTATTCACTTTCCTCCACATTCATGCCAATATTTGTTATCTCTTGTCTTTTTGATGATGGCTATTTTAACAGGCGTGAGGTGTTTTGTCACTGTGGTTTTAATTTATATTTCCCTAATGACTGGTGATATTGAGCATCTTTTCATGTACCTGTTGGCCTTTTGTGTATCTTCCTTAAATGTCCATTCAGGTCTTTTGCCCATTTTTTTAATTGAGTTATTTGGTTTTTTGCTATTGAGTTGTGTGAATTCTTCATGATTTTTGTATATTCACCCCTTATCAGATATATTATTTGCAAATATTTTTCTCCATTCCATAGAATGTCTTTTCACTTTGTTGATGGTTTTGTTTTGTTTTGTTGCTTGCCGTGCAGAAGCTTTTTAGTTTAATGTAGTCCCACTTGCTTATTTTGTACTTTGTTGCTAGTGTTTTAGGTGTCATATCCAAAAAATTATTACCAAGACTCATATCAAGAAGCTTTATTCCTATATTTTCTTCTAGGAGTTTCAAGATGTCACATTTTATATTGAAGTCTTGAGTCCATTTTGAATTAATTTTTGTGTGGTGAAGATATGGTCTGGTTTCATTCTTTTACATGTGAATATACACTTATTGCAGCACCATTTATTGAAGAGACTGTCTTTTCTTCATTGAATATTCTTGGCTCCCTTGTCAAGTATTAGTTGACTGTATATGCTTGAGTTTATTTCTGGGCTCTTGCTTCTGTTCCGTTGGCTTATTCATCTGTTTTTATGCCAGTGCCATACTGTTTTGATGACTATAGCTTTATAGTAAAGCATGAAATCAGGAAGTGTGATGCCTTCTGCTTTGTTCTTCTGAGGATTTTTTTTTATTATTTTGGCTATTCAGGGTCTTTTGTGGTTCCACATAAATTTTAGGAGTAGTTTTCTACTTCGGTAAAAAAAAATGCCATTGGAATCTTGATAGGGGCTGCCTTGAATCTATAGATGGCTTTTGGTAGTATTGACATTTTAATGATATTAATTCTTCCAATCTATGAACACAGGATATCTTTCCATTTGTATGTATCTTCTTCAATTTCTTTCATTAAGGTCTTATAGTTTTAAGCATAGAGATTTTGCACTTCCTTAGTTAAATTTATTCCCAAGTATTTTATTGTTTTTGGTGCTATCAGAAATGGGGTTGATTTCCTGATTTCTTTTCCAGAAATTTCATTGTTAGTGTATAGAAATGCTATGGATTTTTGTACATTAACTTTGTATCCTGTCACTTTACTGAATTCATTGATTAGATCTAACAGTTTTTTTGTTAGCTCTTTAGGATTTTCTATATATAAAATCATGTCATCTGCAAATAGAGACAGTTTTACTTCTTCCTTTCCAATTCTGATACCTTTTATTTCTTTTTCTTGCCTGATTGCTCTTGCTAGGACTTCTAGTACTATGTTGAATAGGAGTGGTGATAGTGGGCATCCTTGTCTTATTCCTGATCTTAGAGGAAAATCTTTCATCAATCCACCATTGAGTATAATGTTAGCTATGGAATAGTCATATACGGCCTTTAGTATATAGAGATCTGTTCCTTCTAGGCCTGATTTGTTAAGAGTTTTCATCACAAATCAATGTTGGATTTTGTCAAATGCTTTTTCTGCATCTATTGAGATGACCGTCTGATTCTTTTCTTTCATTTTATTAATGCAGTGTATCACATTGATTGATTTGAGTATGTTGAACAATCCTTGTATTCCAGGGATAAATCCCTCTTGATCATTGTGAATGATCCTTTTAATGTGCTGCTGAATTCAGTTTGCTAGTATTTTATTGAATTTTTGTATCTATATTCATCAAGGGTATTGGCTTATAGTCTTCCTGACCAGTAGTGTTTTTTTTTGCTTTTGGTATCATGATAATACTGGCCTTGTAAAATGAGTTTGGGAGTGTTCCCTCCGTTTTGATTTTTTTTTTTTTTTTTTTGAGGAATTTGAGAGGATTGGTATTAATTCTTCTTTAAATGTTTGGTAAAATCTACCAGTGAAGTCTTGTGGTCCTGAGATTTTATCTGTCGGGAGGTTTTTCATTACTGATTCAATCTCACTACTAGTAATTTGTCTATTCAGATTTTCTATTTCGTCCTCATCAGTCTCGGTAAGTTGTATGTTTCTAAGAATTTTTCCTGTTTTTCCCTAAGTTGTCCAGTTTTTGGTGTTTAGTTGTTCATAGTAGCCTCTTGTGAAACTTTGTATTTCTGTGATATCAGTTGTAATGTCTTTTTTTTCATTTATATTTTGAATTTATAAACTGTCTCTTTTTTTCCTTGGTTAGTCTAGCTAAGGGTTTGTCAATTTTTCTTACCTTTTCAAAGAACTGACTCTTAGTTTGGTTAATCTTTTCCATTGTTTTCCTGTCTCTATTTCATTTATTTCTACTCTAATGTTTATTATTTCCTTTCTTCTGGTAACTTTAGACTCAGTTTTTCTTTTTGTAGTGCCTTAAGGCACAGAGTTAGGTTGTTCATCTGGAATCTCTTTTGGTTTGTTGCTATGAACTCCTCTCTTACAACTGCTTTTGCTGAATCCCATAAATTCTAATATGTTGTATTTTCGTTTTTGTTTGTCTCAACCTTTTATTTCTCCTTTAACTTCTTCTTTGAATTACTGGTTGTTCAGGAGACTGTTGTTATGTGTTTGTGGATTTTCCAGTTTTCCTCTTGTTATTGATTTCTAGTTTCATGCCATTGTGGTCAGATAAAATACTTGGTATGATTTCAGTCTTCTTGAATTTGCTAAGACGTGTTTTGCAGCCTAACATATAGTCTATCCTAGAAAATGTTCCATGTGCTTGAGAAGAATGTGTATTCTGCTATTGTTGGATAGAATGTTCTGTAGATGTCTGTTAGGTCCTTTTGGTCTATATTGTTCAAATTCACTCTTTCTTGATTGTTTCTCTGTCTGGATGATCTATCCATTGTTAAGAGTGGGGCATTAAAGTCCCCAACTATTGTATTACTGTTTATTTTTCCTTTTAGCTCTATTACTTTTTGCTTTAATATTTAGGTGTTCTGTCTGGCACGTAAATACTTACAATTGTTATATCTTCTTGATGAACTGACCCCTTTATCATTATATAATGACTTTCTCTGTCTCTTTTTACCATTTTTAAAGTCTATTATCTGATATAAGTGTAGCTACCTCTGCCTTTTTTTGGGTACCCTTTGCTTGAAACGTCTTTTTCCATCCCTTCACTCTCAGTATATGTATGTCTTTAAAGTGAGTCTCTGTAGGCTGCATATTATTAGATCTTATTTTTTTATTCACTCAGCCAGTCCTTTGATTAGAGAATTCAATCTATTTACATTTAAAATAATTATTGATATGTATTGATAATGATATGACACACTATTATTGATATGATATGACACACTATTTTAAACTGACAACAACTTAACCTCAAAAGTATTTGTAAACTTTACACTTTTACTTCTCCTGTCCCTCATATTTTAGATTATTGCTATTAAAACTTACAGTTTTTATACTAAGTAGCTAATAAGAGATTTTTGGAATTATGGTTATTTTTACTACGTTCTTTCTTTTAAACTTTTAAACTAAGGTAGTAAGTGAGTTAGGCACCACTATTACCATATTGCAGAATCTGATTACATGTTTAGCATTACCAGTGAGATTTACACTATCTTTCTATGCTTTTATGACATTAGTGTTCTTTTACCTCCACTCAAAGAACTTCCTTTAGCATTTTGGTAAGGCAGGTCTGGTGGTAATGAACTCCCTCAGCGTTTCTTTGGAAGTTTTTATCCTTCTTCATTTCTGAAAGATAACTTCACTGGGTATAGAATTCTTGGTTGATACTTATTTTCTTTTAATATTTTGAATATATCATCCCATTCCCTCCTGTTCTGTAAAATTTCCCTTGAGAAATCCTCTGCTAGTCTTATATGAGTTCCCTTGTATGTAACTTCTCTCTTTTCTCTTGCTGCTTTTAAAATTCTTTGTTTTTGACTTTTGACAATTTAGTTATAGTGTGTCTCAGCGTAGCCCAATTTGAGTTCAACATATTTGGGATTCTTTAGGCTTCATGGATCTGGATGTCCATTTCTCTCCCCACATTTGTGAAGTTTTCAGCCATCATTGATTTATATATACTGTCTCTCCCTTTCTGTTTCCCTTCTCCTTCTGGAATCCTTGTGAATACTTTTTTTCACTGTGTCCCATAATTCCCTTTGTCTATCTTCTTTCTCTTTTTATACTTTTTTCTTTCTGATTCTATGACTGGATAATTTCAAATGTTTTATACTTCAGACTGCTGATTCTTTCTTCTGCATGATTAAGTCTAGTTTTGAAACTATTGAATTCTTTCAGTTCAGTTATTGTGTTTTTTCAAGTCTAGGATTTCCATTTCTTTCTTTTTATTTTTTTCAATGGTTGCTCTTTCCTTGTCAAACTTCTTGCACTGTTTTTCTGATTTTGTTTAGTTGTCTGTTTTCTTGGAGTTCACTAAACTTCTTAAGAGGATTATTCTGAATTCTTTGTCTAAAGGTTCATAGATTTTCATTTCTTTAGAGTCAGTTATTGGAGCTTTATTAGTTTCCTTTGGTGATATCATATTTACCTGATTGTTTTGTGATATTTGGTTTTTTGTGTTGGTATCTGCATATTTGAGTAATGGGGCTTCTCTGCCAGACTTTTTTACATGTTTGCTTTGGCAGTGACAGATCTTCACAAGTCAGGTCAGTTTTGGGTTCTGGGTGTGTCTGGTGGTAATGTCCAAGGGCAGGTGGGGTCTGCTGTCATTGTATTTTTTGGGCAAGGCAACTGTTCATGCACTAAGGATGGAGATTGGAGGGATGTGCCACTGACTGAGAGCAACAGTTGGATAAGACTGTTGGCTTGGTTCTCTACCCAAGTGAGGCCATAGGATGGGCTCTGCAGTTGCCTGGATGCTCTGGTCAGGCTTACTGGACGGTTGGGACTGGATACCATATTCCATTGTGGATGGGGTTATGAATTAGCTTCTCTGACCTGGCAAGGCAGAAAGCCAGGGCCTGTACAGCTTGTTTTGGGGCTTGAATCAGGCCTGAGTATGCACTGAATTCCCTGGTTAGGTGAGGTCACCAATTTTGCTCTGTAGATGAGGGAAGACACAGGCTATGCTCTCTTTTCAAGTGCCACTGTTTGTAGGCCGTTGAATGGGCTTTGCAGCTTCCTGTGTGCTCTGATTATGTTCCTTGGTCAGACTAGCTAAAGGCTTTCTAAAGCAGTCTGTCTTGGTCTCTCAGATGCAAGGGGGTACTTAGTCTCACCCGTGTGTTCTAGGATTCTCTCAGTGATGTCTTATTCTTCAATAGTTGTTAGTTCTTTCTGTGAGGGGGAGAAAAGTTGGGAATGACTGACCTATGTTGCCCTCTTGGTGAACTGAAGGTGGCCAGGAGAAAGTGCAGCAAAATGGTCAGCACTGAGACAGGGCTGTGGCCTTAATGTTTGGTGTACTTGGGGCTTTGGAGGAAGAAAGAATGGCTCTTGAGTCCTGCTTCCCTCTGTGGAAGCTTTGCTGTGGGAAATCTGCTTCCAAAAAGAATAAATCCTGATACCATGCTGTAACATGAATGAACTTTTGAAATATTGTGTTAAGTAAAAGAAGCCAGCCACAAAAGATCACACATTACATAATTTCATTTATATAAAATAAGGAAATCCATAGAGACAAAGTAGATTAGTAGTTGGGAACTTGGGAGGAAGGGAAAAGTGAGTGACTGAATTGGTATAGGATTTCTTTTTAGGGTGATAAAAACATTCTAAAATTGGATAGTGGTGATGGTTGCACATTCTGTGACTATATTAAAACCATTAAATATTACACTTTGATACACACATTATATCTCAAAGTTTTTAAAATTTGCATGTTTTTTATTAGTAAAACTGAACATACTTTCATATGCTTATTAGACATTTACATTTCTTTAGGGATTTCCGGTTCTGTTGCTTTCCGTTGCCCATTTCTTTCTAAAAACAATTAAAATTTATTTATTATTGTAGTAAAATATACATAACATAAAATTTACCATTTTAACCATTTTTTAGTGTGCAGTTCTATGGCATTAGGTACATTCATATTGTTGTGTGACAATTAACACCATCCATCTCCAGAGCTTTTTCATCTTTCCAAACTAAACTCCTTACCCATTAAATAATAACTCCCCATTGCCCACTCCCTTAGCCCCTGGCAATCACAATTTTACTTTCTGTCTCTACGAATTTGGTGACTTTAGGTGCCTCATATAAGTGGAATTATATAGTAACTATCCTTTTTGACTGGGTTATTTCACTTAGCATCATATCGCCTCTCCAAGGTTCATTTATTTTGTAGCTTTTGTCAGAATCTTCTTCCTTTGATAAGGCTGAATAATATTCCATTCTATGTATATATTACTCTTGTTTATCCTTTCATCTGTCAGTGGACACTTGATTGCTTCCATCTTTGGCGATTGTGATTAATACTGCTATGAAAGTGGCTGTACAAATATCTGTTTGAGATCCTGATTTCAATCTTTCTAGGTGTATACCCAGAGGTTGAATTGATGGATCACATAGTAATTTGATGATACTCTTTTTAATTTTTGAGGAACTTCCATTCTCTTTTCCATAGCAGCTGCACCATTTTACATTCCAAATAGCACTACACAAGAGTTCCAATTCTCCACATCTTTGCCAATAGTTGTTATCTATCTACCTATCTATATATTTATTTATTTTGAGGAAGATTAGCCCTGAGATAACATTGGTGCCCACCTTCCTCTACTTTATATGTAGGATGCTTGCCACAGCATGGCTTGATAAGTGGTGCACAGGTCTACGTCCAGGATCTGAACCAGCAAACCCTGGGCTACCAAAGAGAAGCACACAAACTTAACCACTATGCCACCAGGCTTGCCCCTTATTTATTTTTTTGATGATAGTCATCCTAATGGGTGAGGTGGTAGCTCACTGTGATTTTGATTTGCGTTTCTCTAATGATTAGTGTCCTGTTGAACATCATGTGAATACTGGTCATTTGTATATCTTCTTTGGGGAAGTGTCTATTCAAGGCTTTTGCCCATTTTTCAATTGGGTTACAAGATGAAAAAGTTCTGGAGATTGGTTTCATGACAGTGTAAATATCCTTAACACTACTGAACTTCACACTTAAAATGGCTTAAGATGGTAAATTTCATGATATGTATATTTTACCACAATTTTTTTAAAAAGGAATAATAAAAATCTAAAAGGTGCCTTAAGAAGGAGAGAGAGTATGGAACAAGGAGAAAATAAATAGCAATATGGTAGATTTAAACTCAACCGTATCAGTAATCATATCAAATGTAAATGGTCTACATAGCCCAATTTAAAAGCAGAGATTGTCAGATTGAATTAAAAAACATGACCCAACTGTATGCTGCCTATAAGAAGCTCACTGTAAGTATAAAGATATAAATATATTAAAGGATGGAAAAAGACAGAACTTACATAAAATGAAAAGAAAATATTAAAGATTATAACATAAATAAATGAAATAGAAAAGAGAATCAATTCAAAATTTCAAAGAATACGATATGCCACTCAGAAAAGAAAATGAGAGTGGCTATGTTAATATCAGGTAAAGTTGATTTAAGACAAAAGACTATTACTAGGGGTGAAGAGGGGTATTTCATAATGATAAAGATGATTATTATGTCATAAAGTTGTAACAGTGTCAAATATTTATGGATCTAAAAACAGAGTTTCAAAATACGTGAACTTACTGATAGAACTGCAGGAAAAAAGAGAAGAGTCCATAATTTTGGCAATAGAGCAAGTCTCATTTAGTTTAAAAGGATTCTGTCAACACAATGGAATTATTTTAGACATCAATAAGAGAACTATCCCTGGAAAGTCCCTAAATATTTTAAAGTTAAATAATATGCATCTGAATATCACATGGGTCAAAAAAAAAGGGAAGTTAGAAATTATTTTGAACTAAATGAAAATGAAAACCCAATATATCAAAATGTTTGGGATGTGGCTAAAGTACTTAGAGGAAAATTTATAGCACTAAAATTTCCTATATTAGATAAGAAAAATGGCTCTGACTTAATGACCTCTTCATCTACCAGAAGGATAATTCAGAAATAAAAGAGTAAATCAAACCCACTGTAAAGAGGATAAGAGAAATAATTAAGATCAGAGTAGAAATAAATGATCAAGAAAATAGAGAAAGAAATGAAAAGAATCAATGTTACCAAAACTAGCTCTTTGAGAAGATCAATAAAATTGACAAACCTCTGGCCAGGCTGATCAACAATAAAATAGAGAATAAGAGCTATTATTGTCAGGAATGAGAGAGATGATGTCACTAGAGATTCCTGCAGATTTGATAAAGGATAATAAGAAAATATTATTAGCAACTTTATAACAATACATTCTACAACTAAGATAAAATGGAAAGATTTTGAAAGACACCAAGTGTCAAAGTTCACTCAAATAGAAATAAATAACCCAGATAGCCCTTGTATAGGAAAAAGTCATTTTTTACCTTGTTTTGTAGGGGAAAACCCAGTTTTTCTCTACTATGAGTTTCTCCCCTGTGAGTCTCCTTTACTATTCACACAAAACACTTCTGACACTTCTAGTCACCAAATGTTTGGGGGATTTTCCCCATAGCAGTAACAAGTCTCTGATACCAGCTGAATGTCATGCAATTTAACACAGTTCTGACACTATCTCCCCAGATGCAATGGCAGATCTCAAGGATAAGGGCTCAGACCATAAGACCTCCTGACCCTACCCTCACTTCTGACGCCAGTCTCAAGATAAGGTTATCACCTGTGCTTCTGACCTACCGGCTGTAGATAGGAAGTTCCAACAACCTCCTCCTCAGGTTCAATTAATTTGTTGGAGCGACTCACAGAACTCAGGGAACCATTTACTTACCTTTACCAATGTATTAAAGGGTATGATAAAGGATACAGATAAACAGCCAGATGGAGAGACACCTAGAGCAAGGTCTGGAAGGGTCCCTATTGCAGGAGCTTCTGGCCCCGTGGAGGTGGGGTGCATCACCCTCCCAGTGTGGATATGTTCACCCACCTGGAAGCTCTCCGATCCCCCTACTATCGGGATTTTATGGAGACTTCCTCACAGAGGCATGATCAATTATTAGCTTCGTTTCTGGCCCCTCTCCCCTCTCAGGAGGATGAGGGGTGGGGCTGAAAATTCCAAGCTTCTAGTCATGGATTGGTCTTTCTGGTGACCAGGCTCCATCCAGTAGCCCACACAGAGTCACCTCATTAGAATAAAAGATGCTCCTAGAGCTCTTATCACTTAGGAATGTAGAGGGTTTAGGAGCCCTGTGTCAGGAAAAGGGTCAAAGACAAATATTAGAACAAGAGATGCTTTTAGTGCTCTTATCACTTAGGAAATTACAAGGATTTTAGGAGCGCTGCGTCAGGGCCGGGTCATAGACCAAGTACTGGAACAAGAGATGCTCCTGGTGCTCTTAGCACTTAGGAATTCATAAGGGTTTTAGGAGCCCTGTGCCGGAAACCAGGTCAGAGGCCACTATATATATTTCTTACTACTTTACATCCCTGTGGCTATTAAACAATTAGAATTTATAGTTAAAAATCTGCCCATAAAGAAACCTTTAAGTGGAGAAGATTTCTCTGATGAATTCTACCAAACATTTAAGGAAAAAATATAAACTTTTCAAGAATATTGAATAGGAGGAAGTACTTCCTGATTTGTTCTATTTGCTGAACATTACTCTAATACACCAACCAGAAAAAGACGTTACAAGAAAAGGAAACTAAAGACCAACATATCTTATGAATGTAAATCCAAAAATTCTAAACAAAACATTACTAAAAGCAAATTCAACAGCAAGTCTTTGTTTAGACAAATGCTTTTATTTCTCTTGGATAAATTCATAGGAGTATCTCCTGGGTCATATTGTAGGCCTATGTTCAACTTGTTGAGAAACTTTCAAACTAAACTATATGGATTTATTTCAAAATAATTATGCCAAGAAAAAGAAATCAGATTAAAGAATACGCTTGGTATGATTTCATTTATATAAATTTCTAGAAAATCCAAACCGATCCATAGTGACAGATAGCAGATCAGAGGTTACAGGAAGGAGGGAGAGATTACAGAGTTATGAAATTTTGAGGGTGCATTTGACATGCTCACTATCTTGATTGTAGTGATGGTTTGACAAGTGTAGATATATGCCAAAATTGATCAAACTGCACATTTTAAATATGTGCAGTTTACTATATGTCCATTATACCTCAGTAAATTTGTTAAAATGCAATGGATAAAATGTTTGCTTTCACGATAGCAATACAGGTTATTAAATATCTAAAGCAAATGTAGCAATAAACGTGCAGTGCAAAAATTACAAAGTTTTCTTAAAGGACATAGAAAGATTTAAACTAATTGAAAAATATGGTGTGCTTCTTTGTGTGAAGACTCAATTTTTTTGACATTTAAATTCTCCCCTAATTTAAAAATAAATTGAAAGCAATCACATTCAAACCTGTCGCTTTTTTCAGTGGTCTTGGAGAATTTGACAAATTGATTTTAAACTTCATCTGAAGAAGCAAATTTGAAATTTTACCTAAGAAAGTTTTGAAAGAGAAGAATAAAGAAGGGGGGCGTGCCTTCTCAGTTATCAAAACGCATTTCCACTCTATAATAATCAAAACAATGTGGTACAGAAATAGAAACCAAAGAAAGGCCCATATAAATATGAGAATTCAGTAGCCATATGGAAGATGACTTAAAATCAATGTCCTTCTTTTTAATAGACAATGCCACACTGTTGTTCACAGTGGTTATAGTGATTTGTACCCACCAGAAGTACTATGTAATTGATCTGGTTAACCTTCATCGTCGCCAACACGTGATATTGACAAACATTTTTTTTTCCATTGTGGTAAGTTATAAATGATCTCTCATTGTGGTTTTAATTTTCATTTTCCTGATTACTAACCAGGTTGGGCATCTTAGATTCATTGTTCAGATTTCCTTTCTTTGAAGTATGTATTAAGACTTTTCCTCATTTCTTCTGTTGCTTGTTTTTCCTTGTAGATCACAGGAATTCTTTTTATTTTTATTCTTTGGATATTGATTAATCCTTTGCTGCTTATGTGTATTGAAAAACATCATCTTTCAGTGTATGATTCTCCTTTTACTTGCTTTCCATTGACTTTTGATGGTAAAAAGTGAGAAATTTTGATAGATTAATGCACTTTGTTAAATCTTTTCCTCTGTGCTTGCATTTTGATGTTCTGTGTAACAAATCCCTACCTTTCTGGAGGTCGTAAATATATTACAGAGTATTGTAGTTTTGCCTTTATTTTATATCTTTAACTTACCCAGATTTAATATTGTATATGGTGGTTATGTAAGGGCCCACTTTCTGTTTCAGTTTTACCATATAACCCAAAATGTTCTACCATTTGTCCTAGCAACATTTAATTGTTTATTCAGCTTATTTAAACTAAAAAAAAAAAAAAAAAGGATTCACTCATTTGTCTTCTCTCTCCACCCTGACCTCTAGCAACCACCAATCTATTCTTGGTATCAATCAGCTTGGTTTTTTTTTTTTTTTTAGATTCCACATGTAAGAGAGCTCATACGGTATTTGTCTTTCTCTGACTTATTTCACTTAGCATAATGCCCTAGAGGTCAATGCATGTTGTTGCAGACGGCAAGATTTCCTTCTTTTTTATGGCTGAATACTATTCATATGTATGCCACAATTTCTCTGTCCATTCACTCATCAGTGGGCACTTAAGTTGTTTCCATATCTTGGCTATTGTAAGTAATGCTGCAATGAACACGAGGGAGTATATATCTTTTTGAATTAGTGTTTTCATTTTCTTTGGATAAATACTCAGAAGCGGAATTGCTGGGTCATATGGTACTTCTATTTTTAATTTTTTGAGGAATCTTTACACTGTTTTCCATAGTGGCTGAACCAATTTACATTCCTACCAACAGTATACAAGGGTTTCCTTTTCCCCACATCCTTGCCAACATTTGTGTAGTTTGAAATGGCTTTCTATTTGACTCACTTAGCTGTGGGTATGGAAATAGGAATTTGGAGTTTAAAGAGACTTTAGTTTTCACTTAACAACTTTCAGTACTATTTTTGAATTTTTACATATTGTAAATAAGAAAAATATGTAAAAATATGGATTACTTAAAAAATGTATGTAAATACATATATGCACACATGTATACATATTAGCACATGTTAAAAAGAGTAAGGTGGGTCTATGTACACTGCCATGGGAAGATTTTCAAAGTACACTATTAAGTGACAGAAACAAGTCATAGAATTGTAAGTATAATTCAATCCAATGTATGAAAGAAGAAATTACATATACATGCATACACGTGTGTGTAGTATTGTAATTAAATGTATTTAAATATGTATAAAAATACTTTAGGAAACAGGTATAGAATTTCTTTGGGGAGGGTGACAAAGAGGTTTTACTTATCTTTGGTTGCACTATTTGAAGTTTCTACAGGGAGTATATTTTACTTTTGTAATTTTAAATTTTTAATTAAAAAAAATCAGTAGCAGAAGTGTATGACTCATTAGTGGATGTTGGGATAAATTGGCTCACACTGGGAAAATCAGTTTTAACTACTACCTCACACTACACAGAAAGATAAATTCCACTTGTAGTAATATTTATTGAGTACTTATGCTGTGCAAGGCACTATGCTAGAATTTTTGTATGTACACGTTAATTCTCACAGCCAAAAGAACGTGCAGGGTAGTACATTCCATTTTATGAGAAGAGTGAGAAGGTTACTTGGGGGAGAGCTGGGTTTGAAATGCATGTGCTCCTTTCTCTTTGTCTACTTAGGTGTTGGCTTGCATTTCTCTTAAGCACGTAAGAAAAGTGTAAAGCAGTTTTAGATGAAATATGATGCACCCTGTTGATTTTTTAAAAAATGACCTAGGAAAAATTCTTAAACTTCTTAGAAAAGTTAAGAGAAAAATAAAGCTTATACTGTTTTTCCTCGTATTGTCACCTCACTGTTCAAGTGCAATGTATTTCAAATAGTCTGGGATTCAGTGACAGAAGATTCTGATTACCATAATCTCTAAATGGGAGATCTAAATTTGACTCTGACATTGAAGCCTTCAATCATGGTGTGACGTGAAATCAGGAGGCAAGGTCATGCAGTGTTCTGCAAATAAGCCTGTGATTACATCTTCTAGGCTCTTCTAAACTATGATGGTTTTTCCATGTGGTGATTTGTACCAGCCAGCATACCTAATTTATTTCCTTTTTTCTGATAAAAGTAATGTGTGCCCATAGTTAGGCGTTTTGATAAGCATGATTAGTATGAACTTCCAAAGTAGAGGGAGTTATTTTTTAATCTCTCTCGCTCCCACTAGATAAAAATCTAGGATGGCAGGGCTCATAGGTAATTATCACTACATCCACAGCCAGACTTACAGTAGTTGTTCAATAAATATTTGAAGTGAATAAATTAAACAGCATGTTTTTTGCTGTGTTTCCTACCCTGGAAATACATCAATCATAACACAGCCTATAAGAAATAGTTTAATTAACTCATGGTAATATCTTCATTATCTCGAAGAGATGATTTAGCCCTCATGTTAAACGTTAATACCAGAAATTAATCTGCTTTCTCTGCCTCACCTGCTAATTGCATAGTTAATTCTTTTCCCATCAAACAGTTTTGAGAATTGTGTATCCAATTAAGAGATATCAGATGTAATGAAAACAGAACTGTGAATCTGAAGATGGGGTCATCTCTACAACTCTTGCCAACTTACCTCCTGACCTCAATGGTAGTATCCACAAAAATGGGGTGTCTATTTTATTCACAATCTACCCAACACTTGTCTAGCACGTGGCATAAATTGGCAATTGTTTATTGATCTTAAAAAAGAAATTAAAAACCAATTGTACTTTATATTTCTTATCTAAAATTAGGTGTAGTTTTTCATGCCATACCCAAATTGCTAAAGATGTGGTGGCCTAATGAGATAATGAATGGATGAAAATCCTTTGAAAAGAGATGAAGCTTTGTAAGAACATAACTAAGCAAGCTTGGAGCCTTTTCTAGCTTCCTCATCCCCAGAGCTAAAGCAGCAGCCATTTTTATAGGGTATTTAGAGCTGTGCCTCAAAATGTAAAGAATCTCCCTGTGGCTATTATATCTTGTCTTCCATTTTAAGCCCCTTAAACCTAGATTTTGTGACCCAGTTATTTTCATGAAGTCTACATCTCCCTCCCTCAGGCCTTTGGGTTGAAAAAATATTTGCCCAGTTCTCCTAGCTTCATTTAAGTTGAATTCCAGTTCCTTCCCCTCCCACGCAATTCAACAACTTTTCTCTGACAACACCCTGCCTCACTCCCTTCCTCCTTAGCCTGTCTTTCAATATACCTGCACACAGGCCAGACTCCTAGGAGCCTAGTACCTTAGGCTCCAACAAAATATAATAAACTGTTGTTAAAACCATTCTGCACCAAACCTCTGGAGTGTAATATCTCAAGTCTATATGTCAGTGAGGAGACATTCCACAAAGGACAATAAAAAGAATAGCATCAATTCCAGTGGATCTGTCTTCCAATGCCGGTCCAGCAGCCCTAGATAAACAACCAACACACAGGGCCACCCGCAGAGTATTCTGGAGTTTATGCTACCCATAAAAATCTAATTGACTTTGAGCTTGAGCATCGACTCCAGGGGCTATAACACAAAATATTTATTTACCTCTGAATGCTTTTTGGGTTCCACTTTTTCTAGCATTGTTACATCTTTGACACTAAGCAATCAGACACATCTTGAAATAAGGAGATATTCAGGATTCTGCCTTTCGTCTTATGTAGTCAAGTGCCTTCATTTAATGTTAAGGTTAAAAGCTGAAATTATTGGGGCCAGCCCAGTGGCATAGTGGTTAAGTTTGCACACTCCACTTCAGCAGCCCAGGGTTCGAGGACTTGGATTCCCGGCAGGGACCTACACACTGCTCATCAAGCCATGTTGTGGCAGCATCCCACGTACAAAATAGAGGAAGATTTGCACAGATGTTAGTTCAGTGCCAATCTTCCTCACTGAAAAAAAAGAAATTGTTATTCTTTCTTAGCAGAAAGTTTACTAAAGTCAGTTTTTCTACCTATTCTGTGCATCATAGTGACTTAAAAGCAGTCTTGAGAGTGTTTTGCTTTTTTGTGAATACCTTGCCTGAGCCTTCATTTTATCATCTGTAAAAGGAAGCTACGACAGCTAACATTTACAAAGGGTTTGCTATGCCAGATCCTTGCACAGCACTTCACAACGAAGGTAGTTTTAGCCAAACTAGAAAGTCTGTGACCTGCGGTGTTTGTTGATCCCACTGACTCTGAAGGAACAGGGAGGACGTGGGCTAAGATTCAGGATTTGGCTTTCCTATTTAACAATATATCGTGTCCTGACTCCCAGAGCAAAGATGTATGACCTTTGAGTAGCAAAGGTTGGCTTTGAGAGGTACAAGGTCAAAAGGGAGAGCTAGGGAAAGTAGTGGTTATTTTCCATTTAATATTGTGTTGGGCTGATTCTTACTCCTTGCCTCATTTCTGCTCAAAAGACATTGCCACTTCTTCCATGTCCTCCAGACACACACCCTGATATGATAGTAAACATCATTAGAAAGGCCCATACAACACAGTTATTTTTCTGCAGCTCTAGTATCAAAGGAGTGAAAGCACATGACTCTTGTATTTATTGGAATTATCTGCTTTTGATCTGAATCAGAAGCTAAAACTGACCAGACCTATCTGTTGACTTTTTTCTTGAACACATATAAGCCTTTATTTATTTTTTATTAAAGATGGAAATCTCTCCTCGGAGAAAATCAAATGCAGCATTAACCTTGTAATCTTGGGCTTTGAAAGCTTTCTCAGAGCTTTGAAGTTGAAGTACAAATTGACACATTGACTGTAGTCAGACCCACCCGGAAAGCTATTTCCTGGAGAAAGTGGCATCACACATAGTGAGAGGAGGAGGATGCTCACAATACTAATACAGTAAGGTGGCCCGAGGGATACAAAGTTCCCTTACTGCTGTTAACATTTTGCAATGAGTAATATAATAGTCCAGAATGAAATATGTTGCCTTACGGATAGCCCTTTGATAATGATTAGAATGGTCCACGGTATATCTAGCTATCTACAAAGATGTGGCAGTGGGTTGAATACTGCCTCCTCCAAAATTCATGTCCCATCCAGAACCTCAGAATGTGGCCTTATTTGGTAAAAGGGTGTTTTCAGAGGTAATTAGTTAAGCTAAGTTGAGGTCATAGTGTACCAAGGAGGGCACTAAATCCAGTGATTGATGTCCTTTTAAGTAGAAGAGGGGACACACAGAGATACAAATAAGGAAGGATGCCATGTTAAAATGGTGGCAAAGATTGGAATGATGCAGCCAAAGAATGCCAAGAATTGCTGGAAGCCACCAGAACCTAGGAAGAGACAAAGATGATTGCTTCCCTAGAGTCTTTGTTGTCAGAGCGTGGCCCTGACAACACCCTGATTTGGGGCTTTTAAACTCCAGAACTGTGAGAGAATAAATTTCTGTTGTTTTAGTGGTAATTTGCTATGTCAGCCCTCAGAAACTAATATAAGAAACAAATGCATCCTTTAAACAAATTTGAGAAGTGGGCGTTGAGTCTGAACATGACTCCCTCAATTATGAGCCGGGATCCTTGGGCAAGTCACACTCCCTTCCACAGCTTGCCACCTCGTCTGTAAAATGGAGATTGTGGTCCCAACCTCAAGGTTGTTGTGGAGATTAAATGAATGACACATGCAAGACTCTTAGTGAAGTCAGTACTCGTTATAGTCCTAGCAGCAGCAGCAGCAGTTGTTGCTTTTGTTCAGTGTGACAACAAAGCAGATGCAAAAGGACCAGAGCTTGTAATTAAATCCTCTTACTAAGATTAAGGTGAGGCTCATATCTCTCCCATAAACCTTAAAACCTTCTCCCTGAGTGATATAGACAACAAAAAATGAAAACAGGCCTTTGTCATCCTAACGTATTCATAATCTGAATCACTTGCCACAACCCATCTCAAACTCTGAATTCACACCTATTTCCTGATTCCTGCCATGTGACATTCATATTTACTTTTGTTCTTATGATTTTGATTTGTCCCTGACTTTTGACATAACTTCTACAGTTGTGACATTTAGCTGTCCAACTTTACTGTAATGAGATGCTCTCTTTGGTGTCTTCCATTTCCATGCCTGTTCCTCTCTACCTTCATACAAATACCAACAGAGGAAGTCCAGAAAGGCAATTAGAATATGATTATCTGAGGGCTCAGCCAACAGAAAATTAGGCAGCAGCTCAAGGCAGCAGCTGTGGAGATAGGCTACTGGGAAGGTAATTGCAGGGTTTTTTTCTATTTTTTTCCTATAATCTGGAACCAGTAGATAGTTGTTATGAAATATTATTCTTCATTCCTTGGGCTTTAGGTAAACTGAAGAACAAGTGGAAAGAATAATAAGTAAACAGATTCTATTGACATATTGAGATGTCATTTTATCGTATAATGTAATGTGTAGATGCTTACAGCTTGGATGGATTCTAGAAATCATTTAGCCCAGAAATCCTTAAGAGATCAAATTTAGGAATCGTTTCTACACTGTAATGCTCACAATATGTGCACACAAAATTGAACATATGATTTTTGATAGACTTCCTGAATATGGAGACCAGACTCTGCATAAAGAACCCCTGATGAGACCCAAATATTAATATGTTAAAATGAGGTAATAGAAGTCTGGGCAGGATATATACTCTGCCCGAGATGGCATGGAGAGTAAGTAGCAGTGCCAAGACTAGAACTTGAATCCCCTAAATTCTGACTATCCAAAATACTGATAGAGAAATAAACAAGATGATCTTGATGTCAGTCGAGAGATTAGACTGAATGAACCAGCGAAGAAATTTTGGGTGGTAAGGGGAAAGAGTTAAATCCTTGGGTTCTTAAGTAGATAGCGATGTGGGAAATAAATTGTCCTGGCAGCTCTTAAAGGAATGTTCCTTGTGGTTCTTGTTGACTGGTAGAAATTACTAGTAAGAGCACCCAAGCATCCCTACTACTAGAAGACTCCATTTAAATCCCTGCACAATCTGAAGCATGAGAATTTAGTCTTTTGGGAGAAAGGAATATTATAAAAACAGAAATGGTTTCTCATCTTGATTCTCTCATTAGCTCCCTGAGTGTGTTTAAGCAAATCATTTAACCAAGGCATCTATGAAATGAGGGGTTTTACTGAGGGGAGCCTGAGGTGCCTCCTAGCTTGAACACTAATGATCCAATGATCTTTCTACTGGGGTTTAAAGCGACCTAAAGCTGTGCTTGTCTTTTCCTGTTGATGCACGTGAAGACTGTTCCATCTGGGAGATTCTGGTTTTTGCAGCAAGTACAATGTCAACTGGGCTGCATTTCTCCCTTTGCTGGAGCTTGCTCTCCAGACTGTGATTGCTGTCGCTTTGCGTGATTATGACTCTTCATACAAGTACAGCAAGATACTTACAGGATTTTCATCTTGGGGATGTGGTTCCTTCTGTATTGAGTATCTAAAGAAGACTTGTGTGAGAAGGACTCCTGAAATAGTAGTCCATCTACATGAGAAGAATTAATAGCTCAATCCTTATGTAGTAAAACTGAAAAAGAATATCAAGATGATCTATAGTCATTTGGCCCCAAAGTACAAGTGTCTTATTGGAATTAAATCCGTTATAGTGATGTCATCAATTTCCCATAGGGGAACCTCTATTAGGTGAGTTTGGATCCAGAAAGAGACTCTCTTGGGAAGCCAAAAGGGAGTTGTTGGTTCATCAATTGATATTAAGGAAGCATTAAATTCATGAGGCACTGTGCAGAAAGGAAACTTATATTACCTGAATTCTCTCACCATGAACTTTCTCTGTGATGACCTGGCAGCACAGACATAGTACAACCCTAAAAGCAATGGCATAAGAGAGGAATTTGTCATACTTGTTTTCATATAATCTAAAATGTGAACAAGTAGCTCCTAATATAGTCTCCCAATATGTGAGGGGGTGATGGAGAAAGAGGTTTTCCATTTTAGATTGAAGACAGCATAGGGCAGGATTTTCAATTTCAGGGCACAAGATTTGTATTAGTTTTGTTGGTTTTTTTTTTTACACCTATTTAATGATAGGCTTTATGAGAGAACAGCTGCAGAACTGTGTTCTTTGGGGCTTTTCACATATTATACAAACCCTTGAAACCTGAGTTGGTGGAACAATGGTATGGAAACTTTAAGGAATCAGATGATAAAACACATGGCTTGCTAATGTGCTATGTGAAAGTTATGATTCTATATTGTTTGGAATATTAAAGTTTTTTTTTAATTGTCTCACCACACATTTAATTGAAGCATGGGGGTACAGATTGATGAAAATTTTCTCTGAGGATCATTCACTATTATATAAGATATATACAAATAATTTTATATGTATGGTAACATAAAGATAATTGAAAAGTTGACTATATTCTGATTTTTCCTTTTTCTTTTTGATGCTTCAATGCAAATTAGTTCTATGAGTTACCAATCCAGGGGAGACTGGAAGTGGATTCCAGTCTGGGTTTTGTTTCCATAGTAACTCATCAGTGACCCTAGCTTGTTCTACTTTTTCTGGCTGTTTAACCGACTTAGATCTTTACTTTAATGTAGTGAAAAAGAATTGACTATTTGTAGGAGTTACGCCAAGTGCAAAGAATCTGAGGAATAAGAAAAGGTTGATTTCCAAGGGTAAAAGTTTAGAAATATTGGATTTATCGATTCTGGTCTTGCCAATAATGCCAGATTTAGAAACCAGGCATGCAATTAGATTGTCATTTAGCCAGAGAATGCAAGAATACTCACATCCATTTACTGTCAATTAATGGTCCTCACAAGGTCCCTGAAAGAGAAAGAAGGACTAAAGTCTTCAGCCAGCCGAAAGTTTGTGATTCGAGTTTGGGCCCCACATCGACGTAGAGGGCTGAAAAGGAGCACCATGTGGAGCTTCACTTCTTCCCAAGTAGTTTTGGAGCAAACAGAGGGTGAGGGCTTCACAGTTTGTATCACAGGCCTTGCCCCTAACCCATGTGTCAGAACTTAAAAGCCTGCTACTGGGAGAGAAGCTGGGGTTATTACCCTCCAGCATTGTCAGACAGACAAAGGCAGTGAGTGAGTTTGTCTCCAAGGCAAGTCATGGGGTAGGAGAGAGAGTTTCCATGAGAGATGACCAGGCCATGGGTTGGTTCCTACTGTTAAAAGACAGGAGTGAAGCAATGCTTTCTGTGTCCATGTGTGTTGATGTTTTAATCTCCTGTGACTCCTACCTAGGCAAAAGACACTGAACCCAAGAGTCTGAATTGTGCAGGACCAGCATAAGGGGTGAAAAGAAAGAAGCCTAGATGCCTTTTTCTAGAATCAAATGAGAATGAACACAAACTCTCCATTTCCCTTTTTCCAACTTGCTGCCTCACTTACCATTGACAAGCTAGGAGGTCATCCTGAGGAGAGGCCTTTCTGCTTCAGCTGTCATTGACTCAGAGACACCTTGAATGCTTAAAGCCCTGTGGGACTTTTTTTTTTTTTGAGGAAGATTAGCCCTGAGCTAATATCCACGCCCATCTTCCTCTGCCTTATATAGGGGACGCCACCTCAGCATGACTTGACAAGCAGTATGTAGGTCCGCACCCAGGATCCGAACCCACGAATCCTGGGCTGCCAAAGCGGAGCATGGGAACTTACCCACTACACCACTGGGCCAGCCCCAGCCCTGTGGGCTTTTGAAATCATCAAGCCCACCTGCTTATTTCCCAGGCGAGGAAATAGAGCCAGAGAAGTTCAGTGACTTGCTTAAGATTACAAGGAAGTGGCAAAGAAAGGAATGGACCTTGGGGGTCAATCCTGGGTTCTGTCACCCGTGCCTGGCTGCCCCTGACTCTGTTTCTGTTGTTTCACCAGCTCCTTCTTGCCATCATTTTTTCTCACGTTCACTTGTTTGCCTTAATGTGACTGTTTTCTGGGCTCTGAGCCCAGCTTGGTTTAAATTTTATTATTTAACACCCCAGATTCTGTTTAAGATAGGACTTTCAAATTATTATTGTTATTGACTTCATTCTTTTTTGTTTTTAAGTGTATGGAGCAAACAAAAGTCTGAAGGCCCAAGGCAGCTTGTGTAGTATGAATTTATATAATAAGAGAAAACCCTAATGCTGTGAAAGAGGCAAAGAATATAATTAAGTGCTAGTCATCTTCGAGGAGAACTCTCAACTGATCCTTCATTTGTCGGATCAAATATTTTCTCTAAGACCTTTCTGACTCCTCTTGCAGAGTTCTCACCTTTCCTGCGAGTCCTCACAATGTTCGGCTCAATTATAGCACTCGCCACATTGTTATAGTGATCTGTTTCCATGTAAACTGGCCCACGCCATTCCCTGAAATGGTTTCGTGCTATAGTAAGGATAAAATAGATCCTCTTAACTAGGCCAGGCAAGGCTCTCTGCTGTCTGCTCTCTGTCCACCTCTCCAACTTAATTTAGTGCCACTGCCTTTCTTACTCTGACCACACTGCCCTGTTATTTCTCTCATAACCCCATTTCTTTTTATAGCATTTATGTTAATTTTTATACATTTATTTCAATGATTATATATTGATACTGAAGAAGAGACAGGGTAATTCTTTAAAAATGATCCCCAACAGGATGGGTCAAGATGCTCTTTCCATGGCAAGGGCAGAGATGGAAGAGGAAATTGTGCAAAGGTACAGGTGGGAGCCTGATGGAATCCTGTCTGGTGGCTTCTCTTTGCTCCATGAAGTGAAGAACAAACATTAAAGAAGAGGGTGTGAGGTTGGGGAAGAATGATAAAATGTTTACCCATATGTGACTCCGTTTCCTTATCCATAAAATAGGAATACTAATAGGACCTCATTCACATGATATAGGTATACATATAGATTTCATATATATATATATATATGATACATATACAAAAGTTCTTAGGGCAGTATCCATATATACAAGAGGGAGGGCACGCAGTATTGCATAGTACTGTGTATTTTATGGGTTGAATTAGAGCCCTTAAAATTCCTATGTTGAAGTCCTAACTCCCAGTATCTCAGAATGTGGCCTTGTTTGGAAATGGGGTCATTGCAGACATAATAACTTATGATGAGGTCATACTGGAGTAGAGTTGGGCCTCTAATCCAAACATTTGGTGAGAGCTTACTCTGGGTGTTACTCTGTTGTGTCTCATAGTACCTCCTCTCATGCTGTGTCCCAGGTACTGGTCTATTCTCCCACATGCTCCATAGCCCTGGAAGGGGGTCCTACCAGCATCCTTAATTTATGGCTGTAGAAGCAGCAACAGAAACACAAAGCAGGTGGTAGGGGTGGGATTCAACCAGCTGTCTAGCTTTAGAGCCCACACTCTGACCACTCCTCTCCACTGCTTCCCTGGTGCCTCCCTTATAGGTGTGCTTGGAAGATGCAGTGGGATGATGCTTATGAAGTACTAAGAACAGTGCCTGGCATGTAGCAAGAAAGCAATAAAGGTGAGCTAGTTTATTATTTAAGGAGAATAAGGAAGGGATGTGATGACTGTTGTGGGTAACAGGGCAGCCTTCTTACTAGAGAAAAATGGGAAGATAACTGGACAGTGTTTGATGTCCACTTGAGGACAAATGATTGGTTGCATAACTTTTCTCCAGCAATGCTTATATTTTAGAAAGGATTTAGTCTCTATACGAGTGTAGTGGCATGAAACTGCAGTTTTCTTCTTTTCCTTCTGGATATCGTACTAAAGCAAAAAGATGAATGAGAAAAAACCTGATAACTTATTTTTTAGTGCAAGTGGGTGACAGCTATAATATGCTGAGTCAAAGTGCCTAGGGGCAGCCTAAAGTGGCTAAGATTACCACAAAAGCCATGGGGGGTGAAATGCAACACAAGCTTCCTTGGAAGGGTAGGCTGAGGTGGGAATGAAAAGTGAAATAGAACAAGGGAAGAATAGTATATACACTTATTATAATATCTGGGAGTCAAAGTCATGATCATTTTCATAGATGCTTCAGATATTTGACAAATTTAACTATGCTGGGAATAGATAAATGCATTCTTAACATTATGAAACTACATCTATCTCAACTCAAAAGCCAACGTCAAACTCAAGGAGACGACACTGCACTCATTCCTGACTAAAGGTAGGAACAAAATAAGGAAGCCCCTTTTCACCACTATTGTTTAATACTTACTGGATGTACAATTAGACAAGAGAAAGATATTACATCTTAAATTTTAAAAGGAGGCGATAAGGGTGAGTTTTATGGTATGTGAATTATATCCAAACAAAGTTGCTCTTTAAAGAAGAAAGTGGTAAAACAATTACTCTTTTGTAGACCATATAGATAATATCACATGCCTGGAATATTTAAGGGTAACTAAAAATATGGAACTTTGCAAAATTCAGTTAAGTGCTAGAGTACACCACGAGCAAAGGAGGCATTTCATACTATGGGTAGGAAGGTAGAAATGGGAGAGATGGACTATGCAATACAACTGGTAAAATTGTGTAGTATTCCAGAAAAAATAAAAGGTCGAATCTATCTCTTTACAACATGTATCAAGAAAAACCCGAATGCATTAAAGATATAAGTGAAAAAAAAGGAAGAAATTATAAAACTGCAGGAAGAGAAGCTCGAAGAACTACGTTATAACCTTGGAGTAGAGAGGTCTTACTAAATATCACTCCAAATCTAGAAGCTACACAAGGAAATTTTGATGAATTCAACTACATACATTAAAAAAAACCTTTTGCATAGCAAAAACCAATATAAGCAAAGTCAAAATACAAGTGACTAAATGGAAAAGAGTTTTATAATTCACTTATAGATAAACACTATTCATATCTGCCACTCGTCTAAGAGCAAGGGTTGTATCAGTAACTAAAACTCACAAAATCTCTGCTTTCTTGTACCTCTCGTTTTAGTTAGCTAATCACTTGTGACTTCCTTATGTATGAAGACCTCTAGAAATTAAGAATAAGACCAATAACCTAATAAAAAGTGAGGAAAAGATATGAACAGTAGTTCACAGCGAAGAAAATTCAAATGGCCCTTAACCAATAAAATAAATAAAAAATATCAACTCCATTCAGAAGAGAAATATAACTAAAACTATACTTATGTACCATTTTTCACCTATCAGACTGACAGAATCTAGAAGCGTAACACAATTTTCTGGTGAGGCTGTGGAAAACAGGCTTACTCACAGTCTGTCTGGGAGTCTAAATTGATATAGCCTCAATTGGAAGACAATTTGGAATATCAAAAATATAAAAGCAAAGACCCTTTGAGCCAAGAGTTTTCTTTTGAGGAATTTAGGCTCAGATATTTCTGCAGGTGATAAATGTCACATGTACAGTGTTACCTATTTAAGCACTGTTTCTTATGTAGAAGTTAGAATCAACCCAAGTTTTATCACTAGGGGATTAAATTATGGTACATCTGTCCCAGGGCTCAGCAAACTACAGCCCCCAGGCTGAGTCCAGCTCAACTCCTGTGTTTGTATGGCCTAACAAACTAACAATGGCTTTTACATTTTAAATAGTTTAAGAATTTGAAGGGATGATATTCTGCGACACAAGAAAATTATGTGAAATTCTAATATCAGTGTTGATAAAGTTTTATTGGAACACAGCCACACTAGTCAGTTTACATATTCTCGATGGCTGCTTTTGCCTGATAGAGTTGAATTGTTGTGACAGAGACCATATGTGTCTCTCATTCCTTCCCACTGCGGCTTGGCTCCCTATACATTGTAGTGACACAGTTACAATTTGACAGTGTTTCAAGTGCCATATAGTTAAGATGTAGACTTTCCTGACCTGAATATAAATTAAAATGATAAATCTACATGTATGCAAGCAAAATTTTTATTTGGAGATAATATTTACATATTCAGGACCAAAGACTTCCGGGAAAATGAAAAGAACATTCTATATGTGCACCATTGAAATAGAGTGCCACAAAAATAATTTTGTATCATTTGATCGTTTTCTAGAGCAAAAATCCAATAATAAAATATCATTTTACCAAAACATTGATTTCTAGACTCTTGTTTCAGAGAGATGTAACACACTTACTGGAGGCTGTGGAGTTTAATTGGGATTTTCAGCTGATCGGAGGGAGACTTCTGAACGCTTAACAATGAACACATGCACTAAGCTCCTATGATTCAAACATTTGAATGACATTTTCCCCGGTGCTGAGTTTTATAGCATATGTTTATATCGGTTGCAAACCAAACATTTTTCATTTTCTGCCAAAATAAACAAGAGTTCCAGCACTTGCTACCATGGCATTTTTATTGCACTTTTCAGGCTTCATCAGCATTTGTTATTTTGTTTTCACTCTGTGGTTTTTGTGGAACCACTCCTTATCTCTCTTGAGCCCTGTAGTGTCTGCTTTTTAGGTGGAACTCAATTAACACCCTGCTAATTTATCAGTGAATCAGGTAATTGTTAAATAATTTTGATCAAAACTCTTTCCACCCTGGGGGCCGGCCTGGTGGCTCAGTGGTTAAGTTCGCACCTTCCTCTTTGGCGGCCGGGGCTTCACAGGTTCAGATCCTGGGTGTAGACATGGCACCACTAGTCAAGCCATGCTGTAGCGAGCATCCCACATATAAAGTGGAGGAAGATGGGCATGGATGTTAGCTCAGGGCCAGTCTTCCCCAGCAAAAAGAGGAGGATTGGCAGCAGATGTTAGCTCAGGGCTAATCTTCCTTGGGGGGAAAAAAAAAAAACTTTCCATCCTGTCTCGCCTCAGCAATGCAACCAGAGCCATTTATTAGCCTCAACCCATTGGTTTCTCTATGTTCTCGTTCTTAGGAGGATTTAATATTCTGATAGGGAAAACATAAATTTGAACAGGGTACTTAATGAATCAAAACATACTCAGATTGAGTGATTAGAAATCCCCAGTTAATTACTACAAAGGAAAATAATTACAATTCAGCTTTTAGGTGGGGTACTGGAGTGAATACTAAGATGGGCCCTTTCAATCATTTTTCTCTTAAAAGGAAGCAGGGACATTGAGAGATGTAATTTTTCTTTTTTGACCCTTTCCAAATTACATCATTTAAATTTTGTTTTAGGCCTCAGTTGCTTACACAGACAACAAGCCAATAATGTTAATTGGCTTCTGAGATGAATGCATTGGGAATTTCTAGGTAAATATTCAGTTTAAAATTTATGGATAATCTTGATTTCCTGGTTATATCAATTTTTTGAGGGTGCTTTAGAACTTGTGGATTTCGGTCATTCTGAAAGGGACTTTAAGACGTCACCTGCTCTGTAGCTACAGGAATAATCATAACTAAGCACTACAGTTAAATTTTGTTTAAAATAGAAAATAGGAAAGAAATTTTATTGCTTTAAACCTAGAAATGAGGTAAGCCAACAAAATCTATCCGCCTATTTTTTAAATCTTCCCATGCAGTTATTTCATAACAAATGATTAAAGGAAGGAAGGGGAAAATAAAGGTAGATGGAAGTAAATGCTTTCCTACTGAAATTAGAGTAGTCATGGGAGAGAAATTCTCAGAACTCTAGACCAGGGCCAGTCTCAAACATGAATCACAGAGGTTTTTCTACTATAGGATCTAGAAACACGTGAAAGATGCCCTAAATCCCAGCTTTAGGAAGTTGTTTTTTGACTAAGCTTGCTGTTTGTCAGCCATTCTCCTTAAAGTGTTAACATTCCTAGGAGAGGAATTAACTTCAGGTTTTCCTTGTCAAAATGGGTGAGTACAGTGGGAGCTCTGGCGATGTAGGTGGGGAAAACTGAAAAGACGAGAGTTAGGAACGTTGGTGAAGAATTCCATCAATGTAGTTTTGATGACATTCAGCTCTATTAGGTCCTTTTAAGCCCACCAACAAGGTTGGTAGTATGAGTTAGTATGTGATATCTCCTCAGAGTGGTTCTCAAATGGTAGCACGCACTGGAATCACCAGGAGGGCCTCTTAGTGATAAAGCCCCATTCCAGAGTTTCTGATTCAGCAGGTTGGGGGTGAGGCTCAAGAATCTGCATTTCTAAGAATTTCCCAGGTGATTCTGATGCTCCTGGTTCGGAGCACACACTTTGAGAACCACTACTACGTAGGCAACAGACATGCATTGGTGGAAAAGAGGAAGGGTGCACATTCTACTGAAAAGGGTAAAGCTTATTGCTGGGATCACATAGGCCCTCGGATTTTTTCATTGCATAAAGGCTATGTTGAGAGAAAATGGGAAAGTTGTTTTTGAGAGAATATTAGAAACTTACAGAAAATATTTATGCTTTACCAGTAGAAAAATTATTTCTCATGCTTTGTGCCCACTTAACTGGCTAATAGCAAAAGGATTTCTATATTCCTGTCAGCATATACTGTCAGAACATGATCCTCATCATTTCACTCTCCAAATTTCAATCTGTGGGTGAAAAGACCAAATTTAGTGATAAACGAACAGCTATAACATTCAAAAGTTATTCACCTAGTAAGAGACCTTAGAAAGCTTAGTCAGCTCTGCCTACTGGGCAGCCTTCAATGGATGTGACATCAGAATCAGAATTTTGAAAATTATGCAGGGATTGGTTTAGTGATGGATTCTCAGTCTTTTGTGAATCAGAATTACCTGGAGCAATAAGAAAAAATACAGAGGCCCAGGCTCACTGAAGTAGGATGGGGCCTGGATCTCTCTCTTTACCAAGTTTCTCAGATGGGACTAACGTATAGAAAGGTTGGAGAACCTCCAGTTTAGAGCTGTGCGTCGACTATCCACAGTAAAGAACTGGATTAAGAAAAAATTCCAATCATCATAGACCAATACTTTTGTAAAATGCAATAAAATGAATTACTAGAAAAATGAAATTTAAAAACACATCCAAACTATAAGCCCATGGAATGATAGACCAAAACCCTGCCAGAGGGCTCCGAGCACAGAAAACAACTATGAAACTGAGAGACATTGAAGAGTGAACAGAAGCAGACAGATTCTCGTGGGGACTGTTGGTCAGAGGAGGGAAAGTAAGATGCTGCCTGAAGTGAGTGCCCATTTATGTGGCTTTTACCCTGTTCTAAGTGTGGTTGGTGCAAACACTCGGGGGTAGCGGCAGCTTTGTAGGCACTGGTGGAAACCTATTCAGAATACTCCTGTACAAAACTCAGAGACTAAATGGTTGTTTGGGTGAATCATCCTAACTTTTCATGGTTCTTGATTGTGGTAGAGGTTACAAGACTATGTCCAACTACTACAATTCATCAAACTACCCCTAAAATGAAGGGACATGTTGTATGTGAATTATACCTCAATAAAGCTATTAAAATTCCATGCAATAAAATATGTTTCACTTTAAAAATGAAACATTATATTCCAAGGAAGTTAGAAAATAATGAAGAAATTGAGCAGTTCTCTGGAAAACACAAATTGGTTTTTGTGATAGTTATTTTCCAACTTGGAAATAGAATAAAATGTCAACATAAGAAAATATCTCATCCAACATTTTGATATTTACAGTTTAGGTAAATGAACAGTGGAGTTCTTGCAAATCAGTGTTGTGATGAGAACTACTGTAATATTTGACTTAATTTTCAGAGTTTTCCAGAAATGTAGATACACAAAATATCCATAATTCATCGTTAATGCCAACTAAATTAATAATAAAAATATAAGACTCAGTGTTTTATTATATTTAACAGACAAATTATGTTATCAAATTTTTATAAACATTTCTAAACACTCCTAATTTCTGTCTTTATCTTACTGAGGGCTAATAACACACACTTCACAGACCTACCCAGTTCTGTGGACCACACTTGGAGTAACATTGGTCCAGAGGCCTGGGTCAGCCAGTTGTCTCGGACAGAGTAACCGAAGGTGAATTAATAACCTCTGCTTTGGGGCATTGCAAAAGCAATTCACTATAATTATCTAGTATCAAGTTTGCTATTATAAAACTAAGGCAACCAAATAATTTTTGTGATGCATTCTATTAGTTATTTGAGTACATATTTTTCTCCGTTACTAAACTGTAAATTGCTTGAAGCAAACCCATAGCCTGCTCAACTCACTCTCTTGAAGAGTCTAGCACAGTCTTATAAATAGTAACCACTCAACATAATATTTGTAGAACTTAACATTTGATTTAAGAATACCAGCTGTGTTTTAGCTCTTCATACCATCACTGATGAAACTGACTTACACTTAAAGCAAAGTGATATTTTCAACATAACTGAAGATTTTGATGGAGACAGACCAAAACAGAGTCATAGTTTTGACACTAATTATCACAAGCAAAGAGCAAATAAGGCAAACCTTATTTGATAATACGTGTGAACTCTGATGTTAGGAGATAATGAAATATAAAATTGAGCACCATGGACTATTGCCACAGTACGTTCAACTCAGTATCATGAATGAGAAACCAAGACTATGTCAAACAACAGCCCATAATAGTAAGTTATATAACTCTTGAGCAGAGTAGTAGATTCTTGTCAAACGAACCAGATATTTTGCTGCTTGGAAAATGTCCATACCTCAGCTTGCTCTTTTATTCAGAAGATATACTTCAGGAATATACACAAAGAAGATCAATAAAGAACATAATTCAGGTAGAGCTAAATCAAATGTGGAAATTTCAAGGTAAGTCTAGAAATTCACACATTGGAAGCTATCTTATAACCAGGAGGTCATTTCAATAATATATAATGCTAATGCTGATTATTGCTTATCATTATTTAAAGCAAGATTAGTAATCTCTGATAAAATACCATGTGATTGATTTCATCTGGCATCAGGAGGCATCCATGAGGACCATGATCAGGATGGGATTGGAAATTGGAGAGATACCCTGAAGCTAGCCAGAGTAGGTTTCTGGAGAAGGGAAGAATCAGGGAAGAGAATGAGAGGTAATCCCTTTGGGGAGGTAAGGAGAGGACAGCGAGGGAGGAAGGTATCATGTAGGGGCAAGTAAAGGAAACGAGAGAGTCTCTGTGGGAGACAACATCAGAACAGTAGTCCTGCCTCCTGGAGAGACCGAGCTGCAGATACATGCTTCACTCCTTCAGTTCTTGGTTCATATCCCAGCTCTACTTACCAGTTTGTATGACCCTGGGCAAGTTTATTTATCTCTCTGTGCCTGCCTGCCTATAATTTTTTTTTAAGGTGAGGATTAAATAGGATAATTCTGTAAAAAATTTAGAAGTGTAGGGGCTGGCCCCGTGGCCGAGTGGTTAAGTTCGCGCGCTCCGCTGCAGGCGGCCCAGTGTTTCGTTAGTTCGAATCCTGGGCGCAGACATGGCACTGCTCATCAGACCATGCTGAGGCAGCGTCCCACATGCCACAACTAGAAGAACCCACAACGAAGAATACACAACTATGTACCGGGGGGCTTTGGGGAGAAAAAGGAAAAAATAAAATCTTTAAAAAAAAAATTTAGAAGTGTATCTGACTCATGATACACACCCACTGAATGTTAGCTTCTTGTACTCTTGATGGTTGGTTGGTTGTTTCTATATATGCCACTCGTCCTTTGTCTGTGGCATATGTTGCAAAAATATTTTCTCCCAGTATATCACTTGTTCTTTGATTTTGTTTATAGTGGATTTTTTTCTGCAAAATTTAAAAAATGTTAAATTTAACTTCTTCCCCTTATTGCCTCTAAATTTGCATGATAGTTAGAAAGGCTTTCCCTAAACCAAGGTTAAAGAGAAATTTGCTCATGTTTTCAAGTAGTTGTTCCGTTTCTTTTTTTTACATTAGAATTCCAAACCTTTCAAAGATTAGTTTTGCGTCGTATGGTGTGAGATGTGAATCTAAGTTTACCTCTTTCCAAATGGCTAGGCAGTTGTCCTAGAATGTTGGTTTTAACCTCATCTTATTACCATGGGGCATTAATTATGTGCTAGGCACATTCACTAAATAAATAAAATGAATGGACAATCGTGTCCTTTAAATTTTTGATAAATGGTATCAAGGAAACAAATAGAATGCTGGGAGAAGAGATGAGGGGCATAAAATCGTCTAGGAACTCATCTATAAGAGAACAATCTCCTCTTTCCAGCCATACATGGGGGAAACTATGGAGAAGAAATGGATGTTTAAATATTTAATTAAGAGATAATAGGGACTTTGTGGGAAGAAAGAGGCCTTGTTCCATAGAAGTGTAATTTAAGATCAGATAAATTAGGGCACTGGGCTGCCTCGTGAGCCCTCTCATTAGGAAGGATTTGAGTAGGATAGAGGCTAAATAAGCAGTCAAAAGGTTTGTAGAGGGGATTCTGGCATTGGATCAAACATTGTACTCTACAGTCTTTGCCATCTTTTGATAGTCTAGGAATCTGTGTTCTCATTGTACTTCACTTTTCTGCTTTTAAACTATACCTTTCTGCCTTATTTTTTAGTCATTTTTCTGGGGTTACAATATATCTCCTTACCTTGTCACCATCAACTCTGATTTAATATTGTATCCCTTCATGTAAAATGAAAGAACTTTGCTGCTATATAGCTCTGTTCACTGATTTCTCCTCATTCTTTTTTCTCTAGTTGTCATAGGTTTTTATTTCATCCAGATACATTATGAATCTCAAAATACAATTTCATGATTGTTGCTTTAAATAGCCCCACGTGTTTTAATGAAATTAGCAAGAAAAAAAGTTAATCTTCTGTATTTACCCACATATTTAACATTTCTGGTATTCTTAGTGCCTTTCTAAAGTTCCAAGGAGCATTTGCCTTCAGCAGGAAGAAATTTCTTTAGCATTTTGTGAAATGCAGATCAACTGATGACAAACTCTTTTGGCTAAATTGATTTAGCTGAAACTCTATTTTACTTTCATTCTTAAAGAATATTTTTGCTAGATGTAGAATTCCGGGCTGACAGCTTTTCTTTTCCTTGTAACACTTTAAAGATGTCATTGTACTGTCTTCCGGTTTTCAGTTTTCTAAGGAGAAGTCAGTAGTAAGTACTATTGTTCCCTTGTATGTAATGTTTTGTTTTTCTCTGGCTGACTTGAGATTTTGAAATTTTTGGCTTTCAGTATTTGATTATGGTGTGCCCAGGTGTGGTTTTCTTTGTATTTATCCCTCTTAGGATTTGCTATGCTTCCTGAAACCTGTAAATTTATGTCTTTGACCAAATTTTGGGAAAATCTTGCCATTATTTCTTTACTTATTTTTTTTTTTTGTAGTCCATTCACTATCTTCTCTTCTGGAATTCAGCTACCGGTATATTAGACCATCTTATTTTGTCCCACAGGTCCTTGAGGCTCCTTATTTTAGTCAACCCTTTTCCTCCCCTCTATTCTTGAGATTGGATGCTTTCTATTGATTTATCTTTAAGGGCACTGATTCTTATGTCTCCCCAATCTGCTATTAATTTCATCAAATTAACTCTTATTTTTCACGTACTGTACTTTTAGCTCTCAGATTTCCATTTGATTGTTTTGTATACTTTGTATTTCTCTGCTGAGATTTCCTGTTTCTTCATTTACTAAATGCATAGTTTTCTTTATGACCTTTAGCATAGTTATATTATCTATTTTTTAAATAATTTGCTCATTTTGTCTTAAAAACATAGCTTTGCACATTTTCAATTTTATTGACATGAAAGTATATTAAAGTAGAAGCATAAAGTATATTTTATTTACTATACAGCTTGATTTACATCTTTTAAGTATTTAGATACATGGTATGTGGCCTACCTTTTTCTCTTTTCTGAGGCCTAGAATAAAGGGATTATAGAGGATAAGGTTGAAAGCATTAGCCAAATTGTAGATAAGTAGAATTCTAGGCCATTCCAGGTTTGAATATTATTTTAAGAATAATGTGTTGACTAGTAAAAAAAAAAAATCGGAGCTATATGGTATCATATTTTATAAACAATGATCTAGTAGAACGAAAGATCTGAGGAAGATAGGACTACAGAAGTTCAGGCAAGACTCAGTGTGTGAAATGACAAAGGCTCAAAGTGGTAACAATGTAAATGTGAATTTCAAACAGAAGAAGAAAGTGCATGGAAGGAAGAATTTGCTTGTTGTCCCTTGAAAATATGTTATGGAACATGGACAGTTAGGGCTGAAGATAGTGGCATGTGGAAAGTCCTTGAATCAAGTTCTAGTGTCACTTTTCAGTTCTCTGTGAAACTTTAAGCATATCATTTGAATTCTCTAAGCATAAGTGCATTTTTTCCAGGCTTTTTGAGATATAATTGATGTATAACATTTAGTCAGTTTAAAGTGTACAATGTAATGATTTGATATATGTAAATTTTGCAAAATGATTACCACAATAAGTTAACATCCATCACCTCACATAGTTACAAATTTTTTCCTGTGATGAGAACTTTCGAGATTTACTCCCTTAGTAATACTGTGCTATATATTTAAAAATTGCTAACTATACTCATCATGCTGTATGTTACATTTCCAGAACTTACTTATATTATAACTAGTTTGTTTGTACCTAGAATTTTGACCACCTTCACTCATTTCCCCCACCGCCACCCCCCACCTCTGGCAACCACCAATCTGTTTTTGTGAATTCAGTTTTTTAAAATTTCACTTATGGGTGAGCTCATGCAGTATTTGTCTCTCTCTGTCTGACTTATTTCATTTAGCATAATGCCCTCAAGTTCTATCCATATTGTCACAAATAACAAGATTTCCCTCTTTTTATGACTGAATAATATTCCATTGTATATCTATACTACATTTTCTTTATCCATTCATCCATCAGTGGACACTTAGGTTGCTTCCATGTCTTAGATATTGTAAGTAATGTTGCAATGAACATGGGGGTACATATATATTTTTGAATTAGTGTTTTTGTTTCCTTTGGATAAATACTCAGAACCCAGAAATGGAATTGCAGGATCATGTAGTGATTCCATTTTTAATTTTTGGGGGAGCTTCCATACTGGTTTCCATAGTGGCTGCACCAATTTACATTCCTACCAACAGTACACCAGGGTTCCCTTTTCTCCATGGCCTCACCAACATTTGTTTTTCTTGTCTTTTTGATAACAGCCATTATGACAAGTGTGAGGTGATATCTCCTAATGGTTTGGGTTTGCATTTTCCTGATGATTGGTGATGTTGAGCACCTTTTCATGTACCTGTTGACCATTTGAATATCTTCTTTAGAAAAATGGCTATTCAGGTCCTTTGTTCATTTTTTACTTGGATTACTTGGCTTTTTGCTATTGAATTTTGTGAGTTCTTTACATATTTTGGTCATTAACCCCTTATTAGATATACAGTGTGCAAATATTTTCTCCCACTCTGTAGGTTGCTTTTTCATTGTATTGATCATTTCTTTTGCTATGCAGAAGCTTTTTAGTTTGATATAGTCTCACTTGTTTATTTTTATTTTTCTTGCTTGTGCTTTTGGTGTTATATTAGCTCTATTAAAATGTTTTTCTGCTAATACAACATCTCAAAGTCAATCTAGATTAATTTCGTTTTCTCTTCATTATATATCATGTTTTCTTGTTCTTGCATTTGTCTAAATTTTGTATTTTATCCTTGATTTTGTCAATGATGTTGTGGAGATTCTGTGTTCTATTGTGTTCTTCTGACAAATATTGAAAAAGAAATTTAGCAGACAGTTGATCTGGCTAAACTGAAATTCCAAACACCTATCTCCTCTGTGATTGTAGTAACTCAAATCTCTGTGTGACCCTTTTAGTCTTAGTTGAGCTGCTTGGAGTCTGTCCCACTCATGGGTTCAACCAGAGACTCAGGAAGAGTTTATGCTCAGAATATGGTGTTTTCCCTCTCTATTTCCTTAGCAGAATCCTCATTAACTTTCCACTTGTTGTAGGCACTTTAAACTGTATCTTCTGGTTCTTTAATCCAGTAAAACTGCAGGCTTGTCTAAGTTGCAGTACTTCATGTGACATTGACTGGGGCCTGACAGAAAACATGTAAAAGATGTGCCATTACCTTCTTCCAAGTGTATATCCCCTCCTGTTCCCCTCAACCTCTCCAACATGGTGTCTGTCTACTTTTTGTCATTCTCCAGGGCTTTCAGGTAATTTTGTTCAGTTTATATTTTTTCTCTGTGGTCTCATAGAAACCACACCACTATAACTGGAAGCAAAATTCTCTCAATATACTTGAAAAGATGAGAATAACATTACTTTACAGTATTGGTTTTAATGAATCCACAAATCTGTGATCGAAATAAGATTTCCCTTGTTATGTTGTTACTGAGGTTATTCAGAATAGAAGAAATATGTTATGTATCCTTTAATCCAGATTGATCAAGAGAAAAATGAAAGAGCAATATATATGTAATGATACTGTGTTTGACAGTACTCCTAGTACTTTCCAGATTGGTGATTTACTTTCATGTTTTTGACCATACTTTTTCATAAAACAATAACAACCAAATCTAGTATTATAATAAAAGTGGTATATAATGTGGCACTAGCGCAAACTTCAGCAGCCAAGAACAACATGAAACAGTTTAGCATCAATTACTCTGCTTTTGTTAAAGAAAATGCATCTTCTTTTATGATTTTTTGAGCTTAAAATGCCATCCTAAGAAAATAATTCAAGCTCGAAGATAGTCTTTGTTTTACTCAGAAATATAGGAAACAGATTTACTTAAATAAGTGAAGGGACTCAGGAAATAATTTTTGTATTTGTCTATTTAAATCAATAATCCTATATCATTAGAATATAGCAGCGTAGTTCCCAAGATGTATTTAATTTAGACGTTGCCATTTTCTGGAAAATCCAGTCAGCTTTCTGCTCTGTGCTGCTTGCAATGATGGTAGCTAAGATTTGAAAATAGTACAAGAATGAAAAAGCTTGTGTTACAAATGTTCTCTCCTGAATCTCCCCAGTTCCCCTGTATGAAACTTGGACTAAATGGCTGGTTTGGAGGTCATTGTCCCTTTCCTTGATTTTTTTTTAAATACCTTAATGCATAGGCCTGGAACAAAGTCCAAGACAAATGCTTTTCTTCTATAGTCTACTTGATTCCATAAATCTGTTCTGGAACAAGGTAGAATAGAAAATATAACAAAACACATTTCTGCTCTAAAGTAAATGGTAATATGTGGTCCCACTGCACTGACAAAATAAATGGGACTTTGAAAATGAGGAAATTGGAGCTCTTCCTTTTATTTTAAACAAATACCTTTTGAGAGAAAGTGAAGCTTTTTTCTTACTTGTTTTTCATCTTCTCAGTATAATTTGGTGTGCCCTTAGGACTGATTATTTCAAAATTGTGCAAATAGATTTGTAATAAGAATGTCATTACAAAAAAATGCATTGCAATCTGGATAATTTTTGACCCCCAGGTCTCCACTCTGCCTAGATTAATGACTTCATATTGATTTTTGCGTGCATGTTGCTATAGTTAAAGCATGATGGTCTGCTGTTATATTGATCGTCTTTCTTCGTTAAAGATGGGAAATTACTTTCCAGACAAATTATAGACAAAGGAAGATGTTTTCAGTATCTTCATGTACGCTAAAATCTTAAGACTGTACTAAGATTTGGAATTTCCCACAAGGAAATGTTTGCTGCTGGTTTTCTTGTTTGTTTGCAGAGCTGCCTAACTAAATGCTGTCATCAAAAGCCTTTTAGGGGGATCCACCTTCATGACGACTGCCCCTTAGGAAAATATGCTGAAAACCACATGAGCAGGTTTTTGTTGGGGAACAGTCACCAAACTACACAATGAAAATATTTAATTAAATGAACTACTTATCATTTGTTATTTGATTACATGGTTGTGAAGCAGGCCAGCAGCAGTCCATCATGTGATTAAGGGTGCACATTCTGAGGTACTTTTGTTCAGTCCTGGCCCTGTCACTAACTGAATGGCAGTAAGTCCCCCAACCTCCCTGTGCTTTTGCTTATTCATCTGTGAAATAGGGTTAATATTAATATCACTCACTTCACAGGGCCATTGTAAGGATTAAACAAATTAATACAGTTTTGTCACTTAACTGTGGGGATATGTTTTGAGAAGTGCATCGTGAGGTGATTTCATCATTGTGTGGACACCACAGAATGTACTCACACAAACCTAAGTGGTATAGCCTGCTACACACCTAGGCTCTATCGTACTAATCTTATGGGACCGCCATGGCGTATGCAGTTCATTGTTGACCAAAACATTGTCATGTGGCACGTAACTCTATATAGAGAGAGCACAAAACATGGTAATGATCGATATATGTTGGCTTTTATTATTAGTGGCAAGTCCAGAAGACAGCTATATAGAAATACTGTTCTCTGAAAGGCCAGTTGCCTTTACAAGGATTAAGCCTGAGATCTGCCACTCTGTCAATCATTTCTAAACTTCAGCCAGAAGTAACTAGTACTCAGAATGCATGGGTTTCACCTGGGTCAAAAAAATCACACAGATTTACCTTGATTATCTTGGCTGGATTTCATTTACTTTCCATATTAACGTAGATTCTCCTTAGTTTTGACTAAGAGATTCAAGATTGGATACTTTTGAGTAAAACTGAAATTTTTTCTTCTTTTTTTTTTTTCTTTAATTCATTCCATGTGTCCTGGAAAATAAAGGACAATAACCCTAGGTAGCTCAAATAGACTGGTATGAAGCACTGATCTTAAAACTGTCGTATGGGATTCAAGGAACAACATAGTACTTAAAAAAAGAAAAATCTGTTCTTCTAAAGAATAAATTGATCAACAGACAAAAGACAAAAGTGATAAAAAGGAATTTTGAAGTTCTACCTGAAAGGATCTGCAATTGTTTAATGTTAAAAATAAAATAGGAACTGTATGCCAGGTAAAGTTAGGAACTGAGAAGAAAGAGACGACAAAGCTATATTGACACAACTGAGTTTTCCTGACTGACCTGGATTTCGCTAGGGCCACTTCGTTACATGGCATCCCACATTGCTTATGTATTCAATGTGTACGGTGTGATTTCACACTAGGCAATATATTCATTTGTTCTCAAGTTCATGGAGAAATAGCTTGTCGTAGAGAACAAACCGTGAATGAGCTGTGGAGTCTGAAAGCTTTCAGTTCTGGTTCTAAGAATTTTTGCTTTAGTTGTTTAGTCCTAGTCTCTTTATCTACAATTTGAGAAAATAATACCTGCTTCCCCTAGATAGGAGGTCTCAATGAAATAATGAGTGAATAGAACACGTGTCTCATGCAGAGTAGATACTCAGCAATTGGGCATCATCATTTTATTCCGTTATCCCAGAGGTTGACAAACGTTCCCTGTAATAGGCTTTCTGGGCCAAATGGTCTGTGTTGAAACTGCTCACCTCTGCCATTATAGCATGAAAGCAGCCTTAGACAATATGTAAATAAATTGGTTGTGTCCCAATAAAACTTTATTTATAGATGTTTAATTTTGAATTTCATATTTTTACATGTCATAGAGTATTCTTCTTTTGATTTTTTCCAACCATTTAAAATTTAAAAATCATTCTTTGCTTGCAGGCAGCATAAAAACAGGTGGCAGGATGTAGTTTGGTGACCCCTGCATTACTCTGAAAATTACAAGGGAACTACGTAATGAAATTCAGAAGAATTGTAAGAATGATATATATTTGTGACAGTGTGGAAATTAAAGGATGTGTTTGGGAAATAATGAGAAATAAGACTGGATTAGAGAGATTTACAGACTGAGGCAGATGAATTTTTGATTAAAAATGTAGAAAATAGCAATGGAAAGCTTTGAGGGAGGACCTCCCGTATGATATTTGGAGAAAGGAATCTGGCACTTGGCAAGAGAAGAGATCACAGCAAAGCTGCTACTGTTATTGGGGGAGGAGGTGGTGAGCAATGGGAACAGAGAAGCAGGAATCTTTTTCCAGACTGTTTTCTTTTTATAGTGTAGGGGAGGGACTCCATTATTATTGCCTTTTCACACGCTATCTGACAGTCCCATATGGGGAACCAGTATTCATGGTATGGACTAAAGCTGAAGCCCCCTTTGAACTGAAAGCAGTTGTTCATTCCTTCATTGAGTGCCTCTAACATGTCTGGTATTTTGCTAAGTCTGAAGATGCAACAATATATAACGTGTGTGTCCTGTAAAGATGTCACACTTAATGGTTAAGAGGATGGGTCCCAGAATCTGACCAGACTGGATTAAAATCTCAGCTCTGGCACTCTCAAGCTGTGCAAACCAGGGCAAGTGCATCTCTCTGAGGCTCACTGTGCTCCTCTCTAATGTAAAGATAATAATCATGGTGTTGCTGCTGGCATCAAGCTGGGACAAGATGCTGGGTAAGGAGGTGGTAAAGGGGATGAGAAAGCCTTTTGCTGCCTAGAAAGTGAGGGTAGCCTTCCCAGAAGACACCCAGGCATGCTTCAAGGAGGATGAGTGGAAGATATCAGGAAGACTGAAAAAGGGGTGGATGGAGGGTACGCTAGATGAGAGGAAAAGCTTCAACTACCAGATTTATTATTTAAGCAATTAAAGACATTTGCACATTTAGGTATTATACAAATGTAGTTAAGGTTTTACATTTTATTGAAAAAATTATGCAGAACTTATCTCTTAAAAAGTTCACAAAGTCTGAATTGCTTCAGTTTAGAAGATAAAGCAGCGCCTCATAAATTTTCATTTCCACTAGGGTTTCAACAAGTCCATTATAACATTGGCTGAGAGTCCACGGGTAATAGACTGCTTGCTAGAGAAATAATGTGTGATAAGATAGCATCTTTTAAAATAGCATCCTACTTATCTCTGATGTTTCTCCAAAGATATTGGTAATTCTACCAAAATACCAACGAAATAGATTTTTATCTTGGATTTCCATTTGTCAGAATTAAATAATAGGTTCAAATTCCCTAAATATTGACATCTATACTTCAATGTAAGTTCCATGGTATGCTCTCAAACATTGAGGCAGATTTCAAATAGCTTTATTATACACTGTAGTACTGGAATTTTACCATAAACTGTATTTTACAAGCTTCTGAGACACAGTGTCCTTTTTTAAATCTCTCTGCAAATTAATGGCTCAGTGGGAACAACGTGCAACAGACTCAAGCCTGTGTTCAAATCCAGGCTCTGTTTTTTTTATAAGTTATGATCTTGAGCAAGTCATTTAAACTACTTAACAGTCAGTTTCTTCTTATACAAAACTGGGGTAACTCTACTATGCCTAATGTACAGGGCTACTATGAACATTGAAGACTTTATATGAAATAAGTACGGGACATGGTTTCTAGCACATGGCAGGTTTTCTTTAAATAGTGGTATTGTCATTGTCATCATCATTATTATCATTTACTGTTACAAATAGTATCTAGTTTCTCTTGGATTCAATATATATTGAATCACTTTTATCTTGGCCACTGGGGACCCAGTTAGAGAATTATAATTTACCAGTTCCCCAAAACATACACCTCTCTTAAACAGTTCCGCAATCTCTGATCATCTAGTCTGACGCTAGATAGGAGTGAAAGAGGGAATGAGCAAATTAATTCTCCTTTCTTGTTTCCAGGTACCAAATAAAAATTTTCTATAAAAATGTTCAGGTTACCCCAGAGTTCCTATAAATATCCCTCTATTATGGATGAGAGAATTTAAGGAAAAGGTGAGAACCAGCATAATAATTATTTTTCTCTTTTAATCTTCCAAACTAGAGCCTCTATTAGCATTTTGCAGTTTGAAAATAAAGACCACTACCCTAGACAAAAACTTTACAGCACTTCCTGAAATAGCTTCTCAGTGCATCTCTATCATCTCCCCTCCCTCTGCCAATCCATCCCACACACACCTGCCAGAACAATCTTCCATAAATATTCTTCTCTTTGTGTCTCATCCCTGTTCTAGAATCTACAGTGCCTCCCTGTTATTATTCTATGTCTTAATTCAGAATTTCAATGTCATCATCAGCTTCTCCTTTTCCTTCCTCTCCCACTTCATGTCTAATTATTCCTTCATAAAACGAATCAGTTCTAGATAATTCAATCAATTTGCCGTGCCCAGAAAACTTCCTAAAAGCCACCGTGCCCTCCCTTTATAACTATCATAGCCTTCCCTTAGCCTATACCCAGAATCAAATTATTTGTTATCTTCTACAAAATATGAGCCAGAACTCACTCTCAAGAAGCCATTTTTTGGCTCCTGCTTCTTTTTCTTAGTTTTTCACAGATGGATCCTCTGATATTTCCCTGAAACGTCCTCAATAGAATATAGATTAATTAATTAATTCCTTACCCTAGATGATTGGTATGGGGGTTTTGAGGTAATGAATCTGTGTATCTTAGTCAATTTCAACTTCGTATGTTCAATGTCTAGTACCATCACTCACTCCCAGAGGACTTCAATGAATGTTTTTTGGAAAGAAGGGGGGACAAATTGATGGAATTAAATGACTTCTTGTTGCCAACTCTATGCCAGCCTCAGGACCAGCAGCATAATTACAACTGCTAGGCTTCTACACTAGCTTCTCAGAGTTCTACTTATGTAAGAAGCCATTATGTCCACAGTAAGTTCTGGAACACCGTGTGAGTCACTTCACTCCACCTTCCATTCTGTACCACACTTGTTGTGATGATGGGACTGAAATCCTGCCTAGCCTCTCCTCCTTATCTCCTCCTATACACACATTCCAAGAATAGAGTGCTGCCATGAACTCTAGTTCTTAACTGGGATTCCAGGACACACAACTAGCACTTGTTCGGGTCCTTCCCTATTGCTAGATCCGACCCCTTGGCTCCAGCTTGATGAATGCTGTAGTGCCCAGATTCCCAACCTTCTTGTCCTAAACTTATTGACAGAAAATAACTTTTTGTACTATTAGCACTCTCTTTTCAAAGTAATGAATCTTTGAGAAGTCAAAGACGAAACAAAATTCAGAGATGACACCATTAAAAATAAGTTTTCTTTGCTTATTGGGTTGGGAATGTGTATCTAAACCTGGCTTTCTTATAATGATCTAGTAAATTGTTCACCTTCATTTAAAATGTACATTGCATCAGCAAGATGTCTTGGAGATACAGAACCCTGGGCATCGATTCATCGACAAGGATCTTCCACTTTATGAAACTTTGAAAGCACATCTGCCCTTGCACTCTTTGTTCTCTTCCCCAGAAGCTGAAGTCCATTGCCCCCTTGATGTGTTAACATGCTTCCTCATATAAGATAAGTGGGGAAGCATTCATTCAGTCAACAAGTACTTACTGAGCACCTACTATGTGTAGAAACTTCTTGGCTCTATTAGGGAAAACTCCATTTGGGTCTAAACCAGAAGACTTCCAGGTATTTAAAGGTCTTTTTACTAGCCATGGCCTTGCATTCTGGTAGCCCCTACAGACAGGTTAGTTTCCCTAACGATTATCCTTCTTCCCTAAGTGGGTCTCTCCTGATTTCCATCCCTCCCCACTGGCTCCATGTTGCCTCAAGACTAATAACCAGTGAAGCTTCCTTTACTGACTCACTGATCCCAAACTATTTCGTGAACCACAGAGTTGCAGTCCTGGAAGTTGCACCCTCGTGCGACAGTCCCTGAAACTGATATCCAGTGAAGAACTGTGATCTGGCCAAGGACAAACAGCCTTCTAAAACCTCATGTTCTACCTATTCCTTTGCCGAACATCAGATAACTATTTCTGAATAATTCCGAATTCAGGAATACTTGTTTTTAGAAGGCATAAAAATTGTCAAGGTGGGGCTGGCCCCCTGGCCAAGTGGTTAAGTTCACACACTCCGCTTCAGCGGCCCAGGGTTTTGCCAGTTCTGATCCTGGGCACAGACCTAGCACCGCTCATCAAGCCATGCTGAGGCAGCATCCCACATAGCAGAAGGACCTACGACTAGAATATACAACTATTTACTGGGGGACTTTGGGGAGAAGAAGAAAAAAATTGGCACAGATGTTAGCTCAGGCCAATCTTAAAAAAAAATTGTCAAGGTGTTGTACGTACAATTTTTAACGTGGTTAAAAAGATAGTTCATTAATTAAAGTGTTATATTTAACAATGTGTGGCATCTTTTTTCAAATATTGTACTGATTCAAATATTTAAGTCACAAAGGCATTTTTGGGAAGGGTGAAAAAATCTTTGTGGTTAATGATAAATAACCATCCAAGGAAATATTCATTCATCAGATAATTGTTGGGTAATTCCTTTGTGCCAAGCAAGGTTCCAGGTACTGAACAGTGCAGCATGGTAATTAAAACTCTTGGTTTCTGAGTCAGGCAGAACTGAGTACAAATTCCAGCTTGCTGGTTGTATGATTCTAAGCAAGTTACTCAATCTCTCTGAGCTTCAAATTCCTCATCCAAAAGATGAGGATAGTAATAGTATTTACCTCCTAGATTTGGAGATTAACGCATGCAGAGTGCTTAGAATCATTCCTGATATTTAATAAACATTCAATGGTAGCTTTAAAAAAAAGTGGTGCAAACCAATAGGAAGTCTGAAGGCATAGAATTCAAGCTAGTCACTGTGGAAAGCTTTTTGCCACTTTGCAATTGGCTCAAGTTTGTATCAGGGCTGGCACATTCTATTTTACAACACTGTTTGCACATGTTGGTCGTCAACAAATTGTGACGTGTTCCTTTGAAAGTATTCTCAGGCTGGTATATTTGCCAGCTCGACCAGAGAGGAAGCTTCCTAAGGGCCAGTATTGTGTTACTGATTCCTTTTTTCTTTTTCTTTTTCTCAGCTGGCACTTAATAAATGCTTGTTGGCTATCTAGCAGGCCATCTATAGTAAAATAATTCCCTAACAATCCCCTAATCACTCCCAGCATTTCCACAGAAAGCTAGGTGACCCTCAAACGTAGATATAAGACAACTCAAACAAGAAATGGTAGGAACCACTTGAATTATTTTTACAGTTAGAGAAAAACTTTCCTGAAGGAAAATCCATTTAAAATTACATGTTTAATCTCACACAAGACAATTTCAGTTCCCCTAAGTCATGTATCCCCGTGTACTGACTGCTTCTCGTGTGGGAGTTTAATGTGCAGTCAAACAGTGAACTGGATGTCAGCTACTCTACAATTCTTTGGCACTATGAATGCTGTCATGTTTGCGGTGAAAAAAGCTAGTAAACTGTGAAATTGGAATTTAATTTTGATAAGATATTCTCTCAAAAAAATCACTGCATGGGGAAGGATAGCAAGTTTTCCTCCTACACAGGCTCTTCTTTAATTAATCACAGAGACAAACTCTTAGCAGATGCCTGTCTATATTAGCCACGTGATACATGTACTCGTCCTGGCAGCCAAAAGGAGGTGAAATCACTTTGGGATCTGGGAAAAGAGTGAAGAGTCAGGTATATTTCAAGTCTTACAAGTTACGCCTGAAGCTGGAAATGAAATGTTTTCAGTTGCATTTGTGCCTGGATTGTGTCCTTAGCGGATCAAAATTTTAAACTTGGCCCTGAGATTTTGGGGAAAACTAACCACTGATTTTTAAGAAGTTGCTTATCAAGGACCCTAATTAAAATTTGAAGACTGGTGGCCAACGTATTTGTTTAGTGTGAAATATTGGCCTGTGTTGGGCTTCCTAACATTTTTAATAAGTTGCCAAAAAAAAAAATTTCACGTACAAATCCAGATTTTTGGTTTCTGTTTAAAAAAGGGAGAACTTGCAATATGGAACCTGCATTCCTCTATGGTATCGAATGCCGTGAGCTGAGTAGCGTCTGCCCCTTTTAGCTGGGGCACCCTTGTTCCGGTTTCCCAGTCTTCGCCATATCCTCTGGGTTACCTGACGGGGTACCTGTGGCAAACGTCATTTGCCATTTATCTGTGAACCTGCACTCATTTTTTTTTTTCATTATAGTAAAGTGAAATTCTACCCACGTCTAAAAAATGTTTCAAAACAAAACGTAGACTGAGAGATTGTGTATTTCAAGGAAAAATGGAGTATGTATTTTTTGGTTACGGTAAATAGCCTTAGATGTCTTAAAGAGCAATGTGTACATGAGTCAAAATTTGTATCAGCCTGTTTTGTTTGTTTTTCTTCCTTGTCCCTGTCTAATCAACCCCTGGTATAAGTTTTTCTTTGCTTTCTGGCTTTTAGTTACCTGACTAAAATAGATTATTTTGATATTGTGAAGAAAGCTGTGTAGAGATCATAAGTGAGCATTAGCAACTTTTCTCAGCTGTTTTCTTTTCTTTTATTTACGTCCCTGGGAAATCCAATCCATTCCTATGGATTCAGCTACTGAATAGCGATGCCTCCTAAGTCGTATGCGCATTACTCTACCGGGGTCTGATCATCTTGCATCTCCATCCTAACGTTCCACTGCCTCTGACTCAGCATGTCCAGAGCAAACCTTCTCTTCATGTGTCTCCCATCACACAACCTAACCTCCCCCTGGGTCCCTATTTTAGTAAACAGGGTTATCTCCCACCAGTTACCTGAGGCAGAAGATGAAGCTGCTTTCTTGGCTCCTCCCTCTTCTACTACTGCAGAAAGTTACTAAAAGGTATAGACTTTACCTCTTTAGTATCTTTGGAATTCATTCCATTCTTTCAAAACCATTGTCTGAGTTGATACCCTCATTATTTCCCACCTAGACTCTCTCGAAGCCTCCTAAATAACCTTTCTGCTCTAAGATTGCCCATCTCTGACGCGCTTCCTCCCCTGCAACTTGAGTGATCTTGCTAAAATGCACATCTGATCCTGTTGATCTCCAAGTCCTTCTTTGTTCACTAAATCATCAGGAGAGTCTCAGTGCCATGCAATGGTACCTGAGGGTCCTTATTCTCTGTCTCCTGTCTGCCTCTCCTGTCTCATCTTTCACTACTGTGTCCCAGTTACCATGATTTGCACTATACTAAATGACTTGCCCTTACTGAGGCATTGCTGTATATTCTGCAGCTTCCTCTAATAGAAAATCTTTGGCCGCTCCTTTTCTTCTAGCTAATTCTCACTTCCCTGTCAGAATGCAGCTGAGATATTAACCTTTCCAGGAAGTTTTCAGGACTCTCATCTCTATACACAGACTCTGGGCAGAGTTAGCTCTTTTTCCTTTGTGCTCTCACAGGACTATGTGCTGCATTGTAGTCGCATCTTAACTGACTGTCCCCTCATTTTTTCCTACTGCTATCACCACACTGGCTGCTCCTTAAAGACAAGACCCCCTCTTTATTTGTCCTGGTAGCCTAATATGCACCTGGTGCATAGTAGGTTCTTAGTTACAGTGTATTGAATGAATAAATGAGGAAGGCTGACATTAAAGAATATAAAAGGTGAAATTAGGATTCACAATTTATTTAACCACTCAACAAATATGTAATAAAAGTTTCCAGTGTTTTACAAATTTTTTACAAGCCTGCTCTCCATCAGCATTTATCGTTTTTCTCTGAGCAGCCCCCTAAAATGTTTGAACATTTTGTTAAGAGAAATTGGGGGCATGAGTCTTGCTAGTTAGGTACATTTGAGGCCCATGGCTATAGAATCTCTGACTCTAACCAGCCATCTCACACTTGAATTAAGATGTCCTTGACTTGTTTATGGTTTAAAAAAACCAAAAGACTGGGAATATACTGAAGGGCAAAATGGGAACACCAAGGTACAAGAAGCCAAAGACATAGAGAGGATCTAACAGGATGGACTCTAGCCTAGGCTTCTGACCTTGAGTCTGTAACATCAACTACAAAATGCAGGATGAGGAAGAAATAGTGCATCAAACTGCAATGGTGCATCAAAGAAATTCTGTGGTTTTTATTTGACAGTAAACTCAAAAGTTGTCAGCTGTATGATGTGACTCCTTAAGCTGGTAGTACATTCTTGGATTACTTGGGTACCAGCATGGTTTATGGAAAGAGAGAGAGAGAAAGTATCATTCCCTGCTTTTCTAAAGAGCAAGAGAGTAGTCCTTGCACCAGAGCTAGACTTGTAAAGTAGGTTTCATGCAAGAGAACTTAAAAATGAGATATAGAACAAGAGCACTTCAGAGAAGTGGGCCAGCATGACGTGAGCATGAAAGCTTATCTTAGGAGGAGTGATTGAAGGAAGGAGAGATGACTAAGCTAAGCAATGGGAAGACTTAAGAGCACCTAATAATTGAAGAATATGTGAAAGGTAGAGAGGGACAGAGAGTTTATTCTATAACAGGAGCCAAAAAATGTGTGTATGTGCGTGTGCGTGCATGTGTGCATGTGTTTTAAACAAAAGCTTCTTGGTTTAGGCAATTTCATTAATTTCAAAATCATAGCATGTACAACATTTTCTTCACAAAAGAGCTCAGTATCCTTATGCAAACTGATCCCCTTACCTATCAATGACCAATGCAGCACACTGCGGGGTATTGTGGGGACCTACCTTTGTCACAATATGTAAGACAACTCTTATCCAGTCTCACTTTTCCATTATACAACTGAGGGGGACCAGTGAAGATGAATCTTCCTTTAAAAAGGGTAGGTCTGTCCAAGATAACATTGCATGTCACATGGATAGGGAAACGAGGGCACAGTTCTGATACCCCATTACCCTAAGAATGATCCAAAGATGAAATGAACTGCCAAAGAAGGCAATGAGTCTCCACCTCTAGGAGGACTCCTAAAAAAGCTCGGTTGGGATATCTTAGGGGTGGTTCTAGCATCAGCAGTTGGTCAGACTAGGACTCCAAAGAGTCCTTTGGTTCACAAAATTATGCCAAAGCCCAGCATATATAATGCGCCATGCCTGGAAAAACACTTGCGCTTCAGACCACATGCCTTAGCTAACATCATCTCATACGAGAATAAATGTCTTTCTCCATTTCTAGAACAGGCAAAGTATGTTTTAGCAGCTTATTGTCCAGTTAACTTTCTCCATTATGTGGCGTTAACCCTTATCTTAATACAACGGGCAATGTAATGTAGCAGCTGTGTGTGAAGTCATACAAGCCTGGGATGGAATTCTGGCCCCACCCAAACACATAGCTATTACTTTAACTTGCCTAGTCTCAGATTCCTCACCCATAAAATGAGCAAGGTAATGGCCACCATATGGATCGCTCTTTAGAATTAAATGAAATAATGCTTATGGCACACCCAACAATATACCTACTGTCCAGCTGGCACTCTATAAATGATAGCTGCTACTATTAGGACTGTAAAATTAGTAAGAATACTTTTCAGCACTGCTAATATTAATAACACTCTTCACTTGCCTGTTTCTTCCATTTACTCTGTGCGTCTTTGCAGTCTCCAGCCTAGTGGTTTATTTACTCAATATAGAGAGACTCCTCTCACATCGGCTCATCCAAAAGGAAGATGCAAACATGCACACACTCAGTGGTGCTCATGAATAGACAAGAAAACACATTTGCTCATGTATTTTTGAAATTAAAAATGTTGTTTATGAGTCCCCTAGTTGGAAAATAAATTCCTTTTGTTCTAGTAAGGAAAAATAGGATAAAATGGCTGTTGGTGGAGGTAAGAGGAGGGGTGGGGAACAGGGCTTTCTACTTTATCTTTTAATCATGAAAGCATACAGTTAGATATTAAACATGACTTTGCAGATGGGAAGTAGGACAAAAAACAAATCCCAGTTTTTCTTACCGGATCGCTATGACAATGTATTATCAACAGCCTCTGTCAACAGACATAAGAGGGAGAACTCTCAGCTATCATTAAAAATGTAATATGTAGAGCGTTGGAGTGGGGTGCAGAAGGACTCAGATGGCTGCCTAATTTATGAGCTTTCAGGAAGTGAAGCTGAGAATGGGGAATGCAGTCTTCTTATTTGAAGTTGGTATTCCATTCAAGTACTAAGCATGACTTTGGGTGATATGCTATCTCCAAGAATCAGCTAATTACTGCTTTCAAACAGAACTCACACGTTATTTGATTAGCAAGGACAGTCGTTTTCTTGATCACAAGTAGCAATATTCATACATTTTTTTGAAAGTACAAGCTTAGAAGTTTTCAATCCTGTAGCTTGGTTTCCTTGTTTCATTATTTTTTTTCACAATGACAGCCGATAACCCAGATGCATCTGTCGTATTCCTTGTCTTCATAGCTTCCCTCTCCCCTCCCCACCCCTGAGACTGCCTCAAAAGGATAGACTGTGCTGTGTTGCATCCCAAGAGCTTGTCGGAGAGAACAGTTTTGTCATTTGAAGAATGTGTTCATGCTGCCGTGACAGATTTGCCAGCATCCTCTCGATACAGTGCCTGAGATGTGATATATTCAGAACACCCTTTCTCTTCCCAGATTCCCTCCACCCACCCCCTTATTTTAGAATTGTCATTTGCCTTGGAAGGATCACCGAATCTGAAAACTTTGGTTTAGGATGCGACCTTGGGGGGAATATTGAATTCTTTACTTGCTAACCTCTCCCTTTTTATGGAAAAGTATATTTCCCATAGAAATTTCTTTATACTGCAATGTAAGCAGACTGTTTAAGACATTTTAAAATAAACGTGGAGCTAAAAGGAGCCAAAGTTTATAAGCAAAGGGCCACTGAAGCCTCATCTAGTTCTAAGAAGTCACAGTGTTCTCAATCATACTGCTCTCTTCGAAGGACATTTATTTGCATTGAATCTATGAATAGGAGTAAAAAAGATGTCACCTACCTAGTAAGAAGGTTGACAGTTCACAAATATTAACACTTGGTATCAAGTCTCAATTTGGAAACAGAGATCTGGTTCACTGTTAGGTTTGTTCACGCTCTGCTCTTCCCATACCTACCACCCACCATGCTGTGACCCTCTGCCAGGTGTGCACAGACCCAGGTGTGGGGGGTCTTTTGACTTAATCCAGCCCTCTAAACACGTTTATGCTGTGGTTAATAACCAGTCCTTCAGCTACTGGTTAACCATCCTCAGTGGTAGAAGCCTCAATACCTCAAGAAAAAGTCGATTTGATTGGGGATAGCTCCAAGTATTGGAATGCTTTATCTTATTTTCAATAAAATTCTAGCTCCCTGTCACTCCCTTTGGAGTCACATGTAATACATCAGCTTCCTTTTCTATGTTGTTATCTTCTCCATGATAATCGACCATTGAGGGAGTACTTGCTGAGTGGTAGATGAATCTCCATTAAAAACTGATTTCATTTTAACCGTGCCACGACTCTACAGGGGAGGTATTTTTATTCCTATGTTGCAGATGAAGCTTCTAAGGCTGATCAAGTTTGAGTAATGTGCCCACTGTCATCCTGTTAGTAGTGGTGGAGTCAGTATTCAAACCCATGGTTGTGTGAATTCTAAGATTGTTCTGCTAATTCAGAATCTTAATCTGAGATCTGTGAATAGTTTAGGGATCCATAAAAGGGCTTCAGGTCTTCACAGACTCCCTGAAATTGAATCCCAGATTTGGTTTGTGTGGGCATTTTATGGCAAAAGCAGTCACAGACCTCTCTCATGAGATTTTCAGTCAGTCATGGAACCTCAATATTAATACCCATATTTTGCATTTCCCTCTTTAATTTTGCTCAGTTGTGTTTCATGAAAATTCTATACTCTTGTTCATATGTCTTAGTTGTGCCTCCCTTATTCTGTATCTTTTCTTTCTCTCCTTTTTATGCCTGAGTGTAGAACTTAAACCTATTTCTACTATATTTAACCTTGCTAAGTTCAACTTTTTCATATCAGCTCATTTCAAACTCTCGAGATCCTGACTCTGCTATCTAGTATTTTTTTTTACTCATGTCTATTTCATGTCATCTGTCAATTCATACCAAAAGCTAAAAACCAAAAAAAAAAAAATAAAAAAAGTTTTCAACAGTTCTGGGCTATGGACTATTGCTGACTTCCACAGATCTAGTGTGGAAAGACTGTCTCTTGCTCTTAGGCTTCTGACAAAAGTATTCCTTGAAAATAATCTCTTGAATATACTAAACTCTCTAGGTCTCTTTCGTCAGGGATGAAGTGGTGTACCAGTACCCACCTCAGAGACCAGGCTGGATAGAGACAAATGGGCATCTCAGACAGCATAATAATATGAAGATAGCCCTTCAGATGGATGTTTTCAAATACTTGCTTAACATTTATTTAATAAACACCAAGAGAATTGGCTTTTCTATTGAGAGGGTATATATGTTTTCTGGTCAATTTTGTACTTGGTTGGAATTCTTTTTTTTAAGGTCTTTTTTTTTTTTTTTTCCAATCACCAATAACTAGATACCATCAGTCACCCATAATCATGAAGAAAAGATATAACTTAGGTAAATATGGTACTTTTCTTTGAAATTATATTCCCAAATTCTAATTTTCTGGCCTTCAAGTGGATAAATCATTTCCTCCCTTTCACCATTCTTGTTCTTGCTTCCACTTTATATTTAAATTTTTAAAACAGAATATATCTTAGGGGCATATTCCAAGGGCTGAAATTTAGATAATGAACTAAATCACTCATTTTTAGATTAAAAAAAAGAAAGAAAACACTTTACTGTGCTTTACTCGGTTTAGGAATGTTAACTGACTGTCAGCTGGCCTGTCTTAAGGCTACTGGAGCAGCCTGTCATTGCAACATGCAATGTGCAATTATGCTTTGCAGAATAACCTAACAGAGCAAGTTCAGCACCGGGAGAAGTGTTTTCACAATTTCCACTTGAGCATGTTGCCTACTTTTGCCAATTATGTTAGTAGTCTCATGTGGAAACCTGAGTTAACTAGCATCGTATTTACACTATATTCTAGGGATGTTTTAATGTGCTTTATGAACTGATGTCCCAGGCAGCTGTCCAGCCGACTCCCCCTTTAATTTAGCTCTATAGACAAGAATGCAGTAAAAGTTAAGTCAGTATAGCTATCAGATACTCCAGGCAGGTAGTAAACGTAGGCAGTAAACAGGAAGGAGGTTTGGCTGGACTAGTTTGAGTAAATCCTTCATTTCTTTGGAGGAAAAAAAATGTGATTCATCACATCGTCAACTTTGGGCTGTTTTTTTGATTTAATGTTGTTTATATAAGAAACGATTTATCAACCTGCTAGGCTAGAAACGTAGAATTCAGGTATATATTTTGATCAAAATTTTATTATTAATCCTTGTAACTTAGTTCTTTGGAGGCTGTTGGGTACACACAGCTTCCCTCCCTCCATGACTCCACATGTCTTAGAGGTTGAGAAGAGCCAGACAAGAAGATCTTTCTCTGCCGTACTTCAGATTTTAAATATAACCCTGAAGGGTTTTAAGCAGAGACATGATGTACTTAGGAAAGTGACTATGAAAAAGAGTGCTTGGAAGAAGAAGGTCCCGAGGGCCAGGAGACCAGTTCCTAGGCATGGCAATCATCTAGATGAGAAAGGATATGAACTTGAGCTAAGGCAATGGTGAGGATAGAGTTGATCTCTGAAGAAAACTCCCATGACTTCTCTCAATTCATGGTCAGTCCCCACACTTGTTCCAGTAAGAATCACAGACTAGGACATAGGCAGCAAGCATAATAGGAGAAAGCTGTTAATTATGCTTCAACCTGGAAAAAGATACACCACTTTTCTGACTGCACAATGAGGACTAAAAAGACTCTTTCTCCCAGTTTTACCCTGGGAAGTTGACACACTGTTTGATTTGACTCCCTACCCTGAGTGATGGCAGGAGCAGCCCATCCCCATCAGACATCAGGCTCCAAACCGGATTACTAGCCTACACAAATAATAACTTTACTCTCACACACCTGAGCCCATGGGGAGAAAACTTATTTTAATTCTGCCATGCTTTAATGATGTTTAAATGAGTCATGGATTTTATAAATGAATATATTATCATGAATTGGCGCTAAACCATACTGGACTTTACAGTTTATTAGTTTCATAAATGTCACCTTCTTATTAACAACACAGGTAAAGCAACTTTACAAAAGATTCCATTATCATCCATTGAATGAAACATTGAATTTGTTGACTGGAGTTTTAGGCATTCTCATTTCACCCTTGTAATTCAACTCTATATTGAGGTTTGCACGCATAACCAATATGATTTTTAAAACTCTTTAAGATTCTATTTTTATGTCAAGATAAAATTTCTAAATTAAACATTGAGAATGGCCCTTTAGAAAAGAGGCATGGTCAGAGAGAAGTATGGTGACTGCACACAGAAGCCAATTGTGTTTCCAGCATTTGCTCTTCATGCCCATCTTTTGGGAGCCATGATTTGGTGTTCTCCTCCCATGTATGTGGAAACAGCCATGTTCTGCTGCATTTTGATCATTTCAATAAGGCTAAGGGAGGCACTGTGTGTTATCTTGTCAGTCGTCTTCTCCTTTTTCAAAATTCATAAGACCAGCTAATATTCAGATGAACACAGAATCGTCTCTAAAACGTGGAGGTTCTGTAAATCCTTAAGTGCTACATTAGAAAACCTTGCCAACTTTAGCTACTGAGATGCTTTACTTTGGAAGACATTAATAGATATTTGGCAAAGGAAGATGTCAAAATTGTCAGGGCTATAATCTCAAAACACACTGAAATTTTTGGTAGAGTAATAAAATTCTCTGTCAAATGTCCAGTCGTCTGTATTTTTTTAAAATAAGGTAATTCTGGAAACAAATTTAGCAGGAATCCATGATTCAGCTTTCTCCTGAGCTTTACCAAATCTCTAGACTTTTAATTAGCATTGGCCACACTTGTGTGTCCAGTGTCAGGGCCTTTGTCATCTTCATGGTCCCACTGCCTCCATCTGCTTGCCACGTCGGACAGTCATTCCTCCCTTGGTTATTCAACAAGAGTGTTTGTAAGACCTACATGCACTATAACAGGAACTGGAATGGAGCTGTGAGTAAGTTAAAACTACAGTACAGCAAGGGAGACATATATTAAATAATTACAAAAATGATTGCAATTGTAATGAGATCTGTGAGAGGAAAAAATATTGAAGGCTAAACAACTGTAATGGGGTCCCAAACTGCCCAGGGGAGAACGGGAAAGCTTCACAAGAAAGTAGCTAACTGTTGCTCAAGGGCCAAAGAGATGAATAAGTCAGAATTGATTGAGGAAAAAGGGGCAATAAAAGCATGCAAGCAGTAGGAACTGTGTATGTGTGTGTAAGGCTCTGAGATGAAGAACTTGGCAAATTGGAGGAATAGAGAAATGCAGAGGGGCCATGCCTAAAGAGTAGTGGAGGAGGTGGCATGGAGGTCAAGATCTGCCTCTCTCCTACTCTTCTTCAGTCTTGTTAAGGCTCTTAAGAATTTTTGGATACATTTATCAGCAATGGATAATCATTGAAGAGTTTAAGCAAGGATGTGACATGATCAGATTAGGTAAAAGAAATATTATTTGGCTTCCTACAGTTTATGCCTTCTTGAAAAAATTGTTCTACTAATTGTGGAGCTACAAAGTCCATAATAAGTTTCTCTTTAGAGCTATTGAATGATTTACTTTCAGCCAGCTGTGATTTCTATTGGAAACCAGTTAGGTAGACCATTGGATATTTTCATGTCTGTTTAATTAGGCAATGTTAAGATAATCCAGATATTGTGGGCCAGGAAGAAGTTAAATGCTTTAAAAGTGCTGAGTAGGGCTTTAAATTAAATACACACAGACACCCATATACATATCCTTAGAAAGAAGGGCTTTTTAATTTGTTTTTGCAGGCAGAGGTAGGGTGAAGGGTGGGAAAAATCTCAGTAGGAATATGGGATGCAGTTTTGTTCATGACAAACATGTCCATTTTCTCCTTTTCCCCCAGCTGTGAGAGTAGGGGGTCTCTTGGAAAGGAGCCTTGACGGAAGGCCATAGAGGAAGGGGTCTGCTTTTCTGGGTGGTGATTGCTTTGTTGTTGCTCCTTCCAAAGTAGAGAGCCCCACCCCCACACTGTCCTTCTCTGCCTGGTGAATCTTTACTCAAGCCATCTGTTTTTCTGATTGTAGCCTAACATTTATCATCAAAGTAACTGAGACTAGGGCTCAATTACAACTCCCAATAATCAACTGTACCTCCTTGAGGCCATATGTTTGGACAAGATGCTTAAAGACGAGGCATGTGCTACACTGGCCACATGCACTCAAGAACCCCATCTGGGCATTGTTGGAATGCAAACCATTGAACTCAGATGGACTCATCTTACCATCTGGTTGCAATTTTGGTGCTTGGGCCCTGAATGTATTATTCCTCCATACTGAGTTAACTCAAAATAACCAATTTTTTAAAAAGGGAGCCAGAAACATGTCAACGCATATACTTAGTTTGATTATTTTGCCTGTTTAATTCAACTAACTTTTAAAAGGACATGACTGTATTCCTGTTTCTAGAATATAAATATCAGATTGTGTGTTAAGCCTCTTGGCAAAGATGGATTTTTTGCTCTTTATTTATTAGGGCTAATTTTAATCTGTGTGAATAAGCTTCAATTTACCATGACTTTCAAGTTCAATAATGTTTGGCTAAAGTATGAAAAGTAATTTCCTTGTTTACTAAATTTTACTTTTATTATTAATATAGAATAGTTTGGGTTGGGATATTTTTAAAAAGGGATTTTTTTCCCCTGTTCACTTTATGGCCCATCTTTTAAAAATCTATTCCTGTCAGCACTTGTTCATGGGGAGGCAGATGGTTTTGTGAGATGAAACTGAGTAGGTTTGAAGTTTGTCTTAAATTGTTCTGCTCTCCAGTGCATGCTGGGAAACCTGGTGGACATGGAAATCAAAGTTCTCTTTCTACCCTCTTTCCACAGGCCTCTTCTTGCAGGAAGCTGAGAATAGAGGCACTGAGCTCAGCCAGCCCCACTTTCTCCAGCTCCTCTTCATGCATTTCTTGTCCACATTCAGAATGAGTAGTGGAGGTAGTGGTGGTATAAGCTAGTACTTATGGAGTATTACCAGGTGCCAAGCACTGTCCGAAGCACTTTAGATACATTGAGTTAACTTAACCCCTATTAAAACTTGTGAGCTAGGTATCTTTATTGCCTCTATTTTACAAATGAGGTTGACGAAGAGTTTTGATGAGAAAGATTGAGGACACTCTCTCTCTTATATCCTGCATTTCCACCCCATCCTTCCTTGAAACCGTTTCAGAAGCATTTTGTCCTACTGGCCATGTGTCATGGGAATAGACACAAGCTGAGTTTACACTTCCATTTTTTTCCCTTCTCACCTGCCTCTCTCCAGGGAGCTCTTCACAAGCTGTCCTGGCTACCTCTGTACCCCACAAATCAGATAATCTTGTTCACTCCATGTTAGGATTTGTGTTTAGTATATTAAGCTACTCATATGTTTTTCTCTCCATCATAAAGTTGACTTCGGCTTTACTGTAAAATCATATAAAAATAAAAGATGTTTGTAATGACCATCCTCAGATTCTATGAAAAGAAATCTCTTCATCTGTTTCTTTACTAATTTCATTCAACAGCCATTAACCAACTTCCTATGCTAGAATGTAAGTTCACTGGTTGCAGGAATGATGTCACTAACTGCCCTGGGTTGTCCAGGACTGAGGGGTTTTCTGGAATGTGAGACATTTAGTCTAAAAGAGGGAAAGTGTTGGGCAAACTGAGGTGAATTGGTCACCCTTTGCAGGAATCAGGTCGCTTTAGGTTTACTCTCATATCAACAGCAATGGCAAATTGCTTGATGCATACTAAGTGCTTAATAAATATTAATTGAATAATGAATGGGTACTAGGTTTCATCCTAGGGCTTAAGGGTAGAAAGATTTAAATCCAGTGAAAGGCATATCAGAAGAGAATACCACATGTGAAGTTCTAGAAGTGGGAAACCTCAGTACATGATTGGGGAACCACAGAAAACCCCAAATAGTTGAGGAGTAAAGGAGTCTTGTGTTGTAAATGAGAGAGATGTGCACAATCCAGATCATGGAGTTAAACTCCTGCCTTCCACGTAAGGGGGAGCAACTCAAGAATTTTAAGCAAGGGCGTGATATAATCATAATCCCACAAAGGTAGTTTTGTAAGCAAGATGGAGAGTAAATTAGAAGGATGGAGAGAAGAGAATGAGTGTAGTGGATGGAGGGAGCAAGACCAGTTAGGAGCTATTTTAATATCACTGGCAGAAGATGGTGAGAGCTTTAACTAGATGGGTAAAGATGGTGATGGAGAGAGAGGGCAAACAGGAGGAAGGTGCAGGTTTGTGAAGCAGGTGGGTGGTAATATTAATTGAGCTTGCTCACGTATTGTCCGTAGGGGGACAGAATGGGTAAGATATCTAAGGTGACTTGTAGGTTTCTTTCTCGATTGGCTGGAAGTGTGGTGGCACCACTCACCAAGACAAGGATTGAGGATGAGGAGAAGGTCTGGATGAGGATGAGAGAAGGTGAACTTCTGTCTGTTTGGAACTGGTTGAGTTTGAGTTGACTGTGCAACAGTCAGATTAGGATGTTTGATGGCATAACTGAATTATGAAAGAAGAATGGAGCTGGGCTCAGTGTATGAAACATTTCCCCCCAAATGACACTACCTATTGATGTGTATCTCCTGTTTATAAAGATAAATATTTTTCAATGAGGAATGTTTATGATTTTCTGCATTTTTAAATAACAAAGTGAGTGTAACTGAGAATGTTACTCCAACATCTAGAAATAATCATCAGTAACATTTTGGTGAACACTATTACAGATTTACCCTCCCACCCTCCTCTCTATTCATCCATCTTTCCATCTTACTGAGACCATGGGAAACTTCCTTACCCTCTCTCTGTGCCTCAGATTCCTCATTTATCAGATGGCAAATGGTATCCACCTATAGACTGAGGATAAAATGGGCTGATAAATCTAATGTACTCAGAACAGTGTCTGGCCCACGGGAAGCATCATCGAAGTGTTAGCTATTATTAGCTATCCATATTTTAAAAATAAATGGGTTGTATTACATGCTGTTTTATAACCTATTTTGTTGTACATTATTGTTCTTTAAAACTTACTAACTTTAGTTAATGAAAATATCTTTCTACCCCATTCCTTAACACTTTAGTCTAAAGTCAAAACAAAACAAAAATGGAAATAAAACAAAAATGGAAAACCACCACCACCACCACAGCAAAACATGTAATTCAGTCAGTAATTAAAAATGCTTTGACTTGGCCTTCAACCAATATAGATAAGAGATAATTCGTTACATATAGATCATTTTGCATTGTGTTACATAAAAGGAATCACCAAAAAGAGTTTTGCTTTTTTGGCCTTTTCTACTGTCCTTTGCTCTTCTGCCTCCACATTAATAATTCTTCTAACCTTTACTGTCTCATTGATCACCTGTCAGGTGAGATTTCTACCTCTCCTCTTGGCAGCATCCGTGTGGTGCTAGCTTTTCATTCACCTTCACTATGTGCTATTAAGATCTAAATTTGTTTCTGTGACTAAGTAGTGGAATTTATAGCTTTAACCCAAGCCACTTCTTTTTATTTCTCAAAAAGACAAAAAAAAAAAAATCCAAAGGACTATAATCCTTTATCAGAGACCCTTGAAAAATCAATTTTTCTCGGAGCTGAGAGTGAGGGCACAGAGAATTTTGTCACTGTATTGGAATTCTAACAAACTCTTCTGTCATCCTCTAGCAGTGGCTCAGTTAAAAAAAATGTCAAGTTATGATAACCTTTAGAAAGTCAAGTGATTGAAACACACATTCTGAGAGAAATTATAACCTCTAAAATATAGGATGTAGGTAAAGCAATTTTTAAATTATGTGGTGCAGAGGTGAAAGAAATTAGCATTTCTTCTACAGCATTCGATGTATCTTTGCAGGCATGCTATTCCTTCTGTTAACTGGGGAATGCCCCTTTTAGCAGAACTTTATTGATACTTTGCATTTATATAGCATGTTTTGGGCCCTGAGCATTTCCTAGCATTAAGTGTAAATAGTGTGCCTACAAGCCAGGTAACTGAATATTCCGATGTCCCAGATGGAGAAGCACCAGCACAGAGAGCTGTATTGCTCTGGGGCTCTTAGTCACTGTGAGAAACTGAAATGGGAGCTCTGAGTAGTTTTACATGTTGAAAAACAATTGACCTGGCCTAACAGTTTAGGTTGTTTCCCTTTGCTCAGAATTTGGTCTTCTGGAAGCAGCAGCCTGAGATTTTTGGAGATTTCTCCCACTTTCTGTCCTCGTGTTTTGGGTGAGTTTGAACGCCTGGCTTTAAGGGTGAGAATATGACCCAAATGTGGCTGCTTCATACAGTCCATTCTCCTGTAACCACGGTTTGAACTGTTAGACCTTCTCTTGCCACTTAAGTTGCCGAAAGAATGGGCTACAGGTCTGGCGGTGCCGCAGGGGGAAAGCAGTGAAAAACATACTAAATGACATGAACAGAGGTAAGTGGAGCCAAAAATTGTAAGTCTTGAGGCTGTCTGTTGACTCCTGGAACAAACTGTATCTGAAGGCAGGATCCTGGAATTTTTAGCTACACGAACCACTAAATTAGCTGTATTTCACTTGATAAAGGTGAATTGTTTACCAGTGAACTAAAAACCCATTCTTTTACATAACATAAAATAATCCTTAAAGCTTTTGTACCCTGATATGCATTTCAGCAAAGTATCAAAAGTTATTCATAGGGAGAAATTTTGTTGAATAAATAACGGAAGACAAGTTTGAAAATAGTAAAGTAGAATATTTTATTGATTTCTGAAAGATACAGAAAAAAATCTCAAGTGTATTTTTGTGTGTGTAGTTGTGTTAGATTTTTTTTTAAGAATTAATTTTGAGAGAGTCAAACTGATTTTAACCGTGGTTTCCAGTGATGGAGCATGTCAATTGCTCTTACGTCAAAACTGGAGCTTCCATTTTTATCTTTTATCCTAGTCTTTCTTTTTCCACGAGTGTTCTTCAGATGGCCTGTTATTTTATAAAGTAGTGATGTAAGTTCACAGATTGCTTAGTTATAGGCGGGTATTTGGCATAAGAATCCAAATGTGTGTATTTTAAAGGTCAAGGCTGGACAGGGATAAAGAATGAGCTCTGACTGCTTCCATGAGGTAACTTCCTCCCTGCATGGGGGTGCTTCTAGACCATCCATCAGTGTCTCCCCAAGAAACCTAAGAGAGATGGGGAGTTCATGTTTCTCATTAATCCTAATCAAGTATAAGACTTATTAGGCTAATAATTGGCCCTGAATAGCATGAAAAGTATGAGAACAGTCTTTGAATGAATTTTGTTCTTGGGTAGCCTCATTCTCATCTTTTTTTCTCTTCCATGTGAGAATAACAAAGGTCTCTCAGCATCCCCCAGTCAGGTCTGTGTGTCAATGCTACCCTCTCCTGAAAGGCAGTGAAAGGGTGTTGTGGGGAGGGCAGGGGTTAGCAGAGGGCTAGTATGCCTTTGCAATGCCTGGACCAATATCTGAACAGTCAACTTGCAAACAAGGTTTTATAATTGTAAAGGAGGGCAAAGTAAAACAAAAGCCCATAACTTTCAGAGTAATAACTTAAAGTGAATTGAAATGCCATAGGATGGAGTTAGGAAAAGCCTCCCCTGTGGGTATAGGGACGGCAAGCCTGAGGATGTGATGATGGCAGCACTGGAGGAGAAGGGAGGAGTAATTAATGTAACTATCACTGATTGGGTGCTGATTACATGTGAGACATAAACATTTTTTTTTTTTCTCTTTTTAAAGGTTTTATTTTTTCCTTTTTCTCCCCAAAGCCCCCCGGTACATAGTTGTATATTCTTCGTTGTGGGTCCTTCTAGTTGTGGCATGTGGGACGCTGCCTCAGCGTGGTTTGATGAGCAGTGCCATGTCCGCGCCCAGGATTCGAACCAACGAAACACTGGGCCGCCTGCAGCGGAGCGCGCGAACTTAACCACTCGGCCACGGGGCCAGCCCCGAGACATAAACATTTTAAAGGTGCTATCTCCTTCCACCCTCAAAGCAATTCCATGAGGGATATATCAGTACACTATTCCCATTTTACAGACAGAAAACTGAGGTTTAGTGAGGGTTAATTTATAACCCTTTTAGTTCTTAATCCTAGTCTATGTTCCATTTCATACCGGGGGTACATGGCTGAGCTGGCAACAAAACCGGCTCTGTCTATTTGTGTTCTTAACTACTCTACTCTACATTCTCAGTCCATTTAACAAAGTCTAAGGGCACCATCGCCACCAAAAGAAGGAGGGAGAGTGGCGTTGTAGACTGAGTAGCCTACTGATGAACCTGGATGAGAACGAATTAAGAAAATCAAGTATGTTCCACTTATTCTCTCTCTTTAGGATCACAGTCATTGATGTTTCCTTTTTGTTGTATTTGTTTTATTTTCATCCAAGCTGGAGGTCTTGCGCCCCTTTTTACTATGTGTGTTGCGGAAGGATGGGGAAAATAGATGATGATGTGAGCCGGCCTGCAGTGCAGACTGTGAGTATCATTTAGAGGGGCTTAGGCAAGTCTTTTCAGCTCCCCTGGCTTCATTGTCCTCACCCATAAAGAGGGCATTGAATATACGTGGTCCTTTTGTTCAAACAAGCTGTGCTTTGATCTTGTGCCACTGTAATGAGCCCACTGAGTTTTCTTTCCCCTTCACAGATGAACTTTACTAATTTTGGGTTGGATTCAAGGTAGTAACTAAACTGAACTCGCCAGAACCTTTGCACCTGTGTCTGCAGCTGTCTGCATCCCTGGTGACTGGTTACTGCTCTCTGTACTAGTTGTAAATATTAACTGTCATATATAAATATCACTCTTCATCTTACTTTAAAAATTTATCCCTTACTTTCGGTCTTTCAGTGATTGCTTTTTTCTTATTGTGGTAAAATATACATAAAATTTGCCAATGTAACCATTTTTAAGTGTACAATTCAGTGGCATTACTTACATTCACAATGTTGTGAAACTGTAATCACTATTTCCAAATCTTTTTTATCACTCCACCAGAAATTCTGTACCCATTAAGCAATAATTTCCCATTAACACAACCCCAAACCCATAATAATCTCTACTTTCTGTCTGTATGAGTTTGCCGATTCTGGCTATTTCAGATAAGTGGATTCATACAACGTTTGTCCTTTTGTGTCTGGCTTAGTTCACTTAGCATAATGTTTTCAATGTGCATTCATGCTGTAGCATATATTAGAATTGGGTTCTTTTTTAAGGTTGAATAATATTCCATTGTATACATACAGCACATTTTGTTTACCCATTCATCTGTTGATGAACACTTGGGCTGTTTCTATCTCTTGGCTGTTGTGAACAGTGCTGCTATGAACATATCTGTACATGTATCTGTTTGAGTCCCTGTTTTCAATTTTTTGGGGTATGTAACTAAGAGCGGAACCCTGGATCATAAGGTAATTCTATTTTGAACTTTTTGAGAAACTGCTAAACTATTTTCCAAAGCAGCCACACCATTTTGCATTCTCACCAGCAATGTACAAGGGTTCCAATTTCTCCATATCCTTGTCGACACTGGTTAGTTTACTTTTTTTGTTGTTATAGTCATTGTATTAGATATGAAGTAGTATCTCATTGTGTTTTTTATTAGCATTTCCCTAATGATTAATGACGTTGAACATTATTTCAAGTGATTACTGGTGATTTGTATATGTTCTTTGGAGAAATGTCTATTCAAGTCCTTTGCCCATTTTGAATTGGGTTGTCTTTTTGTTGTTGAGTTTTAGGAGTTCTTTATATCTCCTGGATATTAAGCCCTTATCAGATATATGATTTGTGAATATTTTTATCCCAATCTGTAGGTTGTCCTTTCAGTTTATTGATAATGTGCTTTGCACGAGATTTTGTTAATTTTGATGAGGTCTAATTTATCTATTTTTTCTTTTGCTTCTCATACTTTTGGTGGCATATCTAAGAATCCACCGCAAAATCCAAGGTGATGAAGATTTAACATCTTTTTCTGACAGTTTTACAGTTTTAACTCATATATTTAGGTCATTGTTATATCTTGAGTTAATTTTTGGTATATGGTAGGGGATAGGGGTCCAACTTCATTCTTTTGCATGTTGAAATCCATTTGTCCCAGTACTATCTGTTGAAGAGGCTACTCTTTACCCGTTGAATGGATCTGGAAACCTTGTCAGAAATCAGTTGGGCAAACATGTATGGGTTTAATTCTAGATTCTCAGTTTTATTCCATTGGTCTGTGTGTCTACCTTTCTGCCACTACTACACTGTTTTGATCACTGTAGCCTTGTATCAGTGATTGCTTTTAGCAGTGGTAAGGTACTTACTCATCTCAGATTTGCTACTTCTCATCAATGTGAATTAAAAACACCGGTCGACCAAGTTTATAATAACTGTATATCACTAGAGTTCTGGATCCTCCCTTAAGGAACAAATTGGATTTGGTACACTGGTTTTCTGATGCACAGCATAGGCCAGTGACCTATTCTCTCTCTGTCTCTCTCTCAACAGAACGTCAGGTAATTCATTAGGTAAAAACAGAAGTGCTCAGGTTGAAGGGCAGTGAGGTAAAGTCCCATGGGCCCAATCGCCTCTGAATCTACATGTTCTAAAAGCTATTAGGGCAAAGGTGACACCATTTGAAAACCTTTGGCTTTGAGGTATTTTTAGTTTATTTTTTTACTGTGTTTTGTATGGTCATGGTTTTTGAAAATTCACCCCTCAGATAAACTAAGAATTATACTAACTGAAAAAAACCCTACATTATTATTGATTTTTTTCCTTTATTACTAGCTTTAGGAAAAAAGATATTTACATGTCTGTTTACACGTAATTATAATCTACCATTTACATACCCTACAGAGTTGCCTTTTACTTAAGCATCTTAAAATGGCAATTTGTGTTTGACTCTGCAGCCAGTCTTACCACATGGATCATCTTGAGCACCGGTGTTAAATGAGAGTACACATCACCTAACGCATAGCCGTGGCTCAAGTTCATCCTTCCCCAGGACACGTACTTTAAGTATCACTAGATATACAAAACGACTATTCAAACTAGTGGTTCGTGCTATTGCACAACAGGACCAAAATTACAGTTGTTGCAAATAACATTATGGTATGCTCCATAAATTCACTAAGGTGACCCAGGAGTGTTGATTTGAATTTACTTTAGTCTCACTTATTGTCACTTAACTGAGTAAACAAGAACTGATGGCTCTTCAAACACTAATAGTAAATTACAGTTATGGTGAACACAAATGCCTCATTATGTCTAGTCAAGTTCTATTTCCCTTTTATAGAGCTAACTGGTAGAGAGCATTGTTTTTAATTTATGAATGAATATGCATGGGAATCTTAGCTCTCCTATTTACATAAACCTGATAGACAATTAATCTTCAGCAAAGTACCCAAAGAAGGTTTAGAAAATGCAAACCACAGCTAAAGTAAAAAATGTAGTCTTGAAATATCAACGCTTTAAACACCAAAATGTCACTTTTATTAGCCTTTTATTATCTCACTTGTAAACACTCAAAACTGGTAACAGTTTAATGAGATTATAAGGCATATGTGCACTTGGGTTAAATAAATTAATCAATGTTGATTAATTAAACACTGGAAAAGGCGTTTAAATGTCTGGACTATAAAAAGAAATTGTTTAGGGGGGTTATAAACTTAGTGTGAACTTTTCTTGAAATTTGTGCTGTTAGGTCAACATAATTTAGAAAGGATTTTTCCACAAGAAGGAGACATGAGAGAATTTAGGGGGTGATAGGAATTTCATTGGTTGTGATTGGTATGTTGAATAGACAGTTGTATACATTCATTAAAACTCATTGAATTGTACATTTAAAATTTGAATATATCGCTATATATATGTGTGTGTATCTGTCTGTCTTTTACACACACACACACACACACACAAAGATAAGAGAGAGAGAGTCCTGAAAATATCCATGGAGCCAGCCATTGCTATAGTTAGATTCACTCTCCCATGGTTTAGGTACCTGTATCAATAAGCTCCCTTAGGTATAAATCAGTTTGCATTGTGTCTTTGTTTTTCACAATCAAAAGAATCCTAATATAGATTTACACCTGGAATCTTTTTGTTTTGGAGAGAGGAGTTACTGTCCTTCTCTCCATGAGTGTGGATAGGACCCATTTACTCCAATGCCCCAGGTAGAGATGAACTTGCCAATCCCAATCAGAAGCTGGATTTTGTGAGAATGGGGAAGACATAAATGAATCTGTGGGTGTATAGAAGCCTGGTATTTTGAGGCACAGCTGTGCTGACTAGCAGTGTTAGCAACTTTGTGTTTGATAATTGAGATGAAACCCTTTACACAAATAAATGCTTCATTCTCAGAAGATATTGCCTTCACCCAGTGTCACTGGATTATTCATAAAATTCTACATTTTAGAATGGTGGTATGGTCCTTTCCTCATGCCATTCCATCCAGAGACAGACCTTAAGACTATCATTAGTGGTGTCTTTCTCCATGTAGTAGGGAACATACTATGATACCATATCTATACATTACTTTTCCAAGTAGAATAAAAGCTTGCTCAATCCAATGCTACCACTTTTCATTTTCTTTTAAAAGTCTTGATCTTACCCTAGGGGCAATAAGAACAACAAAGTCCTACAATCTCTATACAGGAAAAGCACCCAGCAGCAATTCAATCTTGTACTTCAGTGAATTCACCCATCCACAACTTCTTTTGTACTTAGGTTTGAGCTTACAAGAATGAGGAAAGTTGCTTTGGTTTCATAACCCCAATGCAGTCATGCTCTGTATAACGATGTTTCAGTCAATGAGGAACAGCATATACGATGGTGGTCCCATAAGATTAGTACCATACAACCTAGGTGTGTAGTAGGCTATATTATCTAGGTTTGTGTAAATATATTCTATCATGTTCACACAACAAAGAAATTGCCTAATGATGCATTTCTCAGAACATATCCCTGTCATTGAGCAACACATGAGTACTAGTAATAGCAAGATTTAGCGTCACTAAATTTGAATAGCTAACTTCTGATTTCTACTCAGAGGAAGAATTTTAACAAATGTCCACTTAGAATGAACATAGGGCTCTTAGACTTCACATCAACTCTGTAAGAGTTTGATTATTACCCACAGTTTTGTAGACTCTAAGCCCCACGAGAGCAGAGAACACATTCATATTGTCTAACGTAGCATCAAATATCATTTGTTAACTGCTGGTGTCAGAGAAGTTAAGTAATTTGCCTAAAGGTCATGGTATATCACCAACTTTAGAAGATTCTTCTGTATCAGTACCTGTTAACTTTAGGTTTAAAATCTAAAAGCAAGAGAAGATTGACTTTGGCCCTGTCAACCTTTCTTTTTATGTTTTTCCCCTTCTTCCATCTTTGCATGCCTTCTCTTTCAGATCAAGGACTTGGAGGTTTAATTGTTGCTATGGGCCAAAGTCACCAAGGTCACTGGAGAAAGGCTGAAGCAGCAGATTAGTAGCACTTAGCCAGAACACACTGAGTTCTTAGGCAGAAAATATTGTGATCAGAAAAAAATAAGGAATTGCTAGAATAAGGGAGCCATCAGGAGAGAGAAATAGGGGCTGACCAGGTGGCTCAGCAGTTAAGTTCACACATTCCCCTTCAGCAGCCCAGGGTTTGCCAGTTTGGATCCCAGGTGTGGACTTACATCCACTTGTCAAGCCATGCTGTGGCAGACACCCACATATAAAGTAGAGGAAGATGGGCACAGATGTTATCTTAGGGCTAGTCTTCCTCAGCACAAAGAGGAGGATTGGTGACAGATGTTAGCTCAGAGCTAATCTTCCTCAAAAAAAAAAAAAGACAGAAATAATTGAGATGAACTAAAATTATAGCCACATAGGAAGAAGGTCAGACTGAATAGGGACTAGAAATCCAGAGAAAATGTAACACTTATTAAGGACATTGTCTTTGAAGTCAGAAAATCTGGGTTCATATCCTATTTCTGTCACTTCAAGTTAAATGATATTAGATAAATTACTCAGTCTTCTTGTCTGTAAAGCATGGATTATATATCTAGTACTGTTTTAAGGATTAAATAAAATAATCTATGCAAGATAATTGTAGGACGTCTGTCACATAGTAGATGCTCAATAAATTTTTGATGACGCTTGAATACATAAAGCCACAGGTAACTAACAATTAATAAGGAAAGAAGCAATGATTTTTAAGGAGATAGATCAGCTTTGAGAGTCCCCATTTTGTGCCCCCTAGCTTCTTCCGTGATAGATGTGCAGAACAGACCCTGGGAAACCCATCTGATATCTTCCTCCCTAGTCTGTAGAGCCTAAGAACTCTTAGAGTTCCCAAAGTGCCCCCTACTCTATTGACCCACTCAATCTTTCTCCCCCTAGGATGTCCCATGCTCTTCTTCATACCTATCAAAACTGTTATTCCCTCAATGAAGATATACTCTCAAGTAGGTGTTAGGCATAAAGTTCTCATTAGTTAGGTTAATGCAAAGATATGAGTGTTTAATAATCATTCATTCCCTCTAGCTTTGTTTTTCTTTTATTGTGGATGATGTGAATTTATCTAAATATTCTTGCATATTTTGAGTGTGCATCAGTGAGACAAAGTGAAGTAATGAGTTCCAGTTAGCACAGAGAGAGATTTTCACGAGGGAGGTTGAAGTCATATCCCATGTATTTACAGCCAACTAAGATTTAATAACTTTCATTTCTAAATGTTCTGGGAAAACAGCTAAATATATTTTTATTACAACCTCCTTCCCAAATTATTATTAAGTCTGAGACATCTGTGTGTCTTTGTACACAGCCAGCCAAATCTCCTGGTTAATTATAATGTAAGTTAATTTCTTATGGCAGTTATACAGCCCATGTAGGGGAAGATTGAAGGAGGCTTTAAAAAGTAATCCTCTTTTGGTGACTAGCTTACTATAACTTAATCTGGCACTCCTTTAGAAGTAACAGTATAACTGCTTAACTGGACATGTTAACTATCCATCTTGACCATTGCATGAAGTTAGTTGCACTGTCCATGAAAGAATCATGAGTTTAAGCTGCGAGTGCTCAAGACTGCCTTGTTACAGCCACTGGCCTTCAGCACCACGGAGAGAGGCGAGCGACCATTCTTAGGTAATTATTTTCCTTCTCCATCCTTGCAGAATTGTTGCTTTACCTGACTTGGGCACATGCTCTGTATATTGCAAGCTATTTGATTGTTGTGCAAAGTGACTTGTTTGATCGGCTTATTTTCTTCTTTTGAAAATAGTTTCCTTGTTTTCTTGATAGCACATTTGTTCTTTGCAATTTCAAAGAATCCTTTAGAATCACAGTTAAATGTGTCTGTCAAAACAAAGGCAGTTGAATGTGTTCCCATTTGCCTTTTCAAAAAGTCATTCTTTAGATCAACAATTTTTCCTTCTTTTTTTCATTTAATGAAGTATTTTAAAGCTGTGGACTTCTTTTGCCTGTCCATATCACATCATCATCCTAGATGATGCAAAAAACTTCTAAATCTGCCATGAATATTTAGCAATTTGAATTAATATTTCTAGGGACTGCTTACTGGGAAGGGAATTTCCTCCTCAAATTCCCATCATAATTGGGTCACACCTCTTTCATGAAATTTATTAATAGCTTATATTTGTATTGAGGACCCTTGGCATCTATGGATTTAATATAAGCAGTTTTGACTGTTTGCAGATGACCTGATAGCCCATGACATGCTTTGATTTGAAATTTTGCTGAGGTACATATTCATATTGAGCACACAGACAAGCTGATGTGTGGGAGCAAGTCATGTAGCTAATGGGTAACTCACCACCTGACATCCACATCTCAACACACGTACATTATTCTCTCCTCACTGGATATACGCTAATTCCTCTGCAGTAATTGAAACCTTTGCTTCTTTGTGGAAAGTGGCCATAAATCAGAGAAAACTCTTCGGTAAAGTTTAAAAACCCAACGTATACTGTGAGTATATATGCAAAATGAAAACCAAAATGAAACATGATTCCAGAGGAATTCAAGAACCTGTGCAAAATAGCATTCACAACCTGATGATTTCTGAAGGTAACTATGCATTCATCCAGAATTGTAAGACTTTGTTTCAGGGATGTAAGGCGTGTTTCAACTCTAATACCAACTCTGACTGACTTATGAGAATGTCCACTTTCTGTATTATGTCTTAGTTGTAATTATTTGTCACGTCTTTCTTGCCTTCTTCCCCACCAATATGCAAAAATAAATTGGAAAATCAATATAGAAGATAGTGTCCGTTGGTTATACAACATACATCTCTTTTCTTCTCACTTCCTGGCAGTATCACAGTTTTGTTCCTTTATCCAGGTGTCCACTAAATATCCATATTCTTTGATGTGAAGGTGGGGACACTGATTATTCTAAGCAATGTCTGGCAACCTATTCTTGGTCCAGAGCATCTGTATTAACTCAGCTCCACCAAGGAAGGGAAAGGCTTATATTCTATAATTGGGGAAGTTTTGCTCTCTCTATTCACACATTCATTCACAAATGCTAGATACCAACAGGAGACCGCAAAGTCCTAACTTCCCTGAGAGCCACCTTGGAACCCAAAAAGAAACCTACTTTGGGGTAGATCTGATGCTGAGGATATCAGAGTGAACAGCACCAAGAATTATCTTCAGTGTCATAACTAAGCCACTTATTGACTCACACTAAAAAACTTCCCTCTGTCTAAGATTCTAGTGATGTGAAATTTTTTTTATCTTTTAAAGCTATTTGAGCCCAAGAAATATATTCTGTTTCTAGCAGACAAAAGTTTCCTAACTGGTATACTCACTGAAGTTAGAAACTTTATCAATTTAATTTGGGGGGCACTTATAGTACCTAAAACAGTGGTTTGCATTAAAAAGTATTTGCATATAAAATGTCTATAAAACTTAATCTAGGTACATCAGTTTCTTTATGAATAAAGTTACCTCTTCCACCAAGCCTGTGACAAACCCCCTTATGACTCCACTCCCGTTACTTTAAAATAATCCTTTTGATCAGTTCTCCAAAATACCCAGCACATTTTGAGATATAATTAGTTTTGATTTTGTTTAAACAAAGCTCCACAAGGATAAGCAACTTAGCCAAAACTCAATTTCCAATGTAAAAAAAATTTTTCAATCAAATCATTTTGTCTATATGGTGATACCTTGAGCTGTGATTTTCATTGTGGTTTTGTCCATACAATAACCAAGAAACCTATAAATCTGTTCAGTTCAATTAAACAACTAATTAATTCACCAGAGAAAAACAGTAAATCACTTATTTGACTGAATTGACCAGCCAATTCAATTGGAATAGCAAATCCACCATTCCTATGGCAATAAAATTGGCTGAACATTTTTTCCCTGATGATAAACAAAATGAGAGGATTTTACAAAATTGACTGAATCAATCAATTATTCTGATGTCCTGGAGATGCAGCCTTATTCAGCATTTGAACACCAGTGCCATGCTTCCAAGCATGATAAAACTAAAAGTTTTAAAAGTTCCCAAAGGAGAAGAGAAAGAGAACAGACTTGAGAAAATGACTGAGACTTCCAGAGCTGACGAAAAGATAGCTTCCTACACATTCAGGAAAGTTGTACACGTAGATCTTGTTTTTACAAAGGAGAGGAACATTCCCAGGTTTCTTTCCAGATGAGAGCAGGAGAGATTTTACCCAGAGAAGCCCAAGAAGGACTAGAACAAAGCTTAGTCAAGAAGGAAATTCAGAAGTCACAGAAATAACACTAACCATCACATCTGTGGGAAGAGGTCAGAATTGAAGTGAAAAACATCCTGATGTCGGGAGACAAAACATGAGATAGGGACAAACAGTCAGTAAAGATGCTTTTAACAATGTGGGTACACCAAAGACCCATTTATAGTTTGTTTTAAGGTGTACCCAGGGGTTTTCTCATTTTGCATCCTTACTAATATTTTTCTAATATTTCACTTGTGGAGACTGATGAAATAGAAAGTATATGCCCTACATAAAAATGTTCAAATTTTTAATAATTCTATGCTGGTTGAATATGCACATCTATTGGCTACATTGGGCTCACTGGCCAGCAGTTTGTGACTTCTTTTTCAGATTTGAAAGTTACTCTCTCTCGTTTTTCCTTCTGCCCACAGGACTCTCTCTGCAAAATATAATCTTCCTTCAATTCCTACTTACTGGAAACATCTTTTCATGACCATGTCTGTCATCATTATTACTTTCACAGCATCTTTTGTCTCTTTTTTCAGAGTATCATTAATTTGAAAAAGAAGTTTAAAATATTTAGAACATGCAGATAAGTACTGAAAGCAATATAACTGGCTCTTGTGTATTGAAGGTATGCGTTTAATAGGTGCTAATGTTTTTCCAAGTTTTTCCTTGGGAAATAAAATCCCACATCTATTCTTTTCTTTCCTTTCTCAGAAGTAACCACTAACTTGAAGTTTATGTGCATTATTCCTATGTGTTTTTTAAAATCTTTACCGTGTGTGTATGTGTGTGTATATATACATATACATATATATATATGTATATATACATATACATATATATATATGGCCATAAACAACACATGGTGGTATTTTGTGCCTTTTCACATTGAATATATCCTTTTGAAACTTGAAAAATGGTGATTTTTCACATTTATCGTTCCTATAACCAGTGCTTCAATGACTATCTCTGTGCATTACTTCTTGTTCTTACATGTGAGAGTATCTTGTAAGGAAAGTTCTTGAGTCAGAGGGTTTATCATTTTTCTGAACTCTGCTGGATGTTAGCTGTGTATAAAAATTCCCATTTGTTACATCCCAACACATTGTATTTCTAGACTTTTAGAATTTTGCCAATTCAATGGATATGAAATTGTATCTTAACGTTTAGTTTGCATTTTTCTCGCTAATAGTTACATTGAGTGAGTCTTCATATGTATATTAGCCATTCAAGGTTCCTCTTCGTGAATTACATGTCCACAGCCTTTTTTCCCCCCTATTGTGTTATTAATCTTTTTTTCATTTTGATTTGTAGGAGATCCTTATATATCCTAATTCTGCCACTCACTAGCGTTGTGACCTTGGGTGACTCACTTAATTTCCCTATGATTCAGTTTCTTCCTCTTAAAATGGGAAGAATAATTATATCTATGAGTTTGTTATGAGGATTAAATGAGTTTGATGTAAGACGCTTGGAATAGTGTCTGGCACATACTAAGTTATATAAGTTTTTACGGCCATATTTTTATTCTAGATAAATTATTTATTATTGCCATATTACTTTTTAATCATTATTACTACTAAACCTTAGTTGCCTCACAGTGTTGCAAGTAACTTTCCTAGTTAATAACTTGTCATTTAACTATGTTTTATGATATCTTTTTCATATACAAAATTTGAATTTTAATATAGACAAATGATGTTCACCTTGATAACTTTATGGTTTGCCCTTTTTGTGCCTTGTTTAAGAAAGTGTTCTCTGACCTGATGTACCAAGTAGGTTCTCTTTGTATTTTCTTACAAATTCTTTGCATTTGGCATTTCTAATTTAAATCCATTGAAATAGTATGAGGTGGAGATCTAATTTTATCATTTTCCACCTGATGAGCAAATTTCCCTGGCACCATTTATTGAATGGGTCTTCTTTCCTCACTGATTTGCTTTACCTCTCTCCTCTGTCATACTCAATGTTCCCAGTTATATTTGGGGTTATTTTAAGTCTATTTTCTGCCATTGATCTGTCTATTCTTACAACTTTTCAGCCCTTGATCTTTGCAATTTTCTTTCTTATGAATCTTCAAAAACCTCTCTTCTGTTGGCAGTTCTTGAAACTCTTTGCTTTTCAAGTGACAGTGTTATCTTCCTTTATGAATGTAGGTTCTATGAAGCTGGGAACCATTTATATATCTTGGGTGCTTATAATCTTATCGTGCCCCATTTAAGGGCTCAAATATCTGGGGAAAGAAATTTTAATAGAGAACATATTTAGTTAAAATTTATAGCATGTATGCTATAAACATTTAAAATCTTTCAGAGCCTCTTCATTGCCTAGGAAAAGTAAAAAAAAATATAACTGTTGGTATTAGAAATTAAGTATCTTGAAATGACCATGTCACTTTACCTTTTTAGGGCAAACAGTACCAATCTATGTTGCAGTATCATTTATAGTGTTACATTCCCATCCCTTGCTGGATATAGAAGAAAATATCACATTTCCCAAATCTGAGCCCGCAGCAGATTGATTTGTTGCCATGGACTTTAACAATCCATTAAGGAAGGAGTCAGAAATAGTGAATTAATTTGAAATCCTTTGTTGGTATGGATGAAGTGAGAAAAGTATTTATGAAACCATTAATCATACTTCAAAATATACTTGAAAATGAATCAGAAGACAGATGTGATAAGCGTATTTTCATTTTGCTATCTCCTTAAAAGTCTCGGCACTTTGGAAAGCCTTATTTAAACGTTGCTGAATATTACTTGTTTTTCTGTTTCCTTTATTTTGATAAATACATCTTGTCATGGAGCCATCTGTGCCACCATGAGAAGTAGATTGTTACCTAATATTAGATCTGCACCTAGTTTAAATGAATAAAAAAAATTAAAAAATGATTATGCTTGGAATCATAAATCAGGTCAAACATAATTCATGACATAAAAAAACTCTGTGAAATTTCAGCCCCCTATTAGTTATTAAAGTTAGTTCCATTCCAAACTTTCTACTAAGTGCCATTCTTCAAATCTTCAACCTATAGCTACAAAGCTGCCGCGAGATAAGAAAAAGTTTCAAGGTGATATTGAGTTGGTATTTGACTTAAGTGGAAAAAAAAAAAAAAAAAGGAGAAGGTGTGATGTTTTTATCTGAAAAGGGAATGGTGACACAGAAGTCGTGTTCTTAATTTATTGTTTTAACACGTGAATAATTTTCTAGAACATTATTTCTGGTTCAGTTTCCTGAGAGTCAAGCTTGAATCCAGTTTGCTATGTAGGGCTTAAAAGAACATTTTAAATATAATTCAAAATTCAGAACCTATTGCTAATTTTTTTAAAAGATTTTATTTTTTTTTTCCTTTTTCTCCCCAAAGCCCCCCAGTACATAATTGTATATTTTAGTTGTGGGTCCTTCTAGTTGTGGCATGTGGGATGCCGCCTCAGCATGGCTCAATGAGCAATGCCATGTCCATGCCCAGGACTCAAACTGATAAAACACTGGGCCACCTGCAGTGCAGCGCACGAACTTAACCACTCGGCCACGGGGCCGGTATTCTATTGCTAATTTTTTAAAAATCAAAGCAAAATAGGAATATAAGGAAACTTCCTAACATGACAGAATAGTGAATAGAAACCAACAGTGAATGTCTTACCAACGGACATTCCTAGTAAAATCAGGAATATGATATATTCACTATTATTGTTATTATTCAACATCATTTTGGAAGTTCTGATTAATGCGTTAAGACAAACAGCATAAATGGCACACACATTTGAATGGAGAAAAATTCTTTTATTAATCACAGACGATCTGATTATGTACTGCCCAAATAAAAAAATTTTATTAAAATCAATAAGAAAATTCAGTAAAGTAGCTAGATTCAAGATAAATACCACAAAAGAAGCAATACTTTCTCTTTATGTTGGCGATAACCAGTTACACATTGAAATGGAAAAACAATCATTCACCATAGACAAACATTAGAAAGACCTAAAAGTAAATTTAACAAGAAAGGTACAAGACCTAGTTAAAAGAAAAGCATAAAATTTGCTCGAGGAGTACTAAATAAGACTTCATTAAATAGAGACATATGCTCTGAAATTATGAAATTACAAATGTGTCAATCCCTGTAAAATTAATGTGTGAATTTACTATAAGTATTTGGCAAATCAGCACATGCATGAATGTGTTGACACTTACTCTAAAGTGGATTTCAAAAAAATCAAAAGCTTGTATCTTCCGAACTATAATGCTTCAACTACAGTGTCTTTTATGTTGACATGTTCAGAGATTTTGGAAATTGTCATATTAGAAATTTAAATCTGTAGGAAAATTTTAATGGCAAACAATAAATGGCTTTTAATTGTAAGGTAAACATTCATTGTGAGTTTTAGCTTTATCTGACAAAAGAAATCTTCAAATGATTAAAATAGCAAATACTGTAGATTAATTTTCTTTCATAAGGGAATAGTACATTGACAATAGTACATTGAGTTAATCTGTAGGTTTTCCTCCTGTAATTGGCTTTATATTTCTAGTTAAAGTTTTAGTTCCTACAGTTAAAATGATGTCTCAGAATGCCTTGGGGACAAATGCCTTGGTAACTTTACAGTACCTGGAATACTGTGTAAGTAGGTACTTCATAAATGCTTTTGGAAGAATAGTTGGTATTACGGATCAATTGTGGTTTTTAAACAGCAATATCTGAAAGACTAAGAGAAATATTGAATGATACTGTGATCACCCCATAGAGATGGGATGAATCTCCACTGAAAATATTGTTCAGATATTGAGTCTAATGATGCCACATATGCTTCTAAAGAGCATGAAAAGGTGTATTACTCATGTAATGAGGTTTCTGGGGAGGCGGGGCAGCCTCCCACGCAAGTCTGAAAATGGCTCAACAGCGCAGGACAGAGAGAACTTGAGGTTTTACAGGGGTTGGGGACTGGGGCTGAGTTGAGGATTCTCTCACAAGGGCTAGGACTGGAGAACTTAGAACTTCCTACTGGTGCTAAAGCTGCACCCAGCTTCCTTATTAGCTCGCCCAGATGAAGAGCAGAGTGGGGAGAGAGGTGGTGCTTGAAAGCTGTCAACAGTTAAGCAACAAAAATGGAGTGAGTATCTTTATTACCAATGCAATTTAATACAGTTTGCAAATATAGAATCTTATTTGTACAACTATCTATTTATTGTGATATGTATTTTAAAAGTCTTTGCCCTTTACATTCTTGTGGAAGACGTGGGTCAAGAACACAAACTGACAGGTTGGCTTAGTAGAGAAAACATGATTTCCAGGCAGATACACCTGTTTGCCACTAGCTAACTTCTTAACTTCAGGAAATTTATTTAACCACTCTGAACTTCAGTTTTCTTGTCTAGAAATGGACAATGCCTCTATCTCACAGGGTTGTGAGGATTTTGGCAAATTTTTTTAAAACACATATCACATGGCGCAGCACATGGTCCCAAATAAATGGCATTTAATAGATATGATGATTACAGTTATTGCAATTATTATTTAGAGAAGACCTAGAACGTAAGATAGGTATTAAGAGGACAAAATCTGAATATATAGAAAACGTAATAGCATAAAGATGTTAGTAGCTCTCAAATTAATATATTCATGTAATACTTTTCCAATAAAAATCCAATCAGTTTTGGAAAGGATAAACAAAATGATTTTAGAGATTATGTTAAAGAACAAACATGTGAGGGTCCGGCCCCATGGCCAAGTGGTTGATTTCACATGCTCCCTTTTGGTGGCGCAGCGTTTTGCCAGTTTGGATCCTGGGTGTGGACCTAGCACTGCTCATCAAGCCATGCCGTGCCCGTGTCCCACATAGCACAACCAGAGGCACTCACAACTAGAATATACTAGTACTGCCTCCCCCAATAACTTACGAAGTTGAGCTATGTACTGGGGGGCTTTGCGGGGAAGAAGGGAAAGAAAAAGATTGGCAACAGATGTTAGCTCAGGGCCAATCTTTAAAAGAAAAAAAAAAAAGATGTTGATGCTATTTAAAAAAAAAAAAGAATAAATGTGAGAATTGCCAAGAAAATTTTGAAAAAGGATAGTTAATAGGAACTCGGCTGAAAGTTGCTAAATGTTAACATGTAACTAGCATAATCAAAACAATATGAATCCAACAGAGTAATTAAAACGGAATGGACTAGGTGAGGTTTTTAATGTAGATTTTAATGTAATTTGTTTCCTTTCTAATCCTATGTATATCATTTTATTCATTTAAAAGGATTATAATGAGGACAGCTCTACAGACTTCATCAGACTGACACAGGGATACCTGGCACAGTAAAATTAAATTAAAAAGATTAAGAGCCCTCTAGAAACACCAAGTAGAACTTGATGAAGGAATTAGCGATCTATTGCTGCGGCTTAAAACATTAATATTTTTTATCTAATCGTTTCTATGGGTCAGCAATCTGGGTGCAGCTTAGTTGGCTCCTCTGTCTCAGGGTCACTTACAAGGCTGTGGTCTTTTTTTTTATATTTTTAAGGAAGATTAGCCCTGAGCTAACATTTGCTGCCAATCCTCCTCTTCTTGCTGAGGAATACTGGCCCTGAGCTAACATCTGTGCCCATCTTCCTCGATTTTATATGTGGGACGTCTGCCGCAGCATGGCTTGCCAATCAGTGCCATGTCCGCACCCGGAATCCAAATTGGCGAACCCCAGGCCACCAAAGCGGAACATGCCTACTTAACCACTGTGCCACCGGGCCGGCCCAAGGCTGTGGTCTTGTCTCAAGAGTTGTCTGAGGAAGGAACGAGTTCCAAGTTCACTCCAGTTGTTGTTGGCAGGATTCAGTTCCTTCTAGACTCTTGGACTGAGGGCCTCAATTCCTCACTGGCTGCTGGCCAGAGGCCACTCTCAGTCCTTGCCACATGGGCCTCTCCATAAGACAGCCTGCTTCATCAGAGTGTGCAAGCAGAGAGAGGGCCACCAAAAGAGACTGCTCATAAAACAAAGTCATAGTCTTTTGAACCTAATCTCAGAAGAGATATGCCATTACTTTTCCCATATTCTATTTATTTCAAGCAAATCACTAAGTCCAGCTCGCATTCAAGGGGAGAGGATACACAAGATGTGAATATTGGGAGGTGAGGATCATTGGGAGGTGAGGATCATTGGGAGCCATCCTAGAAACTGCCTACTACAGTGAAGTTATCATTTCAATTCAGAGCAGATAGATTATTCAGTAGATACGTTTAGGACACTTGGCTGTGAAGTTGGAATAACATAGAGCTGTGTTTCCTGTCTTACCCACATGTCAAAACGAGTTCCAGAAGAACAAAATCTCTGATTTTAGACAGCAAAAGTTTTTAAGTGTTAGAAGAAAACATGGAATAGCAGATTTAGAACTGCAGTTGGAGGAGGCCTTTCTAAGAAAAATAGGAAAGCCAGAATTGGTTTGATTAGATATAGATTGTGAGAAATCTCTACGTAAATGAAGTCAAAACATAACTGTCATACCGGGAGAAAATATTTACAATCTTGTAACACAAAAAAGATTAATATCTTTATATATATTCAAGTCCTATAGATAAATAAGAGACAACCCTGTTAAAAAAATGCAAAAAAACTTAATGAGTCATTTATAGGCAGGGACTTGCAAACGGACCACAAGTATTTGAAAACATGCTTACTTTCATTAGTGGTTATATAATTGAGATAGAATTTCATCCATCAAATTGGCAAAAGTTGTCAAAGCAGTAACACACAGTCCGAGAAAGGGCATAGGAAATACACATTTGTGGGGCTGTGAATTAAAAATGCATCCACCCTTTGCCTCAGCAATTGTACTTAAAGACATATAAAGTAGAATAGTTTTTCAATGAAGCACTATTTGAATAACAAAATTTTTAGAAAATTTAACTGTCCAATAATAGGCAAATTCTTTAATTATGGTTCCTTGATCACATGAGCTATTACATGTTTTAAAAATTTAAAAGACTTTTATATATCTAAATGTGATGGCATAATGGATATCATATTGTTAAATGAAAAATGCAAGTCTCATATCAATATCAATAGACTGATTTTATTTAAATACATACAAATGTATATATCTATATATTTCTGTTTGTATATTGTATTCAGAAATTAGATTGTATAAAATTAGAAAAAATAACAATTTAGAGTACCACAATTAATGAGAAGTATCAATGGTTACTTCGTAGACGGGGTGGGGAAAGAAAAGCAGCGTGTATAGAACTTCCATCATCTCATACTTTAGATAACTTTTTAAGTTGTGGGTTTAGGGTAATAAAAATACAATACAAAATACAGCTATAGTAATAATAGAATATATGTAGCCCTTAAATTTTCTCTGGAACAAGGCAGGATATAAATAACTATATATGATGCCTAAGTTGTTTTCCAAAGCCTTTATTTTTCATTCAGTAAAATGCTAAAATATCCCCAAATTATGAAGCTCATTTATAAATAATAATACTTATTATTATCTCATTTCTTTTTTGCAGCTCCTAACCTTATCCCCTTATAGCCTATTCATTTGAATACAGTTTAAGGCGGGTGTTGCATGACGGCGATTTGGAAGAAACTCTCAAATTACATTCATAATATTGCTTAATTGCTTAATGCATTCGAGTTTTGCTGTTCTTGGGGTTTAAGAAGAGACATTACCTTATGGATGAGCTTTCTAGAACTCTGCTCTATTAAGCTTCAACTTCTCCGTGATGATCCCCCCCTAATATTCCTTTGTATCCCTAATTGTTTGGAAGGGCAAACTACATATTTCCAAAATCTATCTTATCATGAGATCATTTGTTAAAACCATATGTAACACAGAGCTATCCCAAACACTGATTCTCGCTTCTTTTTCCTAGGGCACGGAAGGCAAAAGGTGGACAAAAAGAACGGAGGGTAATAAATCTAGGAGACTATTTTTCTCTTGAAGGTTGAAAGTGTAGTCTTTCGTTAGACATCATACGTGCTAATTGTGGTTCTACATAATTATCCAAAGTCTGTGTGGTTTATTATATGTTCACTGATTTCCTACTTCCAAATACTCAGTGAAATTATTTGGTAAAACTTAGGCTTCTGCTCATGAAATTAGATTGTTCAAACACCTGGGGCTCATAGAGTCAGAGAACTACAGAAGCTTAGTCATCATATGGAACTTGAGCCTTCATCTTGTCTAGCCGCCTCAGTTTATAGATGGGGAGACTGAGACCCAGAGAAGGCAAGGGCTTACGCAGGGTGCCCTACGTTGGGATGGCAGAAGAACCCTTTAAGGCAGTTCTCCTGACTTCCTTCCGTTGTTATTTTCATCACACTACTACTGTCATCATGGTACTATTTTTTTTCCCTAAGAAATATAGAATATGTACAAATAACAGATGACTATATGTAAGCGCAATTTAAAGAACAAAACAAAGATCCACGTACCCACCAACCAAGAAATAGCTCATGACCATATCCCAAAAGCCTCACAATTGCATCTCCCCTCTCAGATAACCTAGAGTTAGTCACTATCCTGAATTTATATTTATCACTCTCTTGCTTTCTTTATAGTTTTTACCACTTCTACATGTATCCTTAAACATATTTTTTTTGAATGTTGGAAAACATAATTATTTGGCATGAGTATAGTATGTTTTGCTTCTTGACTCAACAGTGTTTCTGGGATGTACCCATGTTGATTGTGTAGCTGGAGTTCGTTCCTATTTTTTGCTGAATAATGTCCCACTGCACGAATATAAAACAACTTGTCTATTTTGTTGTTACAGGACATTTGGATTGTTTCCAGTTTTGGGGGATTGTGTGTGTGTGTGATTTCAAGGACAGCTGTAATAGCATTCTTATACGTGACTTCTTGCACACGTAGGAAAGAGTTTTTCTACCTTATACGTCTAGTAGTGAACTTACCAGGAAAGAGGATGTGCATAAGCTTTGCCTTAGAGGTTATGGTGAACACTTTCCAAAGCAGTAACAATTTGCTTACCCACCTGCATTGGAATAGTTCCAGTTGCTCCACACTCTCATCAGTGTTCAGTACTGTCAAATTCTCTATTTTTGTCAATCTCTTGGTCTGAAATGCTATCTAATTGTGGTTTCAATTTGCCTCCCCCAATAACTTATAAAGTTGAGCAAATTTTTATATATTAGTGGGCCACTTATTCTTCCTTTTCTATAAAATTCCTTTTCTCATTTTTCTATTTTGTTGCTTATCTGTTTTATTGATTTAGGAAAGTTGGTTATATATTTTGTATAGTAATCTTTTGTCAGTTATATACATTGCTAACATCTTCTCCCGTTAGTTGGTTTTTACTGTAGGAATATATATATAAAAATCAATTTTTTTGTCCTAGCCAAACAATATCCATACTATTTTTTTTCAGAGCTAGAAATCTTTATATCAAATGAGAATGTGATGGCGTGAAAATATTTAAGGGGAAATAATGTTCCAGGCTGAGGGATTAGGAAGTGCAAAAACCTTGAGGCAGCTAAAAACAAAGTAATTTTTAAAACCATTTTGTTGTGTAATATATCATTTTTTTTGCACAAAAGAAAAAGCATAAATGCAGTTTGGTTTTCTCTTAGCATTTTCCTGCTCAATAAACATCTTTGAAGTAACCACAGATTAATCACAAAGAAACTATTATAAGTGCAGTTGCTGTAACACTTTGTGCTAACTCACCACTTTAGTTCAATACAAGTTACTGAAATCTCCTGGGTTGACTGAAATTTGCCGTTTATATAGTCAACAAAAATATAGTGAGCCCCGACTCGGGATCATAGATTCTTTTAGGTGATTCAGATAGAATGACAAACAAAATAGAGTCCCTGCTCCACGAATTGTACACTCTTGTGAAGGAAATAAACGTTAGACAAAAGCACAATAGGCAAATGCACTAATATCTCTATGATTCTGTAAGAAATATATAATATGGAAATAGTTACAAGATCTCCCGTTGTGATAATATAGTAGTGATATTACAAGGAAGATCTCTGGAGAAAAGTTAAGCATGATATTGATTGGGTAGTCAGGGATTGAAGTGAGCAAGTGACATGGGCATGTCTGGGGAAAACATGTACCAGACTGAGGACCCAGTAAGTGCAAACCCCGCCCCCCCCTTCCAGGAGTATGGCTGACATGCTGAAGAAAAGAAAGAGCAGTAAAGAGTAGAAGGAAATGGGCGGCCGGTGTACATGTGTGTGTGTGTATTTGAATTTGAGAGAGAGAAAGAGTGATGGTACCAGGTTACGTAGACTCTGGAATTATTTACCTTGTTGCTTACTTGGACTTTATTCTAAGTATGATAGAGCCTTTGCGGAATTTTGAGCTGGAGAATGTTGTGGTCTGATTTATATTTTTAAAGTGTCACTCTGGATGTTGTGTGGATAATAGGTGTTAGGTGGCGACATCAGGAATGATACAGAGTACTAGTTAGAGGTTAATTGAAATAGTACAAGAAAAAGATGATGGCTACTTGGACAAGTGTGGTGGTAAGATTGTGACAAGTGATATTCACTGAGGTAGAGCCAACTGGGTTTGCTAATAAAGCTGATGTAAGCTGTGAGAGGAAGAGAGGACCAAGGATAACTCCTAGGGCTTTTAACTGAACAACTAGTAAATACTGGAACCATTTCAGGAAATAGAAAGCCCTTAGAAATAATCATTGTTGGGGGTGGGTGTGAAAATGAAAAGTTAAATATAGGGCATTTTAGCTTTGAAGTGCATATTAGCAGGTAAGTAAAGATGCTGAGTAGGAACTGAATATGAGTGTGGAGCTTAGGAGAAAGCTGGAGACTGGAGGTTAAATTTGGGATATATCATCACATCGATAGCATGCCCCCACCATGACTCAATGAGATTGTCAAGGAAGTGAGTGTGAATGACAAGGACTAATCTCTGAGGTATTCTTCTATTTAGAAATGGGAAGAAAAGGAGGACTCTGCAGAGGTGAATGAGAGGCACAGACTTCTCATTGTTTTGGAGGAAAACAGAATGGTGTGGTATCCCAGAAGCTAAGACAACAAAGGGTTTCAAGGAGGAAGAGAACAACTGCATCAACGCCAAATGCTGCTGAGAGGTTGAGGAAGGTGAGGACTTGGGAAGTTATTTCTGAATTTGGCAACATAGAAACTGCTGGTGACCTTGATGCACATGAAAGCCTGAGTGGAGTGGGCTGGCTGAGAAAAGAATGGTAGGGATGTGGGAGGTGACAAAATGAAGAAAGCAGTATATAGAACCGTTTGGGCGAGTTTTACTATAAAGGAAGTAGAGAGACTTGCACAGTTGGAAGAGGACATAGAATCAAGAGGATGTGTATTTAGGATGGGAATTATTACAGCAAGTTGATGTGCTGTGGGAATGATCGGGGTAGGGATTAATAGTACAGGAAAAGGAATGGCTGGCACATTGTCCTTGAGTAGTGGAGAGGGGGCACAAGTGGGTGTCCCGCACAAGTGGAGGGGCAGCTTTCAGTAGGAGTATGAGTGGAGAATCCAATGTAATAGGAGGGGAGGTGGACAATATGGTTAGAGAAACAGGTAGGTTTGGAGACTTGGCAGTGAGAGGGTGAGAAACTTCTGACAGCTTGTAGCCACATCCAGCTTGGAGACCTCATTTAGCAAAATTAATGAGAAGTCCTGAATCAGTTCTGCCCTCACTTCCAAATCAGGCGTGAGACCAAAACTCTGGCACTAAGGCAGGTCCCAAAACTTAGAGGAGAGACGTCTCTGTACCTGTCCACTGGTCCATGGCATCACGTGTTTCTTTTGCACACAATGCCACTGGTGAGAGCTGCTACCCCGCTGACAGTGAGGCCCTGCTGCTTGCACCCACTGCCTCTTTCTTACAGTGGGTCTTTTCACTGACAGCAACAGCAAGCCCCTGCTCCTAAGGCCAACAGGCTTAGCATCCAGCCTCAGTGTGTTTTCTAAGACTATACACCACCTGAGGTCCTTCCAACATTGGACCAGTGTCCTGTGAGTTGGACACAAGGGTCTGCCCTTCCCCAAACATGCAAATCCTGACCACTTTTCTCATCTCCTGATCCAAACCTCAAGAGTCAGGAAACTTCCCTCAAAGTACTATAACCCCCATTCTCTGTCCCATCTGATATGGGGAAAAAATAAGACTTGTTACTTTCCTTGACCCAAGGGACAGGACTGTATAAAAACTATGTTAATGATAGCATTTTTAACTTTGCTTTCTTTATTTCTCCTCTATCTTTGTAATCTGAGAAAGACCTAGATTAATAAACGTAGGTGGGTGGTTTGAAAGCTGGAGCCGGGGACAGTGCTGACCTGGACCTCTGGTTCTGGCAGCCCCCAGGACTTCAGGCTGCTTCTCTTGGGAGCAGAGAGTGCTACATGGTTAAGAGCTGGCAGATAAAAACTAGACTATTAGTGGTGAACACTATGTAGTCTATCCAGAAACTGAAATGTAATAATGTACACCTGAAATTGACACAATGTTATAAGCCAATATGACCGCAGTAAAATAATTTTTTTAAACAGCTGGTAAAGTGTGCATTTGCAATTTACGTAGAGCAGAGGGAGAGAAAGTAGGCCGGGGATGCTCTGTTCCCACCAGGGCATTAAATCGCTAAGATCTCTACCTCGTTTACCCAGTAGATGGAGAGGCTGCCATCATTTTCTTCCACATGTCACACTTTTGTCCATTTGTTGATTATATGCGTCTATATGCAGCCCAGTTCTGAGTCCTGGGCATGCCACTGCTCTCAAGGGTCTCACAGTTTTAAAGTCTTGGACCAAATCGGTGACATCATCAGCACAAGTGCTTGAAATTCAGCTGCGGGCCTTTTTCTGCTTGCATGTCTCTCTAAGAATGTGCTAGTTTAGCTTCTATCCAGTCCCAAGTAATATTAGATGCCTCTGGTACAAATGGAAGAGGTTTAAATGAGGTCTTAAAACTAAAAGGAATGGAGAGTAATACATTATCTGCAAGAGGGGTAAAATGATAATCAGCATAAACAAGATAGAATTAAATATTGATAGCACTAGGAAATTATAAAATTCTGATTTGGGTATTGAAATTCAAAACCTCAAGGGCTGATGATAAAGATTAGCTATGGTTTTCATTTGGAGTCTATGGCTGTAACATTTGTCCTCTCAGTCTTGAAGCATCCCCTTCTTGTGTCCCCACATGACCTGACATATTCACATGGCTGAGCCACTGTTTAGCTGTGCAAGCTTGGGCAAGGGGCTTAACCTTTCTGGTCTAAACCTGAAATTCTTCATCTGTACAACATGGAAGATTTGAACACAAACTCTAAGTTTTCCTCTATATTATTGTTATTCAGCAAAGTTAAAAAATTTCCTTTTATTTGTTTATTTTACAATCTGTATCTTGTGTGCTGATTTGAACTCCATCAATACTTCTGTTGATGGCTAAATGTGCATGTCCAGACATTAGGAAGAGGAATGACATGGCATTTCTAAGAAGTTCAAACGTTTCTAGGCTTCTGTGTTGATGGAAAATTGCATTCAGAAGAGTATCAATGTCTTATTCCCCATCTAGAACTGGACTGATGATCTCACACAGGCCTGAGGCTGTGGCCAAGGCAGGAAAATGTGGGAATGGCCTTTCTCTGAACGTTGACCTCTGCCACCTGCCAAGCACCTTATGATTTCCAGTTGTACTTCCTCACCAGCCTCGCTCATAGATAAGCCTTCCTATCTTAGTAATAATTAAATGTTCTTGTCCGAAACCAATAGAGTAAAGAAGGTAAGAGATTGCTACCTGAGAATTTCTATTAAAGTATTCTTGCGGGTTTTTGTTTTTGGAAGGGAGGGGAAGTGCTTTGGGAAATGGAGGTGGGAAGACAATTAGAAAATCATCAGGAATCACCCGTAAATGTTTCCCTCTGGAGGTTTAAGGCGGAGAGGTCCCCAACCCTCTAAAATAAGTCAGTTGGACCCTCTAGCTGAGAAAGTGCTGCCATTTGTCTCAATAGACTTATCAATGTTTAGTATAACTCTATTTCTCTGGTGTGAGAAGATCCAATGATGAGTAATACACGTCATACATATCCTGGAGAATTTTCTTGGTCATCAACAATAGTTACAGGGATTTTTTTGGTCTTATTGTGGCCCTCATTGGAGGCAGGCTGCTTACACACACGCGCTGCATTGCAGTATGCTGTGTGAGCAGAGGCAGCAAAGCCCTTTGTCTACGAGATGACCATGGCGTGACTATCCAGTCCCTGGGTACGCCATGCCCTGCATTTGAATGTTAGCTCAAGGGAAGATGATGTAAAGGGTCATTACTTTTAATTCCTTGTTTTGTTCCTGAACATTGACTCTAATGGATAATTGAATATACACACATAATATAGTTAAAAGATGTGATTTTTAAAAACTCTAGGTCTACCTGGGCTTTCCTACATTTGTTCTGTGAACTCAGGCTCATAATCAGTGCAACAACCAAAAGGATACACCTATTTCCTATTTTCTGTAGGGAGTTGATTTGGGGAGTGAATATGTGGATGGATGGATGATGGATGGATGGATAGATGGAAACATGACTGCAAATGTTCTTGATCCATATAGGCTGTAAATCTTTAAAAAAAAATCTGAGTGGAACTTTCCATTTCATCTCTATTTCATCCTCTTTAATGTCCTCTCCTGTTTCCCCACACAGAACAGCTGCTCAGGAACTTTTCCTTTACTAACACCCCCCCGTCACACCCTTCCCAAATTCAGACTACATGGCCCTCATCTTCTCTCCTCCTATGCCCTTGCCCCTCCATTTCCAGTTCTCTCTCCCCTTCTCCCAGCTTCTGAATCCCAATTCAAACATCAAGGAACCAGACTAGTAAAAGAGAATGGAGGGGAGGAGAGGGGAGTAGACAAGGAAGAAATTCTTCTTAGCAGAAGAGGGAAAGAAAGAGGGCTGAGTATCTTCACAAATAAATATTTTAGTCCTGTCACCCATGTGAACAATAACTGTAATAAAGGAGAATTATAAATGCTAAGATTTGTCCACAGATGAAGGGAAATGAGAGCGATATCTTTTGGCTCAGGGCATAAGAAATGGGGAGAAGGAAGGGGAAAAGAGGAGAATAGTAGTAGTAACAGGAATAGTAGTGATAACGATCATAATCATCATCACCATCATAGCAATTATGTATCGAGCACTTCCTATATTCCAAGCACTGAACTGGCGACATTGCATACACCATTTCACTTAATTTTCACAAAACATTGGGCATGGGGGAGAGGAAGCTACTGTCACCTCCATTTAGCAGCTAAAGAAACGGAAGTTTCTAGTGGTTATTTAATTAGTTCAAGTTTATGCAACCAGGAAGTAGTAGAGCTGGAATTTGAACTCGAGCTGTCTGGTAAATTGTGTGCACCTCCTGCTAAACTGCATTGCTTCCTGGACTGAGGCACAAGAACAGGGCAGATGTGTCTGATAGTGGTTGTGGTTGCTAATATCCCTTTACCCCTTCTTTTAGTAGATTCTCTACCCTTTCTTTATGGAAAAGACCCATCCCACTCCACGTAGTACCTCTGGCTAACAGTGGACTGTGTGGCTTATGCTTGGCCTGTCATAGTAACCCGTGCCATAGTACAGATACAAGTCAGGCCAATCAGAGTTCTTTCCTGACACTTTTTATTTCTAGATACTAGGAGTAAAAATTTGTTCTGTCCTCCAGGGTCACTAAGCTAGGATGGTATAACCCTGGATCTCTTTTGCTTTCCTTGACCGCCTCCCCATCCCCACCCCCACACAAGGAAGAATGACCACAAAAGGACAGAATGAGGCCAATCCACAGGAGAAAGAAAACAAAACACAGAGCCATGAGAGGCTATGGAGATAAAGAGCAAAGGCATTTCAGTCCTCAGGGTCAGGTCAACATCTGGACTTCAAATGTACTGAGCCAAGCTGTCCCTGTGTTTTACTTAAGGTCATTTGGGTTGGGTTTCTACCACTTATAATTGAGTCCTAACTAATGCAGCCTTCAAGAACGGGAAGGACTTTGAGGGGAAGGACAGTTGAGATAGAAGGAAGGGAAGAGAGTAAAGGGAAGAGACAGGAAAGCTGAGGGTCATTTCAGGGAACAAAATGTCCTAGTTGGCATTTGTGTAAGTTGGTAAAGTGGAGGGGTGGGATGCCACCTGGAGAAGTAAGGCGGCGGGGGTCGGGGGGGAGATGTCACTGGGAGCTCCAAGTTGAACCCTCAGGAAAATGCTACTGTTAATACTGAGCATGTGAAAATCCAGGTTAAAGTGAAGCACAGCCCAGAGGAGTCATGAATGTTGTTGCAATTTAGCAGCGAGCCCACAGCTAGGTCACCCATAAAATGCTTTCATGTTTTTACTCGATTCCCTTTAGCCCAAGGACACAGTTTCCAACAGTCCCCACCATTGCTTATTTTCTCAGATATAACCTGCTTCCCTCATTTATGTTGTCTGCTTGGCTCCCAAAAGAACTTAAGACACCATTTCTATGTTCTATCTTTTCAGTTTCCACCATTCCAGTTTGATAAAATTAAGTTGTATAGCTCCTCCAAGTCCTTTATGTCGCGCTGTATGTTGTTTCTTTGCTAAGATGGTCCTGTCACTCTTGTGCATCAATAGATTTAGTCAAACTTTTGTAGTTGGCACGTTCTTTTTGGACTGAGGAATGCCTTATGCTCTCCTCTCTAAGTCCCACCCATTCTTGAGAGCCTTCTTGAGACCCCAGGTCCACCAGGCACCTTCCCTAATTCCTTCCAGATGCCTTTCCTCGTCACTCCAATCTCTACTGACAGCTAGTGAATTATTTCAGCAGCTCAAGTTAGTTCACAAATCCGGTGCTCAGTTATACTTCTTTTTATTATTTGTTTCATATGTTTAATTTCTATCTATTCAAAAAGACTGTCAACTTCTTAAAGGTAGGGATCATTTCTCATCATTTCCTGTATCTTTCCATGGTGTTGAAGACATCATGGGAGCCCTGGTAGACTTAATGGTTTATGACAATAAGCCAAATAGTCCTGTCTGTCAATAAATCTCAATTTTACACATGAATCCCTTGGAGAAAATACACCTCCTCCCATCCTTTAGCGTTTTGTCATAATGTTCAGCCATAATCGTAGAATTAAGCTCTGGTCAAAATTCAAACCGGCTTTTCATTAGTCTGAGACAGAATGTTCGAGTGAGTACAGCTGACTTCTAACTTGGATCCAGCTCCTCCAAGTCAGGAAAGTAGAATATCTTCAGCTTCTGAGAATGTGAAAAGCCTTAAAATTTGAGCCAATCTGAGGCCTAACTTTGATCTTGACTTCTATACTCTACAAGTGGTCTTTATACAAGGCTGTTTAAAGAGAAGAAAATGAGTTTTGATCTATTAAAACCCATCTTCAAAGTACTTCTATCTGGTTTTTTTCCTAGGAAAATCTTTAGAAACTATATCATTTCCAATTTTAATTGTCTTTGAAATTAAAAGGAATCTTAAATATAACATCTTCCAAATAAAAGGGGAGACTTGTTTCCAGGAAAAGAATCACTTTCCAAGACACTAGCTCTCTCATTTTTTTCCTGTTCATCCCTATTTTACTCATTTGAATGTTTATCTTAAACCACTCTCCAGAGAGTCTTTGCAGCCATGACAGACTCTCTGTAAAGCAGGTTAATTGCTATGATCGTGTCCCTCAAGGGTGGATGACCATACATTGATCAGTTAATTCACATTGTGTAGAAAGTGGTCTCATGGTTGACTCCTCCCAGGGGCATATTTATATGCTAAATGGCAGAGTGCCTCAAGAGGAATCGCATGTTAAATTTCAGACGCCATTGCACTTACACAGAGAAGACATTCTTTTGGAAAAAACGAGGCTTCCTGACACTTTTTATTTTTCTTTTTGAGGAAGATTAGCCATGAGCTAACATCTGCCGCCAATCCTCCTCTTTTTTGCTGAGGAAGACTGACCCTGAGCTAACATTTGTGCCCATCTTCCTCTGTTTTGTATTTGGGATTCCTGCCACCGCATGGTTTGATAAGCAATGTGTAGGTCCACACCTGGGATCCAAAACGGCGAACCCTGGGCTGCCAAAGCAGAAAGTGCAAACTTAACCACTGCACCACCGGGCTGGCCCCACTTCATAACACTCTTTAAGAAGCACATGCTAGAAACCACTTTAAGGAGCATTACTCAAGCAATTATTCACAGAGTCCCACTCGGGTGGCCACAAAGTAGGCGGGGCTCAGAATCTGTGGAACAATTGCTTTCATACCTCACTGAATCTGTGCAGATGTGTTATGGCCTCCAAAATCCTGGCTGCAGGAATAAGGCTGCAATTTCAGACATCCGCAGGCCATTGCCTGAAGGAAGCCAAGCTTACAGCCTGCAAGTCTGTAATAAGCTTTTTACCATAAAGTGTTTGCTTCCGCACTCCAGCTATTTTGACAAGAACTATCATTTCACACACCGTTGTCCCCCAAACGTGATAGTGTTTGCCCTGCATTTAGATGGATAGAGCTCACAGCTCATAAGTCCATAATAGGTTCCTGTATTAAAACATTTGCTTCACAAGCCTGGTGATTGTGGTCCTCGCCATCATTTCACACACCGTTGTCTTGGAAACGGGATGGTATTTGTGGAGCTTCACTGTGTCTACTCCGAGACCCAGTTTTGCACTCCATCTAATAGGATGGGAGTGAGATAGGTATGTACTTTTACTAAGAGTTGACTTATAATGGATTTTTTATAGCACTGCTTGACTGCCTGCGGGGAAAAGCCCTCTGACTCTCTTAACAAGGCTGGTGTGCCTTATTCTCCCATGTAGTCTAAGGTCAAATGAACAACTTTCACAAGATGCATTGGAAGGCATTGTGGATACTAATGTACTTCCCACAAACTTAGATAACGAGTGTTTAGATTTGGGGCAATCAAACATAATCTGATATTCCTCCATAGATAGTGACTGCCAAGGCTCTTGTCATAATTATAGTTCATGAATTTCTACTATATGCCAAGCACTTTATGCATAATCTCCTCAATATGCCCAGCAGGAAAGTGATAATGTCCCAAGTCCATCCAGTTAGCAGGGTCATTCATTTAGAACTAAGATTTAAACCTGGGGCTGAGTCAAAAGGCTTTCCACTACGTTACGTTGCCTATAGCCGCTTATGTTGTTCTAAAGCACCAATTCTTTCCAGAATAGAATCTAAAAGATAACCACACTTAAAAGGGACAGCGTCATTTAAACTGTAGAGGAAACAGCATTGAAAAGGCAGTCAGATGACCCAATTTTGCTCCCAATCGGCTATGTCATCTTGGATGCACCATTTAACCTCTCAAAATCGGTTTCCTCAGCTAGACCTATTTTCCTTGTTTATAAAATAAGTTCAATTAGGTGATCTTTAAGTTTGCTCCACTCTTTGTGAAGATATATGATTCCATGAGGTAGTTTTAGTTTTCTCTTTTAGGTACATTTGCTAATACATTGCGGTTTTTGAGTGGGGGAGGTGACTAACATCTGTACTAATCTTCCTGAATTTTGTATGGGGGACACCACCACATCATGACCCAATGAGTGGTACATGGGTCTGCGCCTGGGATCTGAACCCACAAACTCTGGGCCACTGAAGCAGAGTGCACAAACATGACCACTACGCCATTGGGTGGGCCCCAATTCATTGGATTTCTGAGAGGAGACATTTTAAAGATAGAGATCAATAGAGTTTGGTCTCATCTGCTATATTCCACACAGGAGTATCTCCTCCCCCATTCTCTCTCACTGGTACAGAGCCTCAGTTCCTGACCTAGGGGAATGCATACAGGCAGGAGAGATGGAACACACACACACCAACCCCAAGATCTGGTGTGTTGGATGACTTGTGGCCAGTTCTCCACTTCAGCGACCCATCTTTTCTTGCGCCACTTTTTAGTCAATACTTCAGCCTCATCAGTTCCCAGCTGGGTGGCTTCAGGGCTAAGGGTCTGCGGTATAGAGAAGAAAAGAAGGCCTTTTGACAGTGGTCTGACCTCAGCAGGTGGCATCTGCAATTTCTTACTCCTGGATCACTCTGTTCAACTTAGCCTCAAAGAGGCCCACCTCCTGCCTCAGGGCCCTCTACTTGCTATTCTCACTGCCTAGAATTATCTACTTGAGATATATACATGGATCACTTTTTTCAGGTCACTCAGACATCTCATTGAGGCTGACGCTGGACAAGCTATCTGAAATTCTAAAATGTCTCCTCTCTATCTTCACCCCAAACACTCCCTGTCTGCTCCTTCACTCTTTTATACTACACTAGGCATTTTACATATAAACAAACATATATATAATACATATAAATATATATAGGTACATATAAATAGATATATGTAAATATACATATATAAACTGTGTTGCCTATTATGTATTTCAGGTAATTTTTTTTATCCCCTTTCTCTCCCACAAGCATGTGCCTTCCATGAGGGCATGGATTTTATGTGTCTTGTTCACCACTCCATCTCCAGTGCCTGGAACAAAGCTCAGCACATTGCATGTGTTCAATAAAAATTTCATAATTGAATGCCCGGGAAATATCAGCTGTGGAGTCCTATCACCCGCCCCTTAAAAGATATTCAGCTCCTCAAGCCATCCCAAAGAAAAATATATATTTTAAAGGTTGGCATTTTCTCAATATCATGTATAATGTATGAATAAAAGCATCTTTAGTAAACTTTGTTGTTTATAGTCCCTTTGATTTAAAAATGAAGATAGCACCCTTGTGAAGCCAACACTGTCGACAAGTTCCCAAGCCCCCATTCGAACCAGATGGCAGCCCTCATGCCCTCTTCCATAGAAATTCTGGAGCTGCTACTGTGAAATAGCATTTGTTTCCTGTTTTATACTTAACCTTGGAAAGAGAAAGGGGAATTAAGAAAGAAAAAAAAAGCCAGTTAGTATATAATACTAACTACAGGGTGAAATAATGTATGAAATTCACTTTCCTTTCTGTGAGTAATACATTGAAAAAACTTAATCCAAGCAAAAACCTTACCCTTTAATTCCTTATGTGACTCTCCGAGTTGCTAGCAAGGTCGTTCCTACCGTACTTGGAGAAAGCGTCTGTATTCTTCGTCCACTAAGCGCTCAGCATTCAATAAAATATGGTCTCGGTGAACTTCTCACAGTGTGAGATCCAAATCGCACTCGTTCCAAGCGAGAAATTATCTTTTGAAAAATGAAAGCTAAGAGACCTATGGGTTTTATAAATTTTTCAAGAGCTTTAGATAGATAATGAAAAAGGGCAGAGCATATTTCTCCTTGGTAGTCGGTTCCCCTCCCCAATTAAAGTATAAAATAAGATTTACTACTCCAAATCACAGACCAAGTTTTAAGAATAAAATGGCCATGAAATTTTCTAAGAAAATCATTGGAGTTCTATGGCTATTTAATCGTTCATCTTTGTTAATTTTGCTAGGTGGTGTACAGAAAACTTCGCCCCACTAACTGATGCACTTCACCAATTTGATCTAATACAAAGTAAATCTATTAGGATAGGCTTTCTGCTTTATAAATGAGAGTAAATCCAAAACCTTAAAGTGGCTTAACACAGTAAAAGTTTATCGGTCCCTCCTGTCACCAATGTGGTTAGCAGGGTAAAGGGGGAGGGCTCTGCGCCATAGAGTTATTCAGGACCCCAGCTCTTCCTCCTTGTCACATGGCCCTCTTACACATGTGGCTCCAAGGAATCAGAGGAAGATGAAGAAAGAGGAAGATCCTGAAGAGAGCTATTTTATGATCCACACCTAAAAGAAGCAAATGTTCACCGGCCAGAGCCTGGTCACATGGCCCCACCCATCTGTGACGGGCTGGTATGAAGGCCTTTGACTCAGGCAGAAGAGGGAGAGACGGGCCCTGGAGCTCACTGGAGGTCTCCGCAACAGTGTGGTGTCGTTTATATAATTCTCAAGTTTTGAATGTGGCATAGGCACAGAAGTGCACAAAATAGTCTTCCCCAGTCTCTGTCAACACTTCAAATTGCCTCTTGTTCGGATAGAAGAAATACTACATTTAACATTGTGTTGTCTTAACATAGTATAGCAGTGGGAAGAGACAACATTGAGTAAAGGAAAAATGGTTGGATTTGAAGTCAAAACCCTAGATTCTACTAACTAGTTCTGACCAAGCCAGTTACCTTTGCTGTGAAGTTCTAAGACTGGAGTGAGAAGATTATCCGTTCCACGGCCTGTCAAAGTAGCCCCTTTGTCCTGACTGCAGCTGCAGGCCTATTCTACATTTTCTGATGACACTTGTGAAACAGATCTATGACATTTTGGGTTAAGATCTGGCCTAAATATCCAGTGCAACAAAGTATTCCTCTGCTTTAAGGTCTCCATTCTATGGCACAAAACATTTCACTGATATGGGAGTAACCAGTGTCATGAATGGAAACTTGCACCATTCCCAGCTTCTTGTGAGCACGGAACATCTGTCTGTCTGATTCTTTGGGGTGGTCTTTCTGGGAGCCTTGGATTGGAAGTTCTCTCACACATGTACTGACCACTGCTCTGCTGAATACTCAAGAGGGACCCTTTGCAGATTCCCAGAGTTCCCTCTCTGTGCAACTCTCTCTTCTTCAGTACTCTGTCCTGCAAATCCTAGCCGTCTTGGTCTCCCCTGAATCTGAGCTCCATCTCCTTGACCCAGGGTGTCCGCCAGACTCTGCCTTGTTTCCCGTACCTGTGTGGTAACCTGGAAACTCTCTTGGGCAGTAAGCTGGTGTAATCGTAGGACTGGTCACATGGCCCCACCCATCTGTGACCCAGGTGGTTTGTTACCTGTCTTTCAAAGGTCATTGTCCTTCATTGCCTGATATCCAGGATCTTGAAAACTACTTTCCTGTGTTTTGTCTACTTTTTGATTGTTTTAGGCAGGAGAGTAAAACCAGTACCTGTAACTCCATCCTGGGTAGAAGCAGAAGTCCCCCAGGTGCTATTTAAATTTGGTGAGCAAGTTACCTAACCCTTCAGATTTTGTGAGGTTTATTTTCTGTATATTGGATATACTGTTACTTTATAAGTGTGCATATATTGTCTGCTACCTTGCAGGCTTGTTATTCCCACTGACTTTCTTCATATACGAAATGTCAGTTTGGAACTACAACATGTCAAAACACCTACATTCTCTTTGTTTGTTTTTCTTTTTAAGAAGCAATGACTATCATTTCTCAACATCTCCTTTAGATAGTAACACATCTTTTGAACACGTTTATGAGAATAACCCAATAAACATTTGGGCTCCCAAATGCCCTGAGAAAAAGGAAAGATGATAGGCAGTCTTCTCACTCAAGGACTCCCCATGTACAAGCACACCAACCTAACATAGTTAATTTTCTGCCTTTAATCTGGACAGTGGGCTTGGGCCATAAATAGCCCTACAGGCTTTTCTGAGCCAGAGAAAGGTAAGGCCGACTGAGGAATATGATCTATTATAAGCACTTCTGCCTTCATCACCAGTTGTTGGCCTTACACCCAGAGAAATGTGTTCTTGGTGTAGACAGCCTAGCAGACAGACCATCTTGATCAAAGACCTAGTCATAACATTTACTGCCTGCTTGTAGCAACCTGAGACAGCACCGACAGAGAAGAGCAGCCCACCTTCCATGAGAAAGAGAAACCCATGCTTGACAGTTTTGAAATAATGCTACAAAACACCATCTTGGCAAAGTGTGTTCAAGGAATTTGTGTTTTTTCTAACTAATAAAATTTTAACTATGGCCCTTTTGATGTGATCTTTAGACTCAAAGTGGTTTCTCTTCTGCCAGATCAAATTGCTATGGGACACATTTATTTACTTAGGAAACTGTTTCCTTAGCTTGGTTCTCCGGTTGGTAACCTGGGAGACATGCCAGTTACAGACACTTAACTCATACAGAATTTGAGTCAATGTTTTTTAGTGGAAGAATTTGAATATCTATCAAGGAACCAGCTCTTCAGTACAAATGTAGAATACTTTGACACATACTCATTTTGCAAACAGCTTTTCCAGAAATATTCCTGTGATCTAAAGAAGAGTGTATTCATTCACGGCTTCCCTCATCTGAACCCACACCGAGCCAAGAGCATGTTTCCACAAGTGTCTAGTAGAATCAGAGATCTAAAAATCCCTTTTGCTGTTGAAAATATAAAACCCAGCTATGGCTGTTTTTGTCTTCTTGGCACTCTTTCACACCTCTCGCAACAATTCCCTCCCTAGTCAAGACCAAGGTTGATCAATTCTTGTACCCATTTCACAAAGAATATTGATTGGCTTAGAGATGAGCACATGACCCAAGCTAGGCTAATCAAAGCGCCTCCTCAGTTCTCTTCTAAAAGGAACTGTCAGGAAGAGTCTCCTCTGTCTGGTCAGAGATTTATTAAGATACACTTCCATGTGAGGGAGCCTTGCATAGACTGAGAGAGTAAGGCTGGCATGCTGAAGGAGAGAAAGAGATGAAGAGAGAGAAGGTGGCCAGTTGTAGTCCACTCCTTGCTTTCATCCCTTATCTTTCTAGAAATTTGGAAGTATGAACCAACAAATTACTCTATCTTACACTATTCAACATTGTGTTTTTCCTGCTTAACTATACATTAGAGTTCTGACTAATACAAGCAGTGAGATTAATAACATGAATTTATTTTTTCATCTTGATTAAAGGCATCACTAATATTTTTTAAATAATTTTTAAGCAGAAGAAAGCCATTTATTACTCAAACGTAAGAGATTTGGTATCCTAAACAAGAGAGAAGGTTAAACAGTTTTAGAATTTTATTGCAAAAAATAAACACATGAAAAATGAATAAAAGCCAAGTGTAATATTTTCCTTATTAATAAAAGATAATATCAAATAATTTCTTATCATGTAGTCTATGCCTTCTTTTAGTCTTCTTTTAGTGAAGGGATGAAAATGATATAAAATATGAGAAAACAAAAATTGCTAAGAAATTCTCTTTGCCTGAGGTAGAAATAAAAATAAAATGAAGAGCCATAGAATGTCAAAGCTCTAAAGGAGAAGCAGCACAGCCTTTGGGCAATTGAAGGTCGTGTCTGAGATGTCTCAGTGATTTTCAGGGCTGCATTTCCAATTTTTCTCCCTCTTCCCTTGCAAGGTCCCTTATCTCCTGCCAGCGCCATCTACTCCTGCTGCAGGGCTTGGCTCAGAACCTTCCAGACCACAGTGGTGGTGGTTGCTTCAACTCAGAGGGTTCATTGATGCTGTTTGGTGCTCATGATTAGCTTTAAAGTAGGAATGTGTATTAAGTTTTCCTATCATAAAAGCGTGCTGAAAGCATACAGTAGCACTCAGAAAAGAAGCAGGAAAAGATAGTCACCCACAGTCTCATATCCCAGTGACAACTGATAAGAGTTGGCATGTTTCCTTGCACGGGTTTTGTCATTGTTTTATGTAGTAGTAATCTTACTACATACAAGTGCGTGTCTCCCTTTTCCTCTGAACATTGAAATGAAGGTATTCTCATATGTTATCCTTAGCTTTTCATGCCTATATTTTACTTACTGGCTGAAAAATAATATTGAATACTAATTCTCCTTTTTGTGAGCAGAAATAATAACATAGCTATGCAGTCATCTATGCACAGAAACTTCTGTTAATATCACCTCCTAGAAGTTTATATGAAAACTTTAAAAAATAGAATTGACATGGAGGAAAGCCTCATAATATCAAATTTCTTCTACATGATAGAAATTATAAAGAGAACAGAGTAAATGAAAGAACTGTTTTTTTAAAAAAGCTATTAGAAAATATCTCTGGGGTGAAAAAAAGGACAAGAAACTTTTTTTTTTTTAATATTGATCAACTTTTCCAAGCACTAAATAAATGGATGTATGTTCTAGTAGAGTTTCTGAATTCCAAGATTAAAAAAGAAACAATGTTCTTACAGACAAGGAAAAGAACTCAGGGTGGCATCAGACTTCTAGCATCTAGTGTTTCAGGTAAGGTAATATTAGGAGGCTGTTTTGTAAATGATGTTTAGAAAGTTAGCTTTTTGTTTAAAAATATGTATACCAAGGGGCCGGCCCGGTGGCGCAGCGGTTAAGTTCGCACGTTCCGATTCTCGGCGGCCTGGGATTTGCCAGTTCGGATTCCAGGTGCGGACATGGCACCGCTTGGCAAAAGCCATGCTGTGGTAGGCGTTGCACGTATAAAGTAGAGGAAGATGGGCACGGATGTCAGCTCAGGGCCAATCTTCCTCAGCAAAAAGAGGAGGATTGGTAGTAGTTAGCACAGGGCTAACCTTCCTCAAAAAAAAAAAAGAAAAAAAATATATATATATGCCAAAAAAGGTTCTAGGTTGGTTGAAAAATTTTAACTAAGTAGCAAAAGATAATCTAAAAAATGACTTTAATATTTGGTGGCAGAAGATTCAATGATTTGACTACACAAAAGTTATAAACTTTTTCATGGTAAACAAAAAAATCCCACCACACAAGTAACAAAAATAAAAACATTTTTACAAGATATATGACTAGGAGAAAGTTAATATCCTTCATATATAGTAAGATGATATCAGTCAAAAAATGAAACCCCATCCTAAATGAAAAATGGGCAAAATAGACATACTGACAATTGAGATAGAGAAGTAACCATAAATATTTGAAAAGATATATACAGATAAATGTCCTTCAAAAGATGAGAAGATGTCTTTAACCATCTATTCAGTAAATGCCTTTTTAAATGGTATGGCCAGGATACTGTTTCTTAAACTTGTAAAAATAGAGATTCCCAGACTCAACCCATTTCAATTACTATCTAGTAGGTTGGCTATGAGGCCCAGTGATGTACATATATGTATCTAAGGCAAGTGGTTATGCCAAAACCATATTTTGAGAAACACTGGCCTAGAGGTTTGAATAGCGAGAACAGGCCCTCTTGTATGATCTTGATGAGGTCATAATTTCTCATCGCCTTCTTGGAGGGCTGTCTGGCAACGTGTTAAAATTTTAAATGTACAAACCCTTTAATCCAGCAATATTACTTAGAATTTTAAAATAATATTTGTTGAATATTTAAGGAAATTATCTGATAATTGGGTCAAGATATAAGTAATATGGTGTTTGTCAAAGCATTAGTTATAATAGCACAAACCTAGAAACAAATGTCCATTAGAAGAGAATTGGTTACAATAAGATACATTCATCCAACAGGATACTAAGCTGCCATATAAGGAATAAAATAAATCTCCATAAGGTAATATTGCAGAAATAACCATGAAGTGCTGAATGTATGAACCCTTTGGCTGGCAATATAGAACAGTATGCATGGTTTGATTCAAACTATGTTTATATGTTTAAATATACATAAAAGTATAGAAAGTTATACACAAAACTTAATGATTTTTTCTTGGGATTTTTAAATATCTATTTTACACACTTGAATACTATATGATTTTTTTTAATGTGTGTATATATGTGTGAATATTGAATAAAAATACTCAATTTTTTCAGGTAGTTGTATTTAAAGAAAAGGTAACCCCAGACTCCATTCACAGTTGAAAAGAAACATTTGGGTAATTACCAAGTTTTGATACACTTGTCTCATGTAGACATTATGAGGAATGATTTAAGTTTGCATCGATAGGCAGAATGGCTTGGACAGACTACATTACAAAATAAGTATCTCACAGATTTGTATGATTCTTCTAGAGATAGGCTTCAACTAGATTTTTTGACTGAATTTAGTGTGTCTCAAAAGAGAAAAATATTCAGTTGACTAGAATCGTAAAGCTTAAACCAAGTTTGAGTTTTCCATCTAAGTTTGGCAGAGATGAAATTAGAATATGTATTACCAGAAAATATCTAAGCAGAAGAGAAATTTTTCTATGACTCTCATAAAAGGAACATCATAATAAAGCAAAATTAAACATTGATAATCTTTTTCAAAAAAAATCGGCTCCACAGTGAGATGTAGAAAATTTATTTTTTTAAAAAAATGCAGCAGATTTCATTAAAAGCTACAGCTCTAAGTTCAAGAGCAGAAAATGTCTTCAGCTTTTAAAATTTAATTTGGTTTATTATGAAAGAAATAATTAAAATGTAATTTGAAATCACTAACTTTCATTTTCCTTAAGTCAAACAGTAGCAAGATGGCTTGAGGGAAATATCAGGGCCAAGAGGCAAACACTGGATAAAAAATTATTCTTAAGGGTTTAAGAACTGATAAAAATTAACCTTTCTTGGGAATTAGGATGTAAGTCCTATTCCAAAGATGAGCAGTATTGAATTTAAAATGGCAACTAAACAGGTTAATGTTATTTCAGTGTCTAGTACTATCCATTATGGTAGAGTTGTCGTCTCATTTAGTCACAAGTGACACATATTCAAGTCAAAGTAACTTAAGAAAATAAAAAGGAGGGGAAGAGAACTTACTGTCTTACATAAGAGGGGCACAGCTTGTGGCTTATAACAGTTGGATTTAGGTACTCAATGATGTCTTCTGGATTCCGTCTTCCTGCCTTGCCTCTGCCTTCCTCCCTCTTAGTTTTATTCTCAGATGTGCTTTGTCCATGGGGAAGAAAGCTGACCACCAACAGCTCCAAGTTAGTGTGTCCCCAGCTACAGCTCTGACAGAAGTGCTTTTGCTCAATAACTTCAACCAAAATCCCAGAAGAGCTCTTGTTGGCCCGTCTGGGTATCATGTTGTGATATTATGATTTATGACATGAAATGTATATTTGGTCTTCATTTCCCTTTCTGTCACAGAGCTCCTAAAACCCTTGGAATTTCCAAAGTGATGAGAGTGGTGAAGGTGTCTTTTGTTGTGCTAATGAGGTGACCTATGGATAGCACCTAAGGATGGGGGCTGGTTGCCAAGGAAACCAACCATGTGATTAGAAGTTTGGAGTTTTCAGTTGCCCCACTACCTTCGCTGAGAGGGGCTGGAGACTGAGTTTAATTACCAATGACCAATGGGTTAGCAATCATGCCTATGTAATGAAGCCTCCAAAAAACCCCAAAAGAACAGGGTTTGGAGAGCTTCCAGGTTGGTGAATACATGGAGAGGTGGGTGCGTGGTGCACCTGGAGAGAGCAGAGAAGCTCAGTGTCCTCACCCCATACCTTGCCCTAGGCATGTCTTCCATCTGGCTGTTCCTGAGTATATCCTTTTATAATAATTGAGTAATCTAGTGAGTAAAATGTTTCTCTGAGTTTTGTGACCCTCTTTAGCAAATTATAAAACCCAAGGAGATAGTCATTAGAACTTCCAATCTATAGTCAGTCTGTAAGAAACACAGGTGATAACTTTGAAATGTGATTGGCATCTGAAGTGGGGGCAATCTTGTAGGACTGAGCCCTTAACATGTGGGATCTGGCGCTGCCCCCAGGAATATAGTGTCAGAATTGAGTTGAATTGTAGGATACCAGCTGGTGTTGGAGAATTGCTTATGTGGGGGAAAACCCCACACATTGGAATTGGAATTGTTACATGTCCAACCCTGAGTTAAGAAAGCTGGGACCATGTGAATGACAGCTCCCATCAGGCAGAGAAGGCTAAGTTCCCTGAAAGAGAATTTCTTGAGTATTCTAAAGGTAACAGGAGTCCACCACATCTATCAATTAACGTTTTTGTCTTAAGGAATTCTGCTGCATACTAGGCAGCACTATAAGCAAACAGAAAATTGTGTTAGACAAGGTTCAAGCATTTGCTCCTTAACATTAGGGTTAACAGAGATACCTAAGAATGATGCTTACAATAAGTGCAAAACGAGTTGAGAATTTCACTGAGGAAGTAAGATTTGAAGCACAAAAAGTATTTGCATAAGCACAGAAGAGTAAAGGATGGCAAGAGCAAAGGTTGAGAGGGTGCAAAAAATATTGTTAATAGGTTTGATCAACAGTTTTGACCATTGGGTTGTTCTTGGGTGACACCGGCCCGTGAATACAGATTTCAAGTTTAGTCTTACTGTTTAGGACCATTCAGGGACAAACACTTTAATATAAAGAAATACAAGCTGGTGCAAGAACAGCTTCTCCTCTGGAAACTCTTGGCTCCACGTTTCAAGAGAGGTTTTTGTTTGTTTGTTTCAGTCTGTGCTTTCTCCCTTTAAATCCAGTTATTCTACTTTTAGGAGTCCATCCAAAAAAGAATCCAAAATGCAGACAGCTGTTTGCACATTTGTTAGAGTATTATTTATATTTTGAAAAATTAAACCTTAAATGGCCAATAAAGGGGAAATATGTAAATTATATTACATTTCTATACTAGAGTATGCAGTTATTTTAAAATGTCTTTCACCAAAAAAGAAAAAACCTTTTGAAATGGTAAATTGCTCATGCTATGTTACTAACAACAAAAGCGGTATGCAAGTTTTCATGGGCCTGGGTAAAGTTTTATCGAATGAATTATGATCATAATTAAGTGGATGTGGGGATGTGTGTGTGTGTATGGAGGGAGACAGAGGGAGAAAGAGAGAGACAGAGGAGAAGAGGGAGGGAGTGAGGGAGAGGGAAGAAGGACAGTTAGCACTTTCCACAACCATTTATCAAGCATCTATTTGGCAGGCATTGTGAGCACAGTGGTTGACATTAGAGGTCAAAAGAACAACAGCATCATGAGGAAAGACAAAAAGGAAAGAAGTAATTAGAAAGCTAAAGAGTACAGTCAAAGAGAAATACATGGTGCAAAGAAATTGCGTAAGGGGACGCTAGCCCAGCCTGGGGGATGCGGAAAGCCTTCTCTGAGGGAGAGATGATTAAGTTGAGAATTAAAGGTCAAGCACCTGGAGGTGGGAGAGATGCAGGAGAGAGGTGGGAGGACAAAGATTAGGGTACTGAAGATAAAAACTTGAGGTGGGTAAGAGAAAGGCACTTGGAAAGAACTGGAACAAGGCCCTTGTGCCTGAAGGCTTGGGCAGCAGCCATATGAGATGCAGCAAGAAATGTGGTCCAAAGCATGCAGAGTCCCAGATAGACGGTGTTATTAGCACCACGCAGTGGGGTTATTGGAGGATTGGTATATTTCTCTCCTCTTTTTCATACTTTTCAGTATGTTTCACAATTTTGACATTGAGTATGCTTCTGTAATTAGGGGGGAAAATAGGTAATTTGGAGACTGTGCTGAGCCACTGTACCTCCCTGGGCCCTGGGTTCTTCATCTGTAAAATATAGGGACTGGATGTTGATTTCCAAAAGTCCTTTTGCCTCTGAAACTCTCTTCTCTTGTGGACGCCAGAAGTAAACTGTAGTAAGCATTCCTGGGAGCCCGCCTCCATGCTTGCTTCTGTCTCTGGTGTCATTGCCCCCAACCCTGCGTGATCGGCTGAATATTGCCTTCTCACTGTGTGCACTTTACACCATAGCTTCCTTGTGTTTGAGAAGGGAGCTCTTTAGCTGTTTAAAAAATTAATCAGTCAGGCAAACCGGGAGTTGAATGAAAAGGGAACAAAAGGAAAAAATCTCAACCAAGCAATCATTTTTGAGTAGTTTTTATTTAAAGGGCACTCTAGGTGCCGCAAGCCATAAAGATGGAGTCCCTACTCCGAAGAGGTTGATAGTCTAACTACCAAGTTAGAGATTTAGCAAATATTAACATAGCAAGTAGGAGTAAGAGACAGTAAATGAGAGCAGCAGACAACAAGGGCTGATCCTGAAAGGTCATGGGCTTCAGAATTAGAACTAAGTGGCTAGGCCACTCCCAGCTGATTAAAATAAGGACATCATGGCTTTCCAGCTCTTTTTTGTCTTCATTTTAATGAGAATAATGCCTTTCTCACCTCAGAGTGAGGATTACATTAGATAATACATACTAAAACCCTCAGCACTTTGTGGGTGTTTAGTAGATGTCAAGTCCCCTTCAATAGGACTTCAGACGGGCCTGGGAGCTGGCCGGAAGTTAAGAAAGTTTTTAAGGAGGTATGAGGATTTGACCCAGCCCTTTAAAGTTAGGGTAAGTATTAGATGAGTCAAGAAGAGGTTGGAAAATATTGTCTTCAAAGCTGGAGAAGAAAGTGGGAAAGAAAAAGGCAAAGGTAAGAGAGGCAGCAAATACTCAGAGAACACTTATGAGGACAGACCTTCCAGAAAGAATTTTTAGTTCTTTGGAGAGTGGTGAGAAATGAAGTGAGGGCTATTCTTCAACAAGAGGTTTGGAACCCAGGCTTCTCTGTGAGATGGCCCAGTGGTGGGAAGGTCTATTCCCTCCCTCTGTACTCAGGTCCTTCCTTTTACTGGCCGAGGGATGACTTCTAGAGATCTTCAGGAGAGTCTCCTTTCTTTTCTGCTTCCATAGAGGAACATTGGAAGTAGGTGTTCCCCACGTGTTTGTTAAGCTGAATTGAAACGTAGTTTAACATATTTGGTGGTTGAAAAAATTGCATTAAAAATACAATTAAATTTTTAAAAATTTAATTCATTTGGGGCTAGCCCCGTGGCCCAGTGGTTAAGTACGCGTGCTCCGCTGCAGGCGGCCCAGTGTTTCGTTGGTTCGAACCCTGGGCGCGGACGTGGCACTGCTCATCAAACCACGCTGAGGCAGCGTCCCACATGCCACAACTAGAAGGACCCACAACGAAGAATATACAACTATGTACCAGGGGGTTTGGGGAGAAAAAGGAAAAAATAAAATCTTTAAAAAAAATTCATTTAAAGAATTATTTATCCATTATTCCTCTACTTCTTGCTGCTTACATATTTGTTTATTTTCTAGAAGCATATGTATACTTATGTAAGAGGACAGGGCTAGAGAATTGTGTGTTTACCCTGTTCTTTTCACAGACAGCTTTCTAGAATGCTTTAATAATAATAGAGGGAAATATGTTAGGTCTGCACACTTTGGGCAGCATTCCTTAGATTAATTTCTTTTCAGGCAGCTTCTCTATGTTGAGAAGAGTTGTGACACGACATAGCATTTTATAGAATTGTTTCTTCACCATCTTGCTTTCGATTACATCTGGTGACTACAGAACACTGTGACTGTTCCCACCGGGTTTCCACGGAATGGCAGTCAATAACTCCCACTGAACATACTAGAACTGTCACAGTAGGGTTTACTCATAGTCTAAGGTTTTGTTTTTTTCAATGCACATTTTTTTAAAATTACGTTTTAAGGCGTCATATTCCATTTTGACCTACGGATAGTATAAGAACCAGGCTATGTGCAGGTGTCTCTAAAATATCTTCATGGTCTTAACTTTCAGGATCTTTCCAAAATCCCCAAAGCCTGAAATGAATTTCTATTTGTTCTGCTGTGGCCAGAAGAGGATCTGAAGCAGAACTCTTTAGATTGTTTTTCTTTTTCCTTTTCCCCCCCACAGTAGCATGAACATGCTGAGCTCTGCGCCCTGATAGAAACATACATTAATCTCTTCCTTCTTACTGTGCTGGGACCAATGATAGGTCGGGGACAGTAAAGTAATAAAGAAATCGAAAACCCATGGGACGGATTAGCTCAGGGATGAGGTTCCCTTCAGAGATTTGTAAATTGAGATTGTGAAAGGGAAGGGCAGCAGAGAAGAAGAGAGTTTGTATGGCAGGAAATAGGATTAACTATAAGCTCTCTCCCCTCAAAAAAATTCCCCAAATACAATTTTCTTTTCCTGTGTCCAAGGAAGACACTAAACTTGTATTTTTTAAAAAATCCATTCTTATTCTTAAAGTGACAAAATTACAGTGATAGCAGACAAGTGGTTGCCAAGAATTACGGTTGGGGGTAGGATTTGGCTATTAGCACGCAATGTGAAAGATTTTCTGTGGTCATGGAACAGTTCTGTATCCCGATTTGGGTTAGGGTTACTAGAATCTACACGTGACAAAATTTCCTAGAGCTGTACATCACAGGGGCAAGCTGTATGCAAAAGCTGGTGGAATCTGAAGAAGGTCTGTATTTAAGTAAACTTATTCTTGCAAGGTCACTTTCTTGCTTTTGACAACTTACTGTGGCGCTGCAAGACGTTACCGCTGCGGAAGCTGAGTGAAAGGCGCTTAGGAACTTCTTGTGGTCAAACTATTTCAAAATAAAAAGTATTTTTTGAAAGTTCCCTAGTTTCCCCTGATAAACATAAAGCTCAGCTGTTACCCCATATTTCTGATGAGGAAACTGAGCCCAGTTGCAGATGTGAGCTGTTCGGAATCCCCTAGACAGAGTCTAAGGCAATGGAAACATCAGATGACTGTATCTGCTCATGTTTGTCTCTCAGGAGACTGACTTGTGCCATCAGCAGGACAGTCTCTGGTTATGAAATTTCCTCCACCAAGGCTTGGGATGGGATAGTAGACAGGAGGTGGTTGCTCTCATTTAACTGAGGTTAAGAATACTTTTTTGTTTCTGCTTGCTAGGAGACCTAAAATTGACAACTCCAGCTTCTATTTCAGGGACCTTCGGTGATTTAGCCCCCAGTCAATGAATTATGCTCACTCTAGTTAGCTCTAGCTTTTCACAAAGCGATGGGCAACGCCTTTAAGCAAGATTTGCCAAAGGTCCTTTTGAATTTCTTCTGTTCTATTTCTGTGTGTGGGCACAGTGCCTGGCAAGCAGAAGATGCTCAATAAATATTTGAAAGTGATGTGGAATGGAAGCTCCCTGAGGTCAGGGACTTTGTCTTACATATGCCAGAATCACCAGCACCTAGAAATGGGTCTGGTACACAGGAGGAATTCGTAAACACATTTTGTATGAAGGACTATATTCTGTTCTTTGGACTCTATCAGCCAGACAGCTTTCATTCTGCCTTTGAATGGTCCTGAGAGAAACTGGTAATAACTTCAGGACACTCGGAAAGAAATAAACCATAGAAACCAGCCAACAACCAATGAGTAAATCACGGCTGTAATTTTCACTAAAATTTGGTTATAACTATTAACTACAGTAACAATGTAGGAAGAAATAAAAGGACTTGAAGCTGGATGTGCAATACGACTGTCTCCAAAATCTGAAGGAAAATATAAAAGTCTAATCCTTCCCGGGGTCCTCCCATAGTCAGACCCCCATTCTTTGTCTTACTTCCTTGTTGCAGGATCCATCCTCTCTTGATATCCCTTTCCATTCCCTCCTTTCCCAGATTCCTCAAAATAAAATCAAAAGGCAAATCTCTATGACTTTATTTTTCAGAGGAAATCAGCTCCTTTTTTGATAATAAATCAACACTGTGTTTAGGGGAGTCATCTCACTTGTCCAAAATGGTCGTCTAGGTGTTGTGCAAAACCTCTGGCATGTGTGCTGCCTCTTACCTAGAAGGCACAACAGGTCAGACAGAAGGCATTTCAGGTGTGGTGCCACATGGAAAAGACATAGAGATAAGGCGAACATGGTTAGTTTCTGGGACAAAGAGGTAGAGTTGATTGAGTGAGGAGAGTGCTTTGTGGAAAAAAGCGGCAAACAAGGTTTGTCAGACAGAGTTGGGTTAGAATAGACATCAGAAGACGCCAACATCAATCAAGTAGTGGAGATCGTCAGTGAGTAGATAAAGGAAAAGCAAACCTAACACGCTGTGAGACCCTGTCTGGGCTGAATCCTCCCTTCTTTCCAGCTTCGTCACCCACAGCCCATGGCTCTCTGCTGAAGCAACACTGGGCTTCCTTCATTTCCTCTTATTTGTCAGGAATAATTTGTCAGGCTGTTCCCATTACATATTTTTTGTGTCTAGTTAGCTCCTTTTTTATGGTGTTATAATTCACATACCACAAAATCCATCCTCTTAAAGTGTACAATTCAGTGATGTTTAGTGTATTTACAAGTTATGCAAACATCACCACCATCTAATTTCAGAACATTTTATCGCCCTGGAAAGAAACGCTGTACCCATGAGCAGTCATTCTTCATTCTCCCCTCCCCCAGCCCCTGGGAACCACTAATTTATGTTATGTCTCTATGGATTTGCCTATTATTGAGTTTTTATAGAATGCAAACATCTGATATGTGGCCTTTTGTGTCTGGCTTCTTTCACTTAGCATAATGTTTTCAAGATTCATCCATGTGGAAGAGGAATCAGTACTGCATCTCCTTTTATGACTGGATGGCTTTCCGTTGTACAGATATACCACTCTTTGTTTATTCATTCCTCACTTGATGGATATTTAGGTTATTTCCATTTTTGGCTATTAGGAATAATGCTGCTGTGAACATGCGTGTGCCAGTTCTTGTATGAACTCATGTTTTAAATTCTCTCTGGTGATATGTAATTAACTCTTATTCGTTCTTCAGACCTGGGCTCAAGTTTCCTTTTCTGTAGGGAAATCTCTGATCCAATTTGTTACCTCCCTCCTTCCAATTATATGCTCTTGTGGTACCATATGCCTTTACTATCTCAGATGTGATTTACATTATACAGTGGATATATGATCAATACCAATAAATATTCGATTAATTTAAAAACATCAAAGATTGGAAGCATGGACACTAGCTTGCCCCATTTTATAGATTCTTAGTCACAAAAATTCTTGTCTGATGATGTCTCTTAAAGATATTAGCAGTTCACCATAAAATTAGCACTAATGTAAAAGAGTCACTCGTCTGAGCCCATCTATAACCTAGAGCTGCTCAAAGAGCTCTCCCCACTTTCATCTAGTAGTGAAATTTTAAATTTTATATCCCAAAGAAGAAAAAAGCTTATAAGTGGGGGGGGGGGGGGGGGAATGAACCACCTACACAATGCTTCCCACACTATTGAATTTATTTGAAAAAATAGAGAATTAAATGCTATTGCAATGTGTTCTTCACAAAGGCATTTGTGACAACAACATATTGAAATTTTCAGTATTTGCACTTCTCTTGGGATTGAAACAAAATGGTGAAAGTTAACACTCGTAAAAATAAAATAATTTTTTCTATAAATTTTATATCTTGAGCGAGTTCTGCATAATATACTGGGCAATCAAAACTTCTTAAATACGCTGAACATAAAATTATCTGCAGATATTACTTGTGCCTTTTAATTTGGATCCTATCATACTCTGACTTACTAATCATGTGAAAGAACCAGTTAAAATTTCTTAAATATTAAAAAGTAATCTGTGTGCCAACTGTAATTTTATCAAGCAACTTGAGGAATCTAAAGCCAAAAAAACTTTCTTGGGGGCCGGCCCCGTGGCCGAGCAGTTAAGTTGGTGCACTCCTCTTGGGCGGCCCTGGGTTTCGTCGGTTCGGATCCTGGGCACTGACACGGCACCGTTCATCAGGCCACGCTGAGGCAGGTCCCACAAGCCACAACTAGAAGGACCCACAACTAAAATCAACAACTATGTACTGGAGGGATTTGGGGAGAAAAAGCAGGGGAAAAAAAAAGATTGACAACAGTTGTTAGCTCACGTGCCAATCTCCAGGGAAAAAAAACTAACAGCAGAAAAATAACTTTCTTGGAAGTTTTCTTTTCCTACAAATTATTTCACTGTGTGTGTGCATGCGTCTATTGAGTTTTGTTTTGTTTTCGTCTTTTCTCTCCTTCAGACCCTCTGCATCTATCTTGTTTAGGCAGCCACGCTTGTCCTAAGTTACAAACCCTCATGTTTTTCGAGGCTTACTACACATGACAGCTGACATTCTCTTTAGAGACACATTCCCTGGGAATCCCTCCATTTTGCTGAGACTGTTTTGTTATTGTTGTTTTCAACATTAATTTTCAAATGATTGCAAATTCACAGCAAGTTTCAAAAATAATATGAAGTCAAAATTTTGGAAATTTTGAAATTTAACATTTCATTGAGATCATTTAAAACCATATTTTTCTAAGAATGTATTCACAATTTTGCATCCATTTAACTAATATTTATGAAGCGCCTAAACTGTGCCAGGCACTTTTCTAGGCACTAGGGACATAAATAGTGAGCAAATTAACCTCTACCACAAACCCCACCCCGTTGCAATTTCTTCGTGGGAGAGTCAACTGGTTCTTGACAATCCAGTGAGCTACCCAGGTAGTATCATGTTCTTTTTAAAGATGAACAAAATAAGGCTCTGAGAGGTTAAATTCATTCAGTGCCTAATCTGGGACAGATCCAGGAACAAGACCCAGATGTTCCGACTTCCAGGTCTAAGTTCCTACCACAGCTGAGGCCTTCCTCCATCATTGCAAACATTGTTCACTAAGCAAGTAAAGCATGCAAGAAGATTGAAAGGTAAACATTTCCCTGATTGTGAGAAAGAAACAACAGCAAAAATTGACCTTTGTTTTCAAGACTTTTAGGAACATTATCTAAATAAAACAAGAGGGAGACCAATTAAAAACTGTCACTGTATTTGTTTAAAAAGGGTCCATTTCAGAAAATACTTTTTTAACCCAGTCCTGGATGGATGTTGCTGAGTGTGTGGAAATACACACAGGGGTTTAATCCAGTTCAAACTTCATGGACATTTATTTATGTTTCCAGGATTTTTACTCTTTCAGACTGGCCAACCTCCCAGTAATTTGGGAATGAGTAATGCTTTGTACCTTTCAGAAAAATTGAGCACCTCACTTGGCTTGCCCTTTTATTTGACATTAAGAAATCAGTGGATGTAAGAATAAGGCTAAGCCAAATGAATTCGTCTGATGATAGGGCAAAGTAGTGGACTGCAAAATAAGAAAGTCTTAGCAAAAAGGCTGAATTACAGTCTGGTCACTGGAGTGAGACACTGTCTGTTCAACTTTGGAGGTTTAATAATGGTTCCATGATACTCACTACCTGAAGCACGGCTGAAATACTCTGCCCTGGGAGCTGTCAGGGAGCTTACAAAATCATGTACTTCATGTAAGAATTTCAATAAAAATAGAAAATGGTGTCCCCCTAAAAATGATGTGTCAGACTCCTAACCCCCAGTACCTCAGAATGTGACCTCATAAGCGGATAGAGTCTTTACCTAGGTAATCAAGTTAAAATGAGGTCATTCAGGTAAGTCTTAACCAATAGGACTAGTGTCCTTATAAAAGACAAAATTTGGACACACACACACACATACACACATACACATACAGGGAGAATGCCATGTGAATGTGAAGATGGCCATCTACAAGCCAAGGAGAGAGGTCTGGAACAGATCCTTCCGTCAGGGTCCTTAGAAGGAACCAACTCTGTGAACACCTTGATTTCAGAATTCCAGCCTCCAGAATTCTGAAACAATAACTCTCTGTTGTTTCTGCTGCGGTACTTTGTTACAGCAGCCCTGGAAAACCAATACAAACTCCAAGCTCATCTTCATGCTCCTTGCTGCCTTTCATCAGACGACCATTCAGGAAGCATATATTTGATGAGGCCCATTGTGTGCTCACCGCTGGGGGAGTGCCAAAGAAATACTAAAGAAATGAAAAGCACAGTCCCAACTGCCCCACAGTTTTATGTGCTAGTTGGGGCCAAAAGACATAATCCTAGGAAACACAAAATAACAACACAAGACAATGTTTGATTAAGTGAATGAAGCAGAACTGTACACTAGTGTCACTCAAACCCAAGCGATGTAGAGAGCTCATTTTTTGGTAGAGTTTTTTACAGTGTTATTGAAATATAATTCATATACCATAAAATTCACCACTTAAAAGTACATGGTTCAGTGGCTTTCAGTTGTGTAGAGTTGTGCAACCATTACCACTATCTAATTTTGGATTTGTTTTTTTTTTAGCATATTGACACCTGAGCTAACATCTGTTGCCAATCCTTTTTTTTCTTCTTCTTCTTCTCCCAAAGTCCCCCGCCCCCAGTACATAGTTGTATATTCTAGTTGTGGGTCCTTCTAGTGCTATGTGGGACTCCGCCTTAGTGTGGCTTGACGAGCGGTGCCACGACCTCGCCCAGGATCCAAACCAGCAAAACCCTGGGCCACCGAAGCGGAGCGTGCAAACTTAACCATTCAGCCAAGAGGCCGGCCCCTAGAATATTTCCAACACCCTAAAGAGAGACATGTTTCCCATTAGCAGTCACTTTCCACTCCCCACGTCCCACCCCTGCCCCAGGCAACCATTAATTTACTTTATTTCCTATAGAATTGCCTATTCTGAACGGTTCGCGTAAATGGAATCGTACAACATATGACCTTTTGTGACTGACTTCTTTCAGTTAGCATAATGTTTCAAGGTTCATCCATGTAGCATATATCAGTACTTCATTCCTCGTTATAGACAAACAATATTCTATTGTATGGCTGCAACACATTTTCTTTATCCAATCATCAGTTTATGGACACTTGGATTATTTCCACTTTTTGGCTATTATGAATAATGTTCCCATGAACATTCATGTACACATTTTTGTGTAGATGTATGTTTCCATTTCTCTTGGGTATATACCTAGGAGTAGAATTGCTAGGTCATAGGGTAACTCAATGTTTAGCATTTTGGAAACCTCTTTTAAAGAAAAAAAGTATTACTTGCTCCTAGTGCTGCCTTATGTTATTTTCATCTTAATCTCTACTTAAATATGTTCAAACATCAGGTCCACCCTGTCTAAAACAGCTCCCTCCTCCCACAGTCACTTTAACACATGATCCTGTTTAATCTCCTTCACAGTATTTATCAGTCTCTGAAATTTGCTCATTTAGTTATTTGTTTCCATCACTAGATACTTGTTTACTTATTACCCAACACTTATCCCTCACTAGAATATTAACTACATCAAAGACCTTGACTGGCTTGTTCATTTCTCTGTTCCCAGTACTTCTCATTGAGCCTGGCACAAAATAGGTACTCGATAAACCGTTAACACAAAATAACAAATTAAAATAAAAACCTTGAATTCTAGTTTGGAAAATTCTTCTGTGTATAGTAGGTCCTGTATAAGAGGTTCCCCAAAAACGTAGGAGAGAAGCTCATCGAAGAAATAGGTCTTGAGTTGGACCATAAAAATTAAATGGCAGAGAAGACGGATTTCAAACAAGGAGAGCAACATGACCAAAAGGTATAGATGTGGGAGTCTACCTGGAGTATTCAGAGCTTCGCTACTTCATAGTTTTTGTGAAATAGGCAAAATATGGATTATTAATTAGACGTCTTTGTGTTGCAAGTCACAGGATCCAAAGTCAAATTCACTAAAAAACAAAAGCTCATTTGTTGTCTCACGTGACCATGATGTACAGGGTTAACTAAATTTCAAGCCCAACTGGATACAGAGACCTATATGACATCCTCAGAGCTTTGACAATTTCTCAACTCTGCTTACCTCACCTTGTTTACTTCATTTTTGGGCAGATTATTTCCATCTGTAGGGAAATATGGCACCTGATAATCCTGAGACTACATCATTATGGTTGAAGATTAAAAGGAAGAGACAGCCTTTCTCTAAGTACCCAAGTTGCACATCTCAGAGAAGCTTATAATTGACACTGTGTAAGTCATGTGCCCATCTCATCAACAGCCAGGGGGATGGAGTGTTCTGATTGGCTGGCCTGGGTCACACTGGGGAGGATGCATATTTTGCATGTCACATAGTGGAGAGGGTTTAGCCTCACCCAAACGAGATGGAATAGATTTCCTCTTGAAAAGAAGCATTCTGTTCTCAGAAGAAGGGTAGATGGTGCAGGAAAGACTACTAAAAATAGCAAAATTAACAATTATAATAATAATAGAACAATTCTACAGTGAAATAGGCAAACAAAACTTTTCTGGGCTGGAGAAACTAGATTTTTAAAACCCATATAGGATGACATTTATATGCATGACTGTGCTAGGAAACCCTTAAGATTTCTGTTTAAAAACAGAGGTATTTCTAAAATCCAGCAGCAAGGTTTCTTTTTGAAGATGAAAAGCCCTGCATATGTGCTGCAAATTCATGATTAACTGAGCATAGGATTTGGTAAAGAGTTCTATATTCGTTTTGTCTACACATTTTTTAAAATGTGAGTCTCCCTAAAAGGACTCATTTTTTATCTCTCTGGGCCCTTAACACAGGAACATCCATTTCTCACGAGAAGAGTTCGCAATTGCTTTTCCCTGGTTAGATCTATCTGAGTATCATTCCCTGGAGGAGGCTGGCATCTGAGAATCTAGACGGCTTTCCACTGCGTCTGTCTATTTTAGGCTGTTTGTTTTTCTTTGAGAACCAAAACAAGAAACATTAGTGGGAGCACCAATTATGAAGCTCCAGTGAACAAAGAGAGATTAAATAAAATAATACCCATTCTGAACATTTATCTCCATTAGCCCACTTCTCTCCAAACTCGGTTTTCTACCAGAGTTTAAATCAAAGGCCTGTTATTTTAGTTAGCCCAATGAGGAGATATTGATAAAAACTAAATCAACAAGAAGATTCAAATATTTTTTCTAAAGCTTGGGTGGCTGGTCATAGAATTCAGTATTTTTATTGGTAAACAAGATAACAATGATTTGTTTATTGGTCGATCATTATCTTTATAGAAAAATTTATCCATTGAATCATTAAAAATATAAATATGGAGCACTACTATGCTTTCCATGTTAAGAGATGACCACATAAATTTTTTTCTTTTTTTTTTTTTTAGAAAGATTAGCCCTGAGCTAACATCTGCTGCCAGTCCTCCTCTCTTTGCTGAGGAAGAAGCCAACATCCATGCCCATCTTCCTCTACTTTATATCTGGGACACCTGCCACAGCATGTCATGCCAAGCTGTGTGTAGGCCTGCACCCGGGATCCAAACCTGCAAATCCCAGGCTGCAGAAGCAGAGCATGCGTACTTAACCACTGCGCCACCGGGCCACCCCAATGTACATGTAATTTTTTTAATTACTCAGACTTTGTCTCAAGGAGTATACTGATAGTAGAGGAAACTGACAAGAAAATAACAAGTGCAACATAGAATTTCTAAAAGTGCTTTAATAGATGTATATGCAGCATGATGTAGGAGCACAAAAGCATATAAAAATGAAGCAAATAATTTTGAAATAGGAAGATGGGTTAAACCTTGGCTAAGTAGGTGGCATTTATACTGGGGTTTGAGGAAGAGGTTTGGAATAGGCAGAGAAGTGAATGTGTTCTGCTTCTTCAATGTTCTACTCGTCCATTCCTGGTTTTCCTTAAACCACTAAGAGTAACCATTGAGGAGTTTGTTTTCTAAATCTTCACAGCCCAGTTTTATTTACTAGAAGTGCCGCCTCATCAGACTTGGTGACTGTTCTCTTAGCAGATCAATGTTCCTGGGCAACATCTTGCAGCCTTTACAGAATCAGAGCTTCTTGCCCTGTGTGGTAGCTCTTCACTGCAGCTGCCCCCGCAGTCCAGGCACTAGCAACAGAAATGAGTCAAGGAGCCTTCATCTTTGTGTAAATAAGGGCCCTGTTGTATCGTCACGCTGCAGGGGCAGGGTGTGGTCTGCAGGCCACAGGGTGATGCCTCAAACTGTCTGGACTCAAAGTCTAAGCGCCGCATCCAGGTTCTTAAGCAAGTGATTGAGCCTGTGCAACATGTCTCTCCTGTTCCCCCATCCCCTCCAAGACTGGAGATGAGCTGGGCAGGGTGACCTGTGTCACAAGCCGATTGTCAGAATATCACATTAACAATCATTTGTTAGGTCCTCTTTCCTGTTTTGTCAGTAAAGCTCTGTTGAGACTGATGGTGAGGGGAGATTCAGGCCGAGGTAGTCCAACTTCCGCTGAGTGGCTTATGACTTCAGACACGTATCCTCGTGTTGGAGAGTGATGTTCATCAGAGAACATTTTCAGCCCAATGATATATTCAATCCGGGCCACATTTTATTGTCATTAATGAGGCTGCATGCTCTTTAATATTTTTTTACTTTTTTCAAAATTAGGTATTACAGCCCCCAACTTAACAATATTTAAAACTCTCCATCTCTGCCACTCATGGGCTTGTCATCTCTGCTCTACTTGAGTCTGTCTACACATGCATTTTCTCTCCTGGTTATTTGAAATGACTTAAGATGTTCATACACAGTGTGTCTTCCGGTTGTGCAAATGTTTTCGTGTTGCTCATGATTAAGTTGCTTGCATGTGCCCGATAGAGTCTGTTGAATTTCTAAGGTCACAGTAATTGGCAGATGGAAGAAGTTCCATCCTATCAACTTTGAGGAAGGCTCTGGCTGCCTTCCTGCTTGACAGAGCAGGGAGGGAGATGAATTCTGCTTAAGCTGACAGCGGGCTGCATAACAAACAGCCCAAGCCATCAAACTGTATTATTTTTAACTAACACGCATTATTCCCTTTGAAAAGTAAAATCTCCTCTTGATAGTTTTCCTCCACCAAAGAATGCACTTTCCTCTCCCTAGAAATGGCAGCTCTGCCTCTCCTAGATGCTCAACTCGGACAGTTATTGCCCTAAATGACGGATGAGCTCACTTCCCAGCAGCTCATCTCGGCCACTCGGCAGCAGCCCTAGACAGTCTGGCAAACCTCTTCTGGTCCGTAGCGTTCTCTCAGACCTGCCCTGGCTCCTCTCCGCTGAGCTGGACTTAGTCCTCTCAAATCTGTTGACCTACCTCAGCCCTTCTCTCTTGCTGGCAGTTATTTCTCCTTAGCCTCCCTTATTTCCCTGCAGGCTCAATTTCTTATGTAAATGTTGGGTGACCACTTTGGGCCAGCTGCTGTCTCCATGCGATTGCTCACCAGAACAGTAGGTTTCCGGAGCTGGCTCTCCTAAAGAGAACTTTCTATCCCTCAGTGGAACTGCATTCTATAAAGGGATTGTGTTCTCAGCCCTTACGTAAAGAACGAGAACCATTTAGAGTCAAACTTAACTTGGGAAATCTCACATTGGGGACCACACACCACTCTCAATAGGTCCAGCACAACCAGATTTGCCTCCAAGGTTGGAACAGATTGCTATGTCCTTTTTTGGACATGAGACGAATTAATTTGTTCTTTTATTTTAGTAGCCATTGCGTAAAATCACACCTAGCGCGGCAAGAAGTTCACGCTATAAGAAGCAAGGGGGAATGAAACTCAACTGCATTAATAGTCTATGGATGCTTCACCACTCATGTTCTCTGTGCATGTTCTCTCTTTCTCTCTCCCCCTCCATCCATCCCTCCATCCCCCTTTCCTCCCTTCTTCCCTGCCACCTCCTTCTCTCCCCTTCTCCCCTACCTCCTTCTCTCTCTGTCTCTCCCTTCCCTCTCTCCCTGGCTCCATCTCACCATCTTCTCTTCTCTTTCTTCTCTTCTCTTCTATTCCTTCTCCCTCTCTCTCTCTCTTCTTCTCCATTTTATCCTGCTCCTCCTCCTTTCCCTCCTTCCCTCTTCCCTCTGACGCACACACAGGAATCATTGCATTTAACGGTAAGCTGTCTTCACGTACCTGTATTAAAAAGCTGAATCATCCTGTTCTATCCCACCTCAAGGTCTTAGTGATCATCTCTGAAAGCTTGGCCTTAACTTGCCCCACTGTCTTCCTGTCGTTTTCTTCATTTCCACAGTCTCTCTCTCCTCCCTGTGATCCACCCACGTCAATCTTACTTTTCCATCTTTATTCTCTCGGAGGTCTTGATCTCCTTCCCCCCCCCCCCCTTTTTTTTTTTTTGCTACCAAAACACTTGACTGACAAACTTGAAGTAGGTTATTAAGTGATCTCAGGGGACAATTGACCTTCCATGCCCCACTACCCCTGGGTTAAATTCTGTTCGACAAATATTGGCTAAGCTTCTGCAGTGAAGGAGGCCTTTCCTTTCTGCAGGACCTACTTCCTGCTCCCCTGGCACTCTGGCAGAACATCATCATTTCTCCATTCAACACCTCCATCTGTTCCAGATATGTCCCACCCTTCCATTCCTTAGAACTTAGCCCATATGTGGTGCTTCACACACTGTCGGTTCCAAAGATGATCTTCTACGGGCTACAATGACAATGCCCTCCTTAATTTTTTCTGGCTTGATCCATACAGTCTTATTTCCTTCATCACTAGAAATTTGTCTTGCTCATTCCTTCTAATCAGAGCTTCATCTCACACATCTTTCTTCTTGCCTGAAATGCCCCCTTTTCCCTCTGCCTGTCTACACGATATTGATTTCTCAAGGATCATCTTAGGTACTAACCTCATTTACCATACTTTCTCTGACAAAATCATTAATTCCTCTTCTCAACTTCTTTGATACATTAAGCACTTAGTGATAATTAAATGGTGTAATTTATTCCATGGGTCCCAATATATCTATGGGCCATGTTTGCTTAGCATAAGCTTTTATTTTTCGTACGCCATGTTTTAAATTTTTTAAATTAATTCCAATTATTATACAGTGGAATAATTTCATATTTAAATTGTGATTTCCTGAATTCACCTCCAAAAGGCAGGTCTATGACACTGTATCTGTGTTCCTCCCACAGGAAGAATACTGCCTGCTCCCCCCAACTCAGTTGAGGCACAAGCTCTCCAGGGCCCATCTGTCCCATCCAGCTCCCTCTACTCATTATTTTTCTCTGGGCCCAGCTGTCTAAAGCACCTAGCACAGTGTCTGGCAGTAACTACTGCTGTGTTTATGGTCATGATTGTGATGTATCTCATATTTGTTACTGATTCATGTCTTATCTTCCAACTGAACTGCCAGTTCCTTGAAAACAGAAACCATATGTGAGGAGGTGATCAAACACTATTTTTCTGGAGGAAGACTGGAGCACATGGAGATTGGTAGGAGATTTTATAACAGGAAAAGAATGTTACTAGAGCCTTTATCAGGGAAATGGAGGTGAGAAAGGAGAACGTGTTCTTGAGGGGAGGGAATTAGGAGCCCAGTCGTCAAAACAAGAGAAAAAACATATCTACATGGCACTCTTTCCAGAAGGAGAACCTAGAAGTTTAAATGAGTGAATTATCTAAAATCGGATCCAGTTTCATTCAATTTCATTCATTCAGTCAAGGAAGAGTGAGTCAGCCTCTAGCGTATGGCATTAGATGGCATTCTTTGTGTGAGGTCCTGGAGATGCAAGGACGCATAAGACATAAAGTCCTTATCATTATACTAAAAGTTTATTTAAGAAAAGAATAAAAAATATAATTTTTTTCAGATTTATTAAAATAGCCCTTTTGTTTATATTGCTGATGTTTGATTCCCTGGTTACTACCAGAAAAAAAGCACTTCAAAATTAAAAGAGGTTAGATAAACAAGATGACATGGAAGCAAGTAGAGAATCTCCCAGTTTCAGAGCTAGAAGTCCCAGCAGGGATCACTGAGTACACATTCATCTTTCACATAAGGCAGCTGTAGGTGAATGTGGTAATGTGCCACGCACATCTCCCACTGTGGGAAGCGTAGTTGACTGACATCCCTCTACACCCACTCCCATGTCTGCACCAAGGCCATGCTTCCCCAGGCTGCTCCCAGCCAGTGACTGAGCCAGGAAGTGATACTAGTGGGGGTCCATTCCTCTGGGGCATGAGACTCCTCTTCCAAGTGACTTAGCTTGAGGACTCCCCACCAGCCTGGCCTAAACTTTCTTAGAACCCGGATCAATCTTCCTTCCTTCTCCCTGTCCTTTCATAGATGTCAGACTTGCATTGAAGACTTTCTCTACCTACTCTTGCTGCTGCTGCTTTAATCTTCACAGGCATTATTCCCCAATAAACCTCTTGCATGTCTAACTCCATCTTGGTGTCTGCTTCTTAGAGCACCCAAACCGACACAATGAGTAAGGTCATGTCACTTGAGCAGGTTCATATACCTGGTAAGTGGCCCAGCTAGTGCCTGGATCCAGTTTACTTGACACCCAATCTGGTGTTCTTTCCATGAAACCTTAGTTATGCCATGGTCCCAGGCAGAGAAATGCCTGGATGGAAAAGAAGACGCTAAAAGAGGGAAAAGGAAACAGCTAGTCTAGCAGCAATTGTTCTTAGGAGAAAATAAAAGCAGATCCTGGGAAAGAGCCTAGATCAGAAGCATTTCCTAGTTGTTGACTATTAGTATTAGTATTAGTATTAGTATTAGTATTAGTATTAGTATTGAGATATAATTGACATATAACATTGTGTAAGTTTAAGGTGTATGGTGTATTGGTTTGATATTTTTATATATTGCAATATGATTACTACAGTCGTGTTAGCTAACACCTTTATCATGTCACATATTTATCATTTCTTTTTTGTGCTGAGAACAGTTAAGATTTAGTCTCTTAGCAACTTTGACGTTTACCATACAGTATTACTGACTATGATCGTTAAGTTGTGCATTAGATCTCCAGAACTTATTTATCTCCTAGTTGTAAGTGTGTCCCCTTCAACAACATCTCTCCAAATCCCCTACCTCCCATCCCCTGGTGACCACCATTCTACTCTCTGTTTTTACCAGTTCAGGTTTTCTTAGATTCCACATATAAGTGATATCATACAGTCCTTGTCTCTCTCTATCTGGCTTATCTAACTTAGCATAATGCCCTCAAGGTCCATCCATGTTGGCACAAATGGCAGGATTTCCTTCTTTCTTGTGGCTGAGTAATATTCCATTGTATACATATATACACACTATATCTTCTCTGTCCATTTATCTAGCGACGGACTCTTAGATTGTTTTCATATCTTGGCTACTGTGAAGAATGCTGCAGTGAACATGGGAGTGCATATATCCTTAAAGATACTGATTTTAATTCCTTCAGATAGATAACCAGGATCAGGATTGCTGGATCATATGGTAGTTCAATTTTTAACTTTTTGAGGAATCACCATATTGTTTTCCATATGGTTGTACCAATTTGTCTTCCTGTCAACAGTGTATAAGGGTTCCCTTTTCTCCATATCCTTGCCAACATTTGTTATCTCTTGTCTTTTTGATAAAAGCCATCCTAACAGATGTGAGGTGACATCTCACAGTAGTTTTGATTTTCATTCCCCTGATGCTTAGTGATGTTAGGCACCTTTTCATATACCTGTTGGCCATCTGTATATCTTCTTTGGAAAAATATCTGTTCAGTCCTAGGTTTTGTTTTGGTTCATTTTAATCATTTAAAAAAAAATTTAAAGATGTGCTTTTCTTTTTTGGGTGAGGAAGATCGGCCCTGGGCTAACATCTGTTGCCAATCTTTCTCTTTTTTTTCCCTTCTTCCCCAAAGTCCCAGTACACAGGGGCTTTGTATGTCATAGTTGTAAGTCATTCTACTTCTATGTAGGATGATGCCACAGCATGGCTTGATGAGTGGTATGTATGTCTACACCCAGGATCCAAACTGATGAACCCCAGGCCTCCAAAGTGGAGCGTGTAAACTTAACCACTCAGACATGGGACTGGCCCCTGTTCAGTCCTAAGTTTTGAACTAGCATGTGGCCCATTTATTCTGCCCATCATATCCTATTTCTTTACTAGGAAGAAACAAAGTGTGGTGAGAATCGCACCAGCTTTTACAGACAGACTTGGATTCAAAGTCCAGCTGTTCTATTTATTAGTGATAGTTGAGATGATAACTGAAAGTGAGGTAGAAATTGACTAGCTAGGACTTGGGGGAAGGTTAATAATAGATGGATCAGCATGTACAAAGGCTCTGAAGTGAGTGGGAGCATAGTTCCTTCAGGAAACCTAAAGAAGGCTAGAGTGGCTGAAGTGCAGAAAGTGTGAAAGTGTAATAAGCTAAAGTCAGAAGAGTAGGCGGGGACAAGAACCTGCTGGGCCTCATGGAATATGGTGTGGGTATTTGTTATTCTAAAAGCAATGGCAGAACACCGTACCTTGTAGCACTTTGAACAAGTGTTTGTGGGGTGAAGAGAGGCAAAAAGATCTGATTTGCCACTTGAACACACCACTTCAGCTTCAGTGAGGAGAACAACTGGGGAGGGCCAGAGTGGATTTGGGGACATCATTAAGGAGACAAAGGCAAAGGAAGATGGTGGGTTGATCTTGGAGAACGGTGATAAAGACAGAAAGAAGTGGGTTAATTGGAAAGATGTTTGGAAACTTAAATCAACAGGATTGATTAATTGATTGCATGTTAACTTGCTTCACTATTTTCCTGTTGTTTGCTTCATTTCCAGTCTCTCCCTCCTCCCTGTGATCACTGTCATCAATCTTACATCTCCATCTTTATACTATCAGTGGGCTTGATCTCCATTCTCATTTTTTTGCTACTAACACACTTGACTGACAAACTTGAAGTAGATTATTAAATGGTGTTAAGGTGTACTGCTAAGTTTGTAACTGGTGTATTTCATCACCTGTTGTGTTTGGTCCTGTGCTGCACACATGTTAAGTGCCTATTGAATACTTGCCACTTGATGGAGACTAGAGTGAGGCATACGGAGCTGGAGGCTTTCATCCTATCAGCCCTGGAAAGAAGAGCGTTTCTAATTTGCCCGACTTCACAGAGCTGGCAGAGAAGGAAGAAGCAGGTGTGTGCCCCAGAGCAGAAGCAATCTTTTTGGCAAGGGAAGACATTAAACTGGGGCTCCAGATCCATCTTACTGACCTTCTACAATATGTTCTCCTGAGTAGAGGGAAAGAAATAAGGTCATGGGATAAAGGCCAGATATGATGTAATGACAAAACCTCTTCAGACACTAGTTCCACTCTGGCTAAATGGCAATGATCAGAAAGTAAATTTGAAAGTCACAGAATAATTTCTCGTTTATCACATTGCTGTCTAAAACCTGGCCTAACCACAGGCCACGCTCTTTTATTTCAGCTATATTCGTCGAGCACCTACTCTACTTGCCAGGTACTATGAATTTATGGAGCTGAACACTTCTTTGGAGAGAGAGAGACATTAATCAAATTAACACTAATAAAATATAATTGCAAATTTCGGTGAGTGCTAGGAAAGAAAGCTATATGGTACTACGAGAGCATCTAAGGGAATTCTTGACCTAGACTGGATGGTCAGAGCTCCGAGCTCTAAAGAACAACTTGGCATTGATTAGGTGAAAGGGATAGAAGGTACCTTATGGAAAATTGCCTTGAGGTGGAGGGAACAGAGTAAGCAAAGTCTGCATGGCTAGTTTTGTTAGAATGTTACTTTCCAGGGCTCTTTCCCTTGCTCCAAATGACTTCCAATTAGAAAGGTAACTCAGTGAGAGTGGAGAGGGACGGAAAGCTGTAAGTAAAGAACATTGCAGGATCAAGGCTATGAATGAGCAGTGGCTTCACATTGTGCAAAATGAATCCATGCCTGGTGAGAACAACATCATGCCTCATTCTATTAGATAGTAACTCAGCAAGGACTGAAATTAGGGCTTATTTTCTTAAGAGAACATAACACGGGTGACGTGAATGTTACTAATGAATAGAGGCAAATGTCAGCAGCCTTCATGCTATAGCCCAAGGTAATACAGCTATTTCCTCTACCAATCTGTAAGCTCCCTGAGGAATAAGACCATGTTTGTATCTTTGATTTCTAACTCTCAGTCACCTAGCAAAATCCCTGACCCATAGTTAATAAAAAATACAATATTTTTATTAAATATTGATATTCTGAATTTTTATTACTACTTTAGTACCTATGAAATTAATTGAAAATATATAGGGCTGCTAGAAGTCACTTCTCAAGTCCATTCTCTTTGTGAGGTTATTATAGTGCGTAGTCAAGTCTTCCATCATTCATTCAAAAAATATTTATTGAGCATTTGATATGTGCCAGGTACTGTACAAGGCACATGGATACAGTGTAACTATTGAGACAGAGATATACATATGTAATTCCAATAAAACCTGGTAAGGATTACCATACAAGGAACATAGAAGGGAAATTTTCTAATTACAGGTAGTTAGTCTTTGCTTTGCATGGGTCCAATATGCCCAAATTTTAGTTCTCGGGTTTAGTCAAATAACACAAGTCAACCAAAAGCATGGTTCAGATTTCAGTTGTCACAGTATACTAACTGTGAGTAATTGCAAATGTGCAAATTTTACTGTTAGATCTTCAGTCTACTATGAAAATAACAGATGTGCAATATGGTCAGTGACCATTTACGTCACTTTCTCAAAGTCTGTCAGTGATTTGTCACTGAACATGTTACTCAGTTCATACACAGACAGCAAAGCATGTAGTTGGGTTGCCTCCTTGCCTTCAAATGATAAACCCATGTGACATTTTATGAAAATTGGTATTTAAAAGAAGGAATTGGGAGCCAGCCCCGTGGCCGAGTGGTTAATTTTGCGTGCTCTGCTTTGGCGACCCAGGGTTTTGCTGGTTTGGATCCTGGGAGCTGACGTAGCACCACTTGTCAGGCCACGCTGAGGTGCCGTCCCACATGCCACAACTGGAAGGACCCACAACTACAATATACAACTATGTACTGGGGGGACTTGGGGAGAAAAAGCAGAAAAAAAAATAAAAGTAAAGATGTCGCTTTAAAAAACAAAAAAAGGAATTGACCGACAAAGATGAAAGTACAGCAAAGAAGCTAAAAGTGATCATACTGGAAGTAAAATTCAAAATAAATGTCCCTGGAGTTATAAGAGAAATAGCTGGCTATAGGAACATTGACTCTAGAAATGAAGCCAGAGGAATTTAGTGAAGGCAAATTGTCAAAATAAATGAGAAAAGGGGCTATGATGAAAAAAATGAGGATGTCCCAGAGGAAGTGAAGCAGACAAAAAAACTTGACATGAAAGGACCTCTCAAAGATATTTCATAAGATGTTTGGAAGCTGATCCAAACTTAGAAGAGAGTATGACAATTCAACAAACCATAGAAAAGATGCTTGCTCTGTGTCCTAAGTTCTACCAGAAGGTGTCAAGCACTATTCAAACTATTCTTGATAATATTTTTACAAAGAAATACAACATTTTTAATTTTCTAATGTTTTAAATTACACTGTACTAAATAATATTAGTGTCACTATTTTCAAATTTCCCTATACATTTAGAACCAACCATAGGAGAGTGTTTAATATTCTGGCAAAAAAAGAAAATTAAAGTCACAGGACAATTGTAATTTTTTCCACTGATTATTTCCCTTGATTGTGCAGTTTCAGCTTGCACTGTCATTTTTACAGTCTATGCACTATGATGCAAAACAAGGATTGCCTGTACTTTTAGGGTTTTTTATAATAAACTTTTATATAGATGTACATAGTATATATAAAGTATATCATATATATAATTTTTTCTTAAAATCCGTTCTACTGTTGATGACTACTGTATTGCTTCCAGTTTGGGGCTATTTTAAACAATGCTGTAATGGGCATTCCAGTACATGTCTTTTGGTGCACATATGCACACTATTTCTTTTCCAGATACACTTGGGAGTGAAATACATAAGTCAGAGGTTATGCACATGTTCCACATTAGCAAATACTGCCAGTTGGTTTTCCAAAGTGATTGTACTAATTTTTACTCCCACCTAAAATATATAATTGCTCCACATCCTCACCAACATTTGACATAGTCAGGTGGAATTCTTGGTGACTTATTTTGTTTTTGAAAGTTATTCTGGTGGATCCAAAGTGATAAGCCATTGTGGTTTTATTTGCATTTCCCAATGACTAATGAAATTGAGCACATTTATTCCTCTGTAAAGTACTTATATTTTGTCTATGTAAAGTATATATTTTGTCTATTTTTTATTGGGTTATCTTTTTATTACATATTTATTGAAGTTCCTTATATTTTATGCAAGTACAAGTCCTTTGTTGTTATCTTGATCAGTGTACCAGTACTGTCAATTTTATGAAGTCTTTTCAAAACACCACCTTTTGGATTTATTGATTCTAACAAATTAATTATTTAATTTTTGTAATTAACTTTTGTAGTTATATTTATAATTTCATTCTACTTTTCTGAACAATGTTAATTTGCTATTCCTTATACAGTTTCTTAAGATCTATATTTATATGATAGATTTTCATTCTTAATTTTTTTCTAATATAAATAATTCAGGCTATACATTTCCCTCTCCTCAGAACTTTAACTGAATCTCACAAGATTTTATATTTTTTCATTATCATTCAGTTCAAAATATTTTCTAATTTTTATTTTCATTTATTTTACTCATTAGTGTAAGGCTTAATTTCCAAACATTTAAGGAGTTCCTCATTATCTTCATTATTGATTTCTAACTTAATTCTATTGTAGTCAGAGAACATATGCTGTGGGTTTCAGTCCTTTGACATGTGTTGATTCTTGCTTTATGGCCCAGCGCGTGGTCAATTTTGGTATATGTTTTGCATACTCTTTAAAACAATGCAAACTCTGCAGTTTGGGGAGCAGGATTCTCTGTATGACAATAGGATCAATTTGTTGATTGTGCTACTTAAATATTTTGTCCCTTACAGGTTTAGGGATTATTTGTCCTATTAGGAACTGAGAGAAGTGTGCTAAAATCTCCCATTGTGGTGGTATGGTTTTTAGCGGTTTTTTAAATTTTTCCTTTCCTTCTGTAAATTTTGGCTCACGATTTGGAGACTGTTTTGTTAGATGCCTATAAATCTAGGATTCTTATGGTTTCCTGGTGGGAGGACTCTTATGATTATGAAATGCTTCTTTTTATCTCCACTAACACTTCTTCCCTTAAAGTCTACTTCGTAATTAATGTCACTATAATACTTATTTTAGGTATAGCTCTTTCTAAATTACATATTTTTTACTATCCTTTTACTTTCAATCTTTATATATCTTTGTATTCAAAGCATGCTCTCATAAGCAACACAGAATTGGATTTTTAAAAATTCAATCTGACATTTTTGTCTCTAAACTGGAGTATTTGTTCTATTTACTTTTAATGTAACTACTGATATGTTTGAGTTTGTGTTCCATCTTACTAATTGTTGTCTATTTGTCACACCAGCTGTGCTTTTTCTCTCCTTTCTTGCCTTTTATATTAATTAATTATTATTCCATATTCCCTTCTATTGGCTTTTTAGTTATACATCATTTTATTCTTCTTTTAATGACACTAAATGTTACAACACTCATATTGACTTATTAGAGTCAAATATAAATTGGTAATTTTGCCATTTACCAGACAACACAAGGGCCTTTATACCTCCTTAACTTTTGTACTATTGTTTTTATGGACTTAATTCTAGAAATATTCTAAACCCATAAGACATTGTACTTACTGTTTTATTATACATCAACATTTCTTTAGATTTACCCACATATTTATGCTTTCCGTTTCTCGTCCTTCTTTCCCAAGTCACCGAACTTCCATCTGAGATAATTGCCTTCTGTTTGAAGAACTCCCCGTAGCATTTCCTTCAGTGGAGGCCTGATAGTGATAAATTCTTCCGAGTGTTGTTTGTCTAAAAATGTCTTTGTTTTAACTTTCATTTTTGGGTATAGATTTCTATGGTAAGCATTCTTTTATTTCAGCATTTTGAAAATGTCAATCCATTGTCTTTCGGATTCTGTTGTTTCTGGTGAGAAGTCAAATATCAGTTTTATTGTTCCCTCTCTGCTCTTTTCCTAGCTGCTCTTAAGATTTTGTCTTTCTCTTTGTTTTTTAGCAGTTTTACTGTGATATGACTAGGTATTTTTTCTACTTTGGGTCCCCAGAATTTCTTGAACCTATGGGGTTCCTAGCAATTTTTGATTTATTTTGTTTATTTGAGAAATTTCTCAGTCATTGCTCTTTCAAATATTATTTCTGTCCTCATCCTCTCTCCTTTCCCATTAGAATTCTAAAAACACTTGTTAGATCACTCACTGTGTTCTATACATCTTTTATACTCTTTTCTACATTTTCTATCCTTTATTCTCTCTGTGTTTTAGTCTAGGCATTTTCTTCTTACCTATCTTCTAGTTCACCTTCTCATCTACCTAACCCTTATTTTCCTGTGTCTAATCTGCTTTTAAACCCATGCTTTGAGTTCTTAATTTCTGTGTTTTTTTAGCTGTAGAATCTTCATTTGACTCTCTTTTATAGTTTTTAGTTCTGAGCAGAAATTTTCCATTTTTTTCGATGTTCATAAACAGGTCTTTGACCTGTTTTTGAATAAATGTTGAATATTGCATATGAACAATGATAAAGGTAATTTGAGGCTTCAGGTGACGTTATATTCTTCCAGAAAGGAAATAAGAAAGGGCCACAGGGCAAATATCAAAGCCAGACAACCTACAGTAAAATGAATCAGTAAAAATGAAGACAAGTGTGTTATTAAAATAATTTCTTATAAAGACAGAAAGATTGAAGATGGTACTTCATAGACCCTTTTAAATTCTTCCTACGGATCCTAAGAAAAAAACCTTACAAATGTTTCCTGTTAAACAATAGAGCTCCTAAGAGTATTAATTGAATCTCATGGCAGGTCCACAGGGACCAAAGGTAGAGATACTTATTTCAAAGAGATTTGCTACTGTGGCTTTGGTTAAACGGAATGGTTTATAAATGCATACATAGGAAGGCTGCCATGCTTTTAAAGACAATATATCAGCTTGTTTTAAAAAGGACAGAGATAGCACAAAATAGAAAGCAGAGTGACAGTGATAGTTGTAAACACAGGCCATTTGTTATAGAAAGAGGATTTCTAGGAAAATGAACCAAGAATCCAAAAGGAGAACAAAGATCTCTGGAAAATAGCTGAGCCTAATTCAAGGGACTGGAAGTACATGCCTGGTGGAGTTTCAAAATTACCATGGACCAGAGACTGCTTCTATCTCCTATTTTTCCCTTTTTTAAATAGGAGTACCTATAGTACTTATCCTATGCCTATCCACAATTATATGTTATATGGGGGGGGGGGGGTGAGTAAATAACTTATTTCTTTAGTTTATAGGTTTTTAGACCAAGAGAATCCATACTCAAAGAATCATGCATAAGGACACTTCTCCACACTAGACCTGGTTTCAATGACAAGGTCCTGGTCTTTGAGTTGATGTCACAATTAGAAGAGACTTTTGGAATCTAGGTGAAGAGACAAGTGTATTTTTCAAGTGGGAGGAATGTAAGTAATTTATCTCAGAGGGAAGACTATTGTTTTAAAAAAACAGTTACAAATTATTTGATAATCCTACCATTGAATGCTAGGTTCAATGTCCCCTCCTCTTGATTCTGGGCAGACTTGTAACTACTTCAACCAACAGATTATGGAAGAAGTAATAGCATGTGACCTTTATGGTTGGGCCAGAAAAGGCTTTGCTGCTCTCACTTGGTTCTGTTGGGACACTCACTGTGGGAAAAGCTAGGTGCCATGTAAGAATTCTGACTAATCTGATACCCCTATGCTGTTGAGGCCCATCAAGGGGCTCTGTTTAACAGCCTCAGCTAAGCTCCCAGCCAGCAGTCAGTAACAACTGCTGGCTATATGGGTGAGCCATATTGAATGTCCAGTCCAGTTGATCTTTCAGATGAGTATAGTCTTGGCCAATACCTGATCTCAACCATGTGAAGTGAGAAAGTCCAACTGAGAACATCCAATCTGAGCCCTTCCTGAAGTCCTGACCCAAGAAAACATTGAGCAAAATAAAAATGATTGTTTTAAGCCACTAAGTTTTGTGATAATTTGTTTTGCAACCGTAATAACCATTATCGTAGGCATGGGGCCCATTAATCTGCATTTTAAAAAGTATACATAAGTGATGCTTTTGCGTACCAAAGTCTAAAATTTGTATCACAGATTATTGTGTGCACTGACCTGCATTTCTTTTCCTTCTCCTTAACACCCTGGTAGAGGTGGCCAGAGAGCAAAGACATCATCCCAACCTCAGCCTTTGGAGGTGAAATACAAACCATCCAATACGTGGCTAAAGAATAATCTCCTGACTAATGAAGAAGGCAACTCCAGACTTGCCTCAATTCTTTGATTTAATGTTCTGGGAAGAGATGGTTTTCTCTCACAGACTGGATCCCCTGCCGTTATTTCAAAACATCTAGAGCATAAAAAATCTTGCTTCATTCCTCTTCACTCCTGCTGCCTCCTTGGGCCAATGAGAAAGCAGGAAGCAGGATTTGAGTAATTCATTATCCTAAAGCACTGCTGGGCTCATCTCTAAGGAAAAGGCATTCATGAGTGCAAGTTAGCATTAAAATGGTCTTCCAGACAGGAGAAGTTGAATTATAGTAGCATTTGCATGCAGAAAATTCAATGTTTTTCTAATGCTTTATAATCATATGTTGGTTATTTACAATCATGCGAATTGTGTCTTAACAATCCTTCATTAGTTCTTTTCAATGAACTAGCACACCTGGTACTTTTCAGCCCCAATCCTCATTGCCTTATTTGCTTTCTGCCAGTCATCAGAGAGGATAGGGAAACACAGGAGAGAGAGAGTGTATCAGGTAAAGAGAGACCAAATGCAGGTGATGATGAGATTTGAGTTATGCACTTGGGGTCATTCATATCCTTCCCTTCTGACTTGGAGTGGAAAAATGTTTTAAATCTTAAAGGTAATGCTCCTTTTCTAAATCTCTAATTCTCTGCCCTAGTGATGATTTTCCTGAACGACAGGGGAGGAAACAAGATGAGGAATTGTGCATGTTAACAGTATCTACTGTCTTCAATGTGATGTCCTTATAGTGAGTAATTTGCTATATTTAACCTTCCATCTCTAGAGGCTTGAATACTATGTATATACCTACCAAGCTGCTTAAGTGCTCAGCAAACAACTTAGGTTCTTTTAATAGCATTGATCATTAGTTTAACAGCTCAGGTGTGGTTGCATTTGTTTTCTTTTTTCTTTTCCTCCCAAGATATTTAGGCTTATCATAATCATACAGAAAGAAAAGATATGGAACTGAACATAGAAAAAATGTGTATTGGTGGATCAATAAACTTTTTAATCAGTCTAATTTGTAAGAGTAACCCTTTACTGTCTACTTTACTGACCCTGAAAATAGTTAAACATAATTCTGTAAAATGATTCCTGTTTACATTCAGAACTTTAAAATAGATCAGAATAGAAGATTGGGAAAGAATGTCAACTTTAGAATTTCTGTGAAAAATTCTTGTTTTTCATTATTATTATTTTAAATATATTATTAAATATATACTATAAATAATATTAAATAGTATCTGTGTATGAAATATGTCCTAAATAGTTAAAACATCAAGCCAAGAAATAGATGGCTTGGCTAATTAATTATTAAACAATAAGAGGAAGAGCGTTTCAACTTTGGGGATTTATTCCCCTTTTCATAACTTGGCATTTTCCTATTAATAAAGATATTTGTCCAGTTTTCCAGATCACAGAGCTACTTAGTTTACTTAGTGCACTCCAAGCAACATCACAAATCTGCTCACATATGTGAAGGTGTTTAGAAAAAAAATTATCTACTCTCTTCCAATGAGCTTTTTGATCTGTACCTGTAAATATCTGTTTGGATCCTGCACAAAAATAGAAAGAGAAAATGAGAGAGTAATTATGTTTTGCACTGACTAATTCAAAAATTAGAAGAGAATTCCACATCCACAGAAAGAATGTGATATGTGAGAAATGCCTCTAAGAAAATTATAGAAAAAAAGGAATTGGATCATGATAAGTAGAAACCCCACCCGGTTCTACACCAATGGTATAAGGCAGCGGGCTGTAGGAGGAAGACCACTGGCCTGGAGTCAGTCCACCTGACTACCTAGGTCTAACTGAGTAACCTTGGACAAAGCACTTCAACCTCCTGAACTTTGGAGTCTTTATTATGAAACTACCAATTTGAACAACATAACCTCTTGAGTAGATTCTTGTAATGTTGATCCTAAACAATGGAAGTTTAACTGTGTAATTAGTTTGCAGGGCCTTTTGTAAGTAATTATACAAAGCCAAGTAACAGATCCAATTTGGATATCCAGATGGAGGCCGGATAAAAATGAGACCCTAAGGATGCCACAAAACAATGAGTTGTAATGGGCAGTCATTTTCTATTCATCTCTTGATTAGTCTTGGATGGATGTAGAAGCCAAGCTCACTGCCAAGATTAGGATAGGGACATATGGCAAGCAGGTTGTTATAGGGGACGCTATAGTTATATATTTCATTCATCTATATAATAAAACTGCATGTATGTAGACTTAACCAAACTTTAGAACTTTAAATAATAGATAGGTACTTGAGCACTGATGAAAATAATCCTCCCGTAGGAAACAACAGTATGAGACAATGCATTTACAAAAGGGAATATTTATATTCAGGAAACAGGCTTTTTATGTACTTTAAAACCATTTATTTGCTTAACCATATGATAGATCATTCTTAACTATAATTTTATTCAATTTGTTCCAGTAGAATGGAAGGTCTACCGGGACAGGCACCATGATTGTTTTGCTTCTTGGTGCATGCTCAGCACAGAGCAAATGATTGACATGAAGAAATGTATTACGCGTGTTGGGAAGGATTAATTCTGCATTTCTTCTCTAACATTACAGTTGTTTAAATCTATTTAAAAACTAATAGACATAATAAAAATTAGAATTGCATGTAAGTATAAAAATGAAACTTATCTCCCCGCTACCATCATCCATGCTTCATGGGAAATAGGACTGTTATTACTTTTATGTGTTCTAGAAAAATTGTATGCAAATATCAGTCGATGTGCAACAGACACATACATATATACTCTATCTTTTCTGATGGCTGCAGAGAATTCCACTGCATGGATACACTATAATGTATTTAAATATTTTTGACTCATTATTTCTTTTAATTAACAGAAAACTGGAAACAACATTGCACTAAATATCTTTGTATATTTATCCTGTAGACATGAGGATAAATTCCTAGCAGTGAATTTTTTTGAGTCAAAAGGATATAAATTTAAAGTTGTTTTAGTATTAAATCGCCCTCCAGAAAAGTGTCACCAATTTGCATTGTCTGAGAATGCCTGTTTCCCCTTAGCTTTATCAACTCTGGGCTTTATTAAACTTAAAGATTCACTAGTCTGATATTTAAAAGGAATATCTCACAAAACTTTCTGAAGTTTTTGTGAGTTTGTTTCTGCTGGGGTTTTTAAAATCCATTTCTTGCTGATGTTTCCTCATGGTGCTTTGTTTCCTGTCGTCTTATTTGGACTCATTGTCCATAGCAAATTCTTTATGAGTATCCTTCATGGCCTAGGGCGGAGTGCTTTCATCCATGGAGCCTGTGGGCTTGCTGCTGCCAGGCACCAGTGGGAGTTCACTTTCAGGGACTACTTTCACCTAGACTCTGCTGGAGGTTTACTGAACTACAAAGGTGATAAGAATTTTTAGCCACATATTAATTACCAATAGTCTTGAATTTCTTGGGCGTGGTTTCCATACAACACCCCTTTCCCTAATTTCAGATTACAAACCACTTTCCTTGCAGTAACCTGGGATTGGGGTTGGGTGGTATATATTTATTTCAGGTCACTGTTACCTGAGCGAATTGCCTTTTGGGGAATCAACTTTATTGCCCTGATCTTTGATCACTCTACCCTAAACCCTGTGAGACAGTCAAAATCTAAGTTGTACTGCTCAGGTTTGGCACAAACTCAGAGCTAACAGTGTCAGCGCTTACCTCCTTGGATTCCTGCCTTTGCTTGGAAGTAGGCTTGATAATTCGTTAGTCTATTGTCTGCTCTACATTTCTTTTACAAAGATCCTTAAAATATTTTACCCATCATTTTTAATTATTTGTTAGCATAAAGTGGAATCTAAATACCCAGCTGATCAAGTTAACAGAAAAAGAAAATGTCTTCTATGTCTATTAACCTTTGTTTTATATTTTCTATTTCTTGCTCTCTATGCACTCATTTTGTGCAATTTCCTCAGATCTAGCTTTCAGTTCTCAAGTTGTCTCCCCGCTTGCTACCTCACTGCCACCTACTCAGCTGCCTGACATCAGCATGCGCCTGCCTTTGTGGGTACCTTCATGCCTACAACACGTTCTTTGCCTTCTGGCATGACCTCTGCTGCTCCTGTCCATTTTTATTTGCAGTAATTTTGTTTTGGGGTAGGTTCAGGAGTTCAGTTTTGGACATAGTGAGCTGTAACTCTCTGTTAACCCTATGGTCAGGGGAGGTCCCATAGATGCAGTTGACTGACGAGTCTAAAGATTAGGAGAGTAGTTTGGGCTGGAGAAATATGTTTTGGACTAGTCAGGCTATGGATAGTGATGTTTAAAGCCAAGAGACTGGATGATTTCACTCAGAAAGTGAAAGTAGATAAATATAGGATGAGGACTGGAACTTGTTACTGCAACATTAGGAGATTAAAGAAAAGTTAAGAAATAGCAAAGGAGACTAAGAGAAGCAACTAGAGAGGTGAGATGAAAACCAAGAGCACATGGTGTCCTCTGAACAAGAAGAAAGTGTCCCAGAGAGAGCAATCAGCTGTGTCAAATACTGATAATAGATCAAGATAAAGACTGAGAATTGTTCAATGGATTTGGCAACATGAAGGTCATTGATGACCTTGACGAGAGGAATTTAAATGTAATAGGGCAAAAGCTTAATTGGAATGGGTCGAAGAGAAAATAAGGGATGAAACAGAAATGGCAAATATAAACAATTGTTTCAAGGGGTTTTGCTACAGAAGAACAAAGACATAGGTGAAATAGCTGGTTTGGCAAAGGAAGTAGAGCTGAGAGAGTCCTTTTTTGAAATTGTTTTGAAGATGGGAAAAATAGCATCATTTTAAAATGCTGATGGGAAATATCTAGTGGAGAGAGAAAAAATGATGGTATGAGACAGAAAGAAGAATTGCTAGACTGATCCTTGAAGAGACAAAAGGAGAGGGTTTGGTGTTGATTGACAGCATTTGTAGTTCATCTGATACTGGGAGACTGATGCTAGAAGGTGGATAGTGTGATGTTGGGAGTCTGGAAGTTCTCATCTGATCACTTCATTTTTCTCAGGAAGTAGGAAAAAAGGTTTCTAGTTTTGAGTGAAGTTGGTGGAGCAAGTACAGAGGATTTGAGAACAAAAAAGGTCTGAAACGGTGCTCCAAAAGAGTGGGAAAGTACATGCACTAGAGAACGGGAGCCTTAAAAATGGTCCTGAAACCGCACAAAGCCACAGAGATGTGGAGAATCTAAGAGGATGTCATTGAAACACCTTAAAAGACCTAAACAAAAGTAAAATTCAGTCAAGGGATGAAGAGTGTCAGATAACAGGCTTCCTGAAGAAATACAGCCTGATCACAACTTGAGAATTTAGTACTAGATAATCTGAATCAGGGTCGTTGGCTGCACACCAACCCATTTGGAGAGGCCATGGACTTGGGTTTCTTATTGGCCTAAAGATTTTCAAACTGGGCTTCATTTTTTCCTTATTAGCCTAAGAAAGATTGCCTTGTGTTTCTGCAGCTCCAGATCTATGGTCATTATTCATCTTCAGTCAGCTAAAGTGATTTTTCCTAAAGATTTTCTTGGTAAGACTGGCCCAAGAGTTTGGATTAACACATTGCTTCCAGACTAGGAAAGTCTGTTTCAACTCTGGAAACGTAAACTTAAATGTAGAGATGATAAAGTAAATATATCCTATAATAATAATGTTTTTGTTTTAAGGACTCATCTGCATGAATCCGGCCCAGTAGAGTCATCAACTAGTCTTGTGGTTCCAAGAAAATGTTTAGTCGCGTCATCCAATGATCTAGAATTGTGACCAAAAGTGGAAATTTCAGTCGATTAATTTGGAACATTGGTAATAGCATATGACTTTCCACACTTAAAAATTTAACTTACTGTATTTGCAAGATTTAGTTAAGAACTCATGAAGGTTTCGAATGTAATAAGGCTTTCAAGACTCTAAAAATAGTTCTATGTATTAAATTTATGAATGCAGCTTAAAATGTCAGAGAGTTTAAGTTTGTAAGCAAAAACTTCCTTAAAATGTATTCAGTTAATTAATAAACTAATAGGATTATTTTAGGTTGATCTTAAAAACTTCAGGGAGAATTAGGTTTTTTAATTAGTAACTAAAATTAATTGAATATAATTTTTAAAATCAAAGAACTTGTGAACTGATTATTCTGGGCACCATATTTTCTCTCAGGGCCATCTCAGAATTCACATAATATCTTTTTGGTTCCATGAAATTTATTTTGAAATCAAATCAGGGCGGGTCACACTATATTTTTCCACTTGGTCAATCAATGACCACACCACCATCTTTTCACACCTGATTTGAAATGTCACTTTAATCATGTACTGAATTCCCAGATGTTTGTCTATTTCTTGACTATCTGCTTTTATTACTCATCTTGTTCCATCGTACATGACTATTTTAAACATTCCCATCCTATAATCTTATACTCTCTCGTAGGATAAAGCCCTATTATTTTGCTTATTTTAAAGAACTGGATATTTTCATGTTTATTTTCCAGATGATCCTTAGTATCATTTTATTACCATTTATACACTTTATCTTAATAATTTAATTTGAAAAACGTCAAATTTGTAGTTTATTACACACTTAAATCAGGAATAGTGATTGAATTCTGTCAGTTGGTTTTTTGATGTTTGTTGAGATGAGGTGATCATATATTTTTTCCTTTTTTGTCTTACTAGTATAATGAACTATATTAATGAGTTTTTTAGGTTGAAATAATCTTGCATTTCTGAGATAAATCCTACTTGATTGAGAATCATCATTTAAATTTAATGCTGAATCTATTTGCTAATATTTGGAGATTTTTTGCATCCTTGACAATTTTCTAAATTCTATCTATCGCTGTGGATCTGTTAAACTTATCTCTCTCTCGCATTAATTTTGCATGTTGTATTTACTGGAAAATCACTCATGTTAGCCAGACATTAATTTTTTTTTGCTTAGATGTTTGAAAAACATATGTAATTCTCTTTATTTGCTCTATATCTTAGGCTGTTTACCCTCTCTTCATTTGTGTCCATTGTTGCTTTCTTCCATTTTAAATTCTTAGTGTACTCAGGGGCTTATTTCATTAATGTTCCTTGGAAGGTCATCCATATTTGGTTTGGCTTAAAATAACCAGTTCTTGGGGGCCAGCTCCGTGGCCAAGTGGTTAAGTTCACACGCTCCACTTCAGCAGCCGGGGGTTTTGCTGGTTCAGATCCTGGTTGTGGACATGGCACCACTCATCCAGCCATGCAGAGGCGGCGTCCCACACAGCACAACCAGAAGGACCTACAACTGGAATATACAACTATGTACTGGGGAGCTTTGGGGAGAAGAAGAAGAAAAAAAAGATTGGCGACAGATGTTAGCTTAGGTGCCAAAAAAAAAAAAGAAACAGTTCTTGGATTTTTTTGTTTGTTTGTTCTTTTTCAGTTACCTTCCTCTTTATAATTTTCTAACTTATTTATAATTCCTTTACTTTTGCTTTCATTAGATTTACTTTGTGAAATTTTCCCTTGAGTTTTTAATGCTAAAACTTGATTCCTTTATTTCAGTCTTTCTCGTTTAATAATGTGTTTGTCTGTAATTTTTCCTCTGAGTGTAGCCTTATTTGTATTCATACGTTTTATCATTTCTATTATCATTACTTTCTAAATAGTCTTTGATTTTATTTCAATTTCCCCCATTGAACCAAGAATTAAGTGAGAATTCTTTGCATTTTCCAAATGTTTCTTTGGTAATATTTTATTCTAAATAAGAGACCAATAATTAAACCTTTACTGATTTATGCTCCTTGGTCCTAGTTAATGAATGAATATTGTGATAACATACATAAAGATTTGTTGAGTTAGTAGCACAGATTTCTTGGCCTACAGGATACTAAATGTGACTTAAAGGAAAAAACTTAGAATATTTTCACCTAAGCAACATATCCTGAGTTAAAACCCATGCAAGTAAATTGCTGTTCCTCTTTAGAATTTCAATTTTATTTTTTAATGAAAATACAGTTCACAGTTCTAAGACATTTGAAGGGAAAACATACATATCATTGGCCACAAGGTAAGTCTGGAGATTGTTCTTAGCAGAGCTTTAGACAGCTGTTTCAGACAGGTCATACTTGACATCAAACTTTATCTTTCTAGAGCCCTTGAAAGAGTGGAAAATTAATCTGACAGCCTGAGTCTTATTAATGTCTAATTTCTAGGCCCACTACAATTCTTCTCACTTAATCATTAAAATGCTACCTCCCAGACTAATATATTAAAACACAGAAAATTGGAAGAAAGAAAATAAAGTCCTATTTTGCTACCACCCACAGATAATAATTTTATCATTTTAAAGATGTAATTAATATCATATGCATAATATTCCTAGTGAAGAGGGAAAATCTCTTAAATCTTTTTCTCTTTATACTTTTCAAATCCAGTTATCTTTTTCCTCCTGGATACTCAGTCACCGTCTTCTCAAATTAGAAAAATAAATTGCTATAAATGTTTTCATTCCTCTGGGAGTTTGAGAAGATGAGATTCAATTAACGCCTCCATAGTCTATAGGCAAATAGTAAAAGGCACATCTTTCCTTTCTGATCAGTAGCTCTGTGCCCTGTGCTGACATCACGGGGCCTTTGGAAGGGAGAGGTCTGAGGACACAGAAGCGGAAGATCAAGAAAACATTAAAGGACAGAAGTATTTTCACTGAGATTCTTTCATTTGAAATAATGATCATTTTGACATTTTTATCTAAGCTCTGATATCTCTTTTGACATTACTAAAATAGATTACAAAATTAGAAGTAAGTTTTAGTAACTAAAGCCACTGAATAACATTCCCTCACAGCCAGCGAAATACATCTGAAAATATTCCACAGTGACCAAGGGTTCCGAAAGCAATGTGTGATTTCTCAGAAATCAGGGTCAAATCACAGGAAAATTGTTCTATACCAAGGTGAATCCTGACAAGACTTCATCTCCCATGTCTGAACTACTATTATCTGCTTAATATAGCCATAAATTTTGATCAGCTCAGGTTGGCAAAAAGTGGCAGAAAAAATCTGCTTGGCTGGACTTGTATTTGATCAACTATGGAATGAAACAACAAGGTTGTTTGCAAAAAAGGAGAATTCTTAACATTGATTGGTATTTAGTAAAGTTGTGTCCATCACCAGAAACAATCGTAGACTATTTTCTGGAGACCAGATAATTAAATAGATAAATCCTTTTTTTTACACCTAACTCCACCCTTTGAAGGAGGGCAGAACCTGTTGAAGAGGAGAAGAGTGACGGTGATGGTAATCCTACTGATGGCGATAGTAAGAGCTTGCATTTATTGTGCTTTTACTATGTGCTAGGTATTATGCTAAGTTTTTCATCTTACATATCTCATTTAATTGCGCAGTTCTGTGTATGTTCTGCCTGGGGTGCAAAGGTGACACTGTATAATATCATACAGCAGAAATGTATAAAATATTGAATAGATACAGTGGACCAATATTCTCAGAAATATAAACTAGAACAAAGACACGATGCCTTCAGCATTGCGTCTTCCATATGGTATTGGCATGTTTGCATTCCCACCAAGCACACAGTCTTTGCCAGATCGTGTTAATCTGAGTCCTGTAAGAAACATACACCATGATGCAATTAGACATGCAGGATATTTCTTAGGGAAAACATCTGTGAGGGAAAGTGGGGAGGGAGACTTAGGAGAGACAGAAGTTCATGATTAAGGTCTGACCCTTGTGAAGGACAGAGGGAAGAAAGGTGTGGAGTAGAGTTTGGCAAGGTCCATGGGGAGTCCTCCAGCCACTGCCTCCTATCAGAGGAGCCCTGTGCCTCCCAGGAACAGGGCTGCCTTAATAACCCTGCCACACTCTGTCATTGGCTGGGAACAGCCTAGGAGAGGCATAGCCTGGATGCAAACACTGTGATGTAAACAGCAGCTGGGACCTTCTGTCATCTGTGCTACCTACTACTACCCATAGTCGAGAGCCAGAGCTTCATGGCGACCACAGAGACCAAATGGAGAGATCAGTTTCAGCTTGGTATTTACCACAGACTAAAAGATAGCACAACTTGTTAATGCTGGCATTCACTCATTCTCCCACTCATTCAACAAACATTTATGTATGTATGTGCAAAAAACCATGCCAAGTCAAACACACATCAAGTAATGGCACAAATAAGTGTAAAATGATAGCTGTGATAAGTGCTGTAAGCAGTTTCCCAGAGATATGACAGTGTATAATAGATCAATATAACCTAGTCATGGAGTTGGGAGAGGCTTCTCTGAGGAAACAACATTTGAACAGAGGTCTGAAACATAAGTAGTCATTAGCTAAGTGAACAAGGAACAAGCAGATGGCAGCATGAGCAAAGGTCCTGTGGTGGGAAGAGGAAAGACAAATATGCATGTTGTGGGAGACCTTGAGTTCAATCTTGAACAAGTTGAGTTGAAGCCATCTTTGAGACACCCAAGAGGAGACATAGAGTAGAATCTGATTGTTGGAAGAGCACAGAGACTGTAGGTATAAATTTATAAGCCACCTAAACATTGGTAGTAGCAAAAGCTGATGGCGTAAAACAAAGTGGAGTCTGTTCTCTGTGTAGGGGAGGAAGACATTTCCTCTACCTGCTCTGGGCTCTTCTTGCCAGAGAATGAATTAAATTCCCATGAGACAGAATAACAGGAGAAAATTAAACAAAACTTTATAATGTGTATACATGAGAGAGGCTCAGGCAAACTGAGCAACTTGTCAAAATGGCTGAAGCCACCACCTTAAATATCATCTTCAGCTAAAGACAAAGGAGGATGTTGGGGGAGGTTACCAGACAAGTACAGTAAACAAGAGTAAGGTTATTATGCAGATGTAAGTTCTTGCCTTCTACATTAAGAGTTTCTAGAGATAATGTCATCCCCGATTCTTCCTGGTGCAGAGAGGGAGATACCTTTACAAATGGAGATTTCCTTTAAAAATGTAAATGTCTCAACAAACGGTAAGTAAACTCTGCTTTTCAGAGTTTCTTTCCTGTCTGAAGTTTTTTAAAAAGTAACCAGCCCAAAATATTCCACATGCCAAAGAGACATATCTTGGGGTGGCTAATTCCAGTCTCCCACATCTGCATATATATATATTTTTTAAACTCTTTTAAAACATCTTATCCTGTCTTTGAGTGGAAGACATTTCAAACTTTCCAGTCATTTCAAACTTTTTAAATATGAAAATAGTATGGAATTATTTTTCAAGCTACTATTTTCTGGAGCCGGAGGCATCAGATAATTCTCTGTAGACATTTTATGAATATTTTTCATAGCGAAGATAACACTTTCTAATTCTGAAAAAATAGTTCTTTGTCAGTTTACTATTCTATTTATACCATATAATTTATAATAATCTTTTAGAAATTTTCTTGGTAGTCAGCACAATGTGAATAAAGAACAGCCAAATAAGAAATATTACATTCAAAAAAGTTGGTAGCAAACTTCTCATATTAGAGCCTGGGTTCTCCCAAATTTGGGTTTTGTTTTGAAGTTTCTTATACTGAGTTCAAACGTAGACTCTCATTCTGGTGGCTAAATAAAAAGTGAATGATGAGTACTTGCACTTTGATAAATTGCTTATATCTTGGGATTTCATAATGAAAGCTACTGTCACCATTTTAATGTGTTAAGGGCCAGTTATGTGCAGATGGTATACATAATCATTTTCTGTGTCTACAGGAGCCTGAGGTAAGTTGATTCGTGACTTAATGATTTTTATCAAAATGAAATAAGCATTTGATCTTTGAATTTGATCAACCTCTATCTGCAGCTGTGCCCTAACTAGCAATTACTTCCTCCCTGGGCTCTTTGCCCAGGCAAATGGGGTTCGTCCTTGTTTCATGTCTCCCTGACTTCCCTGATAATAGACATGGTAACTGCTGGAGCTATTGCTGCTTCTGAACTGCATAGCTCTGAAAACTTGAGAAGACGGTCTCTCCTATCATTTTTTCCCCCTCACAATAAAATGTTTCCTCTAATAATACACTTTGGGGGCTGGTTACATTTCTTACCATTAGAACTTAAAAGCAAACATTTGAGAACCGTTCTTTACAAGGAGATACAACCTGGTGTAACAATTCTATTTGAAAAGAAAAATTTGAGATCATGATATGTATATTTGCCTTCTTCTCGCTCAGATTGTTCCAGTAGGCATGCTATATGTGGTTGGCATCAAACATTTTCTCCAGCTGCCAAGCGTGTTTTGCATAAGGCAGAAACCAAAAGAATTTTCCTACTCTTCTTTTTCCTTCCATGATTTCTTCTTCTTATTTACTGCTCAATAATTGAGAGCACCACTTCTGTTTTACAGTGTACCACTTTGTCCTTCTGTGATTGTTTCAATGTAATTGTGCATGAAGGATGGCCTATGACTGCATTTTTCATGTGTATGCTGTGGTTTCTGATTTCAAATGGAGCACATTAAATAGATTTAGCTTTGCTGATGGGAAAGTTAATAAGATACATGATTCCTCTATCTTCTCTATCCATGTTCACTAAAGCTCATCTATATTCTGAATGGCATAATTTGCCTACCTTCCTCATTAAAAAGACAGCATAATTAAAATGGTAACTACCCAATCATAACAGATACATTTGTTCCCAGCTTAAAGCTTGTATGTAGTTAGTTGGTAAAATGATTCTATTTACCAAAGCTTCTTAGTTATCTGGGAAAATGACTCTCACTGCTCTCCTCATCTCTGTGTAGTTAGCATATTAAGATCTGGGATCTGTAATCTCAGAAAGTTAAAATTGCCTCTGATTGTCATATTGACGTGCCATCTGTTGTTCCAGATGCTTTCCTGGTTTCTAAGATCGGTGAAGTGAGCTATCTCATGACTCACCTGCATAGGTGGGAGGCTTCGCAGAGACGCCCCACTTGACGCTCCAATTTGATATATTTATGAGATTTTCAGGGAGACTATGACCTATGTGGATATGTCACATATGAACTACAGGTGTTTCAAATGTATGCAGGTGAGATACAGTTGTCCCCAACCCAAACAAAATGGTCATTTTAATATCCCAGCAGGCCAATGGAAAGCACAATAGGGGAACCAAAGAAGTATTTCATAGGTCTAGAAAGTTATATCTCTGATCAATAAATATTGGATTATCACTGATATATTTTAGCTTAGCAAAAAGCTAACTGGGGAATATTTTATTAAATAATAAAGCAAAAAGAAAGGTTTAATAGGTAGCATTTTGTTTGGAGGTCTCATTCAGGATATAAAGTTTGAAACTTCAGATTTAAGTGCTCCACTTATTTTAATATAAATTTGATTGAAATACATATATAAAAGTACACATATTGTAAGTGTACAACTCAACGAATATTCACGAGGTGAACATACACACAGAGCCTCAGGAGCCCACTCAGGCCACCTTCTAGTTGCTACCATGAGCCATAAGGTTAACCCCTACCTGGACTTCTAATAGTTGAAATACTTCAGTGGGAGCAAGGAGTAGGAAAAATTTGAATGTTTTTTGAATTGTATCTATATAAAAGTGCACAAATGATAAAGGTATAACTCACATTTTCACAAACTGAACACATCCACAAATCCATAGCAAGAAACAGAATGTTACCACCATCCCAGAAGCCCTTAATACCCCTAGCAATCACTGCTCCCCACCGAGAGTGACCACTTTCCTGACTTCCACCAGTCTTAGCTTTGCCTAGTTTTGAGCTTTGTGTAAACTGAATCACGTGGTACCCACTCTTGTGTCTGACATCTTTCACTTAATATTGCACTTATGAGAGTCATCCATATTGTTGCACATAGCTGTTTAATAATCAGTTCATTCTGATTCCACAGTGTGTGTGTACCACAATTTCTGGACCCATTTACTATTGATGGGTGTTTGGGTGATTACAAATAGTGAAAACTCCATTTTTAACCTTTCTCTAAAGTCAGCATGAGTTTTACTCTGTGCATTTTGTGATAACAGAAGAGAAAAGATCTTTTTCCTGCCCTTAAAATGCTCTTGCCATACTGGGAGCTGTTTTTTGTCCCCAATAAAGTGTATTGAGCCTTCGCTCCCCAGTTACAAGAAGGTCTAGTCTTCTGCTTTTAGAGTCTGAGAGGAGTTAAATATATTTCTCTGAGCATTTAATTGGTGAATCATCAAAGGATTGTAACATTTTAGAGCAATTAACTGGAACTCATTTGTTGAATCAGTTCAATTTAGTAGGAACTAAACCAAGAACATCTTTAACCTTAACCAGGAAACATCTTAACCTCTCAATTATTCTTTTCAATTATTGGATCTTTCTTCCTCACTATTTGACCTCATAGTTTTTTCACACGTAGATATTAAAAACCTTGATCCAATCGGAATCAAAACTTCAATCTCTCAGACAATTAAAGCTCCTCCCCTCCCCCAGCACTGGGGTAACTCCTCTGCTCAGAGAGACAGTGGGAAAAAAGAGGGCACTGTCTGTTTTTTCATATTTCTTGCTCTCCAGCTCTCTTATTTTGGCTCAGAATCTCCAAAGCTTGGTTTAACAGAGAATTTGGGGACAGAAAAGGAGTGAAAGAAGGATAAAAGGAAAAGAAGGAGAGTTGGTTGTGTTTATGGTTCTTTCTCACGTGTCACTTTCGCTCTGTCTTGGTAGTTAACCAAATTCTGGCTTATTTGTGAGTTGTATAAGTGTGTTCTTTGGAGATTCCAATGAGGACTTCTGATCCAAGTCATATATTCTCCAGCTGACCTTTTGGAACACCCCCTCCAGTGAAATACCCACAGTTTCAATCCTCTGAGGTCCCCTCACCTTGGTAGATAGCTCTTGGTTAACATTTTTCGGTATGGCCGGGTTCCCTTGGTTCTCAAGAATTCACTCTTTGTTGCCCCTCCAAATGGTAGAAATATACCTGCTGGCCCCTCTGTCTTCTGTCTGATATAATGGGTAGCTCTAGGCAATGAATGAGATGCCCTTCTCGCAGATACTCCAAATACTAGGAAAGGGAAAGAACAGCAAGTACCTCCACTGTCTCTTTCTCTCGCTCACATTAATTTATTTCAAAGAACTTCTTCCATCAATCTCTAGCCTTCTTTTTTACAGCTTGGATGGGGTGGTGGTCACTAGACTGGTTTTGCTATCTTTTGTTGGTATCTCAAAGGGCAGTATCAGGCATCTCTCTTTATAACGTGTGTTTATTATCGATTGAGCTCGGTTTTGAGGTCTTAGCCAAAGTAGTTAATAGGAAAAGACCTAAGTAACGTCTTGTTAATTAAGAGCAGAGACAGGTTTGAATTGGTCTTATTTATGGAATGTCTATACTGCTTGGAGCCACCTCAAATACTTTTGTAAATAACATGAGTCTGGCTAGCTAGTTAGAGAGGTAAAAATTCTTTACACCTAGCACTGTTCTAGGCCATGTGGAGAATACAAGATTTTTGACTCTCAAGGTCTTGATTAAGCTTGAGGCAAGATTTGCATTCTTGGAACTATGAGCTCATCATGATTGTGCTCTGTAAAAGGGAACATCAAATGGAAACAGGTAAACCGCTATCCAGAAGTTAAGCTGAACCCAGGAGAGCATTAGCCATCTTGCCTTCTCATTACTGAGGAGCGGCTTCTTTGTACCATGGGTATTGTCACAAATGGGCAGAACAGCTGACTGGGAGCAATCCTCCATCAGGGCAACACTATTGCCTGTATTGAAACCTCAGGAAGCAAACAATCAGCACAACAGGGGAACCATGATCTTGAATTTCTGGAGGAGAACCTTTCTGTTTTTCTGATTTAATCTGTACCATGTAGGATTGCTGCTTTTGATCACTTGTCTAATCTATCTCAAACTTTTTTCACCAAAGCATCTCTAAGAGCAAAAAAGTACAAATGATTGATTACCCCTCATAGTTCTGGGGGCTTAGCTTACAGTAAGCTATCACAAGTTTGAAATGTCTTTGACAGTTTCTATTTTATTTTTAAAAAGTCATGTGAACTTTACATTCTAATCTAAAATAACTCTACTTAAAAACAGTGACTTAAGTTATTTGCTGTGAAATAAGGCTGTAGCTCTGTGTTCTACACCCACAAACACACTCCCATGTACCCTAAGGATTATGCTTACTCCAGTTTAAGAAGACAAATACTATTCTCTTGGGCTAAGGATAAATTTCTCAGCTGCTTTTAAATCTAAATAACACAATTCATGAGAGTTATAGAACTTCGTTGCCTTTAAAGTTAGCTAAGGAGCCTCAATCCCTATGATCCAGACGTGCATTTTAATCATAAGGGATGTAAATATGAATATCTTATGAAGAATGGTATCATAACGTCATCTGACAGTTTAAGAAAATTTTCACCTTTATAGAGGTATAAGTGACAATTAGAATTGTAAGATGTTTAAAGTGTCCATCCTGATGATTTGATTTGCGTATACACTGTGAAAGGATTCCTCCCATTTAGTTGACACATTCATTGCCTCGCGTATTTATCTTTTCTTTTTGTTTCTTTCTTGTGAGAACATATAAGTTCTCCTCTTTTAGTAAGTTTCAATTATACAATACAGTGTTATCAACTACAGCCACCATGTTATACATTAGATCCACAGACCTCGTTCATCTTATAGCTGAAAATGCATATCCTTTTAACAACCTCTCCCTGTTTTCCCAACCCCCAGCCCCTGACAACCACTTTTACCCTCTTTCTTTTTATGAGTTTGGCTCTTCTTTTTAGATTCCACACATAAGTGGTACCGTGCTTTATTTGTCTTTCTCTGTCTGGCTTATTTCACTTAGCAAAAAGCCTTCAAAGTCCAACCATGTTGTCACTAATGGCAGGATTTCCTTCTTTCTCATGGCTTAATAATAATCCACTGTGTGTGTATATATAGATAGAAATGTAGGTATAGACATCACATATATATCTATAGATATAACATATACATATGCGATAAATATACAGTAGTCCCTCTGTATCCGTAGGAGATCGGTTCCAGGCCCCCCCATGGATCCCAAAATCCATGGATGCTTATTTTCCTATATAAAATGGCATAGTGTTTGCATATAACCTATGCACATCTCCCACAGACTTTTAACTTAAATATACTTAACTATTCTGTTCCATCTAGATTACTTATAATATCTAATACAATGTAAGTACAGGTAAATAGTTGTTGTGCTGTATTGTTTACAGAATAAAGACATTAGAAAAAAACAGCCTGTATGTGCTCAGTACAGATGCAACAATTGTAGGCCATTTGATCTGTGGTTGGTTGAATCCATGGAGGTGAAACCTGTGGATATGGAGGGCTCACTGTATATATATCTCATCTTCTTTATTCATTCATCCACTGACAGACACTTAGGTTGCTCCATATCTTGGGTATTGTGAATAATACTACAATGCATGTAGGAGTGCAGCTATCTCTTTGATATCCTGTTTCTATTTCCTTTGGATGTATACCCAGACATGGGACTGTAGGATCATGTGGTAGTTCTATTTTAATTTTTTGAGGAACCTCCATACTGTTTTCCACAGTGGCTACAATTTACTTTTTCAACAACAGTGCACAAGGGTTCCCTTTTCTCTACATCTTCACCAACACTTGCTATTGCTTGTCTTTTTAATGAAAGGTATCCTAACAGACGTAAGGTGACTCTCATTGTGGTTTCGATTTGCATTCCCCCGATAATTAGTGATGTTGAACAACTTTTCGTGTACCTGTTGGTCATCTGGATGTCTTCTTTGGAAAAATCTCTGTTCAGTTCCATTTTTCAATTGGATTGTTCTTTTGTATTGAGTTGTGCAAGTTCTTTATATATTTTGGATATTAATCCCTTAGCTGATATGTAATTTACAAATATTTTCCCCCATTCTGTAGGTTGCCTTTTCATTTTGTTGATGGTTTTCTTTGCTGCGCAGAAATATTTTAGTTTAATATAGTCCCACTTGTTTATTTTTTCTTCTTATGTTCCTTTTGCTTCTGGTGTCAAATCAAAAAATCATTGCCAAGACCAGCTTAAAGGAGCTTATTCCCTATGTTTTCTTCTAGGATTTTTACCATCTCAGGTCTTAAATTTACATCTTTAATCTATTTTGAGTTGATTTTTATGTATGGTATAAAACATGGATCCAATTTTATCCTTTTTCATATGGCTGGCCCATTTTCCCAGTACTATTTGTTGAAAAGACTGTCCATTCCCTATTGTATATCCTTAGTTCATTTGATGTAAATTAATTAACCATGTATGTATGGGTTTATTTCTGGGCTCTCTATTCAGTTCCATTGATCTATGTGTCTGTTTTTATGCCGACACCATGCTATTTTGACTACTATAGCTTTGTAATATAGTTTGAAATAAGGGAGAGTGGTGCCTCCTATTTAATTTTCTCTTTCTCAAGGTTGTTTTGACTATTGGAATCTTTTGTGGTTCCATATAAATTTTAGGATTTAGGTTTTTCTATTTCTGTGAAAAATACCTTTGTAATTTTGATAAGGATCACATTGAATCTTATTGCTTTTGATCATATGGATATTTTAACAATATTAATTCTTCCAATACCTAAGTACGTAAAATCTTTCCATTATTTGTATCTTCTTCAAGCCCTTTCATCAATCTATTATAGTTTTCAATGTACAGATCTTTCACATCCTTGGTTAAATTTATTCCTGAGTATTTTATTCTTTTTTGATGAAAATGTAAAGGGAATTTTTTTTCTTTTCTTTTTTTCTTGGGAAGATTCACCCTGAGCTAACCTCTGTTGTTAATCTTCCTCTTTTTTGTTATGTGAGCTGCTGCCACAGCATGGCCACTGACAGAAGAGTGTTGTGGTTCCATGCCTGGGAACCGAACCCTGACTGCTGAAACAGAGCACACCAAACTTTAGCCACTAGGCCATTAGAGCTGGCACAGGAATTCCTTTTCAATTCCTCTTTCTAATACTTCATTGATAGTGTGCAGAAACACAACTGATTTTTGTATATTGATTTTGTATCCTGCAACTTTACTGAATTTGTTCATTAGTTCTAAGAGTTTTTTGGTGGAGTCTTTAGGGTTTTCTACATATAATAGTATGTCATCTGCAAATAGAGACAGTTTTTCTTCTTCCTTTCTGATTTGGGTGGCTTTTATTTCTTTTTATTGACAAATTTTTCTGGCTTGGACTTCCAATACTATTTTGTATAAAAATGCAAGACTGCACATCCTTGTCTTTTTCCTGATCTCAGAAGAAAAGCTTTAAGATTTTCACCTTTGAGTATGATGTTATCTTTGGGCTTGTCATATATGGCCTTTATCATGTTGAGTTACGTTTTCTCTATTCCCAGTTTGTTAAGAGGTTTTATCAAGAACGGGTGTTGAATTTTGTCAAATTTGTTTCTGCATCTATTGAAATGATCATATGACTTTATCCTGCATTTTGTTAATGTGGTGTATCACATTGACTGATTTGCAGATGCTGAACCATCCTTGCATGCCTGGAATAAATCCCACTTGATCATGGTGTATGATTCTTTTAATGTATTGTTGAATTCAGTTTGCTAATATTTTATGGAGGATTTTTGCATCTATGCTCATCAGGGACATTGGCCTGTAATTTTCTTTTCACATGGCATCCTCGTCTGGTTTTGGTATCAGGGTAAAGCTGGCTTCAAAAAATGAGTTTGAAAGTGTTCCCTCCTCTTCTATGTTTTGGAATAGTTTGAAAAGGATTGGTATTAATTCTTCTTCAAATGTTTCATTGAATTCACCAGTGAAGCCATCTGGTCTCGGACTTTTGTTTGTTGGGAGGTTTTTCACTATTGATTCAATCTCCTTACTGTTAATTGGTTTATTTAGGTTCTCTATTTCTTCTTGATTCAGTTTTGGGAGGTTTTATGAGTCTAAGAATTTATCCATTTCTTCTAGGTTATCCAATTTGTGGGCATAGTGTTGTTCATAGTATTCTCTTATAATCTGTTGTATTTCTGTGAGATCTGTTGTAATTTCTCCTTTTTCATTTCTAATTTTAGTTATTTGAACCTTCTCTTTTTTTTCTTAGTGAGTCTGGCTAAGGGTGTGTAAATTTTGTTTATCTTCTCAAAGAACCAGCGGCTAGTTTCATTAATCCTTTCTATTGTTTTTTTGGTCTCTATTTCATTTATTTCTGCTCTAATTTTTATGATTTCCTTCCTTATGCTGACTTAGGGCTTTGTTCTTTTTCTTGTTCTGTTAGGTGTTGTTTAATTGAGATTTTTGTTGTTTGTTGAGGTGAGCCTGTATTGCTATGAATTTCTCTCTTATAACCTCTTTCACTGCATCCCATAACAGTTTCTATGTTGTATTTTCATTTTTCTCCATATATTTTTTAATTTCTCCTTTGATTTCTTCATTGATCCAATGACTGTTCAATAGTATGTTTTTACTCTCCACATATTTGTGACTTTCCCAGTTTTTTCTTATAGTTAATTCCTAGTTTCAGAGCACTATGGTCAGAAAAGATGCTTGAGATGATTTCAATCTTCTTAAATGTATTGAGGCTTGCCTTGCTTCCCAATATACAGCCTATCTTTGAGAATGAACTGTGTGCACTTAAGAAGAATGTGTATTACCCAGTTTTTGGATGGAATGCTCTCTCTATATATATTAAGTCCACCTGATCGAGTATTTCATGTAAATACAAAATTTCCTTATTGACTTCATGTCTGGATGATCTGTCCATCAGCATAAGTGGGATGTTGAGATCTCCTACTTTTATTGTGTTGTTGTTGATTTCTCCCTTTAAGTCTGTTAAGTGTTGCTTTATGTACCTTGCTGCCCCTGAGTTAGGTGCCTATATATTCATAAGTGTTATGTCCTCTTGGTGAAGTATCCCTTTTATCATTATACACTGCCCCTTCTTTGTCTCTCATTGTCTTTTTTAACTTGAAGTCTGCTTTGTGTGATATAAGTATGGCAATGCCTGCTTTCTTTTCTTTGCCATTTCCTTGGAGTATTGTCTTCCATCCCTTCACTCTGAGTCTATATTTGTCCTTAGAGCTGAGATGTGTTTACTGGAGGCAGCATACTGTTGGGTCTTGTTTTTTAATCCATCCAGCTACTCTGTGTCTTTTGATGGGAGAATTCAGTGCATTGATATTTAAAGTGATCATTGATAGATGAGGACTTAATACTGCCATTTTCTCTCTTGTTTTTTGGTTGTTCTGTTTCCATTGTTTCTCTTCCTTTGTATTTCTGACTGCCATTTCATTTTGATGGTTTTCTCAATTTTCTCTTTTTTTAATGAATTGTGACTCTGCTTTGATTTTTTTATTTAGTGGTTACCACGAGGTTTATAAAGAAGTTCTCATAGACAAGATCGTCCATTTTCTCATATCCTCTTATCGCCTTTAGGTTAAGTAGGTTCCATCCCTCTCCTCTTCCTCTTCTGAGTTGTTTCTTACACAAATTATTCTGTTTTGTGTTACGAGTTTGTGACCAAGTTGAAGTGTTTATAGTTACTTTTCATGCTTTCCTTCCCATTATCTTTTAAGTTATAACTGAGTATTTGCTTTCCCATTCTCATAGAGAGCTGCAGTTTTCTGATTTTGTCTGTCTATTTATCTCCTTGCTCAAAGCTTTGTAGATCTTTGCCTTTTTGTTTCCAGTATGAGGCTATCTTTAATCATTTCTTGTAGGGGAGGTCTAGTGGTGATGAACTACTTCAGATTTTGTTTATCTGGGAAAGCTTTTATTTCTCCATCGTATCTGAAGGATAGTTTCACTAGATAGAGTATTCTTGGCTGAAAGTTTTTGCCTTTCAGTATTTTGAATATATCATTCCGTTCTTTCCTAGCCTGTAAGGTTTCTGCTGAGAAATCCACTGAAAGCCTGATAAAGGTCCCTTTGTAGGGTATTTCTTTCTGCCTTGCTGCCCTTAGTATTTTACTAATATATGCCTTGGAGAAGGTCTTTTTACACTGATGTAGTTAGGAGTTCTATTGTCTTCATTTACATGTAATTCCAGCCCCTTCTCCAGGTTTGGGAAGTTCTCAACTGTTATTTCTTTGAACAAGCTCTCTGCTCCTTTTTCTCTCCTTTCTCCCTCTGGAATACCTATAATTCTTGTGTTGTTTTTCCTAATTGATTTGGACATTTCTCAAAGGATTCCTTCACTTTTTCTTAAACAGTTCTCTCTCCTCCTCCACCTGAAGCATTTCTATATTTCTATCCTCTAAATCACTAATTCTTTCCTCCATAAAATCAGCTCTATTTTTTAAGGATTCTAGATTATTTTTTATTTCCTTAATGCGTTCATATCCAGAATTCCTGCTTGTTTTCTTTTTTTTATATAGTTTCAATCTCTTTGGTGAAATATTCCTTCTTCTCATTAGTTTCATTCTTGAGCTCATTGAACTGTATTTCTGATTTTCTTGTAAATCTTTGAGTTTCTTTATGACAGCTACTTTGAATACTCTGTCATTTACATTGTAAATTTCTGTGCCTTCAGGGTTGGTTTCTGGAGAATTGTCATTTTCCCTCTGATCTGAATTGTTGCTGTGGTTTCTCATGGTGTTTGATGAACTAATCTTTTGTCACACATTTGTGTTAGTATTGGGTCACAGATTGCACCTGCTACTGCTAGGGGGAAGGAGGAGCTGTTTCTGAACCCACCTCGTCTGCTGGAAGATGTCAGGGTACTATGGGTGCTTGCTCCAGCCTGGAGAGTGTTTGGGCCTGTATGTAGACTGTGCTTGGTGGGCAGAGCTTCTTCGCAGTGACAAAGCCTGGGCCACAGGCTTGGGGCCACAGCAGCAAGGTGGGCTCTCCCACTGCCAGGAAAGTGATCATATGTGGGCTAAGGGCTGCCACTACCTCTTCCTTCGGTCTCGCCAAGGTGCATTCTCACTTTTGGGGCACAATGATTTGATGGGTGATCACACAGGCCAGGAATGTGCTCACTCCAGCACCAGATCAGCCACTGCCTTTTCTTGTGGTCGTGCAGGCCACTGAGGTTGGTGGGCAGGGCTTCCTTGTGGGTACCAATCCAAGGTCACTCCTTTGGGCCACAGTGATGCAGTGGGCTCCCCCACTGCCAGGAAAGTGATCACAAGTGAGCTAAGGGCTGCCGTCACTCTTCTATGGTTGCCCCAGGATGTGTTCCCACTTTCAGCATGCAGTGGTACTATGGGTGTTCGCGTGGGCCAGGAATGCACATGCCCTGGTGCCTAGATCTGCTGCCACCTCTTCTTATGGTCACATTGGCCACTGTGCTTGGTGCACGGGGCTTCCTCACAGGCACCGAGCCAGGGCCACTCCTCAGGGCCACAGTGGTACTGTGGGCTCCCCCACCAGCAGGAAAGCAATCACGAGTTGGCTAAAGGCTGCCGCCACTTCTTCCTAGTCACCCTGGGGCACATTCCCACTTTCAGGTCATGGTGGTACTATGAATGCTCTCTCTGGGCTTGGAAGCCTTCCTGCGTGTGTACAGTGCTGCTGAGGAAGGTCAGGGAGTGCTCACCTATTTCCACCACTTCCCAGACAGCCAGTCAGTCCACCTTCATATGTAAAGCTGTATGGGTCTCTCAGCCATCCCTGTTGTGCTGTGTGGGTTTCCTCCATTGGTCAATGAATGTCCATTTAGCTATAGTTCAAAGGGGGAGTGATAGAGGGAACAGCCCACTCTGTCATGTTGCTGGTGTCATTCCTCTAATGTTTCTGCTTTTATATTTAATTATTTAGTTTTGCCTCTTACTACATGAGGTTTTATGGCCGGCTATGTAGTTTTTCCTCAGGGAGAAAATACATTTGACACAGAACAAATTTTTGTGACAAAGATTCTTCCAGATCTCTCCCAACTTCAAACTTTATTTTCTTGCCATTTTAATGGGGAGGCAACACTGCCAGAGTTTGTCTGCAAAGTAGAATCTTCATGAAAGAGAAATAAAGATGTGATGGACAAGATTTACTTGTAGGTAGTTTTTTTATGTGCTTAACAACACCTGATAGACAGCTGTGGACAGAAGCTCCTGTTATAAGGTAATCATATGAAATTATATCCAAATACACTCTTATCTGTGCAGTGGAGTATTTCAGAAGGGAGAAACACCTTTGCATGTTCAAATAAGCTGGTTGAATGGCTTCAGTTCTAATGGGTCATTTGTAGTGATTATCATCCACTTTTCTCTTTGCATTTAAAAGCTTTTTCTTCAAGTGTTAAGACATACTGTACAAAGAGAGAAGCAGAGAGGTGAGAGAGGAAATATGGATGAGAGAAAGAAGGCTTGGTTAGAGGATTTGAAAACGTTTTTTTAAAAAGATCCAAATGTGAAAGATAGAACAGCAAAGCTTCTAGACAAAACATGGTAAAATATATTTATGACCTTGGGGTAGACAATACAATAAAAGAAAAAACAATTCTTATTTTCATTGATTTTTTTCTTATTGTTTTATTTAGTCTCTTTTATTTATTTCTGCTCTGATCTTGTCATTTCCTTCCTTCTAATAACTTTGGGTTTAGTTTATTCTTCTTTTTCTAGTTCCTTGAGGCATAAAGTTAGGTTGTTTATTTGAGATGTTTCCTTTTTTTAATGTAGGCATTTATCACTATAAACTTTTCTCTTAGAACTGCTTTTACTACATCCCATAAGTTTTTGTGTATTGTATTTCCATTTTCATTTGTCTCTAAATATTTTTTTATTTCTCTTTTGATTTCTTTCTTGTCACATTGGTTGTTCAGTAGCATGTTGTTTAATCTCCACATATTTGTGAATTTTCCAGTTTTCTTCTTGTCATTGATTTTTGGTTTCATACCACCGTGGTCAGAAAAGATACTTGATATGATTTAATCTTCTCAAATTTATTAAGACTTGCTTTGTTGGTTAACATATATAATCTATCCTGAAGAATGTTCCATATGCACTTGAGAATAATTTGTATTCTGCTGCTGTTGGATAGAATGTTCTGTAAATGTCTAAGTTCATCTAGTATAATGTATAGTTTAACTCCAGTGTGTCTGTGTTGATTTTTCTGTCTGGATGATTATTCCATTGTTGGGATTGGGGTATTGAAGTTCTCTATATTATCATATAGCTCTCTATTTTTCCCTTCAGATTTGTTGATATTTGCTTTATGTATTTAGATTCTCCTATGTTAGTTGCATAAATATTTATAAATGTTACATCCTTTTGATGGATTGACTCCTTTTATCATTATATAATGGCTTTCTTTGTCTCTTATTACAGTCTTTGTCTTAAAGTCTATTTTGTCTTATATAAGTATAGCTAACTCTGCTTTCTTTTGGTTTCCATTTGCACGGAATTTCTTTTTCTATCCCTTTACTTTCAGTCTGTGTTTCCTAAATCTGAAGTGATTTTCTTGTAGGCAGCATTAGTTGGATCATTTTTTTTAAATCCCTTCAGCCACTCTATCTTTTTTGTTTGTTTGTTTGTTTAAGCCCAAGCTCAAGTTTATTGTTGTCCTCAATTGGAACACTAAGAGCATTTTAATGCAAATGGAAAACATATACTTGAGCATTGCAGTCATTTGTGTTGAACTCTATATTTCACCTGAGATCTTTGTCCTAATATTTATGAATATAAGATTGGAGAACCCTTCTCTCTGATAAGAAGAGAATATTGATCACCTGAAGACCATCACTGATGCCGTTTCTGCCCATTGCATTGTTTGTACATGGGATCACTATAACCAAGACGCTAAGTATGATTTCCTGCTTTGAATATCAAATATTTCACCTGTTTTGTTTAGAAGAGATTAAGGAGGAACTTCAAACCAAACTAAAGATCCCTTCCTCCATGATTACTGCCTCCAAATAACCCCACATGAGATGGAGATATTGATTCATTTTGCTTCATTCTTTATCTTCAAACTTGAAGCATTAATCAGATGCAATTATTAGAAGCCCTAACTTCATCATTCCTATCCAAGGCTGAAATGGCCTAGAGTCAGTGCTTCCAGTTCTGCTGGGTGGCCGAGAAATGGATAAGCTGATTTATAGATGGCTGTGCTTGGTTCTATCTCAAAGGCCCAGAGTAAACTCCCACAGGGGAAGCTGAATCCCCCTGCCAGGTGGCTCTCAGCTCTGTCACTAGCCACAGAATTAAATAGAGGGCTGAATCTGGAAGGGAGATTTTTTTTCTCTTTTATTCTATTTCCCATTCTTAAATCACTCTAATGTTAATATGAAAATTTCATAGACATACTTGCATGTCCTCATTAAAGAATAGAAATAAAAGAAGTGACAGGGTAATCACTAAAGTAACTACTGAGGAAATGTCCACAGGAGTAACATACTCAGTCTGGCTGTTCAGTCTGAAAAATTCAAGATGCAAATTCTTTTTAGGGAACTGGTAATAAAAACATGCTCATTTATATACAGCACATCCCATGCTGTTTTGATCAGTTGAAATTATTCTTTCTATTTGAGGGTTTTCAGTTTGCTGCATAATTCTTTTTTAATGAACTTTTCTATGTCACTCTGTTTTTGATTTTCTGTTTTGATTTTCTCTGTCACTCTGTAGGATTTAATTCATTTACATTTAAAGTAATTATTGAGGGCCTGGCTGGTGGTGCAGTGGTTAAGTGCACACATTCCGCTTTGGTGGCCCGGGGTTTGCCAGTTCGGATCCTGGATGCAGACATGGCACTGCTTGGCAAGCCATGCTGTGATAGGCATTCCACATATAAAGTAGAGGAAGATGGGCATGGATGTTAGCTCAGGGCCAGTCTTCCTCAGCAAAAATAGGAGGATTGCCAGCAGTTAGCTCAGGGCTAATCTTCCTCAAAATAAAAAATTATTGATAGGTTTGGGCTTACTATTGCCATTTGTTTTCTGGCTGTTGTAATTTCTTTATTATTTTCTTTTTTACTCTTCCTTTTTGATTTGCTAATTTTAAGCAGTGGTATGCTTGGAAATCTTTATCTTTTGTGTATTTACTATAGATTTTTGCTTTGTGATTACCATGAGGCTTACGTAAAACGTCTTATATTTACTACAGTCTATTTTAAGCTGGTAACAACTTGGCATGCTAAAGCTCTACATTTTACTCTCCTCCCATCACGTTTTATGTTTTTATGTCACAATTAACATCTTTTACCTTGTGTATTGATAGATTATTGTATTTATGGTTATTTTTAATATTTTTGTCTTTAGCCTTCATATCAGCTTTATGAGTATTCACCCACCACCATTACAACATTAGAGGGTTCTGAATTTTTTTTTTTTTGGAGGAAGATTAGCCCTCAGCTGACTGCTGCCAACCCCCCTCTTTTTGCTGAGGAAGACTGGCCCTGAGCTAACATCCATGCCCATCTTCCTCTACTTTATATGTAGGATGCCTACCACAGCATGGTGTGCCAAGCAGTGCCATGTCTGCACCCTGGATCCGAACCTGCAAACCCTGGGCCACCAAAACGGAATGTGTGCACTTAACCACTGCACCACCGGGCTGGCCAAGTGTTCTGAATTTAACTATATATTTACCTTTACCACTGAGATTTATACTTTCATATGTTTTCCTGTTACTAATTAGTATCTTTTTGTTTCAGCTTGAAGAATTTCCTTTAGCCTTTCCTGTACGTCTGATCTAGTGGTGAAAAACTGTTTCAGCTTTTGTTTGTCTGGAAAACTCTTTATCTCTCCTTTAACTCTGAAGGACAACTTTGCTGGGTAGAATATTCTTGGTTGGCAGTTTTTTCTTTCAGCACATTGAATGTATCATGCCACTCCCTTCTGGCCTGCAATGTTTCTGCTAAAAAATTGACTGCTAGTCTTACGGAGATTCCCTTGTATGAAACACTTTTATTTTCTCTCACTGCTTTTAAGATTCTCTCCTTGTCTTTAACATTTGACACTGTGGGTCTCTCAGTGTGAGTGTCTTTGGAATCATCTTATTTGGACCTCTCTGGGCTTCCTGGATCTGAGTGTCTTTCTTTTCTCAGACTAGGGATGTTCTCAGCCATTAATACTTTGAAAAAGCTTTCTGTCCCTTTCTCTCTCTCTTCTCTTTCTAGGACCCCTGAAATGAGAATGTTTGTCTGTTTGATGGTGTCCCATAAGTCACTTAAGCAATCTTCACACTTTTTTATTCTTTTTCTTTTTGCTTCTCTGATTGGATGGATTCCATTGCCATGTTTTTGAGCTCACTGATCCTTTCTTCTACTTGACACAGTCTGATGTTGAACCCCTCTATTGAATTTTTCAGCGCAGTTATTATATTCTTCACTTCTGTGATTTGTATTTGGTACTTTCTTATATTTTCTATTTCTTTGTTGACATTCTCACTTTCTTCATGCATTGTTCCTCTGACCTTAGTGAGCATCTTTATGTCCATTAGGTTGAACACTTTATCAGGTAAATTACTTATCTCCATTTCATTAAGGTCCATTTCTGGAGTTTTAATTTTTCCTTTTGTTTGGACCATATTCCTTTGTGTCGTCATTTTCCTTGACTCTCTGTGTTGATTTCTGCACATTAGATAAAACAGCTACTTTTCCTAGTCTTGACAGATTGGTCTCATATAGTATATGAAACTTATCAATCAGCCTGGCCTGAGCTCTTGGTTGTCTCTCAAAACTTCGTGATTTTTCTAAGCCAGCTTCTTTGTTGTTAGTGATTCCTAGTAATTAAGACTGTCAATGTCCCAAAGCGGGGAATCACAGGCAGCATCTACATGCAGGCTGATTGGAAGCTGGACCCTCAGGTAGCAACTGCAAAAGTATAGTTAGGGGCCTTCCAGGGAGAAACTGTGAGGTGTGCTTTTTTCCTACTCTCTCTGCACTAGGCCTGGGTGTGTAGCTGCAAGGGGTGCTCCCGCACCTGTTAATAACTTCTTGTTTACTATAATCCTGTGGGACTCATGGATGCAAGCCCTATTGGCTGTCATAGCCAGGTGATCTAGGAGCCATCCCTTGGGCAATAGGTACAAATGCTGGGGTTCCAGGCATATATATAAACACTTTCCAGGAAAATATTGGCAATTGGAAGTGAAAAGGTGGAAGTGGGGCTTGCTGGCTTCATAGGTTTCTGGAGAGGATTGCAGTCAGCCCCTAGATGCCTGCTTAACTAGAAGCCTGACCCTCAGGCAAGAGATTTTAAACTATTTGCAGTAGATGCAAATAGGCTTCTTTCAGTGAAAGATTGGGAGACGTGTGTTTTTTGCCTGCTCCCTCGGTGTTGAGCCCTTGAGGAATAGCCATAGCCCATTAAGAACTATTTCTTTTTTTGCTGTAGTAGTGTGGGTCTCATTGATGCAAGACTTGTTGGCTTTCAGAGCTAGCTGTTTTAGGAACCCATCCCTCAGATGGGAGTCTTAAAAATAGGGATGCTAGATGTGAGGTTCAGACCTTTCATTCCTCAAGGAGAAGCTTGGAGTTTGGAGTTCCATCTTAATTGTATGGCACTGTGCCAGGAGTTGGGATTATTGTAAGAATGTGTCCCAGCCTTCCTACCTGTTTCAGTGTTGGTGATATGGGCATTTTCTCATTGTCCCAAAGTGTAAGAGTCAATCAGATAGTTTCTGGTTTTCTTTTGGAGGAAATTTCTGCATGTGCAGCTGTAGATTCAGTGTGTCTACAGAGGAGGTGAGTTCAAGAACCTCCTATGTTACCATCTTGGACCAGAACTCACTTGCCATTTTTAATGGACTTGAATTTTCACAACACAAGCATATATCCCAATCCTCATAGATCTATCACCTCTTCCTCATCTTAGCTCTGTTAAATAGAACAGGAATCATCGTCACCATTTGAGAGATGAGGAAACTGAAGCTGACAGTGGTTGACTAACTTGCTTGTACTTAAATTGAGAACTTACCAGCCTTTAAGCTCTATGAGGGCAAGGCCTTTATTTATTTTGTTTACCACTTTATCTTCAGTCTCTAGCACAATGCCTGGAAACAGTAGACACTCAATAAAAGTTTAATAAATTAATTAATATCCAGACTTCTAGTTCTAGCTTCCTTTCCCTGCAAGGAGTACTGAGTAATTCTTGTCAGAGTAAAATGGCAGAAAGAAACCAATTGAGAAACCAAAGGAAAATCAGTCCTTTTTTCCAATTTTCTAAGGGCTAGTTCTGAAATCCTTTATAAGAAAAGGAAACAAAACTATAGCTTTCATTTTCTCTTCTAGAACTGAGCTTTTTTTGCTGAATTTGTCACAGGTCTTTTTCAGTAGCTTCTCACATCAATGACACAATAGTTAAGACTAAAAGTACAGGTGCCAAGATGGGCATGAAAAAGAATGACTTCATGGGATTTTGAGTTTGAATACTGGAAGTTCAAGGAGGGCGTTACATACAGTGAACACAAACACACCTTAAAAGTAAATTCCAAGACCTGGATTGCTTATTAAAACTGAACTGAGCAACAAACTCTTAGAGACTTTGACAGAAAATCAGCATAGATTGTGCTTCCATGTCCCAGATTTTTCATTGCCATTCAGTGCCATGACTGTAGCATAATGGTGAATGTTGAGGTCAAATTGCAAGGAAGAGAACAAAAGAGCGTATGGAGAAAAAGATTTTAAAAAGATCAGAGAGCAGAAGGAAATGAGTTTCTTCTTACCATGGAGTAAAAGGAATTAAATAAAATAGTTTGGCTCCTAAGTACTAAACAGTTGTGGATTATCTCTTCCGAGGGATGAGAGAAAGAGGAATCACTTCAACCTCTTGGTTTACACCTTGATGGAACCAACATCATTGCAAACTGAACAGTGAAGGCTATAAATAGTTGAGAAGAACATCACAGTCCTATGGAAATCACCGCTTATCTGGTCCCCATTGGCACCACCAAGTCTCCAGTCATTACAGTCTCGTGGACTATGTCATAATGCAGAGAGTCCTGGATTCAAAGGCAGAGATCTGGGTTTTTCAGATTCTCGTTCTGTCACTCACTAGCTACTGGAACCTCTGGCACATCAGTTAAACAAGCTAAACCTCTCCCTTTCTTCATCTTGTGTCTGTGGGGAAAAGTAAGTCTGACTTCTCATGCTCTTCTGAAGAATTTAGTGAGAAAATACAAAGGAAAGCTCCTTGTGAAAACTGTAAAGCACCTACAGCTCTCAGATGATATTGTTTTGAGTGTCCCCGTTCCTATCATTAACCACTTTAGACAGCACCCTTAAAGAGACAAGGGCTGGTAGGAAAATTGTGTGAAATAAAGCCAATTCTGCCCAGGTATGACTTTGACTCACATTGGGAACATTTTTGTGGGTGAATAACTAACATGAAATTGCATGCATCTAATGCACCAGGCAATTGCTAAGTGCTTTACACGCTTTATTCCATTTCATCCTCTCAACTACACAACATTCATCTAACATGAAAAAATGGAGACTTACAGAGGTTAAATTATTTGCCACAGCCACACATTTCTTAGGAGAGAGTTGGAATTTAAATCCAGGCATCTAACTCCAGAGACTTCTTTCTGAGGTGCTACCAAGTATGTACCCATGGCATTAGGGTTTATAGATCAATTGAGTAATAACACTTTTATACCTTTTTTAATGATGCAATATAACAAATATACCAAAAATACATAAGAGCACAGAGCTTAATTATAATAAAGGAAAAACTTCTGTACCTACTGTCCACTCAAGAAATGGAACATTGTCACCAACTCAGAAGCTGTTTGCTTTCTAGTTCTTGCTCTCCCAAAAGATAATCATCATCTTGACTTGTAGAGTAATTATCATAATGGTTTCACTATGCAAGTTTGCATTCACTAAACACTGTAGATTAGGTCTACCTGTTTTTGAACATTATATAAATGGAGTCATGCAGTATATATTTTTGTCTGGCTTCTTTTGACCATGTCTGTGAAATTCATCCATCTTGTCTTGCAACTAGTTTGTTCATTTGCTTTGCTTTATATTCATTCTTGGAATATATCACCATTTATTTATCTATTCTACTGTTAATGGATTGTCTACAGTTAAGGACTATTACAAATATATACTGCATGAATATCCTTGACTCTGTCACTTATTACACATGTGCATGAATTTCTGTTGAGTATATTCTTAGAACTACTGGGTCTTTGGATATGCATATATTCAGTTTTGGTAGATATCAAAAGACTGTTTTCAGAATGATGATGCAATTTCTATTTCTACCAGCAGTATATGAGAATTTCTGTTGCTATACATCAATTGATATTCTTTTTAATTTTAGCCACTCTGGTGAGTTGTGTAGTAGTAACTCATTGTGGTTTTAACAGGCATTTATTTTATTACTGATGAGGCTATCATCACAGTATCATTTCATGTGTTCAGGGTCATTTGGATATCCTCTTGCCAATTGCCTATTCAAGTGTCTTGCACCTTTTTATATTGAGTTATCATTTTATGATTGAGGGTCTTTGTATGTTGTCTATCTGAGTCCTTTTTAAGTTATATATTTAACAAATATACTCTGTCACTTTGTAGTAGTCCCCTTCTCTGAAGTCATAAAGATAGTCATCTAAATTATCTTCTAATTACTCTGCAGAGTAATGGCAAAAGATGATCTTTTCAATACTAGTCCTAAGATGACTGGATACAACGTGGGAGAAAGGCTCTTGACTTCTCCCCCATATCATACAGAAAACACAATTACAGGGGATTGCTGATATAAATATGAAAGTTAAAACAATAAATATTTTAGATGATTTAGATAACTACCTTCAAGACTTCAGAGCAGGGCACTATTTTTTTATGAGGATGTAAAAAGCATAAAAAGAAAACTGTTGATAAATTGCACTACATTAAAATTAAGAAATTCTATTCCTCAAAAGCACTAATTCTCTTTTTAACTGCATCTAATCTGTTCTTAAATCTTTCTAAGTTTTTAATTTCAGTGTTCAATTTTTCTGTTCTAGAATTTGTATTTTATTCCTTCAAGATCATCTCTGTTATTTACATAATATCTTATTGTCTGTCAACATAGTCCATCTTTTAGCTCCTTGAAATAGTAAGCATAGTTGTTTTAAAGTCTAGCTCCACTATCTGAAGACTCTGTGGATTGCTTTTTATTTTCTTTTCTGCTTTTTCCTCTGGTGATGCTCATTCATGCTATCTTATCTCTTTGTGTATCTTCTTATCTTTGACTGTGTACCAGCCATTGTTTCTAAGAATTATAGAGATTACTTTGTGGCCCATGCTGGTGTTATCTTCATAGCAGATTTCGTTTGTTTCTGCCACATGTATTGGGGCTCTAGTAATCTGTGATTACTTTAATTCAGTTCCAGAGATATTTATTTTTCTAGATTTTCCAGATATATCCTAACTGAGATCAGTCCATGTGAGAAACATTTGTCTTCCAATTTACACTTCCTCCTAGAATACAGACATTTAGGGCCCAAACACAAATTTTAGGGAGTTCATCATGACCCCCACCTTAGCAAGCCCTGGACTTTTGATCCTCTCTATAAGCTTTTGGAAGTACTCTTCAGACAATTAGCTTCCTCCTCCAGAATAGCAAATTCTGGACACTACATATCTTGACTACTGTCATTTCCTATCTTGGCCAAATAGTTCTTACCTACTTTATTGGCATTCTAATATCTTTATTTTGTTTTTCTATTTTTTTTTCAGCTTTAATGGCTATCCTCATGAAAAAGTTTGGTCCATAATTACCCTGTTAACAATTATCAGAAGTAGAAAGCCCTATTCCTCTCTTCTCATAGCCTAGGGTAGAACTAATTTTATGGAGAAAGTTCAGTTGCATGACATTTTCATGTTGTCTCATTTCCAGATTAAAAGCTATTTGGTTCTGTCCAAAAAGACAGAAATTTTGGGGACCACTTCAAAGTTTTAGAATTCAGAGCTCTAAATTCAATAGAATTTGAATTAATAGGATTAATTCAATTAATAGAATTTTGCCTGTATTAGTTAAAATTCTTTTTACTGTAACATAAATCCAATTCAAACTAACTTTTTAAAAAGTGGGAGAGTTCTATTAGTTCACTTAATTCAGAGGGATAACTAGCTTCAGGAGGGGCTTCTTGCAGCTGCTCAAATAATGCCATCAGGACTGGTTTCTGTCTATCTCCTATTTCAGTCTTCTGCCATGTTGGCAGAACTTCTCAACCTATTTGTAGTGGCCCTTGGTGATGTTACATTTATATCCTTAACATTTTGAGGCCACCAAACAATGTCCAAAAATCCCATAAATTCTAATTATATCTCACTGGCTCTGCTGATCATGGGTCCATTCATGAGCCAATCACTGTGACCTGCAAAATGAGATGATATGACATGCCACACCTAAATTAAATGCTTCAACTCTGAAAATAGATGTGGAGCCCAACCAGAAGCACAAGATATGAAAGTGGCAGAGGGTAGGCTTTGCTGAAAAAATTCAGAAAGCTGGTTTTGGTAGAAGGGGAATGCATTCTGGATAAAAGAAAACAACAAAATGTCCATTACACCAGTCTGCTGGAAATAAATGTTGTAGTTTTCCTCTATGCCCTGTGTGTCTCCCAGTACCTTATGAAGCACTTTATTGTTTAATTTATTATGCCGTCTTAAGTGCACAAGGTCTCCCTTTGCATCTCAGATTCACTTGATGCTAACCTCTTTTCTTTATTAGTTGTGAAGTATTCTTAAGACTGTTGTGCATTTGGGCAGTGGAAAAGAGCGGTGGTCTGCCATAAGTTGATTTCCTGAAAAGGAGCTTAACCTAAACACAATATGCCACCTTGATGAGTGTCCTATGGGATCAAAAGGTTGGAATGGAAAGCAAGTATAGGTGGTCAGTTAGGATCATGCCTCAGAAAAACGCCTGGTGTTATCTGTTCTGAAACTCAATGAAAATGAATTAATGAGCAGACAATAGCCTGAGTGTCCAGCTGATTGATTTGTGCAGCCCTGAGCATCCCCAAGCTGTTTGGCAGCAAGCCGTCTTTCTCTGTTCTTTCCTTATTAATTCAGGCTATGATAAATGGCCGTGCTGACAGCCCACTACAATGAAAATAAAATCCTTGTCAGGGAGTCTTCCATCTTCCAAGAAGCAAAGAAAAACTTGTCTATAACCTTCTTGCCATGGAATTTACTCACACAATCTTAGCAGCGATGTGTGTGACAGCGTATATGTATGTGTATATGTATATCCTGCTGAATGCTGTGAGTTCACTCTGAGGCAAAAAGCACAAAGGTTTATTAAAAATCGACCCCTGCAAACAGAAACCACCAAGCTATACTTTATGTATGTCATAAGCAAACCTGAGGAAATGTAGAATTCTCAGACACCTTGAGTTCAACAACACAGGGGAGAAGAAAATTAATGTGTCTTTCCCCTTGTAGTCTTTTAAAAGCAAGTCGCAATTGCAGGGTGGAGAGAGAAGGGAGGTAAACACTTATTAGCCATTGCTGGGGATATTTTACACTAATCAATTTATACTCATCAACCTCTTCTAACTTCTGAAACACCTCTCTTTCTCCTGGTTTGTACTGTGTGGTGCTTCATGACACACTGCAGAAGCTGGCCGTCCTTTAATGAGATCTTTATCAACAAAGGTTTACATGTTCTAATGTTGCTGAAACAGGATGATCTATGAAGACAGCTAAGATCCATAGAGTTATACTGATCCCTGGAAATCATCAGATGAGGGGACCAAGACAAAAGTGGTGGCAGGTGCTGTGTGCAGATGTTTGTCCCACAGATATATTCACACACATATCTAAGGATAAGCATATTTTTTGCAGCATTGCTTATAATAGCAAAAACTTGGGAGCAATCTATATGCCAATGGTAGGTAAACAAAAATAAGATAGATACGTTCGATGGAATAACCATTAGAAAGAACGAAGAACCTCTATATGTGTCAAGAGCAACAGTTTTCAGGAAAATAAATGTCATGGTAGAGTATTTATGATATAATTTATTTTCTATTAACATAGAGGAGTGTAATAAATATGTATACATGGTTGAGTCTTCAAAGAAAATTTCTGGAGGGAATAACAGAAATGTAAAACATCTGTTATCTCTAGGGAAAGACAATGGGAACTTTGGAATAAATGGAAAATTCTTGTAGGTATTTTGTATAGTTTGAATTTCATTTTTACCATTGTGTGTATTATGTTTTCATAAAAATGTCATATCGTTTTTAAAAATGTTTTTCTGATTCCCAGTCCAGTGGTTCAGTTTGCCAATCTGCCTTCCCAAGGTGTATACAAACACTGCACGGTTACAGGCTAAGATCCTTTGAGACAATCACCTCTGGTTACTTCTCTCCATGCTGACAATCGTTCCAAGGCCACTGGGGCAGGAGGCTTCCACTTCTTATCAGCGATGCTCTGACTTCAGGCGGCAGTGTAGCCCACTAGTTCTGGCATGAACATTAAACAGACTCCTCAGTGCCTCCTCCAGAATCCAGAAGTTTGAATTCAGTAGAGCAGAGTGAGGCCTATGAGTATGAGCATATATGTAATTTGAATGTTTCAGAAAAGTGTCCCTCCCTCAGTTTCCTATTTAATGATCCATCAGTGCTTGAAATACCACTGGGCTAGAGAAGCAGTGAAGATGGGTTTGAGATCCATTTTGGAGGCAACATTAATAAGACTTGCCATAAGTTTCTGGTACGAGTAATTGTGCGCGCAATGATGATGACATTTATCAAAATGCTTAAAACAAGTGAGGCAAGGGAGTGGGGAGAACAGGTTTAGGTTGTAAGTCAAAGGTTCAGGTTGAGATTTACTTATTTTGAGATGGCCAGAGGTCTCCAAAAAAAGATATCATGTTATCTAAGCAATTGAAGATGAGTATCTGCAGCTCAGTAAAGAGGTCTGGGATTAGGGGTAAAAATGCGAGAATGGCCAAGATGGAGGCATACGTAAAGCCATGGGAAAGGATTGAATCACATCAAAAATTCAGAGAGAGTATAGAGGAATATGAGCTGAACCCTGAGTAACTCCAACTCTTGGAGGTCTCAGAGAGGAAGGGCAGCGCCAAGGAGAATAAAAAGGAGCATCCAGTGGGGCAGGGCAAAAACTGAAAGAGCACAAGAGCCAGGAGAAGAAATGTTTGAAGAGAAAAGCAGTGTTCACTTGATTCAGTTGCTGCCGAACGACTGAGTAAGATGAAGATCAGGGAAGTATCCGTTAGACTTGGCAACATGAAGGTCAGATGCTCTTGGCCAGGGTAGTTTCTTTGGAGAGGTTAGGGGACAGCCTAGGTTGGAGTGGGTTGAAGAAAGCGTGGAGATGAGGAAGTAGAGCCAATGTGTATAGAGAACTGTTTGGATAAGTGTGGTTCTGAAGGGTCATAGGGCAGTGGGGCAAGAGCTGGAGAAAGATACAGATTCAAGGAAGACATTCTAAAGATGGGAGATACAAGAGCCTGCTGATATGCTCTCAGAACTGATGCAGTAGAAAGAGAGCCATTGGTGGTGTAGTAAAGTGAGGATAAACAAGGGAGTGAAGTGCTAGAGAAAGCCAGAGGGGTGGGATCCAGAGCCAGAGCAAGGAGATTGGATTTTGATGGGAAGAGCCACACTTCTGTATTTTATCAAGCGGCGCCAGATATAAGCAGACGTGTGAGTGTGTGTGCAGGTGAGGAATGCTTTTATCAGTGAAGTGTGACATAATGTGCCAGGGGAGAATAAATGGAAAAATGGGAGTTTCACAGTAAAATAAAAAATTGTGGAAAAGTAGAAAAACAGAAAGTCTAGTGAAGAAGCAGCAGATACCATGGAAAAGTATGGGATTTAAGTCCTGGCACTCTTTGGCATAGTGGCCTGGGAGTGAATCTCTTAATTTGCCTTGAGCCTTCGTTTCTTTATCTGTAGACTGGGGACCATACCCATCTTACTTTGAGGATTTTCATGAGACTCAAATAAAATAAATGTTTCTAGGGATAAATTGTAAAGCCCTATACAAACATTTGTGGCTTCATTTTTATATTTTATCTGCAAAATGGAGATAACACTCACACCTACCCAACAGGGTTATTCTGAAGAGTAATGAAAAAATATCATGTAAAGTAAGCCTTCTTCTTGGTTCATAGCAAGGTCTCATAAATGCTAGCTATTCATTTCATTTGCTTGTTTACTTAATTTGGTCTATTTGGTGTGAGTGTCTGTTATGCCCATATTGGTTTCATCATTTGTGAAAGGAGAACCTTCTGCCTTCAATCGTAATAGTCGTCAGTGTTGCCTGAAAATGGATAAGAAAGTCATATTTGCCATGTTCATTCATTCATTTGCTTTCTACCAACTCGACATTGTGCCAAAAAGATCACAAAATTTCAGAAATAGAGTGGCACTTAGCAATCATCCAAACTCTACCCTTTTAAAAAAATTAATAAGGAACTCAAAACTCAGAGAGCTTCTCAGGGTATCAGAAAATCACTCACAGCATGACTAGACTCTCGATCTAGTGCTCTTTCCACTCCCTAGCATGCATGCAAAATCTGACTTAGACTTCCCAGGAAGAGTTGACACATTTAAGAACAAAGCTGGGGCCGGCCTGGTGGCACATAGTGGTTAAGTTCATGCACTCTGCTTTGGCAGCCAGGGGTTCGTGGGTTCGGATCCCAGGTGTGAACCTACACATCACTCATCAAGTCATGCTGTGGTGGCATCCCATATATAAAATAGAGAAAGACTGGCACAGATATTAGCTCAGGGCCAATCTTCCCCACCAAAAAAAATAAATAAAAAGAACAAAGCTATTCAAGGTAAACAACATAATAGCAACCCAATATAAACAGGGTAAAAGATTCTAAACATGCAAATGACATGTTAGAAAAACTTTAATCAGCTAAAACGAATACTCCTGGGGAACCAACTCTGGCATTTACTGTAGCCTAGCCAGACAGCCAGTATTGCCCATGACCACCCTTGTCTGAATCCCAGATAGATAGAGTGCTAATCACAGGACTAAGACCACTTTTCTTCTTGGAGACCTATGTCCTCCCTTCAGTTCTTGTTCTGTCTCTTCCCATCAGTGTGAATTTAGACAATGGTAACTAACCATTGCTGTTTGTTGAGCAATTACTCTATGCCAGGTGCTATGCTAAGTGTTCAAAAGATGTTCTCTCCTTTGATCTTCATGAGAACCCTAAGGATAACTATTACAGAGTTTCCAGTTTACAGATAAGGACACTAAGGCTCAGAGAGGTTAAGTAACTTTCCCAAGGGTCACAGGGCCGGGAAATGACAGCAGCAAGGTTTAGGGGCAGGTCTCTCTGACTCCAGGGTCTGGCTCTTGATCACTATGCTGTTCTACCTCTCCAAGTCCCTTAACATTTTCCTGCCTCATCTTTCCCATCTGCAAAATGAGGATGTTGGTGTAGATAATTTCTAAGTTTGCTTCCCACTGTCCCTTCTGTGAGTCTATGAAGTGAAAGTTAACCAAGTTTGAAAGAGGGCCACAAATTGGCTCACACACCAATGCGATGTGCAGATAAAATATTTCTTGTTTATTTTTGTCTATAAATGATTTGTCTTCCTCATGAGCTCCCACTTAAACTTTTAGTTCAATCCATGACCTAGTCCAATGTGATAATACCAAGAGTCTTTCAGGGAAAACACAGCCTCTGAGTCCTCTCTGTCTCCTTTTGTTTCTCTCTCAAATGGCATCTGAGGGAGTCAGGTAGGGGGCTTACTTGGCCTTGAGGATTTATGAGAAAGGGGTTCTCTGCCCTGACTGGTCTCTATGGTCATGTCCCCTCAGCTGTCCAGGCAGTTGTCCCCTTATTGGCTTTTGTGGCTAGAGCAAGTTGCTGGTAGACTGGGCAGGGCCCAGTAGCCCTCTGGCACTGTGAAACACCTCCCCTCTCTCCACCACCTTGATCTGGGTATGACTCCAATTTGGTGCAAACGTGGGCAGCCATTCTGCAATGACTACTGCAGGGTCTCCCTGATCCCATTATGGTGAATTCCCAAGAATTACCCCAGCCAGACTCCTGTTTATTTCTGGGGCACCTTGGCATGAACCTAGTGTAGCCTGGGAAAGCTGAGCAATGTGCCTCCTCCTCCTAACCAAGTACCTAGTAGGGTTCAGTCCAGTGTGGATGTGAGGTCAGGCCAATATGGGAGGAGCTCCTGAGATTCTTCAGTCGTCTGTTTCCTGTGCATTTAAACTATCCTTATGTATCCAACAAATGAAATGTATAATTGTGAGGAACTTTAAGGTATCTTAAGTATTCCAGTGCTATATAAAAATGTAGTAAGATTTCGACTTGAAATCCCAAACCTCTATCAATTGCTCAACTGCACATTTTATAGTAGAATTTTAAGGCTAAATTCATAGGACACATTCTCTTAAACATTACAAGTATATAAAATACCGAGTGCACAGACTCCTTAACCCCAAAATATTATTACGTAAAGATCTTATAAACATTTCTATACTTAATTCGAAATCTTCCAAGGGTTGAAATAAGTCTACCCTCTGAGGAAACCGTAATCTTATCTCATGCCTTTGGGAAATTACTTGAGGTAGCATAACGATGGGGAATTTCAGTGTAGCCTACTGAGTGGGTTCTGAGGACAACCCTGATGGGCAATACTGAACACTTTTGATAATTGCTCCATCAATGATTCTTTAAGTCAAAAGGGAATATAGACATATAGCCCATGTGTCTGGATACAATTTATATCCTACCTGATACTTCTTTGACAAAGAAGTCTGCAGAACCCAAGCTGATCACTTTATTCATCAGTTTTAACATTTTTCTAGTATTCTTTCAGTTGGCATTTCCATCCGACTAGATAACACCGTGCACCAGATAGAACAGTACATTTTCTCATATTCTTAGGACTATACAATTCTTTTGGATATCATAATGATACCTAGATGATTTTGGCCATCTTGCACGGCTCCACTTGACCATTTGGTCAAAATTTCCAAGGGCTCTCGGCAGGTGCCCTCTGCCCCAAGCCACATGTTCTTACAATTCCTCCAACTACCATCACACATTCTTATATCTGTACCCTCCTCACACTGTTCTTCCTTATTGAGGAGGCCCTCACTTGGGAAACTTCCTGAAAATATAGATTCTGATCTGGTAAGCTGAACTCAAACCCAAATTATACCTATATAAATTTTTTTTAAGATCCATAGTTGTGTTTTGGGAATCAATGGTCTAAAAAGGCCTAATTCTTGCCCAACTTCCATCTGCACAGAGCGACAGAAAATGGTTGTACTCTAGGCATTAAGAGATCTGATTTATAGTACTAATTCTCCCAGCTAA